>NC_090395.1:5989241-7215555 GCF_036365525.1 Heterodontus francisci | reverse complement strand
CTTCACCACACACTGAAACCCTTCCCCACACACTGAAACCCCTTCCCCACTGACTGAAACACCTTCCCCACATTCTGAGACACCTTCCCCATACACTGGAACACATTCCCCATACACTGAAACACCTTGCCAACACATTGAAACCCCTTCCGCACACACTGAAACACCTTTCCCATACACTGAATCCCTTCACCACACACTGAAACACTTCGCCGCACACTGAAACACGTTTCCCACACACTGAAACCCCTTCCCCACACACTGAAACCTCTTCGCCACACACTGAAACACATTCCCCACACACTGAAACCCCATCCCCACACAGTGAAACACATCCCAACATACTGAAGCACATTCCCCACACACTGAAACCCCTTCCCCACAGACTGAAAGCCTTTCCCAAACACTGAAACCCTTTCACCACACACTGAAACAGCTCCCCCACACACAGAAACACCTTCCTCACACACAGAAACCCCTTCCCCACACACTGAAACCGCTTCCGCACACACTGAAACCACTTCCGCACACACTGAAACATCTTCCCCACACACTGAAACCCCTTCCCCACACACTGAAACAACTTCCCTACACACTGAAACCCCTTCCACACACACTGAAACCCCTTCCACACACACTGAAACACCTGCCCCACACACTGAAACCCCTTCCTCACACAGTGAAACCCTTCCCCACACACTGAAACCCCTTCCCCACACACTGAAGCACATCGCCACACACTGAAACCCCTTCCCCATACACTGAAACACATCCCTACACACTGAAACCCCTTCCCCACACACTGAAACACCTTCCGCACACAGAGAAACAATTCCGCTCACACTGAAACACTTCCCCGCACACTGAAACCCTTCCGCACACACTTCAACCCCGTACCCACACACTGTAATCCTTCCCCACACACTGAAACACTTCCCCAAACACTGAAACCCCTTCCCCACACACTGAAACCCCTTCCCCACACACTGAAACCCCTTCCCCACACAATGCAATCCCTTCCCCACACACTGAAACCCTTCCCCACACACTGAAACCCTTCCCCACACACTGAAACCCTTCCCCACACACTGAAACCACTTCCCCACACACTCAAACACCTTCCCCACACACTGAAACCCAGCCCGACACTCTGAAACCCCTTCCCCACACAGTGAAACAGCTTCCCCACACAGTGAAACAACTTCCCCACACACTGAAACCCATCCCCACACACTGAAACCCATCCCCACACACTGAAACCCCTTCCCCACACACTGAAACCCCTTCCCCACACACTGCAACACATCCCCACACTCTGAAACACCTTCCCCATACACTGTAACCCCTTCCGCACACACTGAAACCCATCCCGACACACTGAAACCCATCCCCACACACTGAAACTCCTTCCCCACACACTGAAGCCTTTCCCCACACACTGAAACACATCCCCACACACTGAAGCACATCCCCACGCACTGAAACACCTTCCCCACACACTGAAACCCCTTCCCCACACACTGCCACAGCTTCCCCACACACTGAAACACCTTTCCCACACACTGTAACACCTTCCGCACACACTGAAGCCCATCCCCACACACTGAAACCCATGCCCACACACTGAAACACCTTCCCCACACTCTGAAACCCCTTCACCACACACTGAAACAACTTCCCCACACACTGAAATCCCTTAGGCACACAATGAAACCCATCCGCACAAACTGAAACCCATCCCCACACACTGAAACCCCTTCCCCACACACTGAAACACTTTCCCCACACACTGAAACACTTCCCCACACACTGAAACACCTTCCCCACAGACTGAAAGCCCTTCCGCACACACTGAAACCCATCCCCACACACTGAAACCCATCCCCACACACTGAAACCCATCCCCACACACTGAAACCCATCCCCACACACTGAAACACATTCACCACACACTGAAACCTTTCCCCACACACTGAAACGCATCCCCACACACTGAAACACATCTCCGCACACTGACACACCTCCCCCACACACTGAAACCCCTTCCCCACACACACTGAAACACCTTCCCCACACACTGAAACAACTACCGCACACACTGAAATACCATCCCCACTCACTGAAACAGCTTTCCCACACACTGAAACCCCTTCCCCACACACTGGATCACTTCCCCACACACTGAAACCCCTTCCCCACACACTGAAACAGCTTCCCCACACACTGCAACCCCTTCCCCACACACTGAAACACCTTCCGCACACACTGAAACACCTTCCCCACAAACTGAAACACCTTTTCCACACACTGAAACACCTTCCGCACACACTGAAACACCTTCCCCACACACTGAAACCCTTCCCCTCACACTGAAACCCCTTCCCCACACACTGAAACCCTTCCCCACACACTGAAACCCCTTCCCCACTGACTGAAACACCTTCACCACACACTGAAAAAACTTCCCCACACACTGAAACACTTCCCCACACACTGAAACACCTTCCCCACAGACTGAAAGCCCTTCCGCACACACTGAAACCCATCCCCACACACTGAAACCCATCCCCACACACTGAAACCCATCCCCACACACTGAAACACATTCACCACACACTGAAACCCTTCCCCACACACTGAAACGCATCCCCACACACTGAAACACATCTCCACACACTGACACACCTCCCCCACACACTGAAACCCCTTCCCCACACACACTGAAACACCTTCCCCTCACACTGAAACAACAACCCCACATACTGAAATACCATCCCCACTCACTGAAACCGCTTTCCCACACACTGAAACCCCTTCCCCACACACTGGATCACTTCCCCACACACTGAAACCCCTCCCCCACACACTGAAACAGCTTCGCCACACACTGAAACCCCTTCCCCACACACTGACACACCTTCCGCACACACTGAAACACCTTCCCCACACACTGAAACACCTTTTCCACACACTGAAACCCCTTCCGCACACACTGAAACACCTTCCCCACACACTGAAACCCTTCCCCACACAGTGAAACCCCTTCCCCACTGACTGAAACACCTTCACCACACACTGAAAAAACTTCCCCGCACACTGAAACACCTTCCTCACACACACAGAAACCCCTTCCCCACATACTGAGACACCTTCCCCACATACTGAGACACCTTCCCCACATACTGAGACACCTTCCCCATACACTGAAACACCTTCCCCATACACTGAAACACCTTGCGAACACACTGAAACCCCTTCCGCACACACTGTAACACCTTTCCCACACACTGAAACCCTTCACCACATACTGAAACACTTCGCCACATACTGAAACACGTTCCCCACACACTGAAACCCCTTCCCCACACACTGAAACACCTTCGCCACACACTGAAACACATTTCCCACACGCTGAAACCCCATCCCCCACAGTGAAACACATCCCCACACACTGAAACACATTCCCGACACACTGAAACCCTTTCCCCACAGACTGAAACCCTTTCCCAAACACTGAAACCCTTTCACCACACACTGAAACACCGCCCCAACGCACAGAAACACCTTCCTCACACACTGAAACCCCTTCCCCACACACTGAAAACGTTTCCGCACACAATGAAACACCTTCCTCCCACACTGAAACCCCTTCACCACCCACTGAAACACCTTCCGCACACACTGAAACCAATTCCGCACACACTGAAACATCTTCCCAACACAATGAAAACCCTTCCCCACACACTGAAACACTTCCCCACACACTGAAACCCCTTCCCCACACACTGAAACCCCTTCCCCACACAATGCAATCCCTTCCCCACACACTGAAACCCTTCCCCACACACTGAAACCCCTTCCCCACACTCTGAAACATCTTCCCCACACACTGTAATCCTTCCCCACACAATGCAATCCATTCCCCACACACTGAAACCCTTCCCCACACACTGAAACCCCTTCCCCACACACTCAAAACCCTTCCCCACACACTGAAACCCATCCCGACACTCTGAAACCCCTTCCCCACACACTGAAACCCCTTCCCCACACACTGAAACCCCTTCCCCACACACTGAAACACATCCCCACACTCTGAAACACCTTCCCCACACACTGTAACCCCTTCCGCACACACTGAAACCCATCCCCACACACTGAAACCCATCCCCACACACTGAAACTCCTTCCCCACACACTGAAGCCCTTCCCCACACACTGAAACACATCCCCACACACTGAAGCACATCCCCACGCACTGAAACACCTTCCCCACACACTGAAACCCCTTCCCCACACACTGCCACAGCTTCCCCACACACTGCCACAGCTTCCCCACACACTGAAACACCTTTCCCACACACTGTAACACCTTCCGCACACACTGAAGCCCATGCCCACACACTGAAACCCATGCCCACACACTGAAACACCTTCCCCACACTCTGAAACAACTTCCCCACACACTGAAATCCCTTCCGCACACAATGAAACCCATCCGCACAGACTGAAACCCATCCCCACACACTGAAACCCCTTCCCCACACACTGAAACCCCTTCCCCACACACTGAAACACTTCCCCACACACTGAAACACCTTCCCCACAGACTGAAAGCCCTTCCGCACACACTGAAACCCATCCCCACACACTGAAGCCCATCCCCACACACTGAAACCCATCCCCACACACTGAAACACATTCACCACACACTGAAACCCTTCCCCACACACTGAAACGCATCCCCACACACTGAAACACATCTCCACACACTGACACACCTCCCCTACACACTGAAACCCCTTCCCCACACACACTGAAACACCTGCACCACACACTGAAACAACTACCCCACACACTGAAATACCATCCCCACTCACTGAAACCGCTTTCCCACACACTGAAACCCCTTCCCCACACATTGGATCACTTCCCCATACACTGAAACCCCTTCCCCACACACTGAAACAGCTTCCCCACACACTGAAACACCTTCCCCACACACTGAAACACCTTCCGCACACACTGAAACACCTTCCCCACATACTGAAACACCTTTTCCACACACTGAAACACCTTCCGCACACACTGAAGCACCTTCCCCACACACTGAAATCCTTCCCCACACACTGAAACCCCTTCCCCACACACTGACACCCTTCCCCACACACTGAAACCCCTTCCCCACTGACTGAAACAACTTCACCACACATGAAAAAACTTCCCCACACACTGAAACACTTCCCCACACACTGAAACACCTTCCCCACAGACTGAAAGCCCTTCCGCACACACTGAAACCGATCACCACACACTGAAACCCATCCCCACACACTGAAACACATTCACCACACACTGAAACCCTTCCCCACACACTGAAACGCATCCCCACACACTGAAACACATCTCCACACACTGACACACCTCCCCCACACACTGAAACCCCTTCCCCACACACACTGAAACACCTTCCCCACATACTGAAACAACTACCCCACACACTGAAATACCAGCCCCACTCACTGAAACCGCTTTCCCACACACTGAAACCCCTTCCCCACACACTGGATCACTTCCCCACACACTGAAACCCCTTCCCCACATACTGAAACAGCTTCCCCACACACTGAAACCCCTTCCCCACACACTGAAACACCTTCCGCACACACTGAAACACCTTCCCCACACACTGAAACACCTTTTCCACACAGTGAAACCCCTTCCGCACACACTGAAACACCTTCCCCACACACTGAAACCCTTCCCCACACACTGAAACCCCTTCCCCACACACTGAAACCCTTCCCCACACACTGAAACCCCTTCCCCACTGACTGAAACACCTTCACCACACACTGAAAAAACTTCCCCGCACACTGAAACACCTTCCTCACACACACTGAAACCCCTTCCCCACATACTGAGACACCTTCCCCATACACTGAAACACCTTCCCCATACACTGAAACACCTTGCCAACACACTGAAACCCCTTCCGCACACACTGTAACACCTTTCCCACACACTGAAACCCTTCACCACACACTGAAACACTTCGCCACACACTGAAACACGTTCCCCACACACTGAAACCCCTTCCCCACACACTGAAACACCTTCGCCACACACTGAAACACATTCCCCACACACTGAAACCCCATCCCCACCCAGTGGAACACTTCCAAACACACTGAAACACATTCCCGACACACTGAAACCCCTTCCCCACAGACAGAAACCCTTTCCCAAACACTGAAACCCCTTCCCCACACGCTGAAACCTCTTCGCCACACACTGAAACACATTCCCCACACACTGGAACCCCATCCCCACACAGTGAAACACATCCCCACATACTGAAGCACATTCCCCACACACTGAAACCCCTTCCCCACAGACTGAAAGCCTTTCCCAAACACTGAAACACTTTCACCACACACTGAAACAGCTCCCCCACACACTGAAACCCATCCCCACACACTGAAACACATTCACCACTCACTGAAACCCTTCCCCACACACTGAAACACATCCCCACACACTGAAAAACATCTCCACACACTGACACACCTCCCCCACACACTGAAACCCCTTCCCCACACACACTGAAACACCTTCCCCACACACTGAAACAACTACCCCACGCACTGAAATACCATCCCCACTCACTGAAACCGCTTTCCCACACACTGAAACCCCTTCCCCACACACTGGATCACTTCCCCTCACACTGAAACCCCTTCCCCACACACAAAAACAGCTTCCCCACACACTGAAACCCCTTCCGCACACACTGAAACACCTTCCGCACACACTGAGACACCTTCCCCACACACTGTAACACCTTTTCCACACACTGAAACCCCTTCCACACACACTGAAACACCTTCCCCACACACTGAAACCCTTCCCCACACACTGAAACCCCTTTACCACACACTGAAACCCTTCCTCACACACACTGAAACCCCTTTCCCACATTCTGAGACACCTTCCCCATACACTGGAACACCTTCCCCATACACTGAAACACCTTGCCAACACACTGAAACCCCTTCCGCACACACTGAAACACCTTTCCCATACACTGAAACCCTTCACCACACACTGAAACACTTCGCCGCACACTGAAACACGTTCCCCACACACTGAAACCCCTTCCCCACACACTGAAACCCCTTCCCCACACACTGAAACCCCTTCGCCACACACTGAAACACATTCCCCACACACTGAAACCCCATCCCCACACACTGAAACACATCCCCACACACTGAAACCCCTTCCCAACAGACTGAAACCCTTTCCCAAACACAGAAACCCTTTCACCACACACTGAAACAGCTCCCCACACACAGAAACACCTTCCTCACACACTGAAACCCCTTCCCCACACACTGAAACCGCTTCCGCACACAATGAAACACCTTCCTCCCACACTGAAACCCCTTCCCCACACACTGAAACACCTTCCGCACACACTGAAACCACTTCCGCACACACTGAAACATCTTCCCCACACACTGAATCCCCTTCCCCACACACTGAAACACCTTCCCCACACACTGAAACCCCTTCCCCACACACTGAAACCCCTTCCACACACACTGAAACACCTGCCCCACACACTGAAACCCCTTCCTCACACAGTGAAACCCTTCCCCACACACTGAAACCCCTTCCCCACACACTGAAGCACATCCCCACACACTGAAACCCCTTCCTCACACACTGAAACACATCCCTACACACTGAAACCACTTCCCCACACACTGAAACACCTTCCGCACACAGAGAAACAATTCCGCACACACTGAAACACTTCACCGCACACTGAAACCCCTTCCGCACACACTTCAACCCCGTACCCACACACTGTAATCCTTCCCCACACACTGAAACACTTCCCCACACACTGAAACCCCTTCCCCACACACTGAAACCCCTTCCCCACACACTGAAACCCCTTCCCCACACAATGCAATCCCTTCCCCACACACTGAAACCCTTCCCCACACACTGAAACCCCTTCCCCACACACTCAAACCCCTTCCCCACACACTGAAACCCATCCCGACTCTCTGAAAACCCATCCCCACACAGTGAGACAGCTTCCCCACACACTGTAACACATACCCACACACTGAAACCCATCCCCACACACTGAAACCCCTTCCCCACACACTGAAACCCCTTCCCCACACACTGAAACACATCCCCACACTCTGAAACACCTTCCCCACACACTGTAACCCCTTCCGCACACACTGAAACCCATCCCCACACACTGAAACCCATCCCCACACACTGAAACTCCTTCCCCACACACTGAAACCCCTTCCACACACAGTGAAACCCTTCCCCACACACTGAAACCCCTTCCCCACACACTGAAACACCTTCCACACACACTGAAACACCTTCCCCACACACTGAAACACCTTTTCCACACACTGAAACTCCTTCCGCACACACTGAAACACCTTCCCCACACACTGAAACCCTTCCCCACACACTGAAACCCCTTCCCCACACACTGAAACCCCTTCCCCACACACTGAAACCCTTCCCCACACACTGAAACCCCTTCCCCACTGACTGAAACACCTTCACCACACACTGAAAAAACTTCCCCGCACACTGAAACACCTTCCTCACACACACTGAAACCCCTTCCCCACATACTGAGACACCTTCCCCATACACTGAAACACCTTCCCCATACACTGAAACACCTTGCCAACACACTGAAACCCCTTCCGCACACACTGTAACACCTTTCCCACACACTGAAACCCTTCACCACACACTGAAACCCTTCACCACACACTGAAACACGTTCCCCACACACTGAAACACGTTCCCCACACACTGAAACCCCTTCCCCACACACTGAAACAACTTCGCCACACACTGAAACACCTTCGCCACACACTGAAACACATTCCCCACACACTGAAACCCCATCCCCACACAGTGAAACACATTCCCGACACACTGAAACCCCTTCCCCACACACTGAAACCCTTTCCCAAACACTGAAACCCCTTCCGCACACACTGAAACCCATCCCCACACACTGAAACCCATCCCCACACACTGAAACCCATCCCCACACACTGAAACACATTCACCACACACTGAAACCCTTCCCCACACACTGAAACACATCCCCACACACTGAAAAACATCTCCACACACTGACACACCTCCCCCACACACTGAAACCCCTTCCCCACACACACTGAAACCCCTTCCCCACACACACTGAAACACCTTCCCCACACACTGAAACAACTACCCCACGCACTGAAATACCATCCCCACTCACTGAAACCGCTTTCCCACACACTGAAACCCCTTCCCCACACACTGGATCACTTCCCCACACACTGAAACCCCTTCCCCACACACTGAAACCCCTTCCCCACACACTGAAACCCCTTCCCCACACACTGAAACACCTTCCGCACACACTGAGACACCTTCCCCACACACTGAAACACCTTTTCCACACACTGAAACCCCTTCCGCACACACTGAAACACCTTCCCCACACACACTGAAACCCCTTCCCCACTGACTGAAACACCTTCCCCACACACTGAAAAAACTTCCCCACACACTGAAACACCTTCCTCACACACACTGAAACCCCTTTCCCACATTCTGAGACACCTTCCCCATACACTGGAACACCTTACCCATACACTGAAACACCTTGCCAACACACTGACACCCCTTCCGCACACACTGAAACACCTTTCCCATACACTGAAACCCTTCACCACACACTGAAACACTTCGCCGCACACTGAAACACGTTCCCCACACACTGAAACCCCTTCCCCACACACTGAAACCCCTTTGCCACACACTGAAACACATTCCCCACACACTGAAACCCCAACCCCACACAGTGAAACACATCCCCACACACTGAAACACATTCCCCACACACTGAAACCCCTCCCCCACAGACTGAAACCCTTTCCCAAACACTGAAACCCTTTCACCACACACTGAAACAGCTCCCCCACACACAGAAACACCTTCCTCACACACTGAAACACCTTCCCCACACACTGAAACCGCTTCCACACACAATGAAACACCTTCCTCCCACACTGAAACCCCTTCCCCACACACTGAAACACCTTCCGCACACTCTGAAACCACTTCCGCACACTCTGAAACCACTTCCGCACACACTGAAACATCTTCCCCACACACTGAAACCCCTTCCCCACACACTGAAACACCTTCCCCACACACTGAAACCCCTTCCACACACACTGAAACACCTGCCCCACACACTGAAACCCCTTCCTCACACAGTGAAACCCTTCCCCACACACTGAAACCCCTTCCCCACACACTGAAGCACATCCCCACACACTGAAACCCCTTCCCCACTCACTGAAACACATCCCTACACACTGAAACCACTTCCCCACACACTGAAACACCTTCCGCACACAGAGAAACAATTCCGCACACTCTGAAACACTTCCCCGCACACTGAAACCCCTTCCGCACACACTTCAACCCCTTACCCACACACTGTAATCCTTCCCCACACACTGAAACACTTCCCCACACACTGAAACCCCTTCCCCACACACTGAAACCCCTTCCCCACACAATGCAATCCCTTCCCCACACACTGAAACCCTTCCCCACACACTGAAACCCCTTCCCCACACACTCAAACCCCTTCCCCACACACTGAAACCCATCCCGAACCTCTGAAACCCCTTCCCCACACAGTGAAACAGCTTCCCCACACACTGAAACACTTCCCCACACTCTGAAACCCATCCCCACACACTGAAACCCCTTCCACACACACTGAAGCCCTTCCCCACACTCTGAAACACCTTCCCCACACACTGTAACCCCTTCCGCACACACTGAAACCCATCCCCACACACTGAAACCCATCCACACACACTGAAACTCCTTCCCCACACACTGAAGCCCTTCCCCACACACTGAAACACATCCCCACACACTGAAGCACATCCCCACGCACTGAAACACCTTCCCCACACACTGAAACCCCTTCCCCACAAACTGCCACAGCTTCCCCACACACTGAAACACCTTTCCCACAAACTGTAACACCTTCCGCACACACTGAAGCCCATCCCCACACACTGAAACCCATGCCCACACACTGAAACACCTTCCTCCCACACTGAAACCCCTTCCCCACACACTGAAACACCTTCCGCACACTCTGAAACCACTTCCGCACACACTGAAACATCTTCCCCACACACTGAAACCCCTTCCCCACACACTGAAACACCTTCCCCACACACTGAAACCACTTCCACACACACTGAAACACCTGCCCCACACACTGAAACCCCTTCCTCACACAGTGAAACCCTTCCCCACACACTGAAACCCCTTCCCCACACACTGGAGCACATCCCCACACACTGAAACCCCTTCCCCACACACTGAAACACATCCCTACACACTGAAACCACTTCCCCACACACTGAAACACCTTCCGCACACAGAGAAACAATTCCGCACACACTGAAACACTTCCCCGCACACTGAAACCCCTTCCGCACACACTTCAACCCCGTACCCACACACTGTAATCCTTCCCCACACACTGAAACACTTCCCCACACACTGAAACCCCTTCTCCACACACTGAAAGCCCTTCCCCACACAATGCAATCCCTTCCCCACACACTGAAACCCTTCCCCACACACTGAAACCCCTTCCCCACACACTCAAACCCCTTCCCCACACACTGAAACCCATCCCGACACTCTGAAACCCCTTCCCCACACAGTGAAACAGCTTCCCCACACACTGAAACACATCCCCACACACTGAAACCCATCCCCACACACTGAAACCCCTTCCCCACACACTGAAGCCCTTCCCCACACTCTGAAACACCTTCGTTGCCTCCCTGGTGCCAGGGTCCGTGATGTTTGTGATCGCGTCTTCAGGATCCTTAAAGGGGAGGGGGAGCAGCCAGAGGTCGTGGTGCACATTGGCACCAACGACGTAGGAAGGAAGGGTGGCACAGATGTTAGAAGTGAGTTTAGGGAGTTAGGCTGGAAGCTGAAAGCTCGGACGGACAGAGTTGTTATCTCTGGTTTGTTGCCGGCGCCACGTGATAGTGAGGCTAGGAATAGGGAGAGAGCACAGCTGAACACGTGGCTGCAGGAATGGTGTAGGAGGGAGGGCTTCCAGTTCTTGGATAATTGGACTGCATTCTGGGGAAGATGGGACCTGTTCAAACAGGACGGGCTGCATCTGAACCAGAGGGGCACCAATATCCTGGGAGGGAGGTTTGCTAGTACTGTTCGGGAGGGTTTAAACTAGTTTGGGAGGGGGATGGGAACCGGACTTGTAGTCCAGGGACCAGTGGGTCCACTCAGAAAGACAAAGAGTGTAGTGAGGTATTGGGGAAGGTAGCACTGTCGCAGAGGACAGATGGGCACGGAGAAGGGTTGAAGTGCGTATACTTCAACGCAAGAAGCATCAGGAATAAGGTGAGTGAATTGAAGGCGTGGATGGGCACTTGGGACTACGATGTTGTGGCCATCACTGAAACGTGGATAGGTGAGGGGGAGGAATGGTTCTTGGAGGTACCTGGTTATAGATGTTTTCATAAGATTAGGAATGGTGGTAAAAGAGGTGGGGGGGTGGCATTGTTAGTTAGAAATAGTGTAACAACTGCTGAAAGAATTTTCGAGGAGGATCTGCCGACTGAGGCACTGTGGGTTGAGGTCAGGAACAGGAAAGGAGCAGTCACCTTGATGGGAGTTTTCTATCGGCCCCCCAATAGCAGCAGGGAGGTGGAAGAGCAGATTGGGAAACAGATTTTGGAAAGGAGCAGAAGTCACAGGGTAGTAATTATGGGGGATTTCAACTTCCCAAATATTGATTGGCAACTCTTTAGATCGAATAGTTTGGATGGGGTAGTGTTTGTGCAGTATGTCCAGGAAGCTTTTCTGACTCAGTATGTAGACTGCCCGACCAGAGGGGAGGCAATATTGGATTTGGTACTAGGTAATGAACCAGGGCAAGTGATAGAGCTGTTGGTGGGCGAGCACTTTGGAGATAGTGATCACAATTCTGTAGCATTCACTGTGGTAATGGAGAGGGATAGGTATGTGCAACAGGGCAAGGTTTACAATTGGGGGAAGGGTAGATATGATGCTGTCAGGCAGGAACTGAGGAGCATAAGTTGGGAGCATATGCTGGCAGGGAAGGGCACGGTCGAAATGTGGAACTTTTTCAAGGAGCAGATAGTAGGGGCCATTGATAAGCATGTCCCTGTCAGACAGGGAAGGGATGGTCATGTGAGGGAACCGTGGTTGACAAGAGAGGTTGAGAGTCTTGTTAGGAAGAAGAAGGATGCGTATATAAGGTTGAGGAAAAAGGGCACAGGCATAGCTCTGGAGGGATACAAGATGGCCAGGAAGGATCTGAAGAAAGGGATTAGGAGAGCTAAGAGAGCCATGAAAAATGCTTGGCGGGTAGGATAAAAGAAAACCCCAAGGCCTTTTACGCGTATGTCAGAAATATGAGGATGACTAGGGGGACCGTAGGTCCGGTCAAGGACAATAGCGGGAGACTGTGTGTTGAGCCGGAAGAGATAAGTGAGGTTTTGAATGAGTACTTCTCTTCGGTATTTACGAATGAGAAGGGGTGTATTACTGAAGAGGACGGTGTGAAACAGACTGGTAAGCTCGAGGAAGTGCTCGTTAGGAGGGAAGATGTGTTGGGGTTTTTGAATAACTTGAAGATAGACAAGTCTCCCGGGCCTGACGGGGTATATCCAAGGATGTTATGGGAAGCAAGGGATGAAATTGCAGAGCCGCTGGCAATGATCTTTTCATCTTCTCTGTTGACGGGGGTGGTACCAGGTGATTGGAGGGTGGCAAATGTTGTGCCCCTGTTCAAGAAAGGGAATAGGAACAACCCTGGGAATTACAGGCCAGTTAGTCTTACTTCGGTGGTAGGCAAGTTGATGGAAAAGGTGCTGAGGGATAGGATTTCTGAGCATCTGGAAAGACACTGCTTGATTCGGGACAGTCAGCACGGTTTTGTGAGGGGTAGGTCTTGCCTCACAAGCCTGATTGAATTCTTTGAGCAGGTGACCAAGCAAGTGGATGAGGGTAAACCAGTGGATGTGGTGTACATGGATTTTAGTAAGGCATTTGATAAGGTCCCCCATGGTAGACTTATGGAGAAAGTCAGGAGGCATGGGATAGTGGGGAATGTGGCCAGTTGGATTAAGAATTGGCTAACTGATAGAAGGCAGAGAGTGGTCTTAGATGGTAAATACTCAGCCTGGAGCCCAGTTACCAGTGGCGTGCCACAGGGATCAGTTCTGGGTCCTCTCCTGTTTGTGATTTTTATTAACGACTTGGATGAGGAAGTCGAAGGGTGGGTCAGTAAATTTGCAGATGATACAAAGGTTGGTGGAGTTGTGGATACCGAGGAGGGCTATTGTCGTCTGCAAAGGGACTTGGATAGGTTGCAGTGCTGGGCTGAAAAGTGGCAGATGGAGTTTAACCCTGAAAAGTGTGAGGTCGTCCATTTTGGAAGGACAAACACGAATGCAAAATACTGGGTTAACGGTAGGGTTCTTGGGCATGTGGAGGAGCAGAGAGACCTTGGGGTCTATGTGCATAGATCGTTGAAAGTTGCAACTCAAGTGGATAGGGCTGTGAAGAAGGCATATGGGGTGTTAGCGTTCATTAGCAGAGGGATTGAATTTAAGAGCCGTGAGGTGATGATGCAGCTGTACAGGACCTTGGTAAGGCCTCATTTGGAGTACTGTGTGCAGTTCTGGTCGCCTCATTTTAGGAAGGATGTGGAAGCCTTGGAGAGGGTGCAGAGGAGATTTACCAGGATGTTGCCTGGAATGGAGAATAAGTCTTACGAGGAAAGGCTGAACATTCTAGGCCTCTTCTCATTAGAACGGAGAAGGATGAGGGGTGACATGATAGAGGTTTATAAGATGATCAGGGGAATAGATAGGGTAGACAGTCAGAAACTTTTTCCCCGGGTGGAGCAAAGCGTTACAAGGGGTCATAAATTTAAGGTGAAGGGTGGGAGATATAAGGGGGATGTCAGGGGAAGGTTCTTTACCCAGAGAGTGGTCGGGGCATGGAATGCCTTGCCTGGGGAAGTTGTTGAGTCAGAAACTTTAGGGACTTTCAAACGGCTTTTAGATAGGTATATGGATAAAGGAGAATGATGGGGTATAGATTAAATTGTCCTTGACAGAGGACAAAGGATCGGCACAACATCGTGGGCCGAAGGGCCTGTTCTGTGCTGTATTTTTCTATGTTCTATGTTCTATGTTCCCCACACACTGTAACCCCTTCTGCACACACTGAAACCCATCCCCACACACTGAAACCCATCCCCACACACTGAAACTCCTTCCCCACACACTGAAGCCCTTCCCCACACACTGAAACACATCCCCACACACTGAAGCACATCCCCACGCACTGAAACACCTTCCCCACACACTGAAACCCCTTCCCCACACAATGCCACAGCTTCCCCACACACAGAAACACCTTTCCCACACACTGAAATCCCTTCCGCACACACTGAAGCCCATCCCCACACACTGAAACCCATGCCCACACACTGAAACACCTTCCCCACACACTGAAACACCTTCCCCACACTCTGAAACCCCTTCCCCACACACTGAAACAACTTCCCCACACACTGAAATCCCTTCCGCACACAATGAAACCCATCCGCACAAACTGAAACCCATCCCCACACACTGAAACCCCTTCCCCACACACTGAAACCCCTTCCCCACACACTGAAACACCTTCCCCACAGACTGAACGCCCTTCCGCACACACTGAAACCCATCCCCACACACTGAAACCCATCCCCACACACTGAAACCCATCCCCACACACTGAAACACATTCACCACACACTGAAACCCTTCCCCACATACTGAAACGCATCCCCACACACTGAAACACATCTCCACACACTGACACACCTCCCCCACACACTGAAACCACTTCCCCACACACACTGAAACACCTTCCCCACACACACTGAAACAACTACCCCACACACTGAAACAACTACCCCACACACTGAAATACCATCCCCACTCACTGAAAACGCTTTCCCACACACTGAAACCCCTTCCCCACACTCTGGATCACTTCCCCACACAGTGAAACCCCTTCCCCACACACTGAAACAGCTTCCCCACACACTGAAACCCCTTCCCCACACACTGAAACACCTTCCGCACACACTGAAACACCTTCCCCACACACTGAAACACCTTTTCCACACACTGAAACCCCTTCCGCACACACTGAAACACCTTCCCCACACACTGAAACCCTTCCCCACACACTGAAACCCCTTCCCCACACACTGAAACCCTTCCCCACACACTGAAACCCCTTCCCCACTGACTGAACAACCTTCACCACACACTGAAAAAACTTCCCCACACACTGAAACACTTCCCCACACACTGAAACACCTTCCCCACAGACTGAAAGCCCTTCCGCACACACTGAAACCCATCCCCACACACTGAAACCCATCCCCACACACTGAAACACATTCACCACACACTGAAACCCTTCCCCACACACTGAAACGCATCCCCACACACTGATACACACCTCCACACAATGACACACCTCCCCCACACACTGAAACCCCTTCCCCACACACACTGAAACACCTTCCCCACACACTGAAACAACTACCCCACACACAGAAATACCATCCCCACTCACTGAAACCGCTTTCCCACACACTGAAACCCCTTTCCCACACACTGAAACCCCTTCCCCACACACTGAAACACATTCCCCACACACTGAAACACCTTCCGCACACACTGAAACACCTTCCGCACAAACTGAAACACCTTCCGCACAAACTGAAACACCTTCCCCACACACTGAAACACCTTCCCCACACACTGAAACACCTTTTCCACACACTGAAACCCCTTCCGCACACACTGAAACCCCTTCCCCACACACACTGAAACACCTTCCCCACACACTGAAACAACTACCCCACACACTGAAATACCATCTCCACTCGCTGAAACCGCTTTCCCACACACTGAAACCCCTTCCCCACACACTGGATCACTTCCCCACACACTGAAACCCCTTCCCCACACACTGAAACAGCTTCTCCACACACTGAAACCCCTTCCCCACACACTGAAACACCTTCCGCACACACTGAAACACCTTCGCCACAGACTGAAACACCTTTTCCACACACTGAAACCCCTTCCGCAAACACTGAACCACCTTCCCCACACACTGAAACCCTTCCCCACACACTGAAACCCCTTCCCCACACACTGAAACCCTTCCCCACACACAGAAACCCCTTCCCCACTCACTAAAACACCTTCACCACACACTGAAAAAACTTCCCCACACACTGAAACACTTCCCCACACACTGAAACACCTTCCCCCACAGACTGAAAGCCCTTCCGCACACACTGAAACCCATCCCCACACACTGAAACCCATCCCCACACACTGAAACCCATCCCCACACACTGAAACACATTCACCACACACTGAAACCCTTCCCCACACACTGAAACGCATCCCCACACACTGAAACACATCTCCACACACTGACACACCTCCCCCACAAACTGAAACCCCTTCCCCACACACACTGAAACACCTTCCCCACACACTGAAACAACTACCCCACACACTGAAATACCATCCCCACTCACTGAAACCGCTTTCCCACACACTGAAACACCTTCCGCACACACTGGATCACATGCCCACACACTGAAACCCCTTCCCCACACACTGAAACAGCTTCCCCACACACTGAAACCCCTTCCCCACACACTGAAACACCTTCCGCACACACTGAAACACCTTTTCCACACACTGAAACCCCTTCCCCACACACTGAAACCCCTTCCCCACACAATGCAATCCCTTCCCCACACATTGAAACCCTTCCCCACACACGGAAACCCCTTCCCCACACACTCAAACCCCTTCCCCACACACTGAAACGCATCCCGACACTCTGAATCCCCTTCCCCACACAGTGAAACAGCTTCACCACACACTGAAACACATCCCCACACACTGAAACCCATCCCCACACACTGAAACCCCTTCCCCACACACTGAAACATCTTCCCCACACACTGAAACACATCCCCACACTCTGAAACACCTTCCCCACACACTGTAACCCCTTCCGCACACACTGAAACCTATCCCCACACACTGAAACCCATCCCCACACACTGAAACCCCTTCCCCACACACTGAAACCCCTTCCACACACACTGAAACACCTGCCCCACACACTGAAACACCTTCCTCACACAGTGAAACCCTTCCCCACACACTGAAACCCCTTCCCCACACACTGAAACACCTTCCACACACACTGAAACAACTTCCCCACACACTGAAACACCTTTTCCACACACTGAAACCCCTTCCGCACACACTGAAACACCTTCCCCGCACACTGAAACCCCTTCCCCACTCACTGGAACCCTTCCCCACACACTGAAACCCCTTCCCCACTGACTGAAACACCTTCACCACACACTGAAAAAACTTCCCCGCACACTGAAACACCTTCCTCACACACACTGAAACCCCTTCCCCACATACTGAGACACCTTCCCGATACACTGAAACACCTTCCCCATACAGTGAAACACCTTGCCAACACACTGAAACCCCTTCTGCACACACTGTAACACCTTTCCCACACACTGAAACCCTTCACCACACACTGAAACACTTCGCCACACACTGAAACACGTTCCCCACACACTGAAACCCCTTCCCCACACACTGAAACACCTTCGCCACACACTGAAACACATTCCCCACACACTGAAACCCCATCCCCACACAGTGAAACACATCCCCACACACTGAAACACTTTCCCGACACACTGAAACCCCTTCCCCACAGACTGAAACCCTTTCCCAAACACTGAAACCTCTTCCGCACACACTGAAACCCATCCCCACACACTGAAACCCATCCCCACACACTGAAACCCATCCCCACACACTGAAACACATTCACCACACACTGAAACCCTTCCCCACACACTGAAACACATCCCCACACACTGAAAAACATCTCCACACACTGACACACCTCCCCCACACAGTGAAACCCCTTCCCCACACACACTGAAACACCTTCCCCACACACTGAAACAACTGCCCCACACACTGAAATACCATCACCACTCACTGAAACCGCTTTCCCACACACTGAAACCCCTTCCCCACACAATGGATCACTTCCCCACACACTGAAACCCCTTCCCCACACACTGACACAGCTTCCCCACACACTGACACAGCTTCCCCACACACTGAAACCCCTTCCCCACACACTGAAACACCTTCCGCACACACTGAGACACCTTCCCCACACACTGAAACACCTTGTCCACACACTGAAACCCCTTCCGCACACACTGAAATACATTCCCCACACACTGAAACCCTTCCCCACACACTGAAACCCCTTCCCCACACACTGAAACCCCTTCCCCACTGACTGAAACACCTTCCCCACACACTGAAAAAACTTCCCCACACACTGAAACACCTTCCTCACACACACTGAAACCCCTTTCCCACATTCTGAGACACCTTCCCCATACACTGGAACACCTTCCCCATGCACTGAAACACCTTGCCAACACACTGAAACCCCTTCCGCACACACTGAAACACCTTTCCCATACACTGAAACCCTTCACCACACACTGAAACACTTCGCCGCACACTGAAACACGTTCCCCACACACTGAAACCCCTTCCCCACACACTGAAACACATCCCCACACACTGAAACACATTCCCCACACACTGAAACCCCTTCCCAACAGACTGAAACCCTTTCCCAAACACTGAAACCCTTTCACCACACACTGAAACAGCTCCCCCACACACAGAAACACCTTCCTCACACGCTGAAACCCCTTCCCCACACACTGAAACCGCTTCCGCACACAATGAAACACCTTCCTCCCACACTGAAACCCCTTCCCCACACACTGAAACACCATCCGCACGCACTGAAACCACTTCCGCACACACTGAAACATCTTCCACGCACACTGAAACCCCTTCCCCACACACTGAAACACCATCCGCATACACTGAAACCACTTCCGCACACACTGAAACACATTCCCCACACACTGAAACCCTACCCCACACACTGAAACCCCTTCCCCACACACTGAAACCCTTCCCCACACACTGAAACCCCTTCCCCACTGACTGAAACACCTTCCCCACACACTGAAAAAACTTCCCCACACACTGAAACACCTTCCTCACACACACTGAAACCCCTTTCCCACATTCTGAGACACCTTCCCCATACACTGGAACACCTTCCCCATACACTGAAACACCTTGCCAACACACTGAAACCCCTTCCGCACACACTGAAACACCTTTCCCACACACTGAAACCCTTCACCACACACTGAAACACTTCGCCGCACACTGAAACACGTTCCCCACACACTGAAACCCCTTCCCCACACACTGAAACACATCCCCACACACTGAAACACATTCCCCACACACTGAAACCCCTTCCCCACACAATGGATCACTTCCCCACACACTGAAACCCCTTCCCCACACACTGAAACAGCTTCCCCACACACTGCAACCCCTTCCCCACACACTGAAACACCTTCCACACACACTGAGACACCTTCCCCACACACTGAAACACCTTGTCCACACACTGAAACCCCTTCCGCACACACTGAAATACATTCCCCACACACTGAAACCCTTCCCCACACACTGAAACCCCTTCCCCACACACTGAAACCCTTCCCCACACACTGAAACCCCTTCCCCACTGACTGAAACACCTTCCCCACACACTGAAAAAACTTCCCCACACACTGAAACACCTTCCTCACACTCACTGAAACCCCTTTCCCACATTCTGAGACACCTTCCCCATACACTGGAACACCTTCCCCATACACTGAAACACCTTGCCAACACACTGAAACCCCTTCCGCACACACTGAAACACCTTTCCCATACACTGAAACCCTTCACCACACACTGAAACACTTCGCCGCACACTGAAACACGTTCCCCACACACTGAAACCCCTTCCCCACACACTGAAACACATCCCCACACACTGAAACACATTCCCCACACACTGAAACCCCTTCCCAACAGACTGAAACCCTTTCCCAAACACTGAAACCCTTTCACCACACACTGAAACAGCTCCCCCACACACAGAAACACCTTCCTCACACGCTGAAACCCCTTCCCCACACACTGAAACCGCTTCCGCACACAATGAAACACCTTCCTCCCACACTGAATCCCCTTCCCCACACACTGAAACACCATCCGCACACACTGAAACCACTTCCGCACACACTGAAACATCTTCCACACACACTGAAACCCCTTCCCCACACACTGAAACACCATCCGCACACACTGAAACCACTTCCGCACACACTGAAACACATTCCCCACACACTGAAACCCTACCCCACACACTGAAACCCCTTCCCCACACACTGAAACCCTTCCCCACACACTGAAACCCCTTCCCCACTGACTGAAACACCTTCCCCACACACTGAAAAAACTTCCCCACACACTGAAACACCTTCCTCACACACACTGAAACCCCTTTCCCACATTCTGAGACACCTTCCCCATACACTGGAACACCTTCCCCATACACTGAAACACCTTGCCAACACACTGATACCCCTTCCGCACACACTGAAACACCTTTCCCACACACTGAAACCCTTCACCACACACTGAAACACTTCGCCGCACACTGAAACACGTTCCCCACACACTGAAAGCCCTTCCCCACACACTGAAACACATCCCCACACACTGAAACACATTCCCCACACACTGAAACCCCTTCCCCACAGACTGAAACCCTTTCCCAAACACTGAAACCCTTTCACCACACACTGAAACAGCTCCCCCACACACAGAAACACCTTCCTCACACACTGAAACCCCTTCCCCACACACTGAAACCGCTTACGCACACAATGAAACACCTTCCTCCCACACTGAAACCCCTTCCCCACACACTGAAACACCATCCGCACACACTGAAACCACTTCCGCACACACTGAAACATCTTCCCCACACACTGAAACCCCTTCCCCACACACTGAAACACCTTCCCCACACACTGAAACCCCTTCCACACACACTGAAACACCTGCCCCACACACTGAAACCCCTTCCTCACACAGTGAAACCCTTCCCCACACACTGAAACCCCTTCCCCACACACTGAAGCACATCCCCACACGGTGAAACCCCTTCCCCACACACTGAAACACATCCCTACACACTGAAACCACTTCCCCACACACTGAAACACCTTCCGCACACAGAGAAACATTTCCGCACACACTGAAACACTTCGCCGCACACTGAAACCCCTTCCGCACACACTTCAACCCCGTACCCACACACTGTAATCCTTCCCCACACACTGAAACACTTCCCCACACACTGAAACCCCTTCCCAACACACTGAAACCCCTTCCCCACACAATGCAATCCCTTCCCCACACACTGAAACCCTTCCCCACACACTGAAACCCCTTCCCCACACACTCAAACCCCTTCCCCACACACTGAAACCCATCCCGACACTCTGAAACCCCTTCCCCACACAGTGAAACAGCTTCCCCACACACTGAAACACATCCCCACACACTGAAACCCATCCCCACACACTGAAACCCCTTCCCAACACACTGAAACACATCCCCACACTCTGAAACACCTTCCCCACACACTGTAACCCCTTCCGCACACACTGAAAAACATCCCCACACACTGAAACCCATCCCCACACACTGAAACCCAT
Organism: Heterodontus francisci; assembly: GCF_036365525.1. Classification (NCBI taxonomy): domain Eukaryota; kingdom Metazoa; phylum Chordata; class Chondrichthyes; order Heterodontiformes; family Heterodontidae; genus Heterodontus; species Heterodontus francisci. The sequence goes on along the minus strand of NC_090395.1, from coordinate 7,192,577 downwards.
CCCCACACACTGAAACTCCTTCCCCACACACTGAAGCCCTTCCCCACACACTGAAACACATCCCCACACACTGAAGCACATCCCCACGCACTGAAACCCATGCCCACACACTGAAACACCTTCCCCACACTCTGAAACCCCTTCCCCACACACTGAAACAACTTCCCCACACACTGAAATCCCTTCCACACACAATGAAACCCATCCGCACAAACTGAAACCCATCCCCACACACTGAAACCCATCCCCACACACTGAAACACCTTCCCCACACACTGAAACCCCTTCCCCACACACTGAAACACTTCCCCACACACTGAAACACCTTCCCCACAGACTGAACGCCCTTCCGCACACACTGAAACCCATCCCCACACACTGAAACCCATCCCCACACACTGAAACCCATCCCCACACACTGAAATACATTCACCACACACTGAAACCCTTCCCCACACACTGAAACGCATCCCCACACACTGAAACACATCACCACACACTGACACACCTCCCCCACACACTGAAACCACTTCCCCACACACACTGAAACACTTAACCCACACACTGAAACAACTACCCCACACACTGAAATACCATCCCCACTCACTGAAAACGCTTTCCCACAAACTGAAACCCCTTCCCCACACACAGGATCACTTCCCCACACACTGAAACCCCTTCCCCACACACTGAAACAGCTTCCCCACACACTGAAACCCCTTCCCCACACACTGAAACACCTTCCACACACACTGAAACACCTTCCCCACACACTGAAACACCTTTTCCACACACTGAAACCCCTACCGCACACACTGAAACACCTTCCCCACACACAGAAACCCTACCCCACACACTGAAACCCCTTCCCCACACACTGAAACCCTTCCCCACACACTGAAACCCTTCCCCACACACTGAAACCCCTTCCCCACACACTGAAACCCCTTCCCCACTGACTGAAAAACCTTCACCACACACTGAAAAACTTCCCCACACACTGAAACACTTCCCCACACACTGAAACACGTTCCCCACAGACTGAAAGCCCTTCCGCACACACTGAAACCCATCCCCACACACTGAAACCCATCCCCACACACTGAAACCCATCCCCACACACTGAAACACATTCACCACACACTGCAACCCTTCCCCACACACTGAAACGCATCCCCACACACTGAAACACACCTCCACACACTGACACACCTCCCCCACACACTGAAACACCTTCCCCACACACTGAAACAACTACCCCACACACTGAAATACCATCCCCACTCACTGAAACCGCTTTCCCACACACTGAAACCCCTTCCCCACACACTGGATCACTTCCCCACACACTGATACCCCTTCCCCACACACTGAAACAGCTTCCCCACACACTGAAACCCCTTCCCCACACACTGAAACACCTTCCGCACACACTGAAACACCTTCCGCACACACTGAAACACCTTCCGCACACACTGAAACACCTTCCCCACACACTGAAACACCTTTTCCACACACTGAAACCCCTTCCGCACACACTGAAACACCTTCCCCACACACTGAAACCCTTCCCCACACACTGAAACCCCTTCCCCACACACTGAAACCCATCCCCACACACTGAAACCCCTTCCCCACTGACTGAACCACCTTCACCACACACTGAAAACCCTTCCCCGCACACTGAAACACCTTCCTCACACACACTGAAACCCCTTCCCCACATACTGAGACACCTTCCCCATACACTGAAACAACTTCCCCATACGCTGAAACACCTTGCCAACACACTGAAACCCCTTCCGCACACACTGTAACACCTTTCCCACACACTGAAACGCTTCACCACACACTGAAACACTTCGCCACACACTGAAACACGTTCCTGACACACTGAAACCCCTTCCCCACACACTGAAACACCTTCGCCACACACTGAAACACATTCCCCACACACTGAAACCCCATCCCCACACACTGAAACCCCATCCCCACACAGTGAAACACATCCCCACACACTGAAACACATTCCCGACACACTGAAACCCCTTCCCCACAGACTGAAACCCTTTCCCAAACACTGAAACCAATTCACCACACACTGAAACACCTCCCCCACACACAGAAACACCTTCCTCCCACACTGAAACCCCTTCCCCACACACTGAAACCGCTTCCGCACACAATGAAACACCTTCCTCCCACACTGAAACCCCTTCCCCACCCACTGAAACACCTTCCGCACACACTGAAACCAATTCCGCACACACCTAAACATCTTCCCCACACACTGAAACCCCTTCCCCACACACTGAAACACTTCCCCACACACTGAAACCCCTTCCCCACACACTGAAACCCCTTCCCCACACACTGAAACCCCTCCCCCACACAATGCAATCCCTTCCCCACACACTGAAACCCTTCCCCACACACTGAAACCCCTTCCCCACACACTGAAACATCTTCCCCACACACTGTAATCCTTCCCCACACACTGAAACACTTCCCCACACACTGAAACCCCTTCCCCACACTCTGAAACCCCTTCCCCACACAATGCAATCCCTTCCCCACACACTGAAACCCTTCCCCACACACTGAAACCCCTTCCCCACACACTCAAATCCCTTCCCCACACACTGAAACCCATCCCGACACTCTGAAACCCCTTCCCCACACAGTAAAACAGCTTCCCCACACACTGAAACACATCCCCACACACTGAAACGCATCCCCACACACTAAAGCCCCTTCCCCACACAGTGAAACCCCTTCCCCACACACTGAAACACATCCCCACAGACTGAAAGCCCTTCCGCACACACTGAAACCCATCCCCACACACTGAAACCCATCCCCACACACTGAAACACATTCACCACACACTGAAACCCTTCCCCACACACTGAAACGCATCCCCACACACTGAAACACATCTCCACACACTGACACACCTCCCCCACACACTGAAACCCCTTCCCCACACACACTGAAACACCTTCCCCACACACTGAAACAACTACCCCACTCACTGAAATACCATCCCGACTCGCTGAAACCGCTTTCCCACACACTGAAACCCCTTCCCCACACACTGGATCACTTCCCCACACACTGAAACCCCTTCCCCACACACTGAAACAGCTTCTCCACACACTGAAACCCCTTCCCCACACACTGAAACACCTTCCGCACACACTGAAACACCTTCCCCACAGACTGAAACACCTTTTCCACACACTGAAACCCCTTCCGCACACACTGAACCACCTTCCTCCCACACTGAAACCCTTCCCCACACACTGAAACCCCTTCCCCACACACTGAAACCCTTCCCCACACACTGAAACCCCTTCCCCACTCACTGAAACACCTTCACCACACACTGAAAAAACTTTCCCACACACTGAAACACTTCCCCACACACTGAAACACCTTCCCCACAGACTGAAAGCCCTTCCGCACACACTGAAACCCATCCCCACACACTGAAACCCATCCCCACACACTGAAACCCATCCCCACACACTGAAACACATTCACCACACACTGAAACCCTTCCCCACACACTGAAACGCATCCCCACACACTGAAACACATCTCCACACACTGACACACCTCCCCCACACACTGAAACCCCTTCCCCACTCACATTGAAACACCTTCCCCACACACTGAAGCAACTACCCCACACACTGAAATACCATCCCCACTCACTGAAACCGCTTCCCCACACACTGAAACCCCTTCCCCACACACTGGATCACTTCCCCACACACTGAAATCCCTTCCCCACACACTGAAACCCTTTCCCAAACACTGAAACCAATTCACCACACACTGAAACACCTCCCCCACACACAGAAACACCTTCCGCACACACTGAAACCCCTTCCCCACACACTGAAACCGCTTCCGCACACAATGAAACACCTTCCTCCCACACTGAAACCCCTTCCCCACCCACTGAAACACCTTCCGCACACACTGAAACCAATTCCGCACACACCTAAACATCTTCCCCACACACTGAAACCCCTTCCCCACACACTGAAACACTTCCCCACACACTGAAACCCCTTCCCCACACACTGAAACCCCTTCCCCACACACTGAAACCCCTTCCCCACACAATGCAATTCCTTCCCCACACACTGAAACCCTTCCCCACACACTGAAACCCATCCCGACACTCTGAAACACCTTCCCCACACACTGTAACCCCTTCCGCACACACTGAAACCCATCCCCACACACTGAAACGCATCCCCACACACTAAAACCCCTTCCCCACACACTGAAACCCCTTCCCCACACACTGAAACACATCCCCACACTCTGAAACACCTTCCCCACACACTGTAACCCCTTCCGCACACACTGAAACCCATCCCCACACACTGACACCCATCCCCACACACTGAAACTCCTTCCCCACACACTGAAGCCCTTCCCCACACACTGAAACACATCCCCACACACTGAAGCACATCCCCACGCACTGAAACACCTTCCCCACACACTGAAACCACTTCCCCACACACTGCCACAGCTTCCCCACACACTGAAACACCTTTCCCACACACTGTAACACCTTCCGCACACACTGAAGCCCATCCCCACACACTGAAACCCATGCCCACACACTGAAACACCTTCCCCACACTCTGAAACCCCTTCCCCACACACTGAAACAACTTCCCCACACACTGAAATACCTTCCGCACACCATGAAACCCATCCGCACAAACTGAAACCCATCCCCACACACTGAAACCCCTTCCCCACACACTGAAACCCCTTCCCCACACACTGAAACACTTCACCACACACTGAAACACCTTCCCCACAGACTGAAAGCCCTTCCGCACACACTGAAACCCATCCCCACACACTGAAACCCATCCCCACACACTGAAACCCATCCCCACACACTGAAACACATTCACCACACACTGAAACCCTTCCCCACACACTGAAACGCATCCCCACACACTGAAACACATCTCCACACACTGACACACCTCCCCCACACACTGAAACCCCTTCCCCACACACACTGAAACACCTTCCCAACACACTGAAACAACTACCCCACACACTGAAATACCATCCCCACTCGCTGAAACCGCTTTCCCACACACTGAAATCCCTTCCCCACACACTGGATCACTTCCCCACACACTGGATCACTTCCCCACACACTGAAACCCCTTCCCCACACACTGAAACCCCTTCCCCACACACTGAAACCCCTTCCCCACACACTGAAACACCTTCCCCACAGACTGAAACACCTTCCCCACAGACTGAAACACCTTTTCCACACACTGAAACCCCTTCTGCACACACTGAACCACCTTCCCCACACACTGAAACCCTTCCCCACACACTGAAACCCCTTCCCCACACACTGAAACCCTTCCCCACACACTGAAACCCCTTCCCCACACACTGAAACCCCTTCCCCACTCACTGAAACCCCTTCCCCACACACTGAAACCCATCCCCACACACTGAAACCCATCCCCACACACTGAAACCCATCCCCACACACTGAAACACATTCACCACACACTGAAACCCTTCCCCACACACTGAAACGCATCCCCACACACTGAAACACATCTCCACACACTGACACACCTCCCCCACACACTGAAACCCCTTCCCCACACACAGGATCACTTCCCCACACACTGAAACCCCTTCCCCACACACTGAAACAGCTTCCCCACACACTGAAACCCCTTCCCCACACACTGAAACACCTTCCACACACACTGAAACACCTTCCCCACACACTGAAACACCTTTTCCACACACTGAAACCCCTACCGCACACACTGAAACACCTTCCCCACACACAGAAACCCTACCCCACACACTGAAACCCCTTCCCCACACACTGAAACCCTTCCCCACACACTGAAACCCTTCCCCACACACTGAAACCCTTCCCCACACACTGAAACCCCTTCCCCACACACTGAAACCCCTTCCCCACTGACTGAAAAACCTTCACCACACACTGAAAAACTTCCCCACACACTGAAACACTTCCCCACACACTGAAACACGTTCCCCACAGACTGAAAGCCCTTCCGCACACACTGAAACCCATCCCCACACACTGAAACCCATCCCCACACACTGAAACCCATCCCCACACACTGAAACACATTCACCACACACTGCAACCCTTCCCCACACACTGAAACGCATCCCCACAAACTGAAACACACCTCCACACACTGACACACCTCCCCCACACACTGAAACACCTTCCCCACACACTGAAACAACTACCCCACACACTGAAATACCATCCCCACTCACTGAAACCGCTTTCCCACACACTGAAACCCCTTCCCCACACACTGGATCACTTCCCCACACACTGATACCCCTTCCCCACACACTGAAACAGCTTCCCCACACACTGAAACCCCTTCCCCACACACTGAAACACCTTCCGCACACACTGAAACACCTTCCGCACACACTGAAACACCTTCCGCACACACTGAAACACCTTCCCCACACACTGAAACACCTTTTCCACACACTGAAACCCCTTCCGCACACACTGAAACACCTTCCCCACACACTGAAACCCTTCCCCACACACTGAAACCCCTTCCCCACACACTGAAACCCATCCCCACACACTGAAACCCCTTCCCCACTGACTGAAACACCTTCACCACACACTGAAAACCCTTCCCCGCACACTGAAACACCTTCCTCACACACACTGAAACCCCTTCCCCACATACTGAGACACCTTCCCCATACACTGAAACAACTTCCCCATACGCTGAAACACCTTGCCAACACACTGAAACCCCTTCCGCACACACTGTAACACCTTTCCCACACACTGAAACGCTTCACCACACACTGAAACACTTCGCCACACACTGAAACACGTTCCTGACACACTGAAACCCCTTCCCCACACACTGAAACACCTTCGCCACACACTGAAACACATTCCCCACACACTGAAACCCCATCCCCACACAGTGAAACACATCCCCACACACTGAAACACATTCCCGACACACTGAAACCCCTTCCCCACAGACTGAAACCCTTTCCCAAACACTGAAACCAATTCACCACACACTGAAACACCTCCCCCACACACAGAAACACCTTCCTCCCACACTGAAACCCCTTCCCCACACACTGAAACCGCTTCCGCACACAATGAAACACCTTCCTCCCACACTGAAACCCCTTCCCCACCCACTGAAACACCTTCCGCACACACTGAAACCAATTCCGCACACACCTAAACATCTTCCCCACACACTGAAACCCCTTCCCCACACACTGAAACACTTCCCCACACACTGAAACCCCTTCCCCACACACTGAAACCCCTTCCCCACACACTGAAACCCCTCCCCCACACAATGCAATCCCTTCCCCACACACTGAAACCCTTCCCCACACACTGAAACCCCTTCCCCACACACTGAAACATCTTCCCCACACACTGTAATCCTTCCCCACACACTGAAACACTTCCCCACACACTGAAACCCCTTCCCCACACTCTGAAACCCCTTCCCCACACAATGCAATCCCTTCCCCACACACTGAAACCCTTCCCCACACACTGAAACCCCTTCCCCACACACTCAAATCCCTTCCCCACACACTGAAACCCATCCCGACACTCTGAAACCCCTTCCCCACACAGTAAAACAGCTTCCCCACACACTGAAACACATCCCCACACACTGAAACGCATCCCCACACACTAAAGCCCCTTCCCCACACAGTGAAACCCCTTCCCCACACACTGAAACACATCCCCACAGACTGAAAGCCCTTCCGCACACACTGAAACCCATCCCCACACACTGAAACCCATCCCCACACACTGAAACCCATCCCCACACACTGAAACACATTCACCACACACTGAAACCCTTCCCCACACACTGAAACGCATCCCCACACACTGAAACACATCTCCACACACTGACACACCTCCCCCACACACTGAAACCCCTTCCCCACACACACTGAAACACCTTCCCCACACACTGAAACAACTACCCCACTCACTGAAATACCATCCCGACTCGCTGAAACCGCTTTCCCACACACTGAAACCCCTTCCCCACACACTGGATCACTTCCCCACACACTGAAACCCCTTCCCCACACACTGAAACAGCTTCTCCACACACTGAAACCCCTTCCCCACACACTGAAACACCTTCCGCACACACTGAAACACCTTCCCCACAGACTGAAACACCTTTTCCACACACTGAAACCCCTTCCGCACACACTGAACCACCTTCCTCCCACACTGAAACCCTTCCCCACACACTGAAACCCCTTCCCCACACACTGAAACCCTTCCCCACACACTGAAACCCCTTCCCCACTCACTGAAACACCTTCACCACACACTGAAAAAACTTTCCCACACACTGAAACACTTCCCCACACACTGAAACACCTTCCCCACAGACTGAAAGCCCTTCCGCACACACTGAAACCCATCCCCACACACTGAAACCCATCCCCACACACTGAAACCCATCCCCACACACTGAAACACATTCACCACACACTGAAACCCTTCCCCACACACTGAAACGCATCCCCACACACTGAAACACATCTCCACACACTGACACACCTCCCCCACACACTGAAACCCCTTCCCCACTCACATTGAAACACCTTCCCCACACACTGAAGCAACTACCCCACACACTGAAATACCATCCCCACTCACTGAAACCGCTTCCCCACACACTGAAACCCCTTCCCCACACACTGGATCACTTCCCCACACACTGAAATCCCTTCCCCACACACTGAAACCCTTTCCCAAACACTGAAACCAATTCACCACACACTGAAACACCTCCCCCACACACAGAAACACCTTCCGCACACACTGAAACCCCTTCCCCACACACTGAAACCGCTTCCGCACACAATGAAACACCTTCCTCCCACACTGAAACCCCTTCCCCACCCACTGAAACACCTTCCGCACACACTGAAACCAATTCCGCACACACCTAAACATCTTCCCCACACACTGAAACCCCTTCCCCACACACTGAAACACTTCCCCACACACTGAAACCCCTTCCCCACACACTGAAACCCCTTCCCCACACACTGAAACCCCTTCCCCACACAATGCAATTCCTTCCCCACACACTGAAACCCTTCCCCACACACTGAAACCCATCCCGACACTCTGAAACACCTTCCCCACACACTGTAACCCCTTCCGCACACACTGAAACCCATCCCCACACACTGAAACGCATCCCCACACACTAAAACCCCTTCCCCACACACTGAAACCCCTTCCCCACACACTGAAACACATCCCCACACTCTGAAACACCTTCCCCACACACTGTAACCCCTTCCGCACACACTGAAACCCATCCCCACACACTGACACCCATCCCCACACACTGAAACTCCTTCCCCACACACTGAAGCCCTTCCCCACACACTGAAACACATCCCCACACACTGAAGCACATCCCCACGCACTGAAACACCTTCCCCACACACTGAAACCACATCCCCACACACTGCCACAGCTTCCCACACACTGAAACACCTTTCCCACACACTGTAACACCTTCCGCACACACTGAAGCCCATCCCCACACACTGAAACCCATGCCCACACACTGAAACACCTTCCCCACACTCTGAAACCCCTTCCCCACACACTGAAACAACTTCCCCACACACTGAAATACCTTCCGCACACCATGAAACCCATCCGCACAAACTGAAACCCATCCCCACACACTGAAACCCCTTCCCCACACACTGAAACCCCCTTCCCCACACACTGAAACACTTCACCACACACTGAAACACCTTCCCCACAGACTGAAAGCCCTTCCGCACACACTGAAACCCATCCCCACACACTGAAACCCATCCCCACACACTGAAACCCATCCCCACACACTGAAACACATTCACCCACACACTGAAACCCCTTCCCCACACACTGAAACGCATCCCCACACACTGAAACACATCTCCACACACTGACACACCTCCCCCACACACTGAAACCCCTTCCCCACCACACACTGAAACACCTTCCCAACACACTGAAACAACTACCCCACACACTGAAATACCATCCCCCACTCGCTGAAACCGCTTTCCCACACACTGAAATCCCTTCCCCACACACTGGATCACTTCCCCACACACTGGATCACTTCCCCACACACTGAAACCCCTTCCCCACACACTGAAACCCCTTCCCCACACACTGAAACCCCTTCCCCACACACTGAAACACCTTCCCCACAGACTGAAACACCTTCCCCACAGACTGAAACACCTTTTCCACACACTGAAACCCCTTCTGCACACACTGAACCACCTTCCCCACACACTGAAACCCTTCCCCACACACTGAAACCCCTTCCCCACACACTGAAACCCTTCCCCACACACTGAAACCCCTCTTCCCCACACACTGAAACCCCTTCCCCACTCACTGAAACCCCTTCCCCACACACTGAAACCCATCCCTACACACTGAAACCCATCCCCACACACTGAAACCCATCCCCACACACTGAAACACATTCACCACACACTGAAACCCTTCCCCACACACTGAAACGCATCCCCACACACTGAAACACATCTCCACACACTGACACACCTCCCCCACACACTGAAACCCCTTCCCCACACACACTGAAACACCTTCCCCACACACTGAAACAACTACCCCACACACTGAAATACCATCCCCACTCACTGAAACCGCTTTCCCACACACTGAAACCCCTTCCCCACTCGCTGGATCACTTCCCCACACACTGAAACCCCTTCCCCACACACTGAAACAGCTTCCCCACACACTGAAACCCCTTCCCCACACACTGAAACACCTTCCGCACACACTGAAACACCTTCCGCACACACTGAAACACCTTTACCACACACACTGAAACACCTTTTCCACACACTGAAACCCCTTCCGCACACACTGAAACACCTTCCCCACACACTGAAACCCCTTCCCCACTGACTGAAACACCTTCATCACATACTGAAAAAACTTCCCCGAACACTGAAACACCTTCCTCACACACACTGAAACACCTTCCTCACACACACTGAAACCCCTTCCCCTCATACTGAGACACCTTCCCCATACACTGAAACACCTTCCCCATACACTGAAACACCTTGCCAACACACTGAAACCCCTTCCGCACACACTGTAACACCTTTCCCACACACTGAAACCCTTCACCACACACTGAAACACCTTCGCCACACACTGAAACACATTCCCCACACACTGAAACCCCATCCCCACACAGTGAAACACATCCCCACACACTGAAACACATTCCCCACACACTGAAACCCCTTCCCCACAGAATGAAACCCTTTCCCAAACACTGAAACCCTTTCACCACACACTGAAACCGCTTCCGCACACAATGAAACACCTTCCTCCCACACTGAAACCCCTTCCCCACCCACAGAAACACCTTCCGCACACACTGAAACCAATTCCGCACACACTGAAACCAATTCCGCACACACTGAAACATCTTCCCCACACACTGAAACATCTTCCCCACACACTGAAACCCCTTCCCCAGACCCTGAAACACCATCCCCACACACTGAAACCCCTTCCACACACACTGAAACATCTGCCCCAGAAACTGAAACCCCTTCCGCACACAGTGAAACCCTTCCCCAAACACTGAAACGCCTTCCCCACACACTGAAGCACATCCCCACACACTGAAACCCCTTCCCCACACACTGAAACACATCCCTACACACTGAAACACCTTCACCACACACTGAAACGCCTTCCCCACACACTGAAACCCCTTCCGCACACAGGGAAACAATTCCGCACACACTGAAACCCGTCCCCGCACACTAAAACCCCTTCTGCACACACTGAAACCCCGTCCCCACACACTGTAATCCTTCCCCACACACTGAAACACTTCCCCACACACAGAAACCCCTTCCCCACAAACTGAAACCCCTTCCCCACACACTGAAATCCCTTCCCCACAAACTGAAACCCTTTCCCACACACTGAAACCCCTTCCCCAAACACTCAAACCCCTTCCCCACATACTGAAACCCCTTCCCCACACACTGAAACACCTTCCCTACACACTGAAACCACTTCCACAAACAGTTGACCCGTTCCCCACACACTGAAACCCCCTCCCCACACACTGAATCCCCTTCCCCACACACTGAATACCATTCCGCACACAATGAAACACCTTCCCCACACACTGAATCACCTTCACCACACATGATACCCCTTCCGCACACACTGAAACACATCCCCACACACAGAAACACCTTCCCCACACACTGAAACCCCTTCCGCACACACTGAAACCCATGCCCACACACTGAAATCCAACCCCACACACTGAAACCCATCCCCACACACTGAAACAACTTCCCCACACACTGAAACACTTCCCCACACACTGAAACAGATCCCTACACACTGAAACACATCCCCACACACAGAAACACCTTCCCCACACACTGAAACCCCTTTCCCATACACTGAAACACCTTCCCCACACACTGAGAGCCCTTCCAAACACACTCAAACCCCTTCCCCACACACTGAAACTCATCGCCACACACTGAAACCCCTTCCCGATACACTGAAACACATCCCCACACACTGAAACCCCTTCCCCTCACATTGAAACACATCCCCACACACTGATAACCTTCCCCACACACTGAAACACCTTCCACACACACTGAAACACCTTCCCCACATACGGAAACCTCTTCCCCACACACTGAAACCCCTTCCGCACACACTGAAACAACTTCCGCACACACTGAAACACCTTCCCCACACACTGAAACGCATCCCCAAACAGTGAAACCCCTTCCCGACACACTGAAACCCCTTCCCCCCACACTGAAACCCTTCCCCACACTCTGAAACCCCTTCCCCACACACTGACACCCCTTCCCCACACACTGAAATCCATCCAGACATTCTGAAACCCCTTCCCCACACACTGAAACACCTTCCCCACATACTGAAACCCCTTCCCCAAACACTAAAACCACTTTCCCACACCCTGAAACCACTGCCCACTCACAGAAACCCATCCCCACACACAGTGAAACCCTTCCCCACACACTGAAACCCCTTTCCCACACACTGAAACCCCTTCCCCACACAAGGAAACACATCCCCACACACTGAAACACCTTCCCCACACATTGTAACCCCTTCCGCACACACTGAAACCCATCCCCACACACTGAAACCCCGTCCCCACGCAATGTAACCCTTCCCCACACACAGAAGCACTTCCCCATAAACTGAAACCCCTTCCCCACAAACTGAAACCCCTTCCACACAAACTGAAACCCCTTACCCACACACTAAAACCCTTCCCCACTCACATAAACCCCTTCCCCACACACTGAAATCCCTTCCGCACACAGTTAAACAATTCCCCACACACTGAAACCCCTTCCCCCCACAGTGAAACCCCTTCCTCACACACTGAAACCCCTTCCCCTCACACTGAAACCTCTTCCCTACACACTGAAACACCTTCCGCACCCAATGAAACACCTTCCCCACACAATGAAACACCTTCACCACACACTGAATCCCCTTCCTCACACACTGAAACCCCTTCCGCAAACAATGAAACACCTTCCCCACACACAGAAACCCCTTCCCCACACACTGAAACATCTTCCGCGCACACTGAAACCCCTTCCGCACACACTGAAACACCTTCCCAACACACTGATACCCCTTCCCCACACACTGAAACCCCTTCCCCACACACTGAAACCACTTCTGCACACACTGAAACATCTTCCCCACACACTGAAACCACTTCCCCACACACTGAAACCCCTTCCGCACACAGTGACTCCCTTCCCCACACACTGAAGCCCCTTGCCCACACACTGAAACACATCCCCACACACTGAAAACCCTTCCCCACACACTGAAACACATTTCCACACACTGAAACCCATGCCCACACACTGAAACACCTTCCCCACACTCTGAAACCCCTTCCCCACAAACTGAAACAACTTCCCCACACACTGAAATCCCTTCCGCACACAATGAAACCCATCCGCACAAACTGAAACCCATCCCCACACACTGAAACCCCTTCCCCACACACTGAAACCCCTTCCCCACACACTGAAACCCCTTCCCCACACACTGAAACACTTCACCATACACTGAAACACCTTCCCCACAGACTGAAAGCCCTTCCGCAGACACTGAAACCCATCCCCACACACTGAAACCCATCCCCACACACTGAAACCCATCCCCACACACTGAAACCCATCCCCACACACTGAAAGACATTCACCACACACTGAAACCCTTCCCCACACACTGAAACGCATCCCCACACACTGAAACACATCTCCACACACTGACACACCTCCCCCACACACTGAAACCACTTCCCCACACACACTGAAACACCTTCCCAACACACTGAAACAACTACCCCACACACTGAAATACCATCCCCACTCGCTGAAACCGCTTTCCCACACACTGAAACCCCTTCCCCACACACTGGATCACATCCCCACACACTGAAACCCCTTCCCCACACACTGAAACAGCTTCTCCACACACTGAAACCCCTTCCCCACACACTGAAACACCTTCCGCACACACTGAAACACCTTCCCCACAGACTGAAACACCTTTTCCACACACTGAAACCCCTTCCGCACACACTGAACCACCTTCCCCACACACTGAAACCCTTCCCCACACACTGAAACCCCTTCCCCACTCACTGAAACCCTTCCCCACACACTGAAACCCCTTCCCCACACACTGAAACCCCTTCCCCACTCACTGGATCACTTCCCCACACACACTAACCCCTTCCCCACACACTGAAACAGCTTCCCCACACACTGAAACCCCTTCCCCATACACTGTAACACCTTCCGCACACACTGAAACACCTTCCGCACACACTGAAACACCTTCCCCACACACTGAAACACCTTCCCCACACACTGAAACACCTTCCCCACACACTGAAACCCTTCCCCACACACTGAAACCCCTTCCCCACTGACTGAAACACCTTCATCACACAGTGAAAAAACGTCCCCGCACACTGAAACACCTTCCTCACACACACTGAAACCCCTTCCCCTCATACTGAGACACCTTCCCCATACACTGAAACACCTTCCCCATACACTGAAACACCTTGCCAACACACTGAAACCCCTTCCGCACACACTGTAACACCTTTCCCACACACTGAAACCCTTCACCACACTCTGAAACACCTTCGCCACACACTGAAACACATTCCCCACACACTGAAACCCCATCCACACACAGTGAAACACATCCCCACACACTGAAACACATTCCCGACACACTGAAACCCCTTCCCCACAGACTGAAACCCTTTCCCAAACACTGAAACACCTTCCTCCCACACTGAAACCCCTTCCCCACGCACTGAAACCCCTTCCCCACCCACTGAAACACCTTCCGCACACACTGAAACCAATTCCGCACACACTGAAACATCTTCCCCACACACTGAAACCCCTTCCCCACACCCTGAAACACCATCCCCACACACTGAAACCCCTTCCACACACACTGAAACATCTGCCCCAGACACTGAAGCCCCTTCCGCACACAGTGAAACCCTTCCCCAAACACTGAAACGCCTTCCCCACACACTGAAGCACATCCCCACACACTGAAACCCCTTCCCCACAAACGGAAACACATCCCTACACACTGAAACACCTTCACCAAACACTGAAACGCCTTCCCCACACACTGAAACCCCTTCCGCACGCAGGGAAACAATTCCGCACACACTGAAACCCTTCCCCGCACACTAAAACCCCTTCCGCACACACTGAAACCCCGTCCCCACACACTGTAATCCTTCCCCACACACTGAAACACTTCCCCACACACAGAAACCCCTTCCCCACAAACTGAAACCCCTTCCCCACACACTGAAATCCCTTCCCCACACACTGAAACCCTTTGCCACACACTGAAACCCCTTCCCCACACACTCAAACCCCTTCCCCACATACTGAAACCCCTTCCCCACACACTGAAACACCTTCCCTACACACTGAAACCACTTCCACAAACAGTTGACCCGTTCCCCACACACTGAAACCCCCTCCCCACACACTGAAACCCCTTCCCCACACACTGAATACCATTCCGCACACAATGAAACACCTTACCCACACAATGAAACACCTTCCCCACACACTGAATCACCTTCACCACACATGATACCCCTTCCGCACACACTGAAACACATCCCCACACACTGAAACACCTTCCCCACACACTGAAACACCTTCCCCACACTCTGAAACCCCGTCCCCAGTCACTGAAACCCATCCCCACACACTGAAACACCTTCGCCACACACTGAAACACATCCCCACACACGGAAACCCCTTCCCCACACACTGAAGCCCCATCCCCCCACACTGAACCCCTTCCCCACACTCTGAAACCCCTTCCCCACACACTGAAACCCCTTCCCCACACACTGAAACCCATCCCCACTCACTGAAACCCATTTCCCCACACACTGAAACCCCTTCCGCACACAATGAAACACCTTCCCCACACACAGAAATGCCTTCCCCACAGACTGAAACACCTTCCGCACACACTGAAACACCTTCCACACACATTGAAACCCCTTCCCCACATACTGATAACCCCTTCCTCACACTGAAACACCTTCCGCACACACTGAAACATCTTCCCCACACAGTGAAACCCTTCCCCACACACTGAAGCCCCTTGCCCGCACACTGAAACACATCCGCACACTCTGAAACCCCTTCCCCACACACTGAAACTCATCCCCACACACTGAAACCCCTTCCCCACACACTGAAACACACCCCCACACACTGAAAACATTCCCCACACACTGAAACACCTTCCGCATACCGTGAATCCCTTCCCCACACACTGAAACACCTTCCCCACACACTGAAACACATCCCCACACACAGAAACCCCTTCCCCACACACTGAAACCCCTTCCGCAAACACTGAAACAACTTCCCCACATACTGAAACCCCTTCCCCACACACTGAAACCCCTTCCGCACACACTGAAACCCCTTTCGCACACACTGAAACACCTTCCCCACACACTGAAACACCTTCCCCACACACTGAAACACCTTCCCCACACTCTGAAACCCCATCCCCACACACTGAAACACCTTCCGCACACACTGAAACACCTTCCCTACACACTGAAACACATCCCCACACACTGAAACCCCTTCCCCAAAAACTGAAAGCCGTTCCCCCCACACTGAAACCCTTCCCCATACTCTGAAACCCCTTCTCCACACACTGAAACCCCTTCCCCACACACTGAAACCCATCCCGACACTCTGAAACCCCTTCCCCACACAGTGAAACACCTTCCCCACACACTGAAACCCCTTCCCCACACACTGAAACCCCTTCCCCACACCCTGAAACCACTTCCCAAACACTGAAACAATTCCCCACACACTGAAACCCATCCCCACACGCTGAAACCCCTTCCCCACACGCTGAAACACATCCCCACACTCTGAAACACATTCCCCACACACTGTAACCCCTTCTGCACAAACTGAAGCACATCCCCACGCACTGAAACACCTTCCCCACACACTGAAACACCTTCCCCACACACTGAAACCCCTTCCCCACACACTGAAACACCTTCCCCACACACTGAAACACCTTTCCCACACACTGTAACCCCTTCCGCACACACTGAAGCCCATCCCCACACACTAAAACCCATGCCCACACGCTGAAACATATTCCCCACATACTGAAAGCCCTTCCCCACACACTGAAACACCTTCCCCACACACTGAAACCCCTTCCGCACACAATGAAACCCCTTCCCCACACACTGAAACACGTCCCCACACACTGAAACACCTTCCCCACACACTTAAAGCTCTTCCACACACAATGAAACACCTTCCCCACACACAGAAGCCCCTTCCCCACACACTGAAACACCTTCCGCACACACTGAAACCCCTTCCACACACACTGAAACACCTTCCCAACACACTGAAACCCCTTCCCCACACACTGAAACGCCTTCCGCACAAACTGAAACATCTTCCCCACACACTGAAACCTCTTCCCCACACACTGAAACCCCTTCCGCACACAGTGAATCCCTTCCCCACACACTGAAGCCCCTTGCCCACACACTGAAACACATCCCCACACACTGAAACCCCTTCACCACTCACTGAAACACATCCCCACACACTGAAACACATTTCCACACACTGAAAACCTTCCCAACACACTGAAACACATTCCGCATACCGCGAATCCCTTCCCCACACTCTGAAACAACTTCCCCACACACTGAAACACATCCCCACACACAGAAACCCCTTCCCCACACACTGAAACCCCTTCAGCACACACTGAAACACCTTCCCCACATACTGAAACCCCTTCCGCACACACTGAAAACCCTTCCGCACACACTGAAACCCCTTCCGCACACACTGAAACCCCTTCCCCACACACTGAAACACGTCCCCACACACTGAAACACCTTCCCCACACACTGAAAGCTCTTCCACACACAATGAAACCCATCCCCACACACTGAAACCCATCCCCACACACTGAAACCCATCCCCACACACTGAAACACCTTCCCCACACACTGATAGCACTTCCGCACACACTGAAACCCATCCCCACACACTGAAACACATCCCCACACACTGAAACACATCTCCTCACACTGAAACACCTCCCCCACACACTGAAACCCCTTCCCCACACACACTGAAACACCTTCCCCACACACACTGAAACACCTTCCCCACACACAGAAACAAATACCCCACACACTGAAATACCATCCCCACTCACTGAAACCCCTTTCCCACACACTGAAACCCCTTCCCCACACACTGGATCCCTTCCCCACACACTGAAACACCTTCCCCACACAGTGTAACCCCTTCCGCACACACTGAAACACATCCCCACACACTGAAACCCCGTTCCCACGCAATGTAACCCTTCCCCACACACAGAAACACTTCCCCATAAACTGAAACCCCTTCCCCACAAACTGAAACCCCTTCCCCACAAACTGAAACCCATTACCCACACACTGAAACCCCTTCCGCACACAGTTAAACAATTCCCCACACACTGAATCCCCTTCCCCACACACTGAAACCCCTTCCCCACACACTGAAACCTCTTCCCTGCACACTGAAACACCTTCCGCACCCAATGAAACACCTTCCCCACACAATGAAACACCTTCCCCACACACTGAATCGCCTTCCCCACACACTGAAACCCCTTCCGCACACAATGAAACACCTTCCCCACACACAGAAGCCCCTTCCCCACACACTGAAACACCTTCCGCACACACTGAAACCCCTTCCACACACACTGAAACACCTTCCCAACACACTGAAACCCCTTCCCCACACACTGAAACGCCTTCTGCACAAACTGAAACATCTTCCCCACACACTGAAACCTCTTCCCCACACACTGAAACCCCTTCCGCACACAGTGAATCCCTTCCCCACACACTGAAGCCCCTTGCCCACACACTGAAACACATCCCCACACACTGAAACCCCTTCACCACTCACTGAAACACATCCCCACACACTGAAACACATTTCCACACACTGAAAACCTTCCCAACACACTGAAACACATTCCGCATACCGCGAATCCCTTCCCCACACTCTGAAACAACTTCCCCACACACTGAAACACATCCCCACACACAGAAACCCCTTCCCCACACACTGAAACCCCTTCAGCACACACTGAAACACCTTCCCCACATACTGAAACCCCTTCCGCACACACTGAAAACCCTTCCGCACACACTGAAACCCCTTCCGCACACACTGAAACCCCTTCCCCACACACTGAAACACGTCCCCACACACTGAAACACCTTCCCCACACACTGAAAGCTCTTCCACACACAATGAAACCCATCCCCACACACTGAAACCCATCCCCACACACTGAAACCCATCCCCACACACTGAAACACCTTCCCCACACACTGATAGCACTTCCGCACACACTGAAACCCATCCCCACACACTGAAACACATCCCCACACACTGAAACACATCTCCTCACACTGAAACACCTCCCCCACACACTGAAACCCCTTCCCCACACACACTGAAACACCTTCCCCACACACACTGAAACACCTTCCCCACACACAGAAACAAATACCCCACACACTGAAATACCATCCCCACTCACTGAAACCCCTTTCCCACACACTGAAACCCCTTCCCCACACACTGGATCCCTTCCCCACACACTGAAACACCTTCCCCACACAGTGTAACCCCTTCCGCACACACTGAAACACATCCCCACACACTGAAACCCCGTTCCCACGCAATGTAACCCTTCCCCACACACAGAAACACTTCCCCATAAACTGAAACCCCTTCCCCACAAACTGAAACCCCTTCCCCACAAACTGAAACCCATTACCCACACACTGAAACCCCTTCCGCACACAGTTAAACAATTCCCCACACACTGAATCCCCTTCCCCACACACTGAAACCCCTTCCCCACCAACTGAAACCTCTTCCCTGCACACTGAAACACCTTCCGCACCCAATGAAACACCTTCCCCACACAATGAAACACCTTCCCCACACACTGAATCGCCTTCCCCACACACTGAAACCCCTTCCGCACACAATGAAACACCTTCCCCACACACAGAAGCCCCTTCCCCACACACTGAAACACCTTCCGCACACACTGAAACCCCTTCCACACACACTGAAACACCTTCCCAACACACTGAAACCCCTTCCCCACACACTGAAACGCCTTCTGCACAAACTGAAACATCTTCCCCACACACTGAAACCTCTTCCCCACACACTGAAACCCCTTCCGGACACAGTGAATCCCTTCCCCACACACTGAAGCCCCTTGCCCACACACTGAAACACATCCCCACACACTGAAACCCCTTCACCACTCACTGAAACACATCCCCACACACTGAAACACATTTCCACACACTGAAAACCTTCCCAACACACTGAAACACATTCCGCATTCCGCGAATCCCTTCCCCACACTCTGAAACAACTTCCCCACACACTGAAACACATCCCCACACACAGAAACCCCTTCCCCACACACTGAAACCCCTTCAGCACACACTGAAACACCTTCCCCACATACTGAAACCCCTTCCCCACACACGGAAACCCCTTCCGCACACACTTATACCCCTACCGCACACACTGAAACACCTTCCCCACACACTGAAACCCCTTCCCCACACTCTGAAACCCCTTCCCCAGTCACTGAAACACCTTCCGCACACACTGAAACACCATCACCACACACTGATACTCATCCCCACACACTGAAACCACTTCCCCACACACTGAAACCCCATCCCCCCACATTGAACCTCTTCCCCACACTCTGAAACACCTTCCCCACACACTGTAACCACTTCCCCACACACTGAAACCCATCCCGACACTCTGAAACCCCTTCCCCACAAAATGAAACACCTTCCCCACACATTGAATCCCCTTCCCCACACACTGAATCCCCTTCCGCACACAATGAAACACCTTCCCCACACACAGAAATCCCTTCCCCACACACTGAAACACCTTCCGCACACACTGAAACACCTTCCGCACACACTGAAACCCCTTCCCCACACACTGAAACCCCTTCCCCACACTGAAACCACTTCCGCACACACTGAAACATCTTCCCCACACAGTGAAACCCTTCCCCACACACAGAAGCCCCGTGCCCGCCCACTGAAACACATCCGCACACACTGAAACCCCTTCCCCACACACTGAAACACATCCCCACACACTGAAACCCCTTCCCCACACACTGAAACACATCCCCACACACTGAAAACCTTCCCCAGACACTGAAACACCTTCCGCATACCGTGAATCCCTTCCCCACACACTGACACACCTTCCCCACACACTGAAACACATCCCCACAAACAGATACCCCTTCCCCACACACTGAAACCCCTTCCGCACACACTGAAACACCTTCCCCACATACTGAAACCCCTTCCCCACACACTGAAACCCCTTCCGCACACACTGAAACCCCTTCCGCACACACTGAAACCCCTTCCGCACACACTGAAACACCTTCCAAACACACTGACACACCTTCCCCACACTCTGAAACCCCTTCCCCACACTCTGAAACCCCTTCCGCACACTCTGAAACACCTTCCCCACACACTGAAACACATCCCCACACACTGAAACCCCTTCCCCACACACTGAAAGCCGCACCCCCCACACTGAACACCTTCCCCATACTCTGAAACACCTTCCCCACGACTGAAACCCCTTCCCCACACCCTGAAACCACTTCCCAAACACTGAAACACTTCCCCAAACACTGAAACCCATCCCCGCACACTGAAACCCCTTCCCCAACCACTGAAAAACATCCCCACACTCTGAAACACCTTCCCCACACACTGTAACCCCATCCGCACACACTGAAACCCATCCCCACACACTGAAACCCATCCCCACACACTGAAACACCTTCCCCACACTGAAGCCCTTCCCCACACACTGAAACACATCCCCACACACTGAAGCACATCCCCACGCACTGAAACACCTTCCCCACACACTGAAACCCCTTCCCCACACACTGAAACACCTTCCCCACACACTGAAACACCTTTCCCACACACTGTACCACCTTCCGCACACACTGAAGCCCATCCCCACACACTGAAACCCATGCCCACACACTGAAACACCTTCCCCACATACTGAAAGCCCTTCCCCACACACTGAAACAACTTCCCCACTCACTGAAACCCCTTCCGCACACAATGAAACCCATCCGCACAGACTGAAACCCATCCCCACACACTGAAACCCCTTCCCCACAAACTGAAACCCATTCCCCACACACTGACACAATTCCCCACACACTGAAACACCTTCCCCACACACTGAAAGCACTTCCACACACACTGAAACCCATCCCCACACACTGAAACCCATCCCCACACACTGAAACACCTTCCCCACACACTGAAAGCACTTCCGCACACACTGAAACCCATCCCCACACACTGAAACCCCTTCCGCACACACTGAAACACCTTCCCCACATACTGAAACCCCTTCCCCACACACTGAAACCCCTTCCGCACACACTGAAACCCCTTCCGCACACACTGAAACACATTCCAAACACACTGAAACACCTTCCCCACACTCTGAAACCCCTTCCCCACCCACTGAAACACCTTCCGCCCACACTGAAACACCTTCCCCACACACTGAAACACATCCCCACACACTGAAACCCCTTCCCCACACACTGAAAGCCGCTCCCCCCACACTGAAGCCCTTCCCCACACTCTGAAGCCCCTTCCCCACACACTGAAACCCCTTCCCCACACCCTGAAACCACTTCCCAAACGCTGAAACACTTCCCCAACACTGAAACCCATCCCCACACACTGAAACCCCTTCCCCACACACTGAAAAACATCCCCACACTCTGAAACACCTTCCCCACACACTGTAACCCCTTCCGCACACACTGAAACCCATCCCCACACACTGAAACCCATCCCCACACACTGAAACACCTTCCCCACACACTGAAGCCCTTCCCCACACACTGAAACACATCCCCACACACTGAAGCACATCCCCACGCACTGAAACACCTTCCCCACACACTGAAACCCCTTCCCCACACACTGAAACACCTTCCCCACACACTGAAACACCTTTCCCACACACTGTAACACCTTCCGCACACACTGAAGCCCATCCCCACACACTGAAACCCATGCCCACACACTGAAACACATTCCCCACGCACTGAAACCCCTTCCGCACACAATGAAACCCCTTCCGCACACAATGAAACCCATCCGCACAGACTGAAACCCATCCCCACACACTGAAACCCCTTCCCCACACACTGAAACCACTTCCCAAACACTGAAACACTTCCCCAAACACTGAAACCCATCCCCACACACTGAAACCCCTTCCCCACACACCGAAAAACATCCCCACACTCTGAAACACCTTCCCCACACACTGTAACCCCTTCCGCACACACTGAAACCCATCCCCACACACTGAAACCCATCCCCAGACACTGAAACACCTTCCCCACACTGAAGCCCTTCCCCACACACTGAAACACAACCCCACACACTGAAGCACATCCCCACGCACTGAAACACCTTCCCCACACACTGAAACCCCTTCCCCACACACTGAAACACCTTTCCCACACACTGTAACACCTTCCGCACACACTGAAGCCCATCCCCACACACTGAAACCCATGCCCACACACTGAAACACCTTCCCCACATACTGAACGCCCTTCCCCACACACTGAAACAACTTCCCCACTCACTGAAACCCCTTCCGCACACAATGAAACCCATCCGCACATACTGAAACCCATCCACACACACTGAAACCACTTCCCCACAAACTGAAACCCATTGCCCACACACTGAAACAATTCCCCACACACTGAAACACCTTCCCCACACACTGAAAGCACTTCCACACACACTGAAACCCATCCCCACACACTGATACCCATCCCCACACACTGAAACACCTTCCGCACACACTGAAAGCACTTCCGCACACACTGAAACCCATGCCCATACACTGAAACCCCTTCCGCACACACTGAAACACCTTCCCCACATACTGAAACCACTTCCCCACACACTGAAACCCCTTCCGCACACACTGAAACCCCTTCCGCACACACTGAAACACCTTCCAAACTCACTGAAACACCTTCCCCACACTCTGAAACCCCTTCCCCACACACTGAAACACCTTCCGCACACACTGAAACACCTTCCCCACACACTGAAACACATCCCCACACACTGAAACCCCTTCCCCACACACTGAAAGCCGCTCCCCCCACACTGAACACCTTCCCCATACTCTGAAGCCCCTTCCCCACACACTGAAACCCCTTCCCCACACCCTGAAACCACTTCCCAAACACTGAAACACTTCCCCAAACACTGAAACCCATCCCCACACACTGAAACCCCTTCCCCACACACTGAAAAACATCCCCACACTCTGAAACACCTTCCCCACACACTGTAACCCCTTCCGCACACACTGAAACCCGTCCCCACACACTGAAACCCATCCCCACACACTGAAACACCTTCCCCACACACTGAAGCCCTTCCCCACACACTGAAACACATCCCCACACACTGAAGCACATCCCCACGCACTGAAACACCTTCCCCACACACTGAAACCCCTTCCCCACACACTGAAACACCTTCCCCACCCACTGAAACACCTTTCCCACACACTGTGACACCTTCCGCACACACTGAAGCCCATCCCCACACACTGAAACCCATGCCCACACACTGAAACACCTTCCCCACGCACTGAAACCCCTTCCGCACACAATGAAACCCATCCGCACAGACTGAAACCCATCTCCACACACTGAAACCCCTTCCCCACACACTGAAACCCCTTCCCCACACACTGAAACCCCTTCCCCACACACTGAAACAATTCCCCACACACTGAAACACCTTCCCCACACACTGAAAGCACTTCCACACACACTGAAACCCATCCCCACACACTGAAACCCATCCCCACACACTGAAACACCTTCCCCACTCACTGAAAGCACTTCCGCACACACTGAAACCCATCCCCACACACTGAAACACATCCCCACACACTGAAACACATCTCCTCACACTGAAACACCTCCCCCACACACTGAAACCCCTTCCCCACACACACTGAAACACCTTCCCCACACACTGAAACAAATACCCCACACACTGAAATACCATCCCCACTCACTGACACTCCTTTCCCACTCACTGAAACCCCTTCCCCACACACTGGATCCCTTACCCACACACTGAAACCCCTTCCCCACACACTGAAACCCTTCCCCACACACTGAAACCCCTTCCCCACACACTGAAACCCTTCCGCACTCACTGAAACCCCTTCCCCACATAGTTAAACCCATACCCCGCACACTGAAACACCTTCCCCACACACGGAAACCCGTTCCGCACACATTTAAACAATTCCCCACACACTGAAACCCTTTCCCCGCACACTGAAACCCCTTCCCCGCACACTGAAACCCCTTCCCTGCACACTGAAACACCTTCCGCACACACTGAAACCCCTTCCCCACACACAGAAACCCCTTCCCCACACACTGAAACACATTCCCCAAACACTGAAACACCTTCCGCACACACTAAAACCCATCCACAGACACAGAAACCCCACCCGCACACACTGAAACCCCTTCCCCACACACTGAAGCCCTTCCCCACACAATGAAACCACTTCCCCACACACTGAAACCACTTCCCCACACACTGAAACCCCTTCCCCACACACTGAAACACATCCCCACACTCTGAAACACCTTCCCCACACTCTGAAACACCTTCCCCACACACTGTAACCCCTTCCACACACACTGAAACCCATCGCCACACACTGAAACCTATCCCCACACACTGAAACACCTTCCCCACACACTGAAGCCCTTCCCCACACACTGAAACACATCCCCACACACTGAAGCACATCCCCACTCACTGAAACACCTTCCCCATACACTGAAACCCCTTCCCCACACACTGAAACCCCTTCCCCACACACTGAAACACATCCCCACACACTGAAACACATCCCCACACTCTGAAACACCTTCCCCACACACTGTAACCCCTTCCGCACAAACTGAAGCCCATCCACACACTGAAAACCATGCCCACACACTGAAACCCCTTCCCCACACACTGAAACCCCTTCCCCACACACTGAAACACTTCCCCACACATTGAAACACCTTCCCCACACTCTGAAACCCGTTCCCCACACACTGAAACACCTTCCGCACACACTGAAACACCTTCCCCAAACACTGAAACACATCCCCACACACTGAAACCCGTTCCCCACACACTGAAACAAGTTCCCCCCACACTGAACCCCTTCCCCACACTCTGAAAACCCTTCCCCACACACTGAAACCCCTTCCCCACACACTGAAACCCATCCCGACACACTGAAACTCCTTCCCCACACAGTGAAACACCTTCCCCACACACTGAAACCCCTTCCCCACACACTGAAACCCCTTCCCCACACTCTGAAACACCTTCCCCACAAACTGTAACCCCTTCCCCACACACTGAAACACATCCCCACACTCTGAAACACCTTCCCCACACACTGTAACCCCTTCCGCACAAACTGAAGCCCATCCCCACACACTGAAAACCATGCCCACACACTGAAACCCCTTCCCCACACACTGAAACCCCTTCCCCACACACTGAAACACTTCCCCACACACTGAAACACTTCCCCACACACTGAAACACCTTCCCCACACTCTGAAACCCCTTCCCCACACACTGAAACACCTTCCGCACACACTGAAACACCTTCCCCAAACACTGAAACACATCCCCACACACTGAAACCCGTTCCCCACACACTGAAACAAGTTCCCCCCACACTGAACCCCTTCCCCACACTCTGAAACCCCTTCCCCACACACTGAAACCCCTTCCCCACACACTGAAACCCATCCCGACACACTGAAACTCCTTCCCCACACAGTGAAACACCTTCCCCACACACTGAAACACCTTCCCCACACACTGAAACCCCTTCCCCACACCCTGAAACCACTTCCCAAACACTGAAACACTTCCCCACACACTGAAACCAATCCCCACACACTGAAACCCCTTCCCCACACACTGAAACACATCCCCACACTCTGAAACACCTTCCCCACACACTGTAACCCCTTCCGCACACACTGAAAGACCTTCTTCACACACTGAAACCCCTTCCGCACACAATGAAACCCATCCGCACAGACTGAAACCCAACCCCACACACTGAAACCCCTTCCGCACACACTGAAACCCCTTCCGCACACACTGAAACACCTTCCCCACACACTGAAACACCTTCCCCACACACTGAAACCCCTTCCTCATACACTCATACACCTTCCACACACACTGAAACACCTTCCCCACACACTGAACCACATCCGCACACACTGAAACCCCTTCCCCACACACTGAAAGCCATTCCCCCAACACTGAACCCCTTCCCCATACTCTGAAACCCCTTCCCCACACACTGACACCCCTTCCCCACTCACTGAAACCCATCCCGACACTCTGAAACCCCTTCCCCACACAGTGAAACACCTTCCCCACACACTGAAACACCTTCCCCACACACTGAAACCCCTTCCCCACACCCTGAAACCCATCCCGACAATCTGAAACCCCTTCCCCACACAGTGAAACACCTTCCCCACACACTGAAACCCCTTCCCCACACCCTGAAACCACTTCCCAAACACTGAAACACTTCCCCACACACTGAAACACATCCACACACACTGAAACCTCTTCCCCACACAGTGAAACACATCCCCACACTCTGAAACACCTTCCTCACACAGTGTAACCTATTCCGCACACACTGAAACCCATCCCCACACACTGAAACCCATCCCCACACACTGAAACACCTTCCCCACACACTGAAGCCCTTCCCCACACACTGAAACACATCCCCACACACTGAAGCACATCCCCACGCACTGAAACACCTTACCCACACACTGAAACACATTCCCCACACACTGAAAGCACTTCAACAAACACTGAAACCCATGCCCACAACACTGAAACCCATCCCCACACACTGAAACCCATCCCCACACACTGAAACCCATGCCCACACACTGAAACACCTTCCCCACGCACTGAAACCCCTTCCGCACACAATGAAACCCATCCGCACAGACTGAAACCCATCCCCACACACTGAAACCCCTTCCCCACACACTGAAACCACTTCCCAAACACTGAAAAACTTCCCCAAACACTGAAACCCATCCCCACACACTGAAACCCCTTCCCCACACACTGCAAAACATCCCCACACTCTGAAACACCTTCCCCACACACTGTAACCCCTTCCGCACACAGTGAAACCCATCCCCACACACTGAAACCCATCCCCACACACTGAAACACCTTCCCCACACTGAAGCCCTTCCCCACACACTGAAACACAACCCCACACACTGAAGCACATCCCCACGCACTGAAACACCTTCCCCACACACTGAAACCCCTTCCCCACACACTGAAACACCTTTCCCACACACTGTAACACCTTCCGCACACACTGAAGCCCATCCCCACACACTGAAACCCATGCCCACACACTGAAACACCTTCCCCACATACTGAAAGCCCTTCCCCACACACTGAAACAACTTCCCCACTCACTGAAACCCCTTCCGCACACAATGAAACCCATCCGCACAGACTGAAACCCATCCCCACACACTGGAACCCCTTCCCCACAAACTGAAACCCATTGCCCACACACTGAAACAATTCCCCACACACTGAAACACCTTCCCCACACACTGAAAGCACTTCCACACACACTGAAACCCATCCCCACACACTGATACCCATCCCCACACACTGAAACACCTTCCCCACACACTGAAAGCACTTCCGCACACACTGAAACCCATCCCCACACACTGAAACCCCTTCCGCACACACTGAAACACCTTCCCCACATACTGAAACCACTTCCCCACACACTGAAACCCCTTCCGCACACACTGAAACCCCTTCCGCACACACTGAAACACCTTCCAAACACACTGAAACACCTTCCCCACACTCTGAAACACCTTCCCCACACACTGAAACCCCTTCCCCACACCCTGAAACCACTTCCCAAACACTGAAACACTTCCCCAAACACTGAAACCCATCCCCACACACTGAAACCCCTTCCCCACACACTGAAAAACATCCCCACACTCTGAAACACCTTCCCCACACACTGTAACCCCTTCCGCACACACTGAAACCCATCCCCACACACTGAAACCCATCCCCACACACTGAAACACCTTCCCCACACACTGAAGCCCTTCCCCACACACTGAAACACATCCCCACACACTGAAACACATCCCCACACACTGAAGCACATCCCCATGCACTGAAACACCTTCCCCACACACTGAAACCCCTTCCCCACACACTGAAACCCCTTCCCCACACACTGAAACACCTTCCCCACACACTGAAACACCTTTCCCACACACTGTAACACCTTCCGCACACACTGAAGCCCATCCCCACACACTGAAACCCATGCCCACACACTGAAACACCTTCCCCACGCACTGAAACCCCTTCCGCACACAATGAAAACCATCCGCACAGACTGAAACCCATCCCCACACACTGAAACCCCTTCCCCACACACTGAAACCCCTTCCCCACACACTGAAACAATTCCCCACACACTGAAACACCTTCCCCACACACTGAAAGCACTTCCACACACACTGAAACCCATCCCCACACACTGAAACCCATCCCCACACACTGAAACACCTTCCCCACTCACTGAAAGCACTTCCGCACACACTGAAACCCATTACCACACACTGAAACACATCCCCACACACTGAAACACATCTCCTCACACTGAAACACCTCCCCCACACACTGAAACCCCTTCCCCACACACACTGAAACACCTTCCCCACACACTGAAACAAATACCCCACACACTGAAATACCATCCCCACTCACTGACACCCCTTTCCCACTCACTGAAACCCCTTCCCCACACACTGGATCCCTTCCCCACACACTGAAACCCCTTCCCCACACACTGAAACCCTTCCCCACACACTGAAACCCCTTCCCCACACACTGAAACCCTTCTGCACTCACTGAAACCCCTTCCCCACATAGTTAAACCCATACCCCGCACACTGAAACACCTTCCCCACACACTGAAACCCGTTCCGCACACATTTAAACAATTCCCCGCACACTGAAACCCCTTCCCTGCACACTGAAACCCCTTCCCTGCACACTGAAACACCTTCCGCACACACTGAAACCCCTTCCCCACACACAGAAACCCCTTCCCCACACACTGAAACACATTCCCCAAACACTGAAACACCTTCCGCACACACTAAAACCCATCCACAGACACAGAAACCCCACCCGCACACACTGAAACCCCTTCCCCACACACTGAAGCCCTTCCCCACACACTGAAACCACTTCCCCACACACTGAAACCACTTCCCCACACACTGAAACCCCTTCCCCACACACTGAAACACATCCCCACACTCTGAAACACCTTCCCCACACACTGTGACCCCTTCCACACACACTGAAACCCATCGCCACACACTGAAACCCATCCCCACACACTGAAACACCTTCCCCACACACTGAAGCCCTTCCCCACACACTGAAACACATCCCCACACACTGAAGCACATCCCCACTCACTGAAACACCTTCCCCATACACTGAAACCCCTTCCCCACACACTGAAACCCCTTCCCCACACACTGAAACACATCCCCACACTCTGAAACACCTTCCCCACACACTGTAACCCCTTCCGCACAAACTGAAGCCCATCCCCACACACTGAAAACCATGCCCACACACTGAAACCCCTTCCCCACACACTGAAACCCCTTCCCCACACACTGAAACACTTCCCCACACACTGAAACACCTTCCCCACACTCTGAAACCCGTTCCCCACACACTGAAACACCTTCCGCACACACTGAAACACCTTCCCCAAACACTGAAACACATCCCCACACACTGAAACCCGTTCCCCACACACTGAAACAAGTTCCCCCCACACTGAACCCCTTCCCCACACTCTGAAACCCCTTCCCCACACACTGAAACCCCTTCCCCACACACTGAAACCCATCCCGACACACTGAAACTCCTTCCCCACACAGTGAAACACCTTCCCCACACACTGAAACCCCTTCCCCACACACTGAAACCCCTTCCCCACACTCTGAAACACCTTCCCCACACACTGTAACCCCTTCCCCACACACTGAAACACATCCCCACACTCTGAAACACCTTCCCCACACACTGTAACCCCTTCCGCACAAACTGAAGCCCATCCCCACACACTGAAAACCATGCCCACACACTGAAACCCCTTCCCCACACACTGAAACCCCTTCCCCACACACTGAAACACTTCCCCACACACTGAAACACCTTCCCCACACTCTGAAACCCCTTCCCCACACTCTGAAACCCCTTCCCCACACACTGAAACACCTTCCGCACACACTGAAACACCTTCCCCAAACACTGAAACACATCCCCACACACTGAAACCCGTTCCCCACACACTGAAACAAGTTCCCCCCATACTGAACCCCTTCCCCACACTCTGAAACCCCTTCCCCACACTCTGAAACCCCTTCCCCACACACTGAAACCCCTTCCCCACACACTGAAACCCATCCCCACACACTGAAGCACATCCCCACGCACTGAAACACCTTACCCACACACTGAAACACCTTCCCCACACACTGAAAGCACTTCAACACACACTGAAACCCATGCCCACACACTGAAACCCATCCCCACACACTGAAACCCATCCCCACACACTGAAACACCTAACCCACACACTGAAAGCACTTCCACACACACTGAAACCCATCCCCACACACTGAAACACATCCCCACACACTGAAACACATCTCCTCACACTGAAACACCTCCCCCACACACTGAAACAAATACCCCACACACTGAAATACCATCCCCACTCACTGAAACCCCTTTCCCACACACTGAAACCCCTTCCCCACAAACTGGATCCCTTCCCCACACACTGAAACCCCTTTCCGACACACTGAAACCCTTCCCCACACACTGAAACCCCTTCCCCACACACTGAAACCCCTTCCCCACACACTGAAACCCATCCCCACACACTGAAAGCCCTTCCCCACATAGTTAAACACCTTCCCCGCACACTGAAACACCTTCCGCACACAGTTAAACAATTCCCCACACACTGAAACCCTTTCCCCACACACTGAAACCCATTGCCTACACACTGAAACACCTTCCGCACACAGTGCAACCCCTTGCCCACACAATGAAACACATTCCCCACACACAAACACCTTGCGCACACACAAAAACCCATCCCCAGACACAGAAACCCCACCCGCACACACTGAAACCCCTTCCCACACACTGAAGCCCTTCCCCACACACTGAAACCCCTTCCCCACACCCTGAAACCACTTCCCAAACACTGAAACACTTGCCCACACAATGAAACCCATCCCCACACACTGAAGCCCCTTCCCCACACACTGAAACACATCCCCACTCTCTGAAACACCATCCCCACAGACTGTAACCCCTTCCGCACCTACTGAAATCCATCGCCACACACTGAAACCCATCCCCACACACTGAAACACCTTCCCCACACACTGAAGCCCTTCCCCACACACTGAAACACATCCCCACACACTGAAGCACATCCCCACACACTGAAGCACATCCCCACACACTGAAACACCTTCCCCACACACTGAAACCACTTCCCCACACACTGAATCACCTTCCCCACACACTGAAACACCTTTCCCACACACTGTAACCCCTTTCGCAGACACTGAAGCCCATCCCCACACACTGAAACCCATGCCCACACACTGAAACCCCTTCCCCACACACTGAAAGCCCTTCCCCACACACTGAAACAACTTCCCCACACACTGAAACCCATTCCGCACACAATGAAACCCATCCGCACAAGATGAAACCCATCCCCACACACTGAAATCCCTTCCCCACACACTGAAACCCCTTCCCCACACACTGAAACACTTCCCCACACACTGAAACACCTTCCCCACACTCTGAAACCCCTTCCCCACACACAGAAACACCTTCCGCACACACTGAAATACCTTCCCCAAACACTGAAACACATCCCCACACACTGAAACCCCTTCCCCACACACTGAAACCCGTTCCCCCCACACTGAACCCCTTCCGCACACTCTGAAACCCCTTCCCCACACACTGAAACCCCTTCCCCACACACTGAAAACCATCCCGACACTCTGAAACCCCTTCCCCACACAGTGAAACACCTTCCGCACACACTGAAACACTTCCCCACACACTGAAACTGATCCTCACACACTGAAACCCCTTCCCCACACACTGAAACACATCCCCACACTCTGAAACACATTCCCCACACACTCAAACACCTTCCGCACACACTGAAACCCATCCCCACGCACTGAAACCCATCCCCACACACTGAAACAACTTCCCCACACACTGAAACAACTTCCCCACACACTGAAGCCCTTCCCCACACACTGAAACACATCCCCACACACTGAAGCACATCCCCACGCACTGAAACCCCTTCCCCACACAATGAAACACATCCCGACAATCTGAAACCCCTTCCCCACACAGTGAAACACCTTCCCCACACACTGAAACCCCTTCCCCACACACTGAAACCACTTCCCAAACACTGAAACACTTCCCCACACACTGAAACCAATCCCCACACACTGAAACCCCTTCCCCACACACTGAAAGACATCCCCACACTCTGAAACACCTTCCCCACACACTGAAACACCTTCCCCACACACTGAAACCCATCCCCACACACTGAAACCCATCCCCACACACTGAAACCCATCCCCACACACTGAAACACCTTCCCCACACACTGAAACACCTTCCCCACACACTGAAGCCCTTCCCCACACACTGAAGCACATCCCCACGCACTGAAACACCTTCCCCACACACTGAAACCCCTTCCCCACACACTGAAACACCTTCCCCACACACTGAAACACCTTTCCCACACACTGTAACCACTTCCGCACACACTGAAGCCCATCCCCACACACTGAAACCCATGCCCACACACTGAAACACCTTCCCAACACACTGAAAGCCCTTCCCCACACACTGAAACACCTTCCCCACACACTGAAACCCCTTCCGCACACAATGAAACCCATCCGCACTGACTGAAACCCATCCGCACAGACTGAAACCCATCCCCACACACTGAAACACTTCCCCACACACTGAAACACCTTCCCCACACACTGAAAGCACTTCCACACACACTGAAACCCATCCCCACACACTGAAACCCATCCCCACACACTGAAACACCTTCCCCACAAACTGAAAGCACTTCCGCACACACTGAAACCCATCCCCACACACTGAAACACATCCCCACACACTGAAACACATCTCCTCACACTGAAACACCTCCCCCACACACTGAAACCCCTTCCCCACACACACTGAAACACCTTCCCCACACACTGAAACAAATACCCCACACACTGAAATACCATCCCCACTCACTGAAACCCCTTTCCCACACAATGAAACCCCTCCCCACACACTGAAACCCTTCCCCACACACTGAAACCCCTTCCCCACACACTGAAACACTTCCCCACACACTGAAACCACTTCCCCACACACTGAAACCCTTTCCCCACACACTGAAACCCTTCCCCACACACTGAAACCCCATCCCCACACAGTTAAACACCTTCCCCGCACACTGAAACACCTTCCCCACGCACTGCATCCCCTTCCGCACACAGTTAAACAATTCCCCACACACTGAAACCCTTTCCCCACACACTGAAACCCATTCCCCACACACTGAAACACCTTCCGCACTCACTGAAACCCCTTCCCCACACACTGAAACCCCTTCCCCACACACTGAAACACATTCCCCACACTCTGAAACACCTTCCCCACACACTGTAACCCCTTCCCCACACACTGAAACACATCCCCACACTCTGAAACACCTTCCCCACACACTGTAACCCCTTCCGCACAAACTGAAGCCCATCCCCACACACTGAAAACCATGCCCACACACTGAAACCCCTTCCCCACACACTGAAACCCCTTCCCCACACACTGAAACACTTCCCCACACACTGAAACACCTTCCCCACACTCTGAAACCCCTTCCCCACACTCTGAAACCCCTTCCCCACACACTGAAACACCTTCCGCACACACTGAAACACCTTCCCCAAACACTGAAACACATCCCCACACACTGAAACCCGTTCCCCACACACTGAAACAAGTTCCCCCCATACTGAACCCCTTCCCCACACTCTGAAACCCCTTCCCCACACTCTGAAACCCCTTCCCCACACACTGAAACCCCTTCCCCACACACTGAAACCCATCCCCACACACTGAAGCACATCCCCACGCACTGAAACACCTTACCCACACACTGAAACACCTTCCCCACACACTGAAAGCACTTCAACACACACTGAAACCCATGCCCACACACTGAAACCCATCCCCACACACTGAAACCCATCCCCACACACTGAAACACCTAACCCACACACTGAAAGCACTTCCACACACACTGAAACCCATCCCCACACACTGAAACACATCCCCACACACTGAAACACATCTCCTCACACTGAAACACCTCCCCCACACACTGAAACAAATACCCCACACACTGAAATACCATCCCCACTCACTGAAACCCCTTTCCCACACACTGAAACCCCTTCCCCACAAACTGGATCCCTTCCCCACACACTGAAACCCCTTTCCCACACACTGAAACCCTTCCCCACACACTGAAACCCCTTCCCCACACACTGAAACCCCTTCCCCACACACTGAAACCCATCCCCACACACTGAAAGCCCTTCCCCACATAGTTAAACACCTTCCCCGCACACTGAAACACCTTCCGCACACAGTTAAACAATTCCCCACACACTGAAACCCTTTCCCCACACACTGAAACCCATTGCCTACACACTGAAACACCTTCCGCACACAGTGCAACCCCTTGCCCACACAATGAAACACATTCCCCACACACAAACACCTTGCGCACACACAAAAACCCATCCCCAGACACAGAAACCCCACCCGCACACACTGAAACCCCTTCCCACACACTGAAGCCCTTCCCCACACACTGAAACCCCTTCCCCACACCCTGAAACCACTTCCCAAACACTGAAACACTTGCCCACACAATGAAACCCATCCCCACACACTGAAGCCCCTTCCCCACACACTGAAACACATCCCCACTCTCTGAAACACCATCCCCACAGACTGTAACCCCTTCCGCACCTACTGAAATCCATCGCCACACACTGAAACCCATCCCCACACACTGAAACACCTTCCCCACACACTGAAGCCCTTCCCCACACACTGAAACACATCCCCACACACTGAAGCACATCCCCACACACTGAAGCACATCCCCACACACTGAAACACCTTCCCCACACACTGAAACCACTTCCCCACACACTGAATCACCTTCCCCACACACTGAAACACCTTTCCCACACACTGTAACCCCTTTCGCAGACACTGAAGCCCATCCCCACACACTGAAACCCATGCCCACACACTGAAACCCCTTCCCCACACACTGAAAGCCCTTCCCCACACACTGAAACAACTTCCCCACACACTGAAACCCATTCCGCACACAATGAAACCCATCCGCACAAGATGAAACCCATCCCCACACACTGAAATCCCTTCCCCACACACTGAAACCCCTTCCCCACACACTGAAACACTTCCCCACACACTGAAACACCTTCCCCACACTCTGAAACCCCTTCCCCACACACAGAAACACCTTCCGCACACACTGAAATACCTTCCCCAAACACTGAAACACATCCCCACACACTGAAACCCCTTCCCCACACACTGAAACCCGTTCCCCCCACACTGAACCCCTTCCGCACACTCTGAAACCCCTTCCCCACACACTGAAACCCCTTCCCCACACACTGAAAACCATCCCGACACTCTGAAACCCCTTCCCCACACAGTGAAACACCTTCCGCACACACTGAAACACTTCCCCACACACTGAAACTGATCCTCACACACTGAAACCCCTTCCCCACACACTGAAACACATCCCCACACTCTGAAACACATTCCCCACACACTCAAACACCTTCCGCACACACTGAAACCCATCCCCACGCACTGAAACCCATCCCCACACACTGAAACAACTTCCCCACACACTGAAACAACTTCCCCACACACTGAAGCCCTTCCCCACACACTGAAACACATCCCCACACACTGAAGCACATCCCCACGCACTGAAACCCCTTCCCCACACAATGAAACACATCCCGACAATCTGAAACCCCTTCCCCACACAGTGAAACACCTTCCCCACACACTGAAACCCCTTCCCCACACACTGAAACCACTTCCCAAACACTGAAACACTTCCCCACACACTGAAACCAATCCCCACACACTGAAACCCCTTCCCCACACACTGAAAGACATCCCCACACTCTGAAACACCTTCCCCACACACTGAAACACCTTCCCCACACACTGAAACCCATCCCCACACACTGAAACCCATCCCCACACACTGAAACCCATCCCCACACACTGAAACACCTTCCCCACACACTGAAACACCTTCCCCACACACTGAAGCCCTTCCCCACACACTGAAGCACATCCCCACGCACTGAAACACCTTCCCCACACACTGAAACCCCTTCCCCACACACTGAAACACCTTCCCCACACACTGAAACACCTTTCCCACACACTGTAACCACTTCCGCACACACTGAAGCCCATCCCCACACACTGAAACCCATGCCCACACACTGAAACACCTTCCCAACACACTGAAAGCCCTTCCCCACACACTGAAACACCTTCCCCACACACTGAAACCCCTTCCGCACACAATGAAACCCATCCGCACTGACTGAAACCCATCCGCACAGACTGAAACCCATCCCCACACACTGAAACACTTCCCCACACACTGAAACACCTTCCCCACACACTGAAAGCACTTCCACACACACTGAAACCCATCCCCACACACTGAAACCCATCCCCACACACTGAAACACCTTCCCCACAAACTGAAAGCACTTCCGCACACACTGAAACCCATCCCCACACACTGAAACACATCCCCACACACTGAAACACATCTCCTCACACTGAAACACCTCCCCCACACACTGAAACCCCTTCCCCACACACACTGAAACACCTTCCCCACACACTGAAACAAATACCCCACACACTGAAATACCATCCCCACTCACTGAAACCCCTTTCCCACACAATGAAACCCCTCCCCACACACTGAAACCCTTCCCCACACACTGAAACCCCTTCCCCACACACTGAAACACTTCCCCACACACTGAAACCACTTCCCCACACACTGAAACCCTTTCCCCACACACTGAAACCCTTCCCCACACACTGAAACCCCATCCCCACACAGTTAAACACCTTCCCCGCACACTGAAACACCTTCCCCACGCACTGCATCCCCTTCCGCACACAGTTAAACAATTCCCCACACACTGAAACCCTTTCCCCACACACTGAAACCCATTCCCCACACACTGAAACACCTTCCGCACTCACTGAAACCCCTTCCCCACACACTGAAACCCCTTCCCCACACACTGAAACACATTCCCCACACACTTAAACACCTTCCGCACACACTAAAACCCAACCCCACACACAGAGACCCCACCCCTACACACTGAAACCCCTTCCCCACACACTGAAACCCCTTCCCCACACACTGAAACACATCCCCACACTCTGAAACACCTTCCCCACACACTGTAACCCCTTGCGCACACACTGAAACCCATCCCCACACACGGAAACCCATCCCCACACACGGAAACAACTTCCCCACACACTGAAGCCCTTCCCCACACACTGAAACACATCCCCACACACTGAAGCACATCCCCACGCACTGAAACACCTTCCCCACACACTGAAACCCCTTCCCCACACACTAAAACACCACCCCACACACTGAAACACCTTTCCCACACACTGTAACCCCCTCCGCACACACTGAAGCCCATCCCCACACACTGAAACCCATGCCCACACACTGAAACACCTTCCCCACACACTGAAAGCTCTTCCCCACACACTGATACACCTTCCCCACACACTGAAACCCCTTCCGCACACAATGAAACCCATCCGCACAAACTGAAACCCATCCCCACACACTGAAACCCCTTCCCCACACACTGAAACCCCTTCCCCACACACTGAAACACTTCCCCACACACTGAAACACCTTCCCCACCCACTGAAAGCACTTCCCCACACACTGCAACCCATCCCCACACACTGCAACCCATCCCCACACACTGCAACCCATCCCCACACACTGAAACCCATCCCCACACACTGAAACACATTCCCCACACACTGAGAGCACTTCCGCACACACTGAAACCCATCCCCACACACTGAAACACATCCCCACACACTGAAACACATCTCCTCACACTGAAGCACCTCCCCCACACACTGAAACCCCTTCCCCACACACACTGAAACACCTTCCCCACACACTGAAACAAATACCCCACACACTGAAATAACATCCCCACTCACTGAAACCCCTTTCACACACACTGAAACCCCTTCCCCACACACTGGATCCCTTCCCCACACACTGAAACCCCTTTCTCACAAACTGAAACCCTTCCCCACAAACTGAACCCCCTTCCCCACACACTGAAACCCCTTCCCCACACACTGAAACCCTTCCCGACACACTGAAAACCCTTCCCCACATAGTTAAACACCTTCCCCGCACACTGAAACAATTTCCCCACAAACTGAAACCCTTTCCCCACACACTGAAACCCCTTCCCTACACACTGAAACACATTCCGCACACACTGAAACCCCTTCCCCACACACTGAAACCCCTTCCCCACACACTGAAACACATTGCCCACACACTGAAGCACCTTCAGCATACACAAAAACCCATCCCCACACACAGAAACCCCACCGGCACAAACTGAAACCCCTTCCCCACACACTGAAAGCACTTCCCCACACACTTAAACACATCCCCACACACTGAAACACCTTCCCCACACACTGAAACCCCTTCCCCACACACTGAAACCCCTTCCCCACACAGTGAAACCCTTCCCCACACACTGAAACACATGCAAACACACTGAAACACCTCCCC
Organism: Heterodontus francisci; assembly: GCF_036365525.1. Classification (NCBI taxonomy): domain Eukaryota; kingdom Metazoa; phylum Chordata; class Chondrichthyes; order Heterodontiformes; family Heterodontidae; genus Heterodontus; species Heterodontus francisci. Next base: position 7,151,267 of record NC_090395.1, on the reverse strand, counting down.
ACACACAGTAATACCTTCCCCACACACTGAAACCCCTTCCCCACACACTGAAACACCTTCCCCACACACTGAAACCCCTTCCCCACACACTGAAACACCTTCCCCACACACTGAAACAACTTCCCCACACACTGAAACCCCTTCCGCACACATTGAAACAGCTTCCACACACACTGCAACCATTCCCCACACACAGCAACACTTCCCCACACACTGAAACCCCTTCCCCACACACTGAAACGCCAACCCCACACACTGAAACCCTTCCCCACACCCTGAACCCCTTCACCACAAACTGAAACCCCTTCCCCACACACTGAAACCCTTCCCCACGCACTGAAACCCCTTCCCCACATAGTGAAACCCGTTCCCCACACAATGAATCCCCTTCCCCACACACTGAAACCCCTTCCCTACACACTGAAACACCTTCCACACACAACGAAACACCATCCACACGCAATGAAACACCTTCCCCACACACTGAAACCCCGTCCGCACACAATGAAACAACTTCCCCACACACAGAAACCCCTTCCCCACACACTGAAATACCTTTCACAGACACTGAAACCCCTTCCGCACACACTGAAACACCTTCCCAACACACTGAAACACCTTCCCCACACACTGAAACCCCTCCCGCACACACTGAAACATCTTCCCCACACACTGAAACCACTTCCCCACACACTGAAACCCCTTCCACACACAGTGAAAACCTTCCCCACACACTGAAACCCCTTCCACACACATTGAAACACATCGCCACACACTGAAACCCCTTCCCCACACACTGAAACACATCCCCACACACAGAAACCCCTTCCCCACACACTGAAACCCCTTCCGCACACACTGAAACACCTTCCCCACATACTGAAATCCCTTCCCCATACACTGAAACCCCTTCTGCACACACTGAAACCCCTTCCGCACACACTGAAACCCCTTCCGCACACACTGAAACACCTTCCCCACACACTGAAACACCTTCCCCACACGGTGAAACAACTTCCGCACACACTGAAACACCTTCCCCACACACTGAAACACATCCACACACACTGAAACACCTTCCCGACACACTGAAAGCACTGCCCCCCACACTGAAACTCATCCCCACACTCTGAAACCCCTTCCCCACACACTGAAACCCCTTCCCCAGACACTGAAACCCATCCCGACACTCTGAAACCCCTTCCCCACACAGTGAAACACCTTCCCCACACACAGAAACCCCTTCCCCACACACTGAAACCCCTTCCCCACACCCTGAAACAACTTCCCACACACTAAAAACCATCCCCACACACTGAAACACCTTCCCCACACACTGAAACAAATCCCCACACACTCAAACACATCTCCACACACTGAAACACCTCCCCCACACCCTGAAACCCCTTCCCGACACACACTGAAACACCTTCCCCACACACTGAAACAACTGCCCCACACACTGAAATACCATCCCCACTCACTGAAACCCCTTTCCCACACACTGAAACCCCTTCCTCACTCACTGAAACCCTTCCCCACACACTAAAGCTCCTTCCCCACACACTGAAACCCCTTCCCCACACACTGAAACCCTTCCCCACACACTGAAACCCCTTCCCCACACAGTTAAACCCCTTCCCCGCACACTGAAACACCTTCCCCACACACTGAAACCCCTTACGCACACAGTTAAACAATTCCCCACGCACTGAAACGCCTTCCCCACACACTGAAACCCCTTCCCTACACACTGAAACACCTTCCGCACACACTGAAACCCCTTCCCCACACACTGAAGCCCCTTCCCCATACACTGAAACACATTCCCCAGACACTGAAACCCCTTCCGCACACACTAAAACCCATCCCCACACACTGAAACCCCACCCCCACACACTGAAACACCTTCCCCACACACTGAACGCACTTCCCCACAAACTTAAACACATCCCCACACACTGAAACTCCTTCCCCACACACTGAAACCCCTTCTGCACACACTGAAACCCATGCCCACACACTGAAACCCATCCCCACACACTGAAACCCATCCCCACACACTGAAACAACTTCCCCACACACTGAAACAACTTCCCCACACACTGAAACCATTCCCCACACACTGAAACCATTCCCCACACACTGAAACACATCCCCACACACTGAAACACATCCCCACACACAGAAACACCTTCCCCACACACTTCAACCCCTTCCCCACACACTTCAACCCCTTCCCCACACACTGTAAACACCTTCCCCACACACTGAAACACATTCCCCACACACTGAAATACCTTCCCCACACACTGAAACACCTTCCCCACACACTGAACCCCATTCACCACACACAGAAACACCTTCCCCACACACTGAAACAACATCCCCACACACTGAAACACCTTCCCCACACACTGAAACAGCTTCCCCACACACTGTGACCCTTCCCCACACACTGAAACAACTTCCCCACACACTGAAACAATGCCCCACACACTGCAACACTTCCCCACACACTGAAACCCCTTCCCCACACACTGAAACCCCTTCCCCACACACTGAAACCCATCCCCACACACTGAAACCAATCCCCACACACTGAAACAACTTCCCCACACACTGAAACCATTCCCCACACACTGAAACACTTCCCCACACACTGAAACCCCTTCCCCAAACACTGAAACACATCGCCACACACTGAAACCACTTCCCCACACACTGAAACACATCCCCACACACTGAAACCCCTTCCCCACACACTGAAACACATCCCCACACACGGAAAACCTTCCCCACACACTGAAGCTCCTTCCGCACACCGTGAATCCCTTCCCCACACACTGAAACCCCATCCCCACTCACTGAAACACATCCCGATACACACAAACCCCTTCCCCATACACTGAAACCCCTTCCGAACACACTGAAACACCTTCCCCACATACTGAAACCCCTTCCCCACACACTGAAACCCCTTCAGCACACACTGAAACCCCTTCAACACACACTGAAACACCTTCCCCACACACTGAAACACCTTCCCCACACACTGAACCCCATTCACCACACACAGAAACACCTTCCCCACACACTGAAACAACATCCCCACACACTGAAACACCTTCCCCACACACTGAAACAGCTTCCCCACACACTGTGACCCTTCCCCACACACTGAAACAACTTCCCCACACACTGAAACAATGCCCCACACACTGCAACACTTCCCCACACACTGAAACCCCTTCCCCACACACTGAAACCCCTTCCCCACACACTGAAACCCATCCCCACACACTGAAACCAATCCCCACACACTGAAACAACTTCCCCACACACTGAAACCATTCCCCACACACTGAAACACTTCCCCACACACTGAAACCCCTTCCCCAAACACTGAAACACATCGCCACACACTGAAACCACTTCCCCACACACTGAAACACATCCCCACACACTGAAACCCCTTCCCCACACACTGAAACATATCCCCACACACGGAAAACCTTCCCCACACACTGAAACACCTTCCGCACACCGTGAATCCCTTCCCCACACACTGAAACCCCTTCCCCACTCACTGAAACACATCCCGATACACACAAACCCCTTCCCCACACACTGAAACCCCTTCCGAACACACTGAAACACCTTCCCCACATACTGAAACCCCTTCCCCACACACTGAAACCCCTTCAGCACACACTGAAACCCCTTCAACACACACTGAAACACCTTCCCCACACACTGAAACACCTTCCCCACACACTGAAATCCCTTCAGCACACACTGAAACCCCTTCAACACACACTGAAACACCTTCCCCACACACTGAAACAACTTCCCCACACACTGAAACACCTTCCCCACACACTGAAACACATCCCCACACACTGAAACCTCTTCCCGACACACTGAAACCCATTCCCCCCACACTGAAACCCATCCCCACACTCTGAAACCCCTTCCCCACACAATGAAACCCCTTCCCCACACACTGAAACCCATCCCGACACTCTGAAGCCCCTTCCCCACACAGTGAAACACCTTCCCCACACACTGAAACCCCTTCCCCACCCACTGAAACCCCTTCCCCACACCCTGAAACCACTTCCCACAAACTGAAACCCATCCCCACACACAGTGAAACCCTTCCCCACACACTGAAACCCCTTCCCCAGACACTGAAACCCCTTCCCCACACAATGAAACACATCCCCACACACTGAAACACATCTCCTCACACTGAAGCTCCTCCCCCACACACAGAAACCCCTTCCCCACACACACTGAAACACCTTCCCCACACACTGAAACAAATACCCCACACACTGAAATAACATCCCCACTCACTGAAACCCCTTTCACACACACTGAAACCCCTTCCCCACACACTGGATCCCTTCCCCACACACTGAAACCCCTTCCTCACAAACTGAAACCCTTCCCCACAAACTGAACCCCCTTCCCCACACACTGAAACCCCTTCCCCACACACTGAAACCCTTCCCCACATACTGAAACCCCCTCCCAACATAGTTAAACACCTTCCCCGCAAACTGAAATACCTTCCCCACAAACTGAAACCCCTTCCGCACACAGCTAAACAATTCCCCACACACTGAAACCCTTTCCCCACACACTGAAACCCCTTCCCTACACACTGAAACACATTCCGCACACACTGAAACCCCTTCCCCACACACTGAAACCCCTTCCCCACACACTGAAACACATTGCCCACACACTGAAACACCTTCCGCATACACTAAAACCCATCCCCACACACAGAAACCCCACCCCCACACACTGAAACCCCTTCCCCACACACTGAAAGCACTTCCCCACACACTTAAACACATCCCCACACACTGAAACACCTTCCCCACACACTGAAACCCCTTCCCCACACAGTTAAACCCTTCCCCACACACTGAAACACATGCGAACACACTGAAACACATCCCCACACACAGTAATACCTTCCCCACACACTGAAACCCCTTCCCCACACACTGAAACACCTTCCCCACACACTGAAAAACCTTCCCCACACACTGAAACAACTTCCCCACACACTGAAACCCCTTCCGCACACACTGAAACAGCTTCCACACACACTGTAACCCTTCCCCACACACAGCAACACTTCCCCACACACTGAAACCCCTTCCCCACACATTGAAACGCCAACCCCACACACTTAAACCCTTCCCCACACCCTGAAACCCTTCACCACAAACTGAAACCCCTTCCCCACGCACTGAAACCCCTTCCCCACATAGTGAAACCCGTTCCCCACACAATGAAACCCCATCCCCACACACTGAAACCCCTTCCGCACACAACGAAACACCATCCACACGCAATGAAACACCTTCCCCACACACTGAAACCCCGTCCGCACACAATGAAACAACTTCCCCACACACTGAAATACCTTTCACAGACACTGAAACCCCTTCCGCACACACTGAAACACCTTCCCAACACACTGAAACACCTTCCCCACACACTGAAACCCCTTCCGCACACACTGAAACATCTTCCCCACACACTGAAACCACTTCCCCACACACTGAAACTCCTTCCGCACACAGTGAAAACCTTCCCCACACAATGAAACCCCTTCCACACACATTGAAACACATCGCCACACACTGAAACCCCTTCCCCACACACTGAAACACATCCCCACACACAGAAACCCCTTCCCAACACACTGAAACCCCTTCCGCACACACTGAAACACCTTCCCCACATACTGAAATCCCTTCCCCACACACTGAAACCCCTTCCGCACACACTGAAACCCCTACCGCACACACTGAAACACCTTCCCCACACACTGAAACACCTTCCCCACACGCTGAAACAAATTCCACACACACTGAAACACCTTCCCCACACACTGAAACACATCCACACACACTGAAACACCTTCCCGACACACTGAAAGCACTGCCCCCCACACTGAAACTCATCCCCACACTCTGAAACCCCTTCCCCACTCACTGAAACCCCTTCCCCAGACACTGAAACCCATCCCGACACTCTGAAACCCCTTCCCCACACAGTGAAACACCTTCCCCACACACTGAAACCCCTTCCCCACACACTGAAACCCCTTCCCCACACCCTGAAACCACTTCCCACACACTAAAAACCATCCCCACACACTGAAACACCTTCCCCACACACTGAAAGCCCTTCCGCACACACTGAAACCCATCCCCACACACTGAAACAAATCCCCACACACTCAAACACATCTCCACACACTGAAACACCTCCCCCACACACTGAAACCCCTTCCCGACACACACTGAAACACCTTCCCCACACACTGAAACAACTGCCCCACACACTGAAATACCATCCCAACTCACTGAAACCCCTTTCCCACACACTGAAACCCCTTCCCCACACACTGGATCTCCTCCCCACACACTGAAACCCCTTCCTCACTCACTGAAACCCTTCCCCACACACTAAAACTCCTTCCCCACACACTGAAACCCCTTCCCCACACACTGAAACCCTTCCCCACACACTGAAACCCTTCCCCACACACTGAAACCCCTTCCCCACACAGTTAAACCCCTTCCCCGCACACTGAAACACCTTCCCCACACACCGAAACCCCTTACGCACACAGTTAAACAATTCCCCACGCACTGAAACGCCTTCCCCACACACTGAAACCCCTTCCCCACACACTGAAACACCTTCCGCACACACTGAAACCCCTTCCCCACACACTGAAACCCCTTCCCCATACACTGAAACCCCTTCCCCATACACTGAAACCCCTTCCGCACACACTAAAACCCATCCCCGCACACTGAAACCCCACCCCCACTCACTGAAAGCACTTCCCCACACAGTGAAAGCACTTCCCCACAAACTTAAACACATCCCCACACACTGAAACTCCTTCCCCGCACACTGAAACCCCTTCTGCACACACTGAAACCCATGCCCACAAACTGAAACCCATCCCCACACACTGAAACCCATCCCCACACACTGAAACAACTTCCTCACACACAGAAACACCTTACCCACACACTGAAACACATCCCCACACACTGAAACACCTTCCCCACACACTGAAACACATTCCCCACACACTGAAATACCTTCCCCACACACTGAAACACCTTCCCCACACACTGAACCCCATTCACAACACACAGAATCACCTTCCCCACACACTGAAACAACATCCCCACACACTGAAACACCTTCCCCACACACTGAAACAGCTTCCCCACACACTGTAACCCTTGCCCACACACTGAAACAACTTCCCCACACACTGAAACAATGCCCCACACACTGAAACACTTCCCCACACACTGAAACCCCTTCCCCACACACTGAAACCATTCCCCACGCACTGAAACCTATCCCCACGCACTGAAACCCATCCCCACACACTGAAACCCATCCCCACACACTGAAACAACTTCCCCACACACTGAAACAACGTCCCCACACACTGAAACCATTCCCCACACACTGAAACACTTCCCCACACACTGAAACCCCTTCCCCAAACACTGAAACACATCGCCACACACTGAAACCCCTTCCCCACACATTGAAACACATCCCCACACACTGAAACCCCTTCCCCACACACTGAAACACATCCCCACACACTGAAAACCTTCCCCATACACTGAAACACCTTCCGCACACCGTGAATCCCTTCCCCACACACTGAAACCCCTTCCCCACTCACTGAAACACATCCCGACACACACAAACCCCTTCCCCACACACTGAAACCCCTTCCGAACACACTGAAACACCTTCCCCACATACTGAAACCCCTTCCCCACACACTGAAATCCCTTTAGCACACACTGAAACCCCTTCAACACACACTGAAACACCTTCCCCACACACTGAAACATCTTCCCCACACTCTGAAACACATCCCCACACACTGAAACCTCTTCCCGACACACTGAAACCTCTTCCCGACACACTGAAACCCATTCCCCCCACACTGAAACCCATCCCCACACTCTGCAACCCCTTCCCCACACAATGAAACCCCTTCCCCACACACTGAAACCCATCCCGACACTCTGAAACCCCTTCCCCACACAGTGAAACACCTTCCCCACACACTGAAACCCCTTCCCCACCCACTGAAACCCCTACCCCACACACTGAAACCCCTTCCCCACACACTGAAACCCCTTTCCCACACACTGAAACCCCTTCCCCACTCACTGAACCCCCTTCACTACACACTGAAACACCTTCCGCACCGAATGAAACACCTTCCACACACAATGAAACACCTTCCCCACACACTGAAACCCCTTCCACACACAATGAAATCCTTGCCCACACAAACTGAAACCAATCCCCACACACACTGAAATCCTTCCCCACACACTGAAACACCTTGCCCACACACTGAAAACCATTCCCCACACACTGGAACACCTTCCGCATGCAATGAAACCCATCCCCACAAACTGAAACCAATCCCCACACACTGAAACCCCTTCCCACACAATGAAACCCCTTCCCCACACACTGAAACCCTTCCCCACACACACTGAAACCCTTCCCCACACACTGAAACACCTTCCCCACACACTGAAAACCATTCCCCACACACTGGAACCCCTTCCGCACTCAATGAAACCAATCCCCACAATCTGAAACCCATCCCCACACACTGAAACCCCTTCCCCACACACTGAAACCCCTTCCCCACACACTGAAACCCATCCCCACACACTGAAACATCTTCCCCACACACTGTAACCCTTCCCCACACACTGAAACACATCCCCACACACTGAAACACCTTCCCCACACACTGAAACACCTTCCCCACACACTGAAACCCCTTCTCCACACACACTGAAACACCTTCCCCACACACTGAAACAACTCCCCTACACACTGAAATACCATCCCCACTCACTGAAACACCTTTGCCACACACTGAAACCCCTTCCGCACACCCTGGAACCGTTCCGAACACACTGAAACCCCTTCCCCACACACTGAAACAGCTTCCCCACACACTGAAACCCCTTCTCCACACACTGAAACACCTTCCGCACACACTGAAACACCTTCCCCACACACTGAAACACCTTCATCACACACTGAAACCCCTTCCGCACACACTTAAAAACCTTCCCCACATACTGAAACACCTTCCCCACATACTGAAACACCTTCCCCACACACTGAAACCCCTTCCCCACACACTGAAACACCTTCCCCACACACTGAAACCCCTTCTGCACACAATGAAACCCATCCCCACAAACTGAAACCCATCCCCACACATTGAAACCCCTTCCCCACACACTGAAACCCCTTCCCCACACAGTGAAACAGTACCCCACACACTGAAACACCATCCCCACACACTGAAAGCCATTCCGCACACACTGGAACCCATCCCCACACACTGAAACCCATCCCCACACACTGAAACACTTCCCCACAAACTGAAACACATTCCCACACACTGAAACCCCTTCCCCCCACTCTCAAACCCTTCCCCACACTCTGAAACCCCTTCCCCACACACTGAAAACCATTCCCCACACACTGAAACACTTACCCACACTCTGAAACCCCTTCCCCACACACTGAAACACCTTCCCCACACACTGAATCCCCATCCCCTCAGACTGAAACGCATCCCCACACTCTGAAACAACTTCTCCAAACACTGATACCCCTTCCCCACAAACTGAAACCCTTCCCCACACACTGAAACACATTCCCCACAAACTGAAACACTACCCCACCCTCTGAAACACATTTCCCACACAATGAAACCCCATCCCCAGACACTGAAACACCTTCCCCACACACTGAAACACTTCCCCACACACCGAAACACGTTCCTCACACTCTGAAACACCTTCCCCACACTCTGAAACACATTCCCCCCAAACTGAAACACCTTCCCCAAACACTGAAACACCTTCCACACACACAAAAACACATGCCCGCTAACTGTAACACCTTCCCCAAAACACTGAAACACCTTCCCCACACACTGAAACACATCCCCACACACTGAAATACCATCCCAACTCACTGAAACCCCTTTCCCACACACTGAAACCCCTTCCCCACACACTGGATCTCCTCCCCACACACTGAAACCCCTTCCTCACTCACTGAAACCCTTCCCCACACACTAAAACTCCTTCCCCACACACTGAAACCCCTTCCCCACACACTGAAACCCTTCCCCACACACTGAAACCCTTCCCCACACACTGAAACCCCTTCCCCACACAGTTAAACCCCTTCCCCGCACACTGAAACACCTTCCCCACACACTGAAACCCCTTACGCACACAGTTAAACAATTCCCCACGCACTGAAACGCCTTCCCCACACACTGAAACCCCTTCCCCACACACTGAAACACCTTCCGCACACACTGAAACCCCTTCCCCACACACTGAAACCCCTTCCCCATACACTGAAACCCCTTCCGCACACACTAAAACCCATCCCCGCACACTGAAACCCCACCCCCACTCACTGAAACACCTTCCCCACACACTGAAAGCACTTCCCCACAAACTTAAACACATCCCCACACACTGAAACTCCTTCCCCGCACACTGAAACCCCTTCTGCACACACTGAAACCCATGCCCACAAACTGAAACCCATCCCCACACACTGAAACCCATCCCCACACACTGAAACAACTTCCCCACACACAGAAACACCTTACCCACACACTGAAACACATCCCCACACACTGAAACACCTTCCCCACACACTGGAACACATTCCCCACACACTGAAATACCTTCCCCACACACTGAAACACCTTCCCCACACACTGAACCCCATTCACAACACACAGAATCACCTTCCCCACACACTGAAACAACATCCCCACACACTGAAACACCTTCCCCACACACTGAAACAGCTTCCCCACACACTGTAACCCTTGCCCACACACTGAAACAACTTCCCCACACACTGAAACAATGCCCCACACACTGAAACACTTCCCCACACACTGAAACCCCTTCCCCACACACTGAAACCATTCCCCACGCACTGAAACCTATCCCCACGCACTGAAACCCATCCCCACACACTGAAACCCATCCCCACACACTGAAACAACTTCCCCACACACTGAAACAACTTCCCCACACACTGAAACCATTCCCCACACACTGAAACACTTCCCCACACACTGAAACCCCTTCCCCAAACACTGAAACACATCGCCACACACTGAAACCCCTTCCCCACACATTGAAACACATCCCCACACACTGAAACCCCTTCCCCACACACTGAAACACATCCCCACACACTGAAAACCTTCCCCATACACTGAAACACCTTCCGCACACCGTGAATCCCTTCCCCACACACTGAAACCCCTTCCCCACTCACTGAAACACATCCCGACACACACAAACCCCTTCCCCACACACTGAAACCCCTTCCGAACACACTGAAACACCTTCCCCACATACTGAAACCCCTTCCCCACACACTGAAATCCCTTTAGCACACACTGAAACCCCTTCAACACACACTGAAACACCTTCCCCACACACTGAAACATCTTCCCCACACTCTGAAACACATCCCCACACACTGAAACCTCTTCCCGACACACTGAAACCTCTTCCCGACACACTGAAACCCATTCCCCCCACACTGAAACCCTTCCCCACACTCTGAAACCCCTTCCCCACACAATGAAACCCCTTCCCCACACACTGAAACCCATCCCGACACTCTGAAACCCCTTCCCCACACAGTGAAACACCTTCCCCACACACTGAAACCCCTTCCCCACCCACTGAAACCCCTTCCCCACACACTGAAACCCCTTCCCCACACACAGAAACCCCTTTCCCACACACTGAAACCCCTTCCCCACTCACTGAACCCCCTTCACTACACACTGAAACACCTTCCGCACCGAATGAAACACCTTCCACACACAATGAAACACCTTCCCCACACACTGAAACCCCTTCCACACACAATGAAATCCTTGCCCACACAAACTGAAACCAATCCCCACACACACTGAAACCCTTCCCCACACACTGAAACACCTTCCCCACACACTGAAAACCATTCCCCACACACTGGAACACCTTCCGCATGCAATGAAACCCATCCCCACAAACTGAAACCAATCCCCACACACTGAAACCCCTTCCCACACAATGAAACCCCTTCCCCACACACTGAAACCCTTCCCCACACACACTGAAACCCTTCCCCACACACTGAAACACCTTCCCCACACACTGAAAACCATTCCCCACACACTGGAACCCCTTCCGCACTCAATGAAACCAATCCCCACAATCTGAAACCCATCCCCACACACTGAAACCCCTTCCCCACACACTGAAACCCCTTCCCCACACACTGAAACCCATCCCCACACACTGAAACATCTTCCCCACACACTGTAACCCTTCCCCACACACTGAAACACATCCCCACACACTGAAACACCTTCCCCACACACTGAAACACCTTCCCCACACACTGAAACCCCTTCTCCACACACACTGAAACACCTTCCCCACACACTGAAACAACTCCCCTACACACTGAAATACCATCCCCACACACTGAAACACCTTTGCCACACACTGAAACCCCTTCCGCACACACTGGAACCGTTCCGAACACACTGAAACCCCTTCCCCACACACTGAAACAGCTTCCCCACACACTGAAACCCCTTCTCCACACACTGAAACACCTTCCGCACACACTGAAACACCTTCCCCACACACTGAAACACCTTCACCACACACTGAAACCCCTTCCGCACACACTTAAAAACCTTCCCCACATACTGAAACACCTTCCCCACATACTGAAACACCTTCCCCACACACTGAAACCCCTTCCCCACACACTGAAACACCTTCCCCACACACTGAAACCCCTTCTGCACACAATGAAACCCATCCCCACAAACTGAAACCCATCCCCACACATTGAAACCCCTTCCCCACACACTGAAACCCCTTCCCCACACAGTGAAACAGTACCCCACACACTGAAACACCATCCCCACACACTGAAAGCCATTCCGCACACACTGAAAGCCATTCCGCACACACTGGAACCCATCCCCACACACTGAAACCCATCCCCACACACTGAAACCCATCCCCACACACTGAAACACCTTCCCCACGCACTGAAACACTTCCCCACAAACTGAAACACATTCCCACACACTGAAACCCCTTCCCCCCACTCTCAAACCCTTCCCCACACTCTGAAACCCCTTCCCCACACACTGAAAACCATTCCCCACACACTGAAACACTTACCCACACTCTGAAACCCCTTCCCCACACACTGAAACACCTTCCCCACACACTGAATCCCCATCCCCTCAGACTGAAACGCATCCCCACACTCTGAAACAACTTCTCCAAACACTGATACCCCTTCCCCACAAACTGAAACCCTTCCCCACACACTGAAACACATTCCCCACAAACTGAAACACTACCCCACCCTCTGAAACACATTTCCCACACAATGAAACCCCATCCCCAGACAATGAAACACCTTCCCCACACACTGAAACACGTTCCTCACACTCTGAAACACCTTCCCCACACTCTGAAACACATTCCCCCCAAACTGAAACACCTTCCCCAAACACTGAAACACCTTCCACACACACAAAAACACATGCCCGCTAACTGTAACACCTTCCCCAAAACACTGAAACACCTTCCCCACACACTGAAACACATCCCCACACACTGAAACACATCCCCACACACTGAAACCCATCCCCATACACTGAAACCCTTACCCACACTCTGAAACCCCTTCCCCACACACTGAAACACTTACCCACACTCTGAAACCCCTTCCCCACACACTGAAACACCTTCCCCGCACACTGAAACCCCTTACCCACACACTGAAACCCCTTCCCCAAACAGTGAAACACTTTCCCCACACACTGAATCCCCATCCCCTCAGACTGAAACGCATCCCCACACACTGAAACAACTTCTCCAAACACTGATACCCATTCCCCACACTCTGAAACCCTTCCCCACACACTGAAACCTCTTCTCCACACACTGAAACACATTCCCCACAAACTGAAACCCTTCCCCACACACTGAAACACATTCCACACAAACTGAAACACTACCCCCACCCTCTGAAACACATTCCCCACACAATGAAACCCCATCCCCACACACTGAAACACCTTCCCCACACACTGAAACACTTCCCCACACACCGAAACACGTTCCTCACACTCTGAAACACCTTCCCCACACACTGAAACACATTCCCCGCAAACTGAAACACCTTCCCCACACACTAAAACACATGCCCGCTAACTGAAACACCTTCCCCAAAACACTGAAACACCTTCCCCACACACTGAAACACCTTCCCCACACACTGAAACACATCCCCACATACTGAAACACCTTCCCCACACACTGAAACACATTCCCCACACACTGAAACCCTTCCCCATACACTGAACACCTTCCCGACACAGTGAAACACTTCCCCACACACTGAAACCCATCCCCAAACACTGAAGTTCCTTCCCCACACACTGAAACCCCTTCCCCACACACTGAAACCCCTTCCCCACACACTGAAACACATCCCCACAAACTGAGACACCTTCTCCACACACTGAAACCCCTTCCCCACACTTTGAAACCCTTCCCCACACACACTGAAACCCTTCCCCACACATTGAAACACCTTCCCCACACACTGAATCCCATTCCCCACACACTGGAACCCCTTCCGCACACAATGAAACCCATCCCCACAAACTGAAACCCATTCCCACACACTGAAACCCCTTCCCCACACACTGAAACCCCTTCCCCACACACTGAAACCCATTCCCACACACTGAAACACCTTCGCCACACACTGTAACCCTTCCCCACACACTGATACACATCCCCACACACTGAAACCCCTTCCCCAAACAGTGAAACACCTTCCCCACACACCTGAATCCCCATCCCCTCAGACTGAAACGCATCCCCACACACTGAAACAACTTCTCCAAACACTGATACCCATTCCCCACACTCTGAAACCCTTCCCCACACACTGAAACCTCTTCTCCACACACTGAAACACATTCCCCACAAACTGAAACCCTTCCCCACACACTGAAACACATTCCCTACAAACTGAAACACTACCCCACCCTCTGAAACACATTCCCCACACAATGAAACCCCATTCCCCCACACACTGAAACACCTTCCCCACACACTGAAACACTTCCCCACACACCGAAACACGTTCCTCACACTCTGAAACACCTTCCCCACACACTGAAACACATTCCCCGCAAACTGAAACACCTTCCCCAAACACTGAAACACCTTCCCCACACACTAAAACACATGCCCACTAACTGAAACACCTTCCCCAAAACACTGAAACACCTTCCCCACACACTGAAACACCTTCCCCACACACTGAAACACATCCCCACACACTGAAACACCTTCACCACACACTGAAACACATTCCCGACCCACTGAAACCCTTCCCCATACACTGAACACCTTCCCGACACAGTGAAACACTTCCCCACACACTGAAACTCATTCCCAAACACTGAAGCACCTTCCCCACACACTGAAACCCCTTCCCCACACACTGAAACACCTTCGCCACACACTGTAACCCTTCCCCACACACTGAAACACATCCCCACACACTGAAACCCCTTCCCCAAACAGTGAAACACCTTCCCCACACATTGAATCCCCATCCCCTCAGACTGAAACGCATCCCCACACACTGAAACAACTTCTCCAAACACTGATACCCATTCCCCACACTCTGAAACACTTCCCCACACACTGAAACCTCTTCTTCACACACTGAAACACATTCCCCACAAACTGAAACCCTACCCCACACACTGAAACACATTCCCTACAAACTGAAACACTACCCCACCCTCTGAAACACATTCCCCACACAATGAAACCCCATTCCCCCACACACTGAAACACCTTCCCCACACACTGAAACACTTCCCCACACACCGAAACACGTTCCTCACACTCTGAAACACCTTCCCCACACACTGAAACACATTGCCCGCAAACTGAAACACCTTCCCCAAACACTGAAACACCTTCCCCACACACTAAAACACATGCCCGCTAACTGAAACACCTTGCCCAAAACGCTGAAACACCTTCCCCACACACTGAAACACCTTCCCCACACACTGAAACACATCCCCACACACTGAAACACCTTCCACACACACTGAAACACATTCCCCACACACTGAAACCCTTCCCCATACACTGAACACCTTCCCGACACAGTGAAACACTTCCCCACACACTGAAACTCATCCCCAAACACTGAAGCACCTTCCCCACACACTGAAACACATCCCCAAACACTGAAGCACCTTCCCCACTCACTGAAACCCCTTCCCCACACAATGAAACCCCATCCCCACACACTGAAACACCTTCCCCACACACCGAAGCACTTCCCCACACACCGAAACACGTTCCTCACACTCTGAAACACATTCCCCCCAAACTGAAACACCTTCCCCAAACACTGAAACACCTTCCACACACACAAAAACACATGCCCGCTAACTGAAACACCATCCCCAAAACACTGAAACACCTTCCCCACACACTGAAACACCTTCCCCACACACTGAAACACATCCCCACACACTCAAACACCTTCCCCACACACTGAAACACATTTTCCACACACTGAAACCCTTCCCCATACACTGAACACCTTCCCCACACACTGAAACCCTTACCCACACTCTGAAAACCCTTCCCCACACACTGAAAAACCTTCTCCGCACACTGAAACCCCTTCCCCACACACTGAAACCCCTTCCCCACACACTGAAACACTTACCCACACTCTGAAACCCCTTCCCCACACACTGAAACACCTTCCCCGCACACTGAAACCCCTTCCCCACACACTGAAACCCCTTCCCCAAACAGTGAAACACCTTCCCCACACACTGAATCCCCATCCCCTCAGACTGAACCGCATCCCCACACACTGAAACAACTTCTCCAAACACTGATACCCATTCCCTACACTCTGAAACCCTTCCCCACACACTGAAACCTCTTCTTCACACACTGAAACACATTCCCCACAAACTGAAACCCTTCCCCACACACTGAAACACATTCCCCACAAACTGAAACACTACCCCCACCCTCTGAAACACATTCCCCACACAATGAAACCCCATCCCCTCACACTGAAACACCTTCCCCACACACTGAAACACTTCCCCACACACCGAAACACGTTCCTCACACTCTGAAACACCTTCCCCAAACACTGAAACACCTTCCCCACACACTAAAACACATGCCCGCTAACTGAAACACCTTCCCCAAAACACTGAAACACCTTCCCCACACACTGAAACACCTTCCCCACACACTGAAACACATCCCCACACACTGAAACACATCCCCACACACTGAAACACCTTCCCCATACACTGAACACCTTCCCGACACAGTGAAACACTTCCCCCCACACTGAAACCCATCCCCAAACACTGAAGTTCCTTCCCCACACACTGAAACCCCTTCCCCACACAGTGAAACCCCTTCCCCACACACTGAAACACATCCCCACAAGCTGAGACACCTTCTCCACACACTGAAACCCCTTCCCCACACTTTGAAGCCCTTCCCCACACACACTGAAACCCTTCCCCACACATTGAAACACCTTCCCCACACACTGAAACCCATTCCCCACACACTGGAACCCCTTCCGCACACAATGAAACCCATCCCCACAAACTGAAACCCATTCCCACACACTGAAACCCCTTCCCCACACACTGAAACCCCTTCCCCACACACTGAAACCCATCCCCACACACTGAAACCCATCCCCACACACTGAAACACATTCGCCACACACTGTAACCCTTCCCCACACACTGAAACGCATCCCCACACACTGAAACCCCTTCCCCAAACAGTGAAACACCTTCCCCACACACTGAATCCCCATCCCCTCAGACTGAAACGCATCCCCACACACTGAAACAACTTCTCCAAACACTGATACCCATTCCCCACACTCTGAAACCCTTCCCCACACACTGCAACCTCTTCTCCACTCCCTGAAACACATTCCCCACAAACTGAAACCCTTCCCCACACACTGAAACACATTCCCTACAAACTGAAACACTACCCCACCCTCTGAAACACATTCCCCACACAATGAAACCCCATTCCCCCACACACTGAAACACCTTCCCCACACACTGAAACACTTCCCCACACACCGAAACACGTTCCTCACACTCTGAAACACCTTCCCCACACACTGAAACACATTCCCCGCAAACTGAAACACCTTCCCCAAACACTGAAACACCTTCCCCACACACTAAAACACATGCCCGCTAACTGAAACACCTTCCCCAAAACACTGAAACACCTTCCCCACACACTGAAACACCTTCCCCACACACTGAAACACATCCCCACACACTGAAACTCCTTCCCCACACACTGAAACACATTCCCCACACACTGAAACCCTTCCCCATACACTGAACACCTTCCCGATACAGTGAAACACTTCCCCACACACTGAAACTCATCCCCAAACACTGAAGCACCTTCCCCACACACTGAAACCCCTTCCCCACACACTGAAACACCTTCGCCACACACTGTAACCCTTCACCACACACTGAAACACATCCCCACACACTGAAACCCCTTCCCCAAACAGTGAAACACCTTCCCCACACACTGAATCCCCATCCCCTCAGACTGAAACGCATCCCCACACACTGAAACAACTTATCCAAACACTGATTCCCATTCCCCACACTCTGAAACCCTTCCCCACACACTGAAACCTCTTCTCCACACACTGAAACACATTCCCCACAAACTGAAACCCTTCCCCACACACTGAAACACATTCCCTACAAACTGAAACACTACCCCACCCTCTGAAACACATTCCCCACACAATGAAACCCCATTCCCCCACACACTGAAACACCTTCCCCACACACTGAAACACTTCCCCACACACCGAAACACGTTCCTCACGCTCTGAAACACCTTCCCCACACACTGAAACACATTCCCCGCAAACTGAAACACCTTCCCCAAACACTGAAACACCTTCCCCACACACTAAAACACATGCCCGCTAACTGAAACACCTTCCCCAAAACACTGAAACACCTTCCCCACACACTGAAACACCTTCCCCACACACTGAAACACATCCCCACACACTGAAACACCTTCCCCACACACTGAAACACATTCCCCACACACTGAAACCCTTCCCCACATACTGAAACACATCCCCACAAACTGAGACACCTTCTCCACACACTGAAACCCCTTCCCCACACTTTGAAACCCTTCCCCACACACACTGAAACCCTTCCCCACACATTGAAACACCTTCCCCACACACTGAAACCCATTCCCCACACACTGGAACACCTTCCGCACACAATGAAACCCATCCCCACAAACTGAAACCCATTCCCACACACTGAAACCCCTTCCCCACACACTGAAACCCCTTCCCCACACACTGAAACCCCTTCCCCACACACTGAAACCCATCCCCACACACTGAAACACCTTCGCCACACACTGTAACCCTTCCCCACACACTGAAACACATCCCCACACACTTAAACACATCCCCACACACTGAAACACCTTGTCCACACACTGAAACCCCTTCTCCACACACACTGAAACACCTTCCCCACACACTGAAACAACTTCCCAACACACTGAAATAACATCCCCACACACTGAAACACCATTCCCACACACTGAAACCCCTTCCCCACACACTGGAACCCTTCCCCACACACTGAAACCCCTTCCCCACACACTGAAACAGCTTCTCCACACACTGAATCCCCTTCTCCACACACTGAAACACCTTCCGCACACACTGAAACACCTTCCCCACACACTGAAACACCTTCACCACACACTGAAAGCCCTTCCGCACACAGTGAAACCCATCCCCACACACTGAAACCCATCCCCACACACTGAAACCCATCCCCACACACTGAAAAACCTTCCCCACACACTGAAACACCTCCCCACAAACTGAAATACATCCCCTCACACTGAAACGCCTTCCCCCCACCCTCAAACCCTTCCCCACATTCTGAAACCCCTTCCCCACATACTGAAAACCATACCCCACACACTGAAACCCTTACCCACACTCTGAAACCCCTTCCCCACACACTGAAACACCTTCACCGCACACTGAAACCCCTTCCCCACACACTGAAACCCCTTCCCCACACACTGAAACACCTTCCCCACACTCTGAAACCCTTCCCCACACACTGAAACACATTCCCCACAATCTGAAACCCTTCCCCACACACTGAAACACATTCCCCACAAACTGAAACACTACCCCACCCTCTGAAACACATTCCCCACACAACGAAACCCCTTCCCCACACACTGAAACACCTTTCCCACACACTGAAACACCTTCCACTCACACTGAAACACTTCCCCAAACACTGAAACACATTCCCCACACACTGAAATCCTTCCCCACACACTGAAACACCTTCCCCACACACTGAAACACCTTCCACACACACTGAAACACATCCCCACGCAATGAAACAAACTCCCCACACACTGAAACCCGTTCCCCACACACTGAAACACTTCCCCACACTCTGAACACATTCCCCACACAGTGAAACACTTCCCCACACACTGAAACCCATCCCCAAACACTGAAGCACCTTCCCCACTCACTGAAACCCCTTCCCCACACACTGAAACCCCATTCCCCCACACACTGAAACACCTTCCCCACACACTGAAACACTTCCCCACACACCGAAACACGTTCCTCACACTCTGAAACACCTTCCCCACACACTGAAACACATTCCCCGCAAACTGAAACACCTTCCCCAAACACTGAAACACCTTCCCCACACACTAAAACACATGCCCGCTAACTGAAACACCTTCCCCAAAACACTGAAACACCTTCCCCACACACTGAAACACCTTCCCCACACACTGAAACACATCCCCACACACTGAAACACCTTCCCCACACACTGAAACACATTCCCCACACACTGAAACCCTTCCCCATACACTGAACACCTTCCCGAAACAGTGAAACACTTCCCCACACACTGAAACCCATCCCCAAACACTGAAGCACCTTCCCCACACACTGAAACCCCTTCCCCACACACTGAAACCCCTTCCCCACACACTGAAACACATCCCCACAAACTGAGACACCTTCTCCACACACTGAAACCCCTTCCCCACACCTTGAAACCCTTCCCCACACACACTGAAACCCTTCCCCACACATTGAAACACCTTCCCCACACACTGAAACCCATTCCCCACACACTGGAACCCCTTCCGCAGACAATGAAACCCATCCCCACAAACTGAAACCCATTCCCACACACTGAAACCCCTTCCCCACACACTGAAACCCCTTCCCCATTCACTGAAACCCATCCCCACACACTGAAACACCTTCGCCACACACTGTAACCCTTCCCCACACACTGAAACACATCCCCACACACTGAAACACATCCCCACACACTGAAACACCTTGCCCACACACTGAAACCCCTTCTCCACACACACTGAAACACCTTCCCCACACACTGAAACAACTTCCCGACACACTGAAATAACATCCCCACACACTGAAACACCATTCCCACACACTGAAACCCCTTCCCCACAAACTGGAACCCTTCCCCACACACTGAAACCCCTTCCCCACACACTGAAACAGCTTCCCCACACACTGAATCCCCTTCTCCACACACTGAAACACCTTCCGCACACACTGAAACACCTTCCCCACACACTGAAACACCTTCACCACACACTGAAAGCCCTTCCGCACACACTGGAACCCATCCCCACACACTGAAACCCATCCCCACACACTGAAACACATCCCCACACACTGAAAAACCTTCCCCACACACTGAAACACTTCCCCACAAACTGAAATACATCCCCTCACACTGAAACGCCTTCCCCCCACCCTCAAACCCTTCCCCACATTCTGAAACCCCTTCCCCACATACTGAAAACCATTCCCCACACACTGAAACCCTTACCCACACTCTGAAACCCCTTCCCCACACACTGAAACACCTTCCCCGCACACTGAAACACCTTCCCCACACACTGAAACCCCTTCCCCACACACTGAAACCCCTTCCCCACACACTGAAACCCCTTCCCCACACACTGAAACCCCTTCCCCACACACTGAAACACCTTCCCCACACTCTGAAACCCTTCCCCACACACTGAAACACATTCCCCACAAACTGAAACCCTTCCCCACACACTGAAACACATTCCCCACAAACTGAAACACTACCCCACCCTCTGAAACACATTCCCCACACAACGAAACCCCTTCCCCACACACTGAAACACCTTTCCCACACACTGAAACACCTTCCGCTCACACTGAAACACTTCCCCAAACACTGAAACACATTCCCCACACACTGAAATCCTTCCCCACACACTGAAACACCTTCCCCACACACTGAAACACGTTCCACACACTCTGAAGCACATCCCCACGCAATGAAACAAATTCCGCACACACTGAAACCCGTTCCTCACACACTGAAACACTTCCCCACACTCTGAACACCTTCCCCACACAGTGAAACACTTCCCCACACACTGAAACCCATCCCCAAACACTGAAGCACCTTCCCCAGTCACTGAAACCCCTTCCCCACACACTGAAACCCCTTCCCCACACACTGAAACACATCCCCACTAACTGAGACACCTTCCCCACACACTGAAACCCCTTCCCCACACACTGAAACCCCTTCCCCACACACTGAAACCCTTCCCCACACACACTGAAACCCTTCCCCACACACTGAAACACCTTCCCCACACACTGAAAACCATTCCCCACACAATGGAACCCCTTCCGCACAAACTGTAACCCTTCCCCACACACTGAAACACATCCCCACACACTGAAAGACATCCCCACACACTGAAAGACATCCCCACTCACTGAAACACCTTCCCCACACACTGAAACCCCTTCTCCACACACACTGAAACACCTTCCCCACACATTGAAACAACTCCCCCACACACTGAAATACCATCCCCACACACTGAAACACCTTTTGCACACACTGAAACCCCTTCCGGACACACTGGAATCGTTCCCCACACTCTGAAATCCCTTCCCCACACACTGAAACAGCTTCCCCACACACTGAAACCACTTCTCCACACACTGAAACACCTTCCGCACACACTGAAACACCTTCACCACACACTGAAACCCCTTCCGCACAGACTGAAAAACCTTCCCCATACACTGAAACCCTCCCCACATACTAAAACCCCTTCCCCACACACTGAATCCTTCCCCTCACTCTGAAACCCCTTCCCCACACACTGAAACACATTCCCCACAAACTGAAACCCTTCCCCACACACTGAAACACATTCCCCACAAACTGAAACACTACCCCACCCTCTGAAACACATTCCCCATACAATGAAACCCCTTCCCCACACACTGAAACACCTTCCCCACACACTGAAACACTTCCCCACACACTGAAACACTTCCCCACACACTGAAGCACGTTCCCCACACTCTGAAACACCTTCCCCACACACTGAAACACATGCCCCGCAAACTGAAACACCTTCCCCAAACAGTGAAACACCTTCCCCACACACTAAAACACATGCCCGCTAACTGAAACACCTTCCCCACACACTGAAACACCTTCCCCACACACTGAAACACATTCCCCACACACTGAAACCCTTCCCCATACACTGAACACCTTCCCCACACAGTGAAACACTTCCCCACACACTGAAACCCAACCCAAACACTGAAGCACCTTCCCCACACACTAAAACCCGTTCCCCACACACTGAAACCCCTTCCCCACACACTGAAACCCCTTCCCCACACACTGAAACACATCCCCACAAACTGAGACACATTCCCCACACACTGAAACCCCTTCCCCATACACTGAAACCCCTTCCCCACACACTGAAACCCTTCCCCACACACACTGAAACCCTTCCCCACACATTGAAACACCTTCCCCACACTGTGAAACCCATTCCCCACACACTGAAACACCTTCCCCACACACTGAAACCCCTTCTGCACACAATGAAACCCATCCCCACAAACTGAATCCCATCCCCACACACTGAAACCCCTTCCCCACACACTGAAAGCCCTTCCCCACACAGTGAAACAGTACCCCACACACTGCAACACCTTCCCCACACACTGAAAGCCCTTCCGCACACACTGGAACCCATCCCCACACACTGAAACCCATCCCCACACACTGAAACCCATCCCCACACACTGAAACACCTTCCCCACACACTGAAAAACTTCCCCACAAACAGAAACACATTCCCACACACTGAAACCCCTTCCCCCCACTCTCAAACCCTTCCCCACACTCTGAAACCCCTTCCCCAAACACTGAAAACCATTCCCCACACACTGAAACACTTACCCACACTCTGAAACCCCTTCCCCACACACTGAAACAACTTCCCCGCACACTGAAACCGCTTCCCCACACACTGAAACCCCTTCCCCACACACTGAAACACCTTCCCCACACACTGAATCCCCATCCCCTCAGACTGAAACGCATCCCCACACACTGAAACAACTTCTCCAAACACTGATACCCCTTCCCCACACTCTGAAACCCTTCCCCACACACTGAAACCTCTTATCCACACACTGAAACACATTCCCCACAAACTGAAACCCTTCCCCACACACTGAAACACATTCCCCACAAACTGAAACACTACCCCACACTCTGAAACACATTCCCCACACAACGAAACACATTCCCTGCAAACAGAAACACCTTCCCCAAACACTGAAACACCTTCCCCACACACTAAAACACATGCCCGCTAACTGAAACACCTTCCCCAAAACACTGAAACACCTTCCCCACACACTGAAACACCTTCCCCACACACTGAAACACATCCCCACACACTGGAACACCTTCCCCACATACTGAAACACATTCCCCACACACTGAAACCCTTCCACATATACTGAAGCACTTCCCCACACACTGAAACACCTTCCCCACACACTGAAACCCCTTCTGCACACAATGAAACCCATCCCCACAAACTGAAACCCATCCCCACACACTGAAACCCCTTCCCCATACACTGAAACCCCTTCCCCACACAGTGAAACAGTACCCCACACACTGCAACACTTTCCCCACACACTGAAAGCCCTTCCGCACACACTGGAACCCATCCCCACACACTGAAACCCATCCCCACACACTGAAACAACTTCCCCACACACTGAAACACTTCCCCACAAACTGAAACACATTCCCACACACTGAAACCCCTTCCCCCCACTCTCTAACCCTTCCCCACTCTCTGAAACCCCTTCCCCACACACTGAAAACCATTCCCCACACACTGAAACACTGACCCACACTCTGAAACTCCTTCCGCACACACTGAAACCCCTTCCCCAAACAGTGAAACACATTCCCCACACACTGAATCCCCATCCCCTCAGACTGAAACGCATCCCCACACACTGAAACAAATTCTACATACACTGATACGCCTTCCCCACACTCTGAAACCCTTCCCCACACACTGAAACCTCTTCTCCACACACTGAAACACATTCCCCACAAACTGAAACCCTTCCCCACACACTGAAACACATTCCCCACAAAATGAAACACTACCCCACCCTCTGACACACATTCCCCACACAATGAAACCCCTTCCCCACACACTGAAACACCTTCCCCACACACTGAAACACTTCCCCACACACTGAAACACGTTCCCCACACTCCGAAACACCTTCCCCACACACTGAAACACATTCCCCGCAAACTGAAACACCTTCCCCAAACAGTGAAACACCTTCCCCACACACTAAAACACATGCCCGCTAACTGAAACACCTTCCCCAAAACACTGAAACACCTTCCCCACACACTGAAACACCTTCCCCACACACTGAAACACATCCACACACACTGAAACACCTTCCCCACACACTGAAACACATTCCCCACACACTGAAACCCTTCCCCATACACTGAACACCTTCCCCACACAGTGAAAAACTTCCCCACACACTGAAACCCAACCCCAAACACTGAAGCACCTTCCCCACACACTAAAACCCCTTCCCCACACACTGAAACCCCTTCCCCACACACTGAAACACATCCCCACAAACTGAGACACCTTCCCCACACACTGAAACCCTTCCCCACACACACTGAAACCCTTCCCAACACATTGAAACACCTTCCCCACACACTGAAACCCATTCCCCACACACTGGAACCCCTTCTGTACACAATGAAACCCATCCCCACAAACTGAAACCCATTCCCGCACACTGAAACCCCTTCCCCACACACTGAAACCCCTTCCCCACACACTGAAACCCATCCCCACACACTGAAACACCTTCGCCACACACTGTAACCCTTCCCCACACACTGAAACACATCCCCACACACTGAAACACATCCCCACACACTGAAACACCTTCCCCACACACTGAAACCCCTTCTCCACACACACTGTAACACCTTCCCCACACACTGAAACAACTTCCCCACACACTGAAATGCCATCCCCACACACTCAAACACCTTTCTCACACACTGAAACCACTTCACCACACACTGGAACCCTTCCCCACACACTGAAACCCCTTCCCCACACACTGAAACAGCTTCCCCACACACTGAATCCCCTTCTCCACACACTGAAACACCATCCGCACACACTGAAACACCTTCCCCACACACTGAAACACCTTCACCACACACTGAACGCCCTTCCGCACACACTGGAACCCTTCCCCACACACTGAAACCCATCCCCACACACTAAAACCCATCCCCACACACTGAAACACCTTCCCCACACACTGAAAGCCCTTCCGCACACACTGGAACCCATCCCCACAAACTGAAATACATCCCCACACTCTGAAACCCCTTCCCCCCACTCTCAAACCCTTCCCCACACTCTGAAACCCCTTCCCCACACCCTGAAAACCATTCCCCACACTCTGAAACCCCTTCCCCACCCACTGAAACACCGTCCCCGCACACTAAAACCCCTTCCCCACACACTGAAACACCTTCCCCACACACTGAAACACCTTCCCCACACACTGAAACAATTCCCCACAAACTGAAGTCCATCCCCACACACTGAAACACCTTCCCCACACTCTGAATCCCCATCCCCTCAGTCTGAAACGCATCCCCACACACTGAAACAACTTCTCCAAACACTGAAACACTTCCCCACACACTGAAACACGTTCCCCACACTCAAACACCTTCCCCACACACTGAAACACATTCCCCGCAAACTGAAACACCTTCCCCACACACTGGAACCCCTTCCGCACACAATGAAACCCATCCCCACAAACTGAAACCCATTCCCACACACTGAAACCCCTTCCCCACACACTGAAACCCCTTCCCCACACACTGAAACCCATCCCCACACACTGAAACACCTTCGCCACACACTGTAACCCTTCCCCACACACTGAAACACATCCCCACACACTGAAACACATCCCCACACATTGAAACCCCTTCCCCACACACTGAAACCACTTCTCCACACACACTGAAACACCTTCCCCACACACTGAAACAACTTCCCCACACACTGAAATACCATCCCCACACACTCAAACACCTTTCCCACACACTGAAACCCCTTCCCCACACACTGGAACCCTTCCCCACACACTGAAATACCATCCCCACACACTCAAACACCTTTCCCACACACTGAAACCCCTTCCCCACACACTGGAACCCTTCCCCACACACTGAAACCCCTTCCCCACACACTGAAACAGCTTCCCCACACATTGAATCCCCTTCTCCACACACTGAAACACCTTCCGCACACACTGAAACACCTTCCCCACACACTGAAACACCTTCACCACACACTGAACGCCCTTCCGCACACACTGGAACCCATCCCCACACACTGAAACCCATCCCCACACACTGAAACCCATCCCCACACACTGAAACAACTTCCCCACACACTGAAAGCCCTTCTGCACACAATGAAACCCATCCCCACAAACTGAAACCCATCCCCACACACTGAAACCCCTTCCCCATACACTGAAACCCCTTCCCCACACAGTGAAACAGTACCCCACACACTGCAACACTTTCCCCACACACTGAAAGCCCTTCCGCACGCACTGGAACCCATCCCCACACACTGAAACCCATCCCCACACACTGAAACAACTTCCCCACACACTGAAACACTTCCCCACAAACTGAAACACATTCCCACACACTGAAACCCCTTCCCCCCACTCTCTAACCCTTCCCCACTCTCTGAAACCCCTTCCCCACACACTGAAAACCATTCCCCACACACTGAAACACTGACCCACACTCTGAAACTCCTTCCGCACACACTGAAACCCCTTCCCCAAACAGTGAAACACATTCCCCACACACTGAATCCCCATCCCCTCAGACTGAAACGCATCCCCACACACTGAAACAAATTCTACATACACTGATACGCCTTCCCCACACTCTGAAACCCTTCCCCACACACTGAAACCTCTTCTCCACACACTGAAACACATTCCCCACAAACTGAAACCCTTCCCCACACACTGAAACACATTCCCCACAAAATGAAACACTACCCCACCCTCTGACACACATTCCCCACACAATGAAACCCCTTCCCCACACACTGAAACACCTTCCCCACACACTGAAACACTTCCCCACACACTGAAACACGTTCCCCACACTCTGAAACACCTTCTCCACACACTGAAACACATTCCCCGCAAACTGAAACACCTTCCCCAAACAGTGAAACACCTTCCCCACACACTAAAACACATGCCCGCTAACTGAAACACCTTCCCCAAAACACTGAAACACCTTCCCCACACACTGAAACACCTTCCCCACACACTGAAACACATCCACACACACTGAAACACCTTCCCCACACACTGAAACACATTCCCCACACACTGAAACCCTTCCCCATACACTGAACACCTTCCCCACACAGTGAAAAACTTCCCCACACACTGAAACCCAACCCCAAACACTGAAGCACCTTCCCCACACACTAAAACCCCTTCCCCACACACTGAAACCCCTTCCCCACACACTGAAACACATCCCCACAAACTGAGACACCTTCCCCACACACTGAAACCCTTCCCCACACACACTGAAACCCTTCCCAACACATTGAAACACCTTCCCCACACACTGAAACCCATTCCCCACACACTGGAACCCCTTCTGTACACAATGAAACCCATCCCCACAAACTGAAACCCATTCCCACACACTGAAACCCCTTCCCCACACACTGAAACCCCTTCCCCACACACTGAAACCCATCCCCACACACTGAAACACCTTCGCCACACACTGTAACCCTTCCCCACACACTGAAACACATCCCCACACACTGAAACACATCCCCACACACTGAAACACCTTCCCCACACACTGAAACCCCTTCTCCACACACACTGTAACACCTTCCCCACACACTGAAACAACTTCCCCACACACTGAAATGCCATCCCCACACACTCAAACACCTTTCTCACACACTGAAACCACTTCACCACACACTGGAACCCTTCCCCACACACTGAAACCCCTTCCCCACACACTGAAACAGCTTCCCCACACACTGAATCCCCTTCTCCACACACTGAAACACCATCCGCACACACTGAAACACCTTCCCCACTTACTGAAACACCTTCACCACACACTGAACGCCCTTCCGCACACACTGGAACCCTTCCCCACACACTGAAAACCATCCCCACACACTAAAACCCATCCCCACACACTGAAACACCTTCCCCACACACTGAAAGCCCTTCCGCACACACTGGAACCCATCCCCACAAACTGAAATACATCCCCACACTCTGAAACCCCTTCCCCCCACTCTCAAACCCTTCCCCACACTCTGAAACCCCTTCCCCACACCCTGAAAACCATTCCCCACACTCTGAAACCCCTCCCCCACCCACTGAAACACCGTCCCCGCACACTAAAACCCCTTCCCCACACACTGAAACACCTTCCCCACACACTGAAACACCTTCCCCACACACTGAAACACCTTCCCCACACACTGAAACAATTCCCCACAAACTGAAGTCCATCCCCACACACTGAAACACCTTCCCCACACTCTGCATCCCCATCCCCTCAGTCTGAAACGCATCCCCACACACTGAAACAACTTCTCCAAACACTGATACCCCTTCCCCACACTCTGAAACCCTTCTCCACACACTGAAACCTCTTCTCCACACACTGAAACACATTCCCCACAAACTGAAACACTACCCCACCCTCTGAAACACATTCCCCACACAACGAAACCCCTTCTCCACACACTGAAACACCTTCCCCACACACTGAAACACTTCCCCACACACTGAAACACGTTCCCCACACTCAAACACCTTCCCCACACACTGAAACACATTCCCCGCAAACTGAAACACCTTCCCCAAACACTGAAACACCTTCCCCACACACTAAAACACATGCCCGCTAACTGAAACACCTTCCCCAAAACACTGAAACACCTTCCCCACACACTGAAACACCTTCCCCACACACTGAAAAACATCCCCACACACTGAAACACCTTCCCCACACAGTGAAACACTTCCCCACACACTGAAACCCATCCCCAAACACTGAAGCACTTTCCCCACACACTGAAACCCCTTCCCCACACACTGAAACCCCTTTCCCACACACTGAAACACATCCCTACAAACTGAGACACCTTCCCCACACACTGAAACACCTTCCCCACACACTGGAACCCCTTCCGCACACAATGAAACCCATCCCCACAAACTGAAACCCATTCCCACACACTGAAACCCCTTCCACACACACTGAAACCCCTTCCCCACACACTGAATCCATCCCCACACACTGAAACACCTTCGCCACACACTGTAACCCTTCCCCACACACTGAAACACATCCCCACACACTGAAACACATCCCCACACACTGAAACCCCTTCCCCACACACTGAAACCACTTCTCCACACACACTGAAACACCTTCCCCACACACTGAAACAACTTCCCCACACACTGAAATACCATCCCCACACACTCAAACACCTTTCCCACACACTGAAACCCCTTCCCCACACACTGGAACCCTTCCCCACACACTGAAACCCCTTCCCCACACACTGAAACAGCTTCCCCACACACTGAATCCCCTTCTCCACACACTGAAACACCTTCCGCACACACTGAAACAACTTCCCCACACACTGAAACACCTTCACCACACACTGAACGCCCTTCCGCACACACTGGAACCCATCCCCACACAATGAAACCCATCCCCACACACTGAAACCCATCCCCACACACTGAAACAACTTCCCCACACACTGAAAGCCCTTCCGCACACACTGGAACCCATCCCCACAAACTGAAATACATCCCCACACACTGAAACCCCTTCCCCCCACTCTCAAACCCTTCCCCACACTCTGAAACCCCTTCCCCACACCCTGAAAACCATTCCCCACACACTGAAAACCTTACCCACACTCTGAAACCCCTTCCCCACACACTGAAACAGCTTCCCCACACACTGAATCCCCTTCTCCACACACTGAAACACCTTCCGCACACACTGAAACAACTTCCCCACACACTGAAACACCTTCACCACACACTGAACGCCCTTCCGCACACACTGGAACCCATCCCCACACAATGAAACCCATCCCCACACACTGAAACCCATCCCCACACACTGAAACAACTTCCCCACACACTGAAAGCCCTTCCGCACACACTGGAACCCATCCCCACAAACTGAAATACATCCCCACACACTGAAACCCCTTCCCCCCACTCTCAAACCCTTCCCCACACTCTGAAACCCCTTCCCCACACCCTGAAAACCATTCCCCACACACTGAAACCCTTACACACACTCTGAAACACCTTCCCCACCCACTGAAACACCTTCCCCGCACACTGAAACCCCTTCCTCACACACAGAAACCCCTTCCCCACATACTGAAACACCTTCCCCACACACTGAAACACCTTCAACAAACACTGAAATAATTCCCCACAAACTGAAGTACACACCCACACACTGAAACACCTTCCCCACACTCTGACTCCCCATCCCCTCAGTCTGAAACGCATCCCCGCACACTGAAACAACTTCTCCAAACACTGATACCCCTTCCCCACACTCTGAAACCCTTCTCCACACACTGAAACCTCTTCTCCACACACTGAAACACATTCCCCACAAATTGAAACCCTTCCCCACACACTGAAACACATTCCCCACAAACTGAAACACTACCCCACCCTCTGAAACACCTTCCCCACACACTGAAACACTTCCCCACTCACTGAAACACGTTCCCCACACTCTGAAACACCTTCCCCACACACTGAAACACATTCCCCGCAAACTGAAACACCTTCCCCAAACACTGAAACACCTTCCCCACACACTAAAACACATGCCCGCTAACTAAGACACCTTCCCCAAAACACTGAAACACCTTCCCCACACACTGAAACACCTTCCCCACACACTGAAACACATCCCCACACACTGAAACACCTTCCCCACACACTGAAACACATTCCCCACACACTGAAACCCTTCCCCACACACTGCACACCTTCCCCACACAGTGAAACACTTCCCCACACACTGAAACCCATCCCCAAACACTGAAACACTTTCCCCACACACTGAAACCCCTTCCCCACACACTGAAACCCCTTCCCCACACACTGAAACACATCCCCAAAAACTGAGACACCTTCCCCACACACTGAAACCCCTTCCCCACACACTGAAATCCCTTCCCCACACACTGAAACCCTTCCCCACACACTGAAACCACTTCCCCACACACTGAAACCCTTCCCCACACACTGAAACACCTTCGCCACACACTGTAACCCTTCCCCACAAACTGAAACACATCCCCACACACTGAAACACATCCCCACACACTGAAACACCTTCCCCACACACTGAAACCCCTTCTCCACCCATACTGAAACACCTTCCCCACACACTGAAACAACTTCCCCACACACTGAAACACCTTTCCCACACACTGAAACACCTTTCCCACACACTGAAACCCCTTCCCCACACACAGGAACCCTTCCCCACACACTGAAACCCCTTCCCCACACACTGAAACACCTTCCACACACACTGAAACACCTTCACCACACACTGAAACCCCTTCCGCACACACTGAAACAACTTCCCCATTCACTGAATCCCTTCCCCACGTACTGAAACCCCTTCCCCACACACTGAAACCCTTCCCCACACACTGAAACACCTTCCCCACACACTGAAACACCTTCCCCAAACACTGAAACACCTTCCGCACACACTGAAACCCCTTCCGCACACACTGAAACACCTTTCCCACACACTCAAACCCTTCCCCACAAACTGAAACACCTTCCCCACACACTGAAACACCTTCGGCACACACTGAAACACCTTCCCCACACACTGAAACCCCATCCCCACACACTGAAACACATCCCCACACACTGAAACACATTCCCCACACACTGAAACCCCTTCCCCACAGACTGAAAGCCTTCCCCAAACACTAAAACCCATTCACCACACACTGAAACAAATTCCCCACACACTGAATCCCTTCCCCACACACTGAAACACATTCCCCACAAACAGAAACCCCTTCCCCACACACTGAAACCCCTTCCCCACACACTGAAACGCCTTCCACACATACTGAAACACCTTCCGCACAAACTGAATCACCTTCCCCATACACTGAAACCCCTTCCGCACATACTGAAACACCTTCCCCACACACTGAAACCCCTTCCCCACACACTGAAACCCCTTCCCCACACACTGAAACACATCCCCACACACTGAAACCCTTACCCCACAGACTTAAACCCTTACCCTCACACTGAAACACCTACCCCACACACTGAAAACCGTTCCCCACACACTGAAACCCCTTCCTCACGCACTGAAACACCTTCCGCACACATGAAACCCTTCCCCACACACTGAAACTCCTTCCCCACACACTGAAGCACATCCCCACTCACAAAAACCCCTTCCCCACACACCGAAACCCCATCCGCACACACTGAAACACCTTCCACACACACTGAAACCCCTTCCCCACACAGTGAAATACCTTTCGCACAAACTGAAACATCTTCCCCAAACACTGGAACCCCTTCCCCACACACTGAAACCCATCCCCACACACTGAAACACCTTCCCCACACACTGAAAGCCCTTCCGCACACACTGGAACCCATCCCCACAAACTGAAATACATCCCCACACACTGAATACCCTTCCCCCCACTCTCAAACCCTTCCCCACACTCTGAAACCCCTTCCCCACACCCTGAAAACCATTCCCCACACACTGAAAACCTTACCCACACTCTGAAACCCCTTCCCCACCCACTGAAACACCTTCCCCGCACACTGAAACCCCTTCCCCACACACAGAAACCCCTTCCCCACACACAGAAACCCCTTCCCCACACACAGAAACCCCTTCCCCACACACTGAAACACCTTCCCCACACACTGAAACACCTTCCCCACACACTGAAACACCTTCCCCACACACTGAAACAATTCCCCACAAACTGAAGTACATTCCCACACACTGAAACACCTTCCCCACACTCTGAATCCCCATCCCCTCAGTCTGAAACGCATCCCCACACACTGAAACAACTTCTAAAAACACTGATACCCCTTCCCCACACACTGAAACCCTTCCCCACACACTGAACACCTTCCCCACACAGTGAAACACTTCCCCACACACTGAAACCCATCCCCAAACACTGAAGCACTTTCCCCACACACTGAAACCCCTTCCCCACACACTGAAACCCCTTCCCCACTCACTGAAACACATCCCCACAAACTGAGACACCTTCCCCACACACTGAAACCCCTTCACCACACTCTGAAACCCCTTCCCCACACACTGAAACCCTTCCCCACACACTGAAACCAATTCCCCACACACTGAAACCCATCCCCACACACTGAAACACCTTCGCCACACACTGTAACCCTTCCCCACACACTGAAACACATCCCCACACACTGAAAAACATCCCCACACACTGAAACACCTTCCCCACACTTTGAAACCCCTTCTCCACCCATACTGAAAAACCTTCCCCACACACTGAAACAACTTCCCCACACACTGAAATAGCATCCCCATACACTGAAACACCTTTCCCACACACTGAAACCCCTTCCCCACACACTGGAACCCTTCCCCACACACTGAAACCCCTTCCCCACACACTGAAGCAGCTTCCCCACACACTGAAACCCCTTCTCCACACACTGAGACACCTTCCACACACACTGAAACACCTTCCCCACACACTGAAACACCTTCACCACGCACTGAAACCCCTTCCGCACACAATGAAACAACTTCCCCATACACTGAATCCCTTCCCCACGTACTGAAACCCCTTCCCCACACACTGAAACCCTTCCCCACACACTGAAACACCTTCCCCACACACTGAAACACCTTCCCCACACACTGAAACACCTTCCTCACACACACTGAAACCCCTTCGCCACTCACTGAGACAAATTCCCCGTGCAGTGAAACACCTTCCCCGTACACTGAAACCCCTTCCCCAAACACTGAAACCCCTTCCGCACACACTGAAACCCCTTCCGCACACACTGAAACACCTTTCCCACACACTCAAACCCTTCCCCAAACAATGAAACACCCTCCCCACACACTGAAACCCCTTCCCCACACACTGAAACACCTTCGGCACACACTGAAACACCTTCCCCACACACTGAAACCCCATCCCCACACACTGAAACACATCCCCACACGCTGAAACACATTCCCCACAAACAGAAACCCCTTCCCCACACACTGAAACCCCTTCCCCACACACTGAAACGCCTTCCACACACACTGAAACACCTTCCGCACAAACTGAATCACCTTCCCCACACACTGAAACCCCTTCCGCACATACTGAAACACCTTCCCCACACACTGAAACCCCTTCCCCACACACTGAAACCCCTTCCCCACACACTGAAACACATCCCCACACACTGAAACCCTTACCCCACACACTTAAACCCTTACCCTCACACTGAAACACCTACCCCGCACACTGAAAACCGTTCCCCACACACTGAAACCCCTTCCTCACACACTGAAACACCTTCCCCACACACTGAAACACCGTCCCCACACACTGAAACCCCTTCCGCACACATTGAAACACCTTCCCCACACACTGAAACACATCCCCACAGACTGAAACCCTTTCCCCACACACTGAAACACATTCCCACTCACTGAACCCCTTCCCCACACACTGAAACACCTTCCCCACACTGTGAAACACCTTCCCCACACACTGAAACACCTTCCCCACACACTGAAACTCCTTCCCCACACACTGAAGCACATCCCCACTCACAAAAACCCCTTCCCCACACACCGAAACCCCATCCGCACACACTGAATCACCTTCCACACACACTGAAACCCCTTCCCCACACAGTGTAATACCTTTCCCACAAACTGAAACATCTTCCCCAAACACTGGAACCCCTTCCCCGCACACTGAAACCCCTTCCCCCCACACTGAAACCCTTCCCCTCACAATGAAACCCCTTCCCCACAGAGGGAAACCCCTTCCCCACACACTGAAACACATCCCCACACACTGAAACACTTTCCCCACACATTGAAACCCCTTCCCCACAGACTGAAAGCCTTCCCCAAACACTGAAACCCATTCACCACACACTGAAACAAATTCCCCACACACTGAATCCCTTCCCCACGCACTGAAACACATTCCCCACACACTGAAACACCTTCCGCACAAACTGAATCACCTTCCCCACACACTGAAACCCCTTCCGCACATACTGAAACAACATCCCCACACACTGAAACCCCTTCCCCACACACTGAAACCCCTTCCCCACACACTGAAACACATCCCCACACACTGAAACCCTTACCCCACACACTGAAACCCTTACCCTCACACTGAAACACCTACCCCACACACTGAAAACCGTTCCCCACACACTGAAACCCCTTCCTCACACACTGAAACACCTTCCCCACACACTGAAACACCGTCCCCACACACTGAAACCCCTTCCGCACACATTGAAACACCTTCCCCACACACTGAAACACATCCCCACAGACTGAAACCCTTTCCCCACACACTGAAACACATTCCCACTCACTGAAACCCCTTCCCCACACACTGAAACCCCTTCCCCACACACTGAACCGCCTTCCACACACAATGAAACACATTCCGCACAAACTGAATCACGTTCCCCACACACTGAAACCCCTTCCGCACATACTGAAACAACTTCCCCACACACTGAAACCCCTTCCCCACA
Organism: Heterodontus francisci; assembly: GCF_036365525.1. Lineage (NCBI taxonomy): Eukaryota > Metazoa > Chordata > Chondrichthyes > Heterodontiformes > Heterodontidae > Heterodontus > Heterodontus francisci. The sequence continues at coordinate 7,113,464 of NC_090395.1, read as the reverse complement.
CACTGAAACCCCTTCCCCACACACTGAAACACATCCCCACACACTGAAACCCTTACCCCACACACTTAAACCCTTACCCTCACACTGAAACACCTACCCCACACACTGAAAACCGTTCCCCACACACTGAAACACCTTCCCCACACTCTGAATCCCCATCCCCTCAGTCTGAAACGCATCCCCACACACTGAAACAACTTCTCCAAACACTGATACCCCTTCCCCACACTCTGAAACCCTTCTCCACACACTGAAACCTCTTCTCCACACACTGAAACACATCCCCACAGACTGAAACCCTTTCCCCACACACTGAAACACATTCCCACTCACTGAACCCCTTCCCCACACACTGAAACACCTTCCCCACACTGTGAAACACCTTCCCCACACACTGAAACACCTTCCCCACACACTGAAACTCCTTCCCCACACACTGAAGCACATCCCCACTCACAAAAACCCCTTCCCCACACACCGAAACCCCATCCGCACACACTGAATCACCTTCCACACACACTGAAACCCCTTCCCCACACAGTGAAATACCTTTCCCACAAACTGAAACATCTTCCCCAAACACTGGAACCCCTTCCCCGCACACTGAAACCCCTTCCCCCCACACTGAAACCCTTCCCCTCACAATGAAACCCCTTCCCCACAGAGGGAAACCCCTTCCCCACACACTGAAACACATCCCCACACACTGAAACACTTTCCCCACACATTGAAACCCCTTCCCCACAGACTGAAAGCCTTCCCCAAACACTGAAACCCATTCACCACACACTGAAACAAATTCCCCACACACTGAATCCCTTCCCCACGCACTGAAACACATTCCCCACACACTGAAACACCTTCCGCACAAACTGAATCACCTTCCCCACACACTGAAACCCCTTCCGCACATACTGAAACAACTTCCCCACACACTGAAACCCCTTCCCCACACACTGAAACCCCTTCCCCACACACTGAAACCCCTTCCCCACACACTGAAACACATCCCCACACACTGAAACCCTTACCCCACACACTGAAACCCTTACCCCACACACTGAAACCCTTACCCTCACACTGAAACACCTACCCCACACACTGAAAACCGTTCCCCACACACTGAAACCCCTTCCTCACACACTGAAACACCTTCCCCACACACTGAAACACCGTCCCCACACACTGAAACCCCTTCCGCACACATTGAAACACCTTCCCCACACACTGAAACACATCCCCACAGACTGAAACCCTTTCCCCACACACTGAAACACATTCCCACTCACTGAAACCCCTTCCCCACACACTGAAACCCCTTCCCCACACACTGAACCGCCTTCCACACACACTGAAACACATTCCGCACAAACTGAATCACCTTCCCCACACACTGAAACCCCTTCCGCACATACTGAAACAACTTCCCCACACACTGAAACCCCTTCCGCACACATTGAAACAACTTCCCCACACACTGAAACACATCCCCACACACTGAAACCCTTACCCCACACACTTAAACCCTTACCCTCAAACTGAAACACCTACCCCACACACTGAAAACCGTTCCCCACACACTGAAACACCTTCCTCACACACTGAAACACCTTCCCCACACACTGAAACACCGTCCCCACACACTGAAACCCCTTCCGCACACATTGAAACAACTTCCCCACACACTGAAACACATCCCCACACACTGAAACCCTTTCCCCACACACTGAAACACCTTCCCCACACTGTGAAACACCTTCCCCACACACTGAAACACCTTCCCCACACACTGAAACCCCTTCCGCACACAGTGAAACCCTTCCCCACACACTGAAACTCCTTCCCCACACACTGAAACACATTCCCACTCACAAAAACCCCTTCCCCACACACCGAAACCCCATACGCACCCACTGAAACACCTTCCATACACATTGAAACCCCTTCCCCACACAGTGAAACCCCTTACGCACACACTGAAACCTCATCCGCACACACTGCAACACCTTCCCCAAACATTGAAACCCCTTCCCCACACACTGAATCACCTTCTGCACACACTGAAACCCCTTCCCCACCCACTGAAACACCTTCCCCGCACACTGAAACACCTTCCCCGCACACTGAAACACCTTCCCCGCACACTGAAACCCCTTCCCCACACACAGAAACCCCTTCCCCACACACTGAAACACCTTCCCCACACACTGAAACAATTCCCCACAAACTGAAGTACATTCCCACACACTGAAACACCTTCCCCACACTCTGAATCCCCATCCCCTCAGTCTGAAACGCATCCCCACACACTGAAACAACTTCTCCAAACACTGATACCCCTTCCCCAAACACTGAAACCCTCCCCCACACACTGAACACCTTCCTCTTGCAGTGAAACACTTCCCCACACACTGAAACCCATCCCCAAACACTGAAGCACTTTCCCCACACACTGAAACCCCTTCCCCACACTCTGAAACCCCTTCCCCACACACTGAAACCCATCCCCACACACTGTAACCAATTCCCCACACACTGAAACCCATCCCCACACACTGAAACACCTTCGCCACACACTGTAACCCTTCCCCACATACTGAAACACATCCCCACACACTGAAAAACATCCCCACACACTGAAACACCTTCCCCACACACTGAAACCCCTTCTCCACCCATACTGAAACACCTTCCCCACACACTGAAACAACTTCCCCACACACTGAAATAGCATCCCCAAACACTGAAACACCTTTCCCACACACTGAAACCCCTTCCCCACACACTGGAACCCTTCCCCACACACTGAAACCCCTTCCCCACACACTGAAGCAGCTTCCCCACACACTGAAACCCCTTCCTCACACACTGAGACACCTTCCGCACACACTGAAACACCTTCCCCACACACTGAAACACCTTCACCACGCACTGAAACCCCTTCCGCACACACTGAAACAACTTCCCCACACACTGAATCCATTCCCCACGTACTGAAACCCCTTCCCCACACACTGAAGCCCTTCCCCACACACTGAAACCCCTTCCGGACACACTGGGATCGTTCCCCACACTCTGAAATCCCTTCCCCACACACTGAAACAGCTTCCCCACACACTGAAACCACTTCTCCACACACTGAAACACCTTCCGCACACACTGAAACACCTTCCCCACACACTGAAACACCTTCACCACACACTGAAACCCCTTCCGCACACACTGAAAAACCTTCCCCATACACTGAAACCCTCCCCACATACTAAAACCCCTTCCCCACACACTGAATCCTTCCCCTCACTCTGAAACCCCTTCCCCACACACTGAAACACATTCCCCACAAACTGAAACCCTTCCCCACACACTGAAACACATTCCCCACAAACTGAAACACTACCCCACCCTCTGAAACACATTCCCCATACAATGAAACCCCTTCCCCACACACTGAAACACCTTCCCCACACACTGAAACACTTCCCCACACACTGAAACACTTCCCCACACACTGAAACACTTCCCCACACACTGAAGCACGTTCCCCACACTCTGAAACACCTTCCCCACACACTGAAACACATGCCCCGCAAACTGAAACACCTTCCCCAAACAATGAAACACCTTCCCCACACACTAAAACACATGCCCGCTAACTGAAACACCTTCCCCAAAACACTGAAACACCTTCCCCACACACTGAAACACCTTCCCCACACACTGAAACACATCCCCACACACTGAAACACCTTCCCCACACACTGAAACACATTCCCCACACACTGAAACCCTTCCCCATACACTGAACACCTTCCCCACACAGTGAAACACTTCCCCACACACTGAAACCCAACCCAAACACTGAAGCACCTTCCCCACACACTAAAACCCGTTCCCCACACACTGAAACCCCTTCCCCACACACTGAAACCCCTTCCCCACACACTGAAACACATCCCCACAAACTGAGACACATTCCCCACACACTGAAACCCCTTCCCCATACACTGAAACCCCTTCCCCACACACTGAAACCCTTCCCCACACACACTGAAACCCTTCCCCACACATTGAAACACCTTCCCCACACAGTGAAACCCATTCCCCACACACTGAAACACCTTCCCCACACACTGAAACCCCTTCTGCACACAATGAAACCCATCCCCACAAACTGAATCCCATCCCCACACACTGAAACCCCTTCCCCACACACTGAAAGCCCTTCCCCACACAGTGAAACAGTACCCCACACACTGCAACACCTTCCCCACACACTGAAAGCCCTTCCGCACACACTGGAACCCATCCCCACACACTGAAACCCATCCCCACACACTGAAACCCATCCCCACACACTGAAACACCTTCCCCACACACTGAAAAACTTCCCCACAAACTGAAACACATTCCCACACACTGAAACCCCTTCCCCCCACTCTCAAACCCTTCCCCACACTCTGAAACCCCTTCCCCAAACACTGAAAACCATTCCCCACACACTGAAACACTTACCCACACTCTGAAACCACTTCCCCACACACTGAAACAACTTCCCCGCACACTGAAACCCCTTCCCCACACACTGAAACCCCTTCCCCACACACTGAAACACCTTCCCCACACACTGAATCCCCATCCCCTCAGACTGAAACGCATCCCCACACACTGAAACAACTTCTCCAAACACTGATACCCCTTCCCCACACTCTGAAACCCTTCCCCACACACTGAAACCTCTTCTCCACACACTGAAACACATTCCCCACAAACTGAAACCCTTCCCCACACACTGAAACACATTCCCCACAAACTGAAACACTACCCCACCCTCTGAAACACATTCCCCACACAACGAAACACATTCCCTGCAAACAGAAACACCTTCCCCAAACACTGAAACACCTTCCCCACACACTAAAACACATGCCCGCTAACTGAAACACCTTCCCCAAAACACTGAAACACCTTCCCCACACACTGAAACACCTTCCCCACACACTGAAACACATCCCCACACACTGGAACACCTTCCCCACATACTGAAACACATTCCCCACACACTGAAACCCTTCCACATATACTGAAGCACTTCCCCACACACTGAAACACCTTCCCCACACACTGAAACCCCTTCTGCACACAATGAAACCCATCCCCACAAACTGAAACCCATCCCCACACACTGAAACCCCTTCCCCATACACTGAAACCCCTTCCCCACACAGTGAAACAGTACCCCACACACTGCAACACTTTCCCCACACACTGAAAGCCCTTCCGCACACACTGGAACCCATCCCCACACACTGAAACCCATCCCCACACACTGAAACAACTTCCCCACACACTGAAACACTTCCCCACAAACTGAAACACATTCCCACACACTGAAACCCCTTCCCCCCACTCTCTAACCCTTCCCCACTCTCTGAAACCCCTTCCCCACACACTGAAAACCATTCCCCACACACTGAAACACTGACCCACACTCTGAAACTCCTTCCGCACACACTGAAACCCCTTCCCCAAACAGTGAAACACATTCCCCACACACTGAATCCCCATCCCCTCAGACTGAAACGCATCCCCACACACTGAAACAAATTCTACATACACTGATACGCCTTCCCCACACTCTGAAACCCTTCCCCACACACTGAAACCTCTTCTCCACACACTGAAACACATTCCCCACAAACTGAAACCCTTCCCCACACACTGAAACACATTCCCCACAAAATGAAACACTACCCCACCCTCTGACACACATTCCCCACACAATGAAACCCCTTCCCCACACACTGAAACACCTTCCCCACACACTGAAACACTTCCCCACACACTGAAACACGTTCCCCACACTCTGAAACACCTTCCCCACACACTGAAACACATTCCCCGCAAACTGAAACACCTTCCCCAAACAGTGAAACACCTTCCCCACACACTAAAACACATGCCCGCTAACTGAAACACCTTCCCCAAAACACTGAAACACCTTCCCCACACACTGAAACACCTTCCCCACACACTGAAACACATCCACACACACTGAAACACCTTCCCCACACACTGAAACACATTCCCCACACACTGAAACCCTTCCCCATACACTGAACACCTTCCCCACACAGTGAAAAACTTCCCCACACACTGAAACCCAACCCCAAACACTGAAGCACCTTCCCCACACACTAAAACCCCTTCCCCACACACTGAAACCCCTTCCCCACACACTGAAACACATCCCCACAAACTGAGACACCTTCCCCACACACTGAAACCCTTCCCCACACACACTGAAACCCTTCCCAACACATTGAAACACCTTCCCCACACACTGAAACCCATTCCCCAAACACTGGAACCCCTTCTGTACACAATGAAACCCATCCCCACAAACTGAAACCCATTCCCACACACTGAAACCCCTTCCCCAGACACTGAAACCCCTTCCCCACACACTGAAACCCATCCCCACACACTGAAACACCTTCGCCACACACTGTAACCCTTCCCCACACACTGAAACACATCCCCACACACTGAAACACATCCCCACACACTGAAACACCTTCCCCACACACTGAAACCCCTTCTCCACACACACTGTAACACCTTCCCCACACACTGAAACAACTTCCCCACACACTGAAATGCCATCCACACACACTCAAACACCTTTCTCACACACTGAAACCACTTCACCACACACTGGAACCCTTCCCCACACACTGAAACCCCTTCCCCACACACTGAAACAGCTTCCCCACACACTGAATCCCCTTCTCCACACACTGAAACACCATCCGCACACACTGAAACACCTTCCCCACACACTGAAACACCTTCACCACACACTGAACGCCCTTCCGCACACACTGGAACCCTTCCCCACACACTGAAACCCATCCCCACACACTAAAACCCATCCCCACACACTGAAACACCTTCCCCACACACTGAAAGCCCTTCCGCACACACTGGAACCCATCCCCACAAACTGAAATACATCCCCACACTCTGAAACCCCTTCCCCCACTCTCAAACCCTTCCCCACACTCTGAAACCCCTTCCCCACACCCTGAAAACCATTCCCCACACTCTGAAACCCCTTCCCCACCCACTGAAACACCGCCCCGCACACTAAAACCCCTTCCCCACACACTGAAACACCTTCCCCACACACTGAAACACCTTCCCCACACACTGAAACAATTCCCCACAAACTGAAGTCCATCCCCACACACTGAAACACATTCCCCACAAACTGAAACACTACCCCACCCTCTGAAACACATTCCCCACACAACGAAACACATTCCCTGCAAACAGAAACACCTTCCCCAAACACTGAAACACCTTCCCCACACACTAAAACACATGCCCGCTAACTGAAACACCTTCCCCAAAACACTGAAACACCTTCCCCACACACTGAAACACCTTCCCCACACACTGAAACACATCCCCACACACTGGAACACCTTCCCCACATACTGAAACACATTCCCCACACACTGAAACCCTTCCACATATACTGAAGCACTTCCCCACACACTGAAACACCTTCCCCACACACTGAAACCCCTTCTGCACACAATGAAACCCATCCCCACAAACTGAAACCCATCCCCACACACTGAAACCCCTTCCCCATACACTGAAACCCCTTCCCCACACAGTGAAACAGTACCCCACACACTGCAACACTTTCCCCACACACTGAAAGCCCTTCCGCACACACTGGAACCCATCCCCACACACTGAAACCCATCCCCACACACTGAAACAACTTCCCCACACACTGAAACACTTCCCCACAAACTGAAACACATTCCCACACACTGAAACCCCTTCCCCCCACTCTCTAACCCTTCCCCACTCTCTGAAACCCCTTCCCCACACACTGAAAACCATTCCCCACACACAGAAACACTGACCCACACTCTGAAACTCCTTCCGCACACACTGAAACCCCTTCCCCAAACAGTGAAACACATTCCCCACACACTGAATCCCCATCCCCTCAGACTGAAACGCATCCCCACACACTGAAACAAATTCTACATACACTGATACGCCTTCCCCACACTCTGAAACCCTTCCCCACACACTGAAACCTCTTCTCCACACACTGAAACACATTCCCCACAAACTGAAACCCTTCCCCACACACTGAAACACATTCCCCACAAAATGAAACACTACCCCACCCTCTGACACACATTCCCCACACAATGAAACCCCTTCCCCACACACTGAAACACCTTCCCCACACACTGAAACACTTCCCCACACACTGAAACACGTTCCCCACACTCTGAAACACCTTCCCCACACACTGAAACACATTCCCCGCAAACTGAAACACCTTCCCCAAACAGTGAAACACCTTCCCCACACACTAAAACACATGCCCGCTAACTGAAACACCTTCCCCAAAACACTGAAACACCTTCCCCACACACTGAAACACCTTCCCCACACACTGAAACACATCCACACACACTGAAACACCTTCCCCACACACTGAAACACATTCCCCACACACTGAAACCCTTCCCCATACACTGAACACCTTCCCCACACAGTGAAAAACTTCCCCACACACTGAAACCCAACCCCAAACACTGAAGCACCTTCCCCACACACTAAAACCCCTTCCCCACACACTGAAACCCCTTCCCCACACACTGAAACACATCCCCACAAACTGAGACACCTTCCCCACACACTGAAACCCTTCCCCACACACACTGAAACCCTTCCCAACACATTGAAACACCTTCCCCACACACTGAAACCCATTCCCCACACACTGGAACCCCTTCTGTACACAATGAAACCCATCCCCACAAACTGAAACCCATTCCCACACACTGAAACCCCTTCCCCACACACTGAAACCCCTTCCCCACACACTGAAACCCATCCCCACACACTGAAACACCTTCGCCACACACTGTAACCCTTCCCCACACACTGAAACACATCCCCACACACTGAAACACATCCCCACACACTGAAACACCTTCCCCACACACTGAAACCCCTTCTCCACAGACACTGTAACACCTTCCCCACACACTGAAACAACTTCCCCACACACTGAAATGCCATCCCCACACACTCAAACACCTTTCTCACACACTGAAACCACTTCACCACACACTGGAACCCTTCCCCACACACTGAAACCCCTTCCCCACACACTGAAACAGCTTCCCCACACACTGAATCCCCTTCTCCACACACTGAAACACCATCCGCACACACTGAAACACCTTCCCCACACACTGAAACACCTTCACCACACACTGAACGCCCTTCCGCACACACTGGAACCCTTCCCCACACACTGAAACCCATCCCCACACACTAAAACCCATCCCCACACACTGAAACACCTTCCCCACACACTGAAAGCCCTTCCGCACACACTGGAACCCATCCCCACAAACTGAAATACATCCCCACACTCTGAAACCCCTTCCCCCCACTCTCAAACCCTTCCCCACACTCTGAAACCCCTTCCCCACACCCTGAAAACCATTCCCCACACTCTGAAACCCCTTCCCCACCCACTGAAACACCGTCCCCGCACACTAAAACCCCTTCCCCACACACTGAAACACCTTCCCCACACACTGAAACACCTTCCCCACACACTGAAACAATTCCCCACAAACTGAAGTCCATCCCCACACACTGAAACACCTTCCCCACACTCTGAATCCCCATCCCCTCAGTCTGAAACGCATCCCCACACACTGAAACAACTTCTCCAAACACTGATACCCCTTCCCCACACTCTGAAACCCTTCTCCACACACTGAAACCTCTTCTCCACACACTGAAACACATTCCCCACAAACTGAAACACTACCCCACCCTCTGAAACACATTCCCCACACAACGAAACCCCTTCTCCACACACTGAAACACCTTCCCCACACACTGAAACACTTCCCCACACACTGAAACACGTTCCCCACACTCAAACACCTTCCCCACACACTGAAACACATTCCCCGCAAACTGAAACACCTTCCCCAAACACTGAAACACCTTCCCCACACACTAAAACACATGCCCGCTAAATGAAACACCTTCCCCAAAACACTGAAACACCTTCCCCACACACTGAAACACCTTCCCCACACACTGAAAAACATCCCCACACACTGAAACACCTTCCCCACACAGTGAAACACTTCCCCACACACTGAAACCCATCCCAAACACTGAAGCACTTTCCCCACACACTGAAACCCCTTCCCCACACACTGAAACCCCTTTCCCACACACTGAAACACATCCCTACAAACTGAGACACCTTCCCCACACACTGAAACACCTTCCCCACACACTGGAACCCCTTCCGCACACAATGAAACCCATCCCCACAAACTGAAACCCATTCCCACACACTGAAACCCCTTCCCCACACACTGAAACCCCTTCCCCACACACTGAAACCCATCCCCACACACTGAAACACCTTCGCCACACACTGTAACCCTTCCCCACACACTGAAACACATCCCCACACACTGAAACACATCCCCACACACTGAAACCCCTTCCCCACACACTGAAACCACTTCTCCACACACACTGAAACACCTTCCCCACACACTGAAACAACTTCCCCACACACTGAAATACCATCCCCACACACTCAAACACCTTTCCCACACACTGAAACCCCTTCCCCACACACTGGAACCCTTCCCCACACACTGAAACCCCTTCCCCACACACTGAAACAGCTTCCCCACACACTGAATCCCCTTCTCCACACACTGAAACACCTTCCGCACACACTGAAACACCTTCCCCACACACTGAAACACCTTCACCACACACTGAACGCCCTTCCGCACACACTGGAACCCATCCCCACACACTGAAACCCATCCCCACACACTGAAACCCATCCCCACACACTGAAACAACTTCCCCACACACTGAAAGCCCTTCCGCACACACTGGAACCCATCCCCACAAACTGAAATACATCCCCACACACTGAAACCCCTTCCCCCCACTCTCAAACCCTTCCCCACACTCTGAAACCCCTTCCCCACACCCTGAAAACCATTCCCCACACACTGAAACCCTTACCCACACTCTGAAACCCCTTCCCCACCCACTGAAACACCTTCCCCGCACACTGAAACCCCTTCCTCACACACAGAAACCCCTTCCCCACATACTGAAACACCTTCCCCACACACTGAAACACCTTCAACACACACTGAAATAATTCCCCACAAACTGAAGTACACACCCACACACTGAAACACCTTCCCCACACTCTGACTCCCCATCCCCTCAGTCTGAAACGCATCCCCGCACACTGAAACAACTTCTCCAAACACTGATACCCCTTCCCCACACTCTGAAACCCTTCTCCACACACTGAAACCTCTTCTCCACACACTGAAACACATTCCCCACAAATTGAAACCCTTCCCCACACACTGAAACACATTCCCCACAAACTGAAACACTACCCCACCCTCTGAAACACCTTCCCCACACACTGAAACACTTCCCCACTCACTGAAACACGTTCCCCACACTCTGAAACACCTTCCCCACACACTGAAACACATTCCCCGCAAACTGAAACACCTTCCCCAAACACTGAAACACCTTCCCCACACACTAAAACACATGCCCGCTAACTGAGACACCTTCCCCAAAACACTGAAACACCTTCCCCACACACTGAAACACCTTCCCCACACACTGAAACACATCCCCACACACTGAAACACCTTCCCCACACACTGAAACACATTCCCCACACACTGAAACCCTTCCCCACACACTGCACACCTTCCCCACACAGTGAAACACTTCCCCACACACTGAAACCCATCCCCAAACACTGAAACACTTTCCCCACACACTGAAACCCCTTCCCCACACACTGAAACCCCTTCCCCACACACTGAAACACATCCCCACAAACTGAGACACCTTCCCCACACACTGAAACCCCTTCCCCACACACTGAAATCCCTTCCCCACACACTGAAACCCTTCCCCACACACTGAAACCACTTCCCCACACACTGAAACCCTTCGCCACACACTGAAACACCTTCGCCACACACTGTAACCCTTCCCCACACACTGAAACACATCCCCACACACTGAAACACATCCCCACACACTGAAACACCTTCCCCACACACTGAAACCCCTTCTCCACCCACACTGAAACACCTTCCCCACACACTGAAACAACTTCCCCACACACTGAAACACCTTTCCCACACACTGAAACACCTTTCCCACACACTGAAACCCCTTCCCCACACACAGGAACCCTTCCCCACACACTGAAACCCCTTCCCCACACACTGAAACACCTTCCACACACACTGAAACACCTTCACCACACACTGAAACCCCTTCCGCACACACTGGAACAACTTCCCCATTCACTGAATCCCTTCCCCACGTACTGAAACCCCTTCCCCACACACTGAAACCCTTCCCCACACACTGAAACCCTTCCCCACACACTGAAACACCTTCCCCACACACTGAAACACCTTCCCCAAACACTGAAACACCTTCCGCACACACTGAAACCCCTTCCGCACACACTGAAACACCTTTCCCACACACTCAAACCCTTCCCCACACACTGAAACACCTTCCCCACACACTGAAACACCTTCGGCACACACTGAAACACCTTCCCCACACACTGAAACCCCATCCCCACACACTGAAACACATCCCCACACACTGAAACACATTCCCCACACACTGAAACCCCTTCCCCACAGACTGAAAGCCTTCCCCAAACACTAAAACCCATTCACCACACACTGAAACAAATTCCCCACACACTGAATCCCTTCCCCACACACTGAAACACATTCCCCACAAACAGAAACCCCTTCCCCACACACTGAAACCCCTTCCCCACACACTGAAACGCCTTCCACACATACTGAAACACCTTCCGCACAAACTGAATCACCTTCCCCATACACTGAAACCCCTTCCGCACATACTGAAACACCTTCCCCACACACTGAAACCCCATCCCCACACACTGAAACCCCTTCCCCACACACTGAAACACATCCCCACACACTGAAACCCTTACCCCACAGACTTAAACCCTTACCCTCACACTGAAACACCTACCCCACACACTGAAAACCGTTCCCCACACACTGAAACCCCTTCCTCACGCACTGAAACACCTTCCGCACACATGAAACCCTTCCCCACACACTGAAACTCCTTCCCCACACACTGAAGCACATCCCCACTCACAAAAACCCCTTCCCCACACACCGAAACCCCATCCGCACACACTGAAACACCTTCCACACACACTGAAACCCCTTCCCCACACAGTGAAATACCTTTCGCACAAACTGAAACATCTTCCCCAAACACTGGGACCCCTTCCCCACACACTGAAACCCATCCCCACACACTGAAACACCTTCCCCACACACTGAAAGCCCTTCCGCACACACTGGAACCCATCCCCACAAACTGAAATACATCCCCACACACTGAATACCCTTCCCCCCACTCTCAAACCCTTCCCCACACTCTGAAACCCCTTCCCCACACCCTGAAAACCATTCCCAACACACTGAAACCCTTACCCACACTCTGAAACCCCTTCCCCACCCACTGAAACACCTTCCCCGCACACTGAAACCCCTTCCCCACACACAGAAACCCCTTCCCCACACACAGAAACCCCTTCCCCACACACAGAAACCCCTTCCCCACACACTGAAACACCTTCCCCACACACTGAAACACCTTCCCCACACACTGAAACACCTTCCCCACACACTGAATCCCCATCCCCTCAGTCTGAAACGCATCCCCACACACTGAAACAACTTCTAAAAACACTGATACCCCTTCCCCACACACTGAAACCCTTCCCCACACACTGAACACCTTCCCCACACAGTGAAACACTTCCCCACACACTGAAACCCATCCCCAAACACTGAAGCACTTTCCCCACACACTGAAACCCCTTCCCCACACACTGAAACCCCTTCCCCACTCACTGAAACACATCCCCACAAACTGAGACACCTTCCCCACACACTGAAACCCCTTCCCCACACTCTGAAACCCCTTCCCCACACACTGAAACCCTTCCCCACACACTGAAACCAATTCCCCACACACTGAAACCCATCCCCACACACTGAAACACCTTCGCCACACACTGTAACCCTTCCCAACACACTGAAACACATCCCCACACACTGAAAAACATCCCCACACACTGAAACACCTTCCCCACACTTTGAAACCCCTTCTCCACCCATACTGAAAAACCTTCCCCACACACTGAAACAACTTCCCCACACACTGAAATAGCATCCCCATACACTGAAACACCTTTCCCACACACTGAAACCCCTTCCCCACACACTGGAACCCTTCCCCACACACTGAAACCCCTTCCCCACACACTGAAGCAGCTTCCCCACACACTGAAACCCCTTCTCCACACACTGAGACACCTTCCGCACACACTGAAACACCTTCCCCACACACTGAAACACCTTCACCACGCACTGAAACCCCTTCCGCACACACTGAAACAACTTCCCCATACACTGAATCCCTTCCCCACGTACTGAAACCCCTTCCCCACACACTGAAACCCTTCCCCACACACTGAAACACCTTCCCCACACACTGAAACACCTTCCCCACACACTGAAACACCTTCCTCACATACACTGAAACCCCTTCGCCACTCACTGAGACAAATTCCCCGTGCAGTGAAACACCTTCCCCGTACACTGAAACCCCTTCCCCAAACACTGAAACCCCTTCCGCACACACTGAAACCCCTTCCGCACACACTGAAACACCTTTCCCACACACTCAAACCCTTCCCCAAACAATGAAACACCCTCCCCACACACTGAAACCCCTTCCCCACACACTGAAACACCTTCGGCACACACTGAAACACCTTCCCCACACACTGAAACCCCATCCCCACACACTGAAACACATCCCCACACGCTGAAACACATTCCCCACAAACAGAAACCCCTTCCCCACACACTGAAACCCCTTCCCCACACACTGAAACGCCTTCCACACACACTGAAACACCTTCCGCACAAACTGAATCACCTTCCCCACACACTGAAACCCCTTCCGCACATACTGAAACACCTTCCCCACACACTGAAACCCCTTCCCCACACACTGAAACCCCTTCCCCACACACTGAAACACATCCCCACACACTGAAACCCTTACCCCACACACTTAAACCCTTACCCTCACACTGAAACACCTACCCCGCACACTGAAAACCGTTCCCCACACACTGAAACCCCTTCCTCACACACTGAAACACCTTCCCCACACACTGAAACATCGTCCCCACACACTGAAACCCCTTCCGCACACATTGAAACACCTTCCCCACACACTGAAACACATCCCCACAGACTGAAACCCTTTCCCCACACACTGAAACACATTCCCACTCACTGAACCCCTTCCCCACACACTGAAACACCTTCCCCACACTGTGAAACACCTTCCCCACACACTGAAACACCTTCCCCACACACTGAAACTCCTTCCCCACACACTGAAGCACATCCCCACTCACAAAAACCCCTTCCCCACACACCGAAACCCCATCCGCACACACTGAATCACCTTCCACACACACTGAAACCCCTTCCCCACACAGTGAAATACCTTTCCCACAAACTGAAACATCTTCCCCAAACACTGGAACCCCTTCCCCGCACACTGAAACCCCTTCCCCCCACACTGAAACCCTTCCCCTCACAATGAAACCCCTTCCCCACAGAGGGAAACCCCTTCCCCACACACTGAAACACATCCCCACACACTGAAACACTTTCCCCACACATTGAAACCCCTTCCCCACAGACTGAAAGCCTTCCCCAAACACTGAAACCCATTCACCACACACTGAAACAAATTCCCCACACACTGAATCCCTTCCCCACGCACTGAAACACATTCCCCACACACTGAAACACCTTCCGCACAAACTGAATCACCTTCCCCACACACTGAAACCCCTTCCGCACATACTGAAACAACTTCCCCACACACTGAAACCCCTTCCCCACACACTGAAACCCCTTCCCCACACACTGAAACACATCCCCACACACTGAAACCCTTACCCCACACACTGAAACCCTTACCCTCACACTGAAACACCTACCCCACACACTGAAAACCGTTCCCCACTCACTGAAACCCCTTCCCCACACACTGAAACCCCTTCCCCACACACTGAACCGCCTTCCACACACACTGAAACACATTCCGCACAAACTGAATCACCTTCCCCACACACTGAAACCCCTTCCGCACATACTGAAACAACTTCCCCACACACTGAAACCCCTTCCCCACACACTGAAACCCCTTCCCCACACACTGAAACACATCCCCACACACTGAAACCCTTACCCCACACACTTAAACCCTTACCCTCACACTGAAACACCTACCCCACACACTGAAAACCGTTCCCCACACACTGAAACACCTTCCTCACACACTGAAACACCTTCCCCACACACTGAAACACCGTCCCCACACACTGAAACCCCTTCCGCACACATTGAAACAACTTCCCCACACACTGAAACACATCCCCACAGACTGAAACCCTTTCCCCACACACTGAAACACATTCCCACTCACTGAAACCCCTTCCCCACACACTGAAACACCTTCCCCACACTGTGAAACACCTTCCCCACACACTGAAACACCTTCCCCACACACTGAAACCCCTTCCGCACACAGTGAAACCCCTTCCCCACACACTGAAACTCCTTCCCCACACACTGAAACACATTCCCACTCACAAAAACCCCTTCCCCACACACCGAAACCCCATACGCACCCACTGAAACACCTTCCATACACATTGAAACCCCTTCCCCACACAGTGAAACCCCTTACGCACACACTGAAACCTCATCCGCACACACTGCAACACCTTCCCCAAACATTGAAACCCCTTCCCCACACACTGAATCACCTTCCGCACACACTGAAACCCCTTCCCCACCCACTGAAACACCTTCCCCGCACACTGAAACACCTTCCCCGCACACTGAAACACCTTCCCCGCACACTGAAACCCCTTCCCCACACACAGAAACCCCTTCCCCACGCACAGAAACACCTTCCCCACACACTGAAACACCTTCCCCACACACTGAAACAATTCCCCACAAACTGAAGTACATTCCCACACACTGAAACACCTTCCCCACACTCTGAATCCCCATCCCCTCAGTCTGAAACGCATCCCCACACACTGAAACAACTTCTCCAAACACTGATACCCCTTCCCCAAACACTGAAACCATCCCCCACACACTGAACACCTTCCTCACACAGTGAAACACTTCCCCACACACTGAAACCCATCCCCAAACACTGAAGCACTTTCCCCACACACTGAAACCCCTTCCCCACACTCTGAAACCCCTTCCCCACACACTGAAACCCATCCCCACACACTGTAACCAATTCCCCACACACTGAAACCCATCCCCACACACTGAAACACCTTCGCCACACACTGTAACCCTTCCCCACACACTGAAACACATCCCCACACACTGAAAAACATCCCCACACACTGAAACACCTTCCCCACACACTGAAACCCCTTCTCCACCCATACTGAAACACCTTCCCCACACACTGAAACAACTTCCCCACACACTGAAATAGCATCCCCAAACACTGAAACACCTTTCCCACACACTGAAACCCCTTCCCCACACACTGGAACCCTTCCCCACACACTGAAACCCCTTCCCCACACACTGAAGCAGCTTCCCCACACACTGAAACCCCTTCCTCACACACTGAGACACCTTCCGCACACACTGAAACACCTTCCCCACACACTGAAACACCTTCACCACGCACTGAAACCCCTTCCGCACACACTGAAACAACTTCCCCACACACTGAATCCCTTCCCCACGTACTGAAACCCCTTCCCCACACACTGAAGCCCTTCCCCACACACTGAAACCCCTTCCGGACACACTGGAATCGTTCCCCACACTCTGAAATCCCTTCCCCACACACTGAAACAGCTTCCCCACACACTGAAACCACTTCTCCACACACTGAAACACCTTCCGCACACACTGAAACACCTTCCCCACACACTGAAACACCTTCACCACACACTGAAACCCCTTCCGCACACACTGAAAAACCTTCCCCATACACTGAAACCTCTTCCCCACACAGTGAAACCTCTTCACCACACACTGAAACCCCTTCCCCACAGACTGAAACCCCTTAACCACACACTGAAACCCATCCCCACACACTGAATGTTCTTCCCCACGCACTGAAACCCCTTCCCCACAGACTGAAACCCCTTAACCACACACTGAAACCCATCCCCACACACTGAATGTTCTTCCCCACGCACTGAAACCCCTTCCCCACACACTGAAACCCCTTCCCCACACACTGAAACCCATCCCTACACACTGAAACCTCTTCCCCACACACTGAAACCACTTCCCCACACACTGAAACCCCGTCCGCAATCCCTGAAACCCATCCCCACACTCTGAAACCCATCCCCACACACTGGAACCTCTTCCACACACACCGAAAGCTCTTCCCCACAGACTGAAACCCTTCCCCACACACTGAAACCTCTTCCCCACACACTGAAACCCCTTCCCCACGTACTGAAACCTCTTCTACACACACTGAAACCTCTTCCCCACACGCTTAAACTTCTTCCACACGCACTGAAACCCATCCCCACACACTGAAACCTCTTCCACACACAATGAAACCTCTTCCACACACACTGAAACCCCTTCACCGCACCCTGAAACCCCTTCCGCACAGACTGAAACACCTTAACCACACACTGAAACCCATCCCCACACACTGCAACCTCTTCCCAACACACTGAAACTCCTTCCCCACGCACTGAAACCTCTTCCACACACACTGAAACCTCCACCCACACACTGAAACCTCTTCCCCAAACGCTGAAACTTTTTCCACACGCACTGAAACCCATCCCCACACACTGAAACCCCTTCCACACACACTGAAACATCTTCCACACACACTGAAACCCCTTCCCCACGCACTAAAACCCCTTCCCCACGCACTAAAACCCCTTCCACACACACTGAAACCCCTTCCACAATCACTGAAACCCATCCCCACACTCTGAAACCCATCCTCACACACTGGAACCTCTTCCCCACATACTGTAACCTTTTCCCCACACACTGAAACCTCTTACCCACACACTGAAACTCCTTCCCCACGCACTGAAACCTCTTCTACACACACTGAAACCTCTTCCCCACACACTGAAACATCTTCCCCACACGCTTAAACTTCTTCCACAGGCACTGAAATCCATCCCCACACACTGAAACCTCTTCCACACAAACTGAAACCTCTTCCACACACAATAAAACCCCATCCACACGCACTGAAACCCATTCCACACACACTGTAACCCCTTCCCCGCACACTGAAACCTCTTCCCCACACACTGAAACCTCTTCCCCACAAACTGATACCCCATCCCGACACACTGAAACCTCTTCCCCACACACTGAAACCCCTTCCCCACAGACTGAAACCCCTCAACCTCACACTGAAACCCATCCCCACATACTGAAACCCCTTCCCCACACACTGAAACCCTTCCCCACACGCTGAAACCCCTTACCCACACGCTGAAACTCCTTCCACACACACTGAAAACTCTTCCACATGCACTGAAACCCCTTCCGCACACAATGAAAACCATCCCCAAACACTGAAACCCATCCCCTCACACTGAAACCATTCCCCACACAATGAAACGCATCCCAACACACTGCAACCTCTTCCCCACACACTGAAGCCCCTTATCCACACACTGAAACTCCTTCCCTACACACTGAAACCACTTCCCCACAGACTGAAACCCCTTCCCCACACTCTGCAACCTCTTCCCCACACACTGAAACCCCCTCCGTACAGACTGAAACACCTTAACCACACACTGAAACCCATCCCCACACACTGAATTTTCCTCCCCACACACTGAAACCTCTTCCACACACTGAAACCTCTTCCCGACACACTGAAACCTCTTCCCCACACACTGAAACCCCTTCACCGCACCCTGAAACCTCTTCCCCACAAACTGAAACCCCTTCCCGACACACTGAAACCTCTTCCCCACACACTGAAACCCCTTCCCCACAGACTGAAACCCCTCAACCTCACACTGAAACCCATCCCCACATACTGAAACCCCTTCCCCACATACTGAAACCCTTCCCCACACGCTGAAACCCCTTACCCACACGCTGAAACACCTTCCACACACACTGAAAACTCTTCCACATGCACTGAAACCCCTTCCGCACACACTGAAAACCATCCCCAAACACTGAAACCCATCCCCTCACACTGAAACCCATCCCCTCACACTGAAACCATTCCCCACACACTGAAACCTCTTCCCCACACACTGAAACCCCTTATCCACACACTGAAACTCCTTCCCCACACACTGAAACTACTTCCCCACAGACTGAAACCCCTTCCCCACACTCTGCAATCTCTTCCCCACACTCTGCAATCTCTTCCCCACACACTGAAACCTCTTCCCCACACACTGAAACTACTTCCCCACACACTGAAGCCCATTCCCCACACAGTGAAACCTCTTCACCACACACTGAAACCCCTTCCCCACAGACTGAAACCCCTTAACCACAAACTGAAACCCATCCCCACATACTGAATGTTCTTCCCCACGCACTGAAACCCCTTCCCCACACACTGAAACCCCTTCCCCACACACTGAAACCCATCCCTACACACTGAAACCTCTTCCCCACACACTGAAACCACTTCCCCACACACTGAAACCCCGTCCGCAATCCCTGAAACCCATCCCCACACTCTGAAACCCATCCCCACACACTGGAACCTCTTCCCCACACACCGAAAGCTCTTCCCCACAGACTGAAACCCTTCCCCACACACTGAAACCTCTTCCCCACACACTGAAACCCCTTCCCCACGTACTGAAACCTCTTCTACACACACTGAAACCTCTTCCCCACACGCTTAAACTTCTTCCACACGCACTGAAACCCATCCCCACACACTGAAACCTCTTCCACACACAATGAAACCTCTTCCACACACACTGAAACCCCTTCACCGCACCCTGAAACCCCTTCCACACAGACTGAAACACCTTAACCACACACTGAAACCCATCCCCACACACTGAAACCTCTTCCCAACACACTGAAACTCCTCCACCCACACACTGAAACCTCTTCCCCAAACGCTGAAACTTTTTCCACACGCACTGAAACCCATCCCCACACACTGAAACCCCTTCCACACACACTGAAACATCTTCCACACACACTGAAACCCCTTCCCCACGCACTAAAACCCCTTCCCCACGCACTAAAACCCCTTCCACACACACTGAAACCCCTTCCACAATCACTGAAACCCATCCCCACACTCTGAAACCCATCCTCACACACTGGAACCTCTTCCCCACATACTGAAACCTCTTCCCCACACACTGAAACCTCTTACCCACACACTGAAACTCCTTCCCCACGCACTGAAACCTCTTCTACACACACTGAATCCTCTTCCCCACACACTGAAACCTCTTCCCCACACGCTTAAACTTCTTCCACAGGCACTGAAATCCATCCCCACACACTGAAACCTCTTCCACACAAACTGAAACCTCTTCCACACACAATAAAACCCCATCCACACGCACTGAAACCCATTCCACACACACTGTAACCCCTTCCCCGCACACTGAAACCTCTTCCCCACACACTGAAACCTCTTCCCCACAAACTGAAACCCCATCCCGACACACTGAAACCTCTTCCCCACACACTGAAACCCCTTCCCCACAGACTGAAACCCCTCAACCTCACACTGAAACCCATCCCCACATACTGAAACCCCTTCCCCACACACTGAAACCCTTCCCCACACGCTGAAACCCCTTACCCACACGCTGAAACTCCTTCCACACACACTGAAAACTCTTCCACATGCACTGAAACCCCTTCCGCACACAATGAAAACCATCCCCAAACACTGAAACCCATCCCCTCACACTGAAACCATTCCCCACACAATGAAACGCATCCCAACACACTGCAACCTCTTCCCCACACACTGAAACCCCTTATCCACACACTGAAACTCCTTCCCTACACACTGAAACCACTTCCCCACAGACTGAAACCCCTTCCCCACACTCTGCAACATCTTCCCCACACACTGAAACCCCTTCCGCACAGACTGAAACACCTTAACCACACACTGAAACCCATCCCCACACACTGAATTTTCCTCCCCACGCACTGAAACCCCTTCCCCACACACTGAAACACCTTCCCCACACACTGAAACCCATCCCCACACACTGAAACCTCTTCCCCACACACTGAAACCCCTTCCCCACACACTGAAACCCCTTCCACAATCACTGAAACCCATCCCCATACTCTGAAACCCATCCTCACACACTGGAACCTCTTCCCCACATACTGTAACCTCTTCCCCACACACTGAAACCTCTTACCTACACACTGACACTCCTTCCCCACGCATTGAAACCTCTTCTACACACACTGAAACCTCTTCCCCACACACTGAAACCTCTTCCCCACACGCTTAAACTTCTTCCACAGGCACTGAAATCCATCCCCACACACTGAAACCTCTTCCACACAAACTGAAACCTCTTCCACACACAATAAAACCCCATCCACACGCACTGAAACCCATTCCACACACACTGTAACCCCTTCCCCGCACACTGAAACCTCTTCCCCACACACTGAAACCTCTTCCCCACACGCTTAAACTTCTTCCACACGCACTGAAACCCATCCCCACACACTGAAACCTCTTCCACACACACTGAAACCTCTTCCACACACAATAAAACCCCATCCACACGCACTGAAACCCCTTCCACACACACTGTAACCCCGTCCCCGCACACTGAAACCCTTTACCCACACGCTGAAACTCCTTCCACACATACTGAAACCTCTTCCACATGCACTGAAACCCATTCCGCACACACTGAAACACATCCCCACACACTGAAACCATTCCCCACACACTGAAACCCCTTCCCCACACACTGAAACCCCTTCCCCACAAACTGAAACCCATCCCCACACACTGAAACCCATCCCCACACACTGAAATCCTTCCCCAAACACTGAAACCACTTCCCACACTCTGAAACCTCTTCGCAACAGACTGAAACCCTTCCCCACACACTGAAAACTCTTTCCCACACACTGAAACCTCTTCCCCACACACTGAAACCCCTTCCGCAATCCCTGAAACCCATCCCCACACTCTGAAACCCATCCCCACACACTGGAACCTCTTCCCCACTCACCGAAAGCTCTTCCCCACAGACTCAAACCCTTCCCCACACACTGAAACCACTTCCCCACACACTGAAACCTCTTCCCCACACACTGAAACCTCTTCCCCACGCACTGAAACCTCTTCCGCACATACTGAAACCCCTTCCCCAGACACTGAAACCCCTTCCCCACACACTGAAACCCATCCCCACACACTGAAACCACTTCCCCACACACTGAAACCCCTTCTGCAATCACTGAAACCCATCCCCACACTCTGAAACCCATCCCCACACACTGGAACCTCTTCCCCACACACCGAAAGCTCTTCCCCACAGACTGAAACCCTTCCCCACAGACTGAAACCCTTCCCCACACACTGAAACCTCTTCCCCACACACTGAAACCCCTTCCCCACGCACTGAAACCTCTTCCGCACATACTGAAACCTCTTCCCCACACACTGAAACTCCTTCCCCACGCACTGAAACCTCTTCTACACACACTGAAACCTCTTCCCCACACGCTTAAACTTCTTCCACACGCACTGAAATCCATCCCCACACACTGAAACCTCTTCCACACACACTGAAACCTCTTCCACACACAATAAAACCCCATCCACACGCACTGAAACCCCTTCCACACACACTGTAACCCCGTCCCCGCACACTGAAACCCCTTACCCACACGCTGAAACTCCTTCCACACATACTGAAACCTCTTCCACATGCACTGAAACCCATTCCGCACACACTGAAACACATCCCCACACACTGAAACCATTCCCCACACAATGAAACCCATCCGCACATACTGAAACCTCTTCCCCACACACTGAAACCCCTTATCCACACACTGAAACCCATTCCCCACTGACTGAAACCTCTTCCCCACACACTGAAACCTCTTCCGCACTGACTGTAGCCCCTTCCCCAGACATTGAAACCCATCCCCACACTCTGAAACCTCATGCCCACCCACTGAAACCTCTTCCACACATACTGAAACCTCTTCCCCAAAAACTGAAACCTGTTCCCCACAGACTGAAACCTCTTCCCCACAGACTGAAACTCCTTCCCCACGCACTGAAACCTCTTCCACACACACTGAAACCCCCTCCCCGCACACTGAAACCTCTTCCCCACACACTGAATCCCCTTCACCACACACTGAAACCCCTTCCCCACACACTGAAACCTCTTCCCCACACACAGAAACCACATCCCCACAGATAAACCCCTTCCCCACACTCTGAAACCCCTTCCCCACACACTTAATACATCTTCCCCACATTCTTAAACATCTTCCCCACACTCTTAAACCTCTTCCCCACACACTGAAACCCCTTCCCCACACACTGAAACCCATCCCCACACACTGAAACCCCTTCCCCACACACTGAAACCCATCCCCACACACTGAAACCCTTCCCCACACACTGTAACCCCTTCCCCGCACACTGAAACCCCTTCCCCACATACTGAAACCGCTTCCACACACACTGAAATCCCTTCCCCGCACACTGAAACCCCTTCCCCGCACAATAAAACTTTCCCAACACGCTGAAACCCCTGCCCCACACGCTGAAACCCCTTCGACACACACTGAAACCCATCCCCACACACTGAAACCCCTTCCCCACACACTGAAACCCCTTCCCCACACACTGAAACCCCTTCCCCAAAAACTGAAACCTGTTCCCCACAGACTGAAACCTCTTCCGCACATACTGAAACTCCTTTCCCACGCACTGAAACCTCTTCCACACACACTGAAACCTCTTCCCCACACACTGAAACCTCTTTCCCACACGCCGAAACTTCTTCCACACGCACTGAAACCCATTTCCACACACTGAAACCGCTTCCACACAAACTGAAACCTCTTCCACACAAACTGAAACCCCTTCCCCACGCACTGAAACCCCTTTCACACACACTGTTACCCCTTCCCCTCACACTGATACCCCTTCCCCACACACTGAAACCTCATCCACACAAACAGAAATCTCTTACCCACACACTGAAACCTCTTCCACACACACTGAAACATCTTCCCCACGCACTGAAACATCAACCCCACACGCTGAAACGTCTTCCACACCCACTGAAATCCATCCCCACACATTGAAACCCCTTCCACACACACTGAAACCTCTTGCACACACACTGAAACACCTTCCCCACACACTGAAATCCCTTCCACACTCACTGTAACCACTTCCCCGCACACTGAAACCCCTTCCCCACACACTGAAACCCCTTCTCCGCACACTGAAACCCCTTCCCCGCACACTGAAACCATTCCCCACACACTGAAACCCTTCCCCACACACTGAAACCCTTCCCCACATGCTGAAACACCTTCCCCACACGCTGAAACCCCTTCCACACACACTGAAACCTCTTCCACACACAGTGAAACCCCTTCCCCACACACTGAAACCCATCCCCACACACTGAAACCCATCCCCACACACTGAAACCTCTTCCCCACACACTGAAAGCTCTTCCCCACAGACTGAAACCCTTCCCCACACACTGAAACCTCTTCCCCACACACTGAAACCTCTTCCCCACACACTGAAAATCCTTCCCGACGCACTGAAACCTCTTCCACACACACTGAAACCATTCCCCACACACTGAAACCCTTCCCCACACGCTGAAACCCCTTCCTCACACGCTGAAACCCCTTCCACACACACTGAAACCTCTTCCACATGCACTGAAACCCCTTCCGCACACACTGAAACCCATCCCCACACACTGAAACCCATCCCCACACACTGAAACCCATCCCCACACACTGAAACCCTTCTCCACACACTGAAACCTCTTTCTCACACACTGAAACATCTTTCACACACACTGAAACACATCCCCACACTGAAACCCCTTCCACACACACTGAAAACCCTTCCACACAAACTGAAACCCCTTCCGCACACACTGAAACCTCTTCCCATACACTGAAACTTCTTCGCCACAGACTGAAACGCTTCCCCAGACACAGAAACCTCATCCCCACACACTGAAACCCCTTCCCCACGCATTGAAACATCTTCCAGACACATTGAAACCTCTTCCCCACACACTGAAACCTCTTCCCCACACACTGAAACCCCTTCCCCGCACACTGAAACCTCTTCCCCACACACTGAATCCCCTTCACCAGACACTGAAACCCCTTCCCCACACACTGAAACATCTTCCCCACACACTGAAACCACATCCCCACAGACAGAAACCCCTTCCCCAACTCTGAAACCTCTTCCCCACACACTGAAACCTCTTCCACACACAATAAAACCCCATCCACAAGCACTGAAACCCCTTCCGCAGACACTGTAACCCCTTCCCCGCACACTGAAACCCCTTACTCACACGCTGAAACTCCTTCCACACATACTGAAACCTCTTCCACATGCACTGAAACCCATTCCGCACAAACTGAAACACATCCCCACACACTGAAACCCATCCCCTCACACTGAAACCATTCCCCACACAATGAAACCCATCCCCACATACTGAAACCTCTTCCCAACACACTGAAACCCCTTATCCACACACTGAAACCCCTTCCCCACTGACTGAAACCTCTTCCCCACACACTGAAACCTCTTCCGCACTGACTGTAGCCCCTTCCCCAGACATTGAAACCCATCCCCACACTCTGAAACCTCATGCCCAGACACTGAAACCCCTTCCCCACACACTGAAACCCATCCCCACACACTGAAATATCTTGCCCACACACTGAAACCCCTTCCCCACACACTGAAACCACTTCCCACACACTGAAACCTCTTCCACACACTGAAACCTCTTCCCGACACACTGAAACCTCTTCCCCACACACTGAAACCCCTTCACCGCACCCTGAAACCTCTTCCCCACACACTGAAACCCCTTCCCCACACACTGAAACCCCTTCCCCACACACTGAAACCTCTTCCCCACACACTGAAACCCCTTCCCCACAGACTGAAACCCCTTAGCCTCACACTGAAACCCATCCCCACACACTGAAACCCCTTCCCCACACGCTGAAACCCTTCCCCACACGCTGAAACCCCTTACCCACACGCTGAAACTCCTTCCACACACACTGAAACCTCTTCCACATGCACTGAAACCCCTTCCGCACACACTGAAAACCATCCCCAAACACTGAAACCCATCACCTCACACTGAAACCATTCCCCACACAATGAATCGCATCCCCACACAATGAAACCTCTTCCCCACACACTGAAACCCCTTATCCACACACTGAAACTCCTTCCCCACACACTGAAACCACTTCCCCACAGACTGAAACCCCTTCCCCACACTCTGCAACCTCTTCCCCACATACTGAAACCTCTTACCCACACACTGAAACCACTTCCCCACACACAGAAACCCATTCCCCACACACTGAAACCTCATCACCACACACTGAAACCCCTTCCCCACAGACTGAAACCCCTTAACCACACACTGAAACCCATCTCCACAAACTGAATTTTCTTCCCCACGCACTGAAACCCCTACCCCACACACTGAAACCCCTTCCCCACACACTGAAACCCATCCCCACACACTGAAACCTCTTCCCCACACACTGAAACCACTTCCCCACACACTGAAACCCCTTCTGCAATCACTGAAACCCATCCCCACACTCTGAAACCCATCCCCACACACTGGAACCTCTTCCCCACACACCGAAAGCTCTTCCCCACAGACTGAAACCCTTCCCCACAGACTGAAACCCTTCCCCACACACTGAAACCTCTTCCCCACACACTGAAACCCCTTCCCCACGCACTGAAACCTCTTCTGCACATACTGTAACCTCTTCCCCACACACTGAAACCTCTTCCCCACACACTGAAACTCCTTCCCCACGCACTGAAACCTCTTCTACACACACTGAAACCTCTTCCCCACACGCTTAAACTTCTTCCACACGCACTGAAATCCATCCCCACACACTGAAACCTCTTCCACACACACTGAAACATCTTCCACACACAATAAAACCCCATCCACACGCACTGAAACCCCTTCCACACACACTGTAACCCCGTCCCCGCACACTGAAACCCCTTACCCACACGCTGAAACTCCTTCCACACATACTGAAACCTCTTCCACATGCACTGAAACCCATTCCGCACACACTGAAACACATCCCCACACACTGAAACCATTCCCCACACAATGAAACCCATCCGCACATACTGAAACCTCTTCCCCACACACTGAAACCCCTTATCCACACACTGAAACCCATTCCCCACTGACTGAAACCTCTTCCCCACACACTGAAACTTCTTCCGCACTGACTGTAGCCCCTTCCCCAGACATTGAAACCCATCCCCACACTCTGAAACCTCATGCCCACCCACTGAAACCTCTTCCACACATACTGAAACCTCTTCCCCAAAAACTGAAACCTGTTCCCCACACACTGAAACCACTTCCCCACAGACTGAAACCCCTTCCCCACACTCTGCAACCTCTTCCCCACCCACTGAAACTCCTTCCCCACGCACTGAAACCTCTTCCACACACACTGAAACCCCCTCCCCGCACACTGAAACCTCTTCTCCACACACTGAATCCCCTTCACCACACACTGAAACCCCTTCCCCACACACTGAAACCTCTTCCCCACACACAGAAACCACATCCCCACAGATAAACCCCTTCCCCACACTCTGAAACCCCTTCCCCACACACTTAATACATCTTCCCCACATTCTTAAACATCTTCCCCACACTCTTAAACCTCTTCCCCACACACTGAAACCCCTTCCGCACACACTGAAACCCATCCCCACACACTGAAACCCATCCCCACACACTGAAACCCCTTCCCCACACACTGAAACCCATCCCCACACACTGAAACCCTTCCCCACACACTGTAACCCCTTCCCCGCACACTGAAACCTCTTCCCCACATACTGAAACAGCTTCCACACACACTGAAATCCCTTCCCCGCACACTGAAACCCCTTCCCCGCACAATGAAACCCTTCCCCACACGCTGAAACCCCTTCCCCACACGCTGAAACCCCTTCGACACACACTGAAACCCATCCCCACACACTGAAACCCCTTCCCCACACACTGAAACCCCTTCCCCAAAAACTGAAACCTGTTCCCCACAGACTGAAACCTCTTCCGCACATACTGAAACTCCTTTCCCACGCACTGAAACCTCTTCCACACACACTGAAACCTCTTCCCCAAACACTGAAACCTCTTTCCCACACGCCGAAACTTCTTCCACACGCACTGAAACCCATTTCCACACACTGAAACCCCGTCCACACAAACTGAAACCTCTTCCACACAAACTGAAACCCCTTCCCCACGCACTGAAACCCCTTCCACACACACTGTTACCCCTTCCCCTCACACTGAAACCCCTTCCCCACACACTGAAACCTCATCCACACAAACAGAAATCTCTTACCCACACACTGAAACCTCTTCCATACACACTGAAACATCTTCCCCACGCACTGAAACATCTTCCCCACACGCTGAAACGTCTTCGACACCCACTGAAATCCATCCCCACACATTGAAACCCCTTCCACACACACTGAAACCTCTTGCACACACACTGAAACACCTTCCCCACACACTGAAACCCCTTCCACACTCACTGTAACCACTTCCCCGCACAATGAAACCCCTTCCCCACACACTGTAACCCCTTCCACACACACTGAAACCCCTTCTCCGCACACTGAAACCCCTTCCCCGCACACTGAAACCATTCCCCACACACTGAAACCCTTTCCCTCATGCTGAAACACCTTCCCCACACGCTGAAACTCCTTCCACACACACTGAAACCTCTTCCACACACAGTGAAACCCATTCCCCACACACTGAAACCCATCCCCACACACTGAAACCCATCCCCACACACTGCAACCTCTTCCCCACACACTGAAAGCTCTTCCCCACAGACTGAAACTCTTCCCCACACACTGAAACCTCTTCCCCACACACTGAAACCTCTTCCCCACACACTGAAAATCCTTCCCGACGCACTGAAACCTCTTCCACACACACTGAAACCATTCCCCACACACTGAAACCCTTCCCCACACGCTGAAACCCCTTCCCCACACGCTGAAACCCCTTCCACACACACTGAAACCTCTTCCACATGCACTGAAACCCCTTCCGCACACACTGAAACCCATCCCCACACACTGAAACCCATCGCCACACACTGAAACCCTTCTCCACACACTGAAACCTCTTTCTCACACACTGAAACATCTTTCACACACACTCAAACACATCCCCACACTGAAACCCCTTCCACACACACTGAAAACCCTTCCACACACACTGAAACCCCTTCCGCACACACTGAAACCTCTTCCCATACACTGAAACTTCTTCGCCACAGACTGAAACGCTTCCCCACACACTGAAACCCCTTCCCCACTCACTGAAACATCTTCCAGACACATTGAAACCTCTTCCCCACACACTGAAACCTCTTCCCCACACACTGAAACCTCTTCCCCACACACTGAAACCCCTTCCCCGCACACTGAAACCTCTTCCCCACACACTGAATCCCCTTCACCAGACACTGAAACCCCTTCCCCACACACTGAAACATCTTCCCCACACACTGAAACCACATCCCCACAGACAGAAACCCCTTCCCCACACTCTGAAACCTCTTCCCCACACATTGAAACTTCTTCCCCACACATTGAAACCTCTTCCCCACACACTTAAAACATCTTCCCCACACACTTAAACCACTTCCCCACACACTGAATCCCCTTCCACACACACTGAATCCCCTTCCCCACACACTGAAACCCATCCCCACACCCTGAAACCCCTTCCCCACACACTGAAACCCTTCCCCACACACTGTAACCCCTTCCCCACAGACTGAAAACTCTTCCCCACACTCGGAAACCTCCTCCCCACAGACTGTATCCATTCCCCACACACTGAAACCCATCCCCACACACTGAAACCTCATGCCCACACACTGAAACCCCTTCCCCACACACTGAAACCCATCCCCACAGACTGAAACCTCTTCCCCACACACTGAAACCCTTTCCCCACAGACTGAAACCCCTTTACCTCACACTGAAACACATCCCCACACACTGAAACCCCTTCCCCACACACTGAAACCTCTTCCCCACACACTGAAACCCCTACCACACACACTGAAACCCCTTTCCCACACACTGAAAACAGTTCCCCCCACACTGAAACCCATCCCCACACACTGAAACCTCTTCCCCACACAGTGAAACCCCTTCCCCACACACTGAAACCCATCCCCACACACTGAAACCTCTTCGCCACAGACTGAAACCCTTCCCCACACACTGAAACCTCTTCCCCCCACACTGAAACCTCTTCCCCACACACTGAAACCCCTTCCCCGCTCGCTGAAACCCATCCCCGCACACTGAAACCCCTTCCCCACTCACTGAAACACCTTCCCCACTCACTGAAACCCATCCCCACACACTGAAACCCCTTCCCCACACACGGAAACACATCCCCACACACAGAAACCCTTCCCCACACACTGAAACCTCTTCCACACACTGAAACCTCTTCCCGACACACTGAAACCTCTTCCCCACACACTGAAACTCCTTCACCGCACACTGAAACCTCTTCCCCACACACTGAAACCCCTTCCCCACACACTGAAACCTCTTCCCCACACACTGAAACCCCTTCCCCACAGACTGAAACCCCTTAACCTCACACTGAAACCCAGACCCACACACTGAAACCCCTTCCCCACACACTGAAACCCCTTTCGCTCTCTCTGAAACCCGTTCCCCAAACACTGAAACCCATCCCCGCACACTGAAACCTCTTCCTCACACAAGGAAACCCCTTCCCCGCACAATGAAACCCCTTCCCCGCACACTGAAACCCTTCCCCACACGCTGAAACACCTTCCCAACACGCTTAAACCCTTCCACACACACTGAAATCCGTCCCCACAGACTGAAACCCCTTCCCCACAGACTGAAGCCCCTTAACCACACACTGAAACCCCTTCCCCACACACTGAAACCCATCCCCACACACTGAAATCGCTTTCCCACACATTGAAACCCATCCCCACACACTGAAATCCGTCCCCACACACTGTAACCCCTTCCCCGCACACTGAAACACCTTCCGCGCACACTGAAACCGCTTCCGCACACACTGAAACCCTTCCCCACACGCTGAAACCCCTTCCCCACACGCTGAAACCCCTCCCACACACACTGAAACCCATCCCCACAAACTGAAACTCCTTCCCCACACAGTGAAACCCCTTCCCCACGCACTGAAACCTCTTCCACACATACTGAAACCTCTTCCCCAAAAACTGAAACCTGTTCCCCACAGACTGAAACCTCTTCCACACACACTGATACCTCCTCCCCGCACACTGAAAATTCTTCCCCACACACTGAATCCCCTTCACCACATACTGAAACCCCTTCCGCACACACTGAAACCTCTTCCCCACACACTGAAAGAACATCCCCACAGATAAACCCCTTTCCCACACTCTGAAACCCCTTCCCCACACACTTAATACATCTTCCCCACACTCTTAAACCTCTTCCCCACACACTGAAACCCCTTCCCCACACACTGAAACCCATCCCCACACACTGAAACCCCTTCCCCACACACTGAAACCCATCCCCACACACTGAAACCCTTCTCCACACACTGTAACCCCTTCCCCGCACACCGAAACCCCTTCCCCACACACTGAAACCGCTTCCACACACAATGAAATCCCTTCCCCGCACACTGAAACCTCTTCCCCGCACACTGAAACCCTTCCCCACACGCTGAAACCCCTTCCCCAGACGCTGAAACCCCTTCGACACACACTGAAACCCATCCCCACACACTGACACCCCTTCCCCACACACTGAAACCCCTTCCCCAAAAACTGAAACCTGTTCCCCACAGACTGAAACCTCTTCTGCACATACTGAAACTCCTTTCCCACGCACTGAAACCTCTTCCACACACACTGAAACCTCTTCCCCACACACTGAAACCTCTTTCCCACACGCCGAAACTTCTTCCACACGCACTGAAACCCATCCCCACACACTGAAACCCCGTCCACACAAACTGAAACCTCTTCCACACAAACTGAAACCCCTTCCCCACGCACTGAAACCCCTTCCACACACACAGTTACCCCTTCCCCTCACACTGAAACCCCTTCCCCACACACTGAAACCTCATCCACACAAACTGAAATCTCTTACCCAAACACTGAAACCTCTTCCACACACACTGAAACATCTTCCCCAAGCACTGAAACATCTTCCCCACACGCTGAAACGTCTTCCACACCCACTGAAATCCATCCCCACACATTGAAACCCCTTCCACACACACTGAAACCTCTTGCACACACACTGAAACACCTTCCCCACACACTGAAACCCCTTCCACGCTCACTGTAACCACTTCCCCGCACACTGAAACCACTTCCCCACACATTGTAACCCCTTCCACACACACTGAAACCACTTCTCCGCACACTGAAACACCTTCCGCACACACTGAAACCGCTTCCGCACACACTGAAACCCTTCCCCACACGCTGAAACCCCTTCCCCACACGCTGAAACCCCTCCCACACACACTGAAACCCATCCCCACAAACTGAAACTCCTTCCCCACACAGTGAAACCCCTTCCCCACAGCACTGAAACCTCTTCCACACATACTGAAACCTCTTCCCCAAAAACTGAAACCTGTTCCCCACAGACTGAAACCTCTTCCACACACACTGATACCTCCTCCCCGCACACTGAAACTTCTTCCCCACACACTGAATCCCCTTCACCACATACTGAAACCCCTTCCGCACACACTGAAACCTCTTCCCCACACACTGAAACAACATCCCCACAGATAAACCCCTTTCCCACACTCTGAAACCCCTTCCCCACACACTTAATACATCTTCCCCACACTCTTAAACCTCTTCCCCACACACTGAAACCCCTTCCCCACACACTGAAACCCATCCCCACACACTGAAACCCCTTCCCCACACACTGAAACCCATCCCCACACACTGAAACCCTTCCCCACACACTGTAACCCCTTCCCTGCACACCGAAACCCCTTCCCCACACACTGAAACCGCTTCCACACACAATGAAATCCCTTCCCCGCACACTGAAACCTCTTCCCCGCACACTGAAACCCTTCCCCACACGCTGAAACCCCTTCCCCAGACGCTGAAACCCCTTCGACACACACTGAAACCCATCCCCACACACTGACACCCCTTCCCCACACACTGAAACCCCTTCCCCAAAAACTGAAACCTGTTCCCCACAGACTGAAACCTCTTCTGCACATACTGAAACTCCTTTCCCACGCACTGAAACCTCTTCCACACACACTGAAACCTCTTCCCCACACACTGAAACCTCTTTCCCACACGCCGAAACTTCTTCCACACGCACTGAAACCCATCCCCACACACTGAAACCCCGTCCACACAAACTGAAACCTCTTCCACACAAACTGAAACCCCTTCCCCACGCACTGAAACCCCTTCCACACACACAGTTACCCCTTCCCCTCACACTGAAACCCCTTCCCCACACACTGAAACCTCATCCACACAAACTGAAATCTCTTACCCAAACACTGAAACCTCTTCCACACACACTGAAACATCTTCCCCAAGCACTGAAACATCTTCCCCACACGCTGAAACGTCTTCCACACCCACTGAAATCCATCCCCACACATTGAAACCCCTTCCACACACACTGAAACCTCTTGCACACACACTGAAACACCTTCCCCACACACTGAAACCCCTTCCACGCTCACTGTAACCACTTCCCCGCACACTGAAACCACTTCCCCACACATTGTAACCCCTTCCACACACACTGAAACCCCTTCTCCGCACACTGAAACCCCTTCCCCGCACACAGAAACCATTCCCCACACACTGAAACCCTTCCCCACATGCTGAAACACCTTCCCCACACGCTGAAACCCCTTCCACACACACTGAAACCTCTTCCACACACAGTGAAACTCCTTCCCCACACACTGAAACCCATCCCCACACACTGAAACCCATCCCCACACACTGAAACCTCTTCCCCACACACTGAAAGCTCTTCCCCACAGACTGAAACCCTTCCCCACACACTGAAACCTCTTCCCCACACACTGAAACCTCTTCCCCACACACTGAAAATCCTTCCCGACGCACTGAAACCTCTTCCACACACACTGAAACCATTCCCCACACACTGAAACCCTTCCCCACACGCTGTAACCCCTTGCCCACACACTGAAACCCCTTCCACACACACTGAAACCTCTTCCACATGCACTGAAACCCCTTCCGCACACACTGAAACCCATCCCCACACACTGAAACCCATCCCCAC
Source organism: Heterodontus francisci (assembly GCF_036365525.1). Taxonomy (NCBI): domain Eukaryota; kingdom Metazoa; phylum Chordata; class Chondrichthyes; order Heterodontiformes; family Heterodontidae; genus Heterodontus; species Heterodontus francisci. The sequence goes on along the minus strand of NC_090395.1, from coordinate 7,077,467 downwards.
ACACTGAAACCCTTCTCCACACACTGAAACCTTTCTCACACACTGAAACCTCTTTCACACACACTGAAACACATCCCCACACTGAAACCCCTTCCACACACACTGAAAACCCTTCCACACACACTGAAACCCCTTCCACACACACTGAAACCTCTTCCCATACACTGAAACCTCTTCGACACAGACTGAAACCCTTCCCCACACACAGAAACCTCTTCCGCACGCACTGAAACATCTTCCAGACACATTGAAACCTCTTCCCCACACACTGAAACCTCTTCCCCACACACTGAAACCTCTTCCCCACACACTGAAACCCCTTCCCCGCACACTGAAACTTCTTCCCCACACACTGAATCCCCTTCACCAGACACTGAAACCCCTTCCCCACACACTGAATCATCTTCCCCACACACTGAAACCACATCCCCACAGACAGAAACCCCTTCCCCACACTCTGAAACCTCTTCCCCACACATTGAAACCTCTTCCCCACACACTGAAACCACTTCCCCACACTCTGAAACCCCTTCCCCACACACTGAAACCCATCCCCACACCCTGAAATCCCTTCCCCACACACTGAAACCCATCCCCACACACTGAAACCTCTTCCACACAAACTGAAACCCCTTCCCCACGCACTGAAACCCCTTCCACACACACAGTTACCCCTTCCCCTCACACTGAAACCCCTTCCCCACACACTGAAACCTTATCCACACAAACTGAAATCTCTTACCCAAACACTGAAACCTCTTCCACACACACTGAAATTTCTTCCCCACGCACTGAAACATCTTCCCCACACGCTGAAACGTCTTCCACACCCACTGAAATCCATCCCCACACATTGAAACCCCTTCCACACACACTGAAACCTCATGCACACACACTGAAACACCTTCCCCACACACTGAAACCCCTTCCACGCTCACTGTAACCACTTCCCCGCACACTGAAACCACTTGCCCACACATTGTAACCCCTTCCACACACACTGAAACCCCTTCTCCGCACACTGAAACCCCTTCCCCGCACACTGAAACCATTCCCCACACACTGAAACCCTCCCCCACATGCTGAAACACCTTCCCCACACGCTGAAACCCCTTCCACGCACACTGAAACCTCTTCCACACACAGTGAAACCCCTTCCCCACACACTGAAACCCATCCCCACACACTGAAACCCATCCCCACACACTGAAACCTCTTCCCCACACACTGAAAGCTCTTCCCCACAGACTGAAACCCTTCCCCACACACTGAAACCTCTTCCCCACACACTGAAACCTCTTCCCCACACACTGAAAATCCTTCCCTACGCACTGAAACCTCTTCCACACACACTGAAACCATTCCCCACACACTGAAACCCTTCCCCACACGCTGTAACCCCTTCCCCGCACACCGAAACCCCTTCCCCACACACTGAAACCGCTTCCAAACACAATGAAATCCCTTCCCCGCACACTGAAACCTCTTCCCCGCACACTGAAACCCTTCCCCACACGCTGAAACCCCTTCCCCAGACGCTGAAACCCCTTCGACACACACTGAAACCCATCCCCACACACTGACACCCCTTCCCCACACACTGAAACCCCTTCCCCAAAAACTGAAACCTGTTCCCCACAGACTGAAACCTCTTCTGCACATACTGAAACTCCTTTCCCACGCACTGAAACCTCTTCCACACACACTGAAACCTCTTCCCCACACACTGAAACCTCTTTCCCACGCGCCGAAACTTCTTCCACACGCACTGAAACCCATCCCCACACACTGAAACCCCGTCCACACAAACTGAAACCTCTTCCACACAAACTGAAACCCCTTCCCCACGCACTGAAACCCCTTCCACACACACAGTTACCCCTTCCCCTCACACTGAAACCCCTTCCCCATCCACTGAAACCTCATCCACACAAACTGAAATCTCTTACCCAAACACTGAAACCTCTTCCACACACACTGAAACCTCTTCCCCGCACACTGAAACCCTTCCCCACACGCTGAAACCCCTTCCCCAGACGCTGAAACCCCTTCGACACACACTGAAACCCATCCCCACACACTGACACCCCTTCCCCACACACTGAAACCCCTTCCCCAAAAACTGAAACCTGTTCCCCACAGACTGAAACCTCTTCTGCACATACTGAAACTCCTTTCCCACGCACTGAAACCTCTTCCACACACACTGAAACCTCTTCCCCACACACTGAAACCTCTTTCCCACACGCCGAAACTTCTTCCACACGCACTGAAACCCATCCCCACACACTGAAACCCCTTCCCCACAGACTGAAACCCCTTAGCCTCACACTGAAACCCATCCCCACACACTGAAACCCCTTCCCCACACGCTGAAACCCTTCCCCACACGCTGAAACCCCTTACCCACACGCTGAAACTCCTTCCACACACACTGAAACCTCTTCCACATGCACTGAAACCCCTTCCGCACACACTGAAAACCATCCCCAAACACTGAAACCCATCACCTCACACTGAAACCATTCCCCACACAATGAATCGCATCCCCACACAATGAAACCTCTTCCCCACACACTGAAACCCCTTATCCACACACTGAAACTCCTTCCCCACACACTGAAACCACTTCCCCACAGACTGAAACCCCTTCCCCACACTCTGCAACCTCTTCCCCACATACTGAAACCTCTTACCCACACACTGAAACCACTTCCCCACACACAGAAACCCATTCCCCACACACTGAAACCTCATCACCACACACTGAAACCCCTTCCCCACAGACTGAAACCCCTTAACCACACACTGAAACCCATCCCCACAAACTGAATTTTCTTCCCCTCGCACTGAAACCCCTACCCCACACACTGAAACCCCTTCCCCACACACTGAAACCCATCCCCACACACTGAAACCTCTTCCCCACACACTGAAACCACTTCCCCACACACTGAAACCCCTTCTGCAATCACTGAAACCCATCCCCACACTCTGAAACCCATCCCCACACACTGGAACCTCTTCCCCACACACCGAAAGCTCTTCCCCACAGACTGAAACCCTTCCCCACAGACTGAAACCCTTCCCCACACACTGAAACCTCTTCCCCACACACTGAAACCCCTTCCCCACGCACTGAAACCTCTTCCGCACATACTGTAACCTCTTCCCCACACACTGAAACCTCTTCCCCACACACTGAAACTCCTTCCCCACGCACTGAAACCTCTTCTACACACACTGAAACCTCTTCCCCACACGCTTAAACTTCTTCCACACGCACTGAAATCCATCCCCACACACTGAAACCTCTTCCACACACACTGAAACCTCTTGCACACACAATAAAACCCCATCCACACGCACTGAAACCCCTTCCACACACACTGTAACCCCGTCCCCGCACACTGAAACCCCTTACCCACACGCTGAAACTCCTTCCACACATACTGAAACCTCTTCCACATGCACTGAAACCCATTCCGCACACACTGAAACACATCCCCACACACTGAAACCATTCCCCACACAATGAAACACATCCGCACATACTGAAGCATCTTCCCCACACACTGAAACCCCTTATCCACACACTGAAACCCATTCCCCACTGACTGAAACCTCTTCCCCACACACTGAAACCTCTTCCGCACTGACTGTAGCCCCTTCCCCAGACATTGAAACCCATCCCCACACTCTGAAACCTCATGCCCACCCACTGAAACCTCTTCCACACATACTGAAACCTCTTCCCCAAAAACTGAAACCAGTTCCCCACAGACTGAAACCTCTTCCCCACCCACTGAAACTCCTTCCCCACGCACTGAAACCTCTTCCACACACACTGAAACCCCCTCCCCGCACACTGAAACCTCTTCTCCACACACTGAATCCCCTTCACCACACACTGAAACCTCTTCCCCACACACAGAAACCACATCCCCACAGATAAACCCCTTCCCCACACTCTGAAACCCCTTCCCCACACACTTAATACATCTTCCCCACATTCTTAAACATCTTCCCCACACTCTTAAACCTCTTCCCCACACACTGAAACCCCTTCCGCACACACTGAAACCCATCCCCACACACTGAAACCCCTTCCCCACACACTGAAACCCATCCCCACACACTGAAACCCTTCCCCACACACTGTAACCCCTTCCCCGCACACTGAAACCTCTTCCCCACATACTGAAACAGCTTCCACACACACTGAAATCCCTTCCCCGCACACTGAAACCCCTTCCCCGCACAATGAAACCCTTCCCCACACGCTGAAACCCCTTCCCCACACGCTGAAACCCCTTCGACATACACTCAAACCCATCCCCACACACTGAAACCCCTTCCCCACACACTGAAACCCCTTCCCCAAAAACTGAAACCTGTTCCCCACAGACTGAAACCTCTTCCGCACATACTGAAACTCCTTTCCCACGCACTGAAACCTCTTCCACACACACTGAAACCTCTTCCCCAAACACTGAAACCTCTTTCCCACACGCCGAAACTTCTTCCACACGCACTGAAACCCATTTCCACACACTGAAACCCCGTCCACACAAACTGAAACCTCTTCCACACAAACTGAAACCCCTTCCCCACGCACTGAAACCCCTTCCACACACACTGTTACCCCTTCCCCTCACACTGAAACCCCTTCCCCACACACTGAAACCTCATCCACACAAACAGAAATCTCTTACCCACACACTGAAACCTCTTCCATACACACTGAAACATCTTCCCCACGCACTGAAACATCTTCCCCACACGCTGAAACGTCTTCGACACCCACTGAAATCCATCCCCACACATTGAAACCCCTTCCACACACACTGAAACCTCTTGCACACACACTGAAACACCTTCCCCACACACTGAAACCCCTTCCACACTCACTGTAACCACTTCCCCGCACAATGAAACCCCTTCCCCACACACTGTAACCCCTTCCACACACACTGAAACCCCTTCTCCGCACACTGAAACCCCTTCCCCGCACACTGAAACCATTCCCCACACACTGAAACCCTTTCCCTCATGCTGAAACACCTTCCCCACACGCTGAAACTCCTTCCACACACACTGAAACCTCTTCCACACACAGTGAAACCCATTCCCCACACACTGAAACCCATCCCCACACACTGAAACCCATCCCCACACACTGCAACCTCTTCCCCACACACTGAAAGCTCTTCCCCACAGACTGAAACTCTTCCCCACACACTGAAACCTCTTCCCCACACACTGAAACCTCTTCCCCACACACTGAAAATCCTTCCCGACGCACTGAAACCTCTTCCACACACACTGAAACCATTCCCCACACACTGAAACCCTTCCCCACACGCTGAAACCCCTTCCACACACACTGAAACCTCTTCCACATGCACTGAAACCCCTTCCGCACACACTGAAACCCATCCCCACACACTGAAACCCATCCCCACACACTGAAACCCTTCTCCACACACTGAAACCTCTTTCTCACACACTGAAACATCTTTCACACACACTGAAACACATCCCCACACTGAAACCCCTTCCACACACACTGAAAACCCTTCCACACACACCGAAACCCCTTCCGCACACACTGAAACCTCTTCCCATACACTGAAACTTCTTCGCCACAGACTGAAACGCTTCCCCACACACTGAAACCCCTTCCCCACTCACTGAAACATCTTCCAGACACATTGAAACCTCTTCCCCACACACTGAAACCTCTTCCCCACACACTGAAACCTCTTCCCCACACACTGAAACCCCTTCCCCGCACACTGAAACCTCTTCCCCACACACTGAATCCCCTTCACCAGACACTGAAACCCCTTCCCCACACACTGAAACATCTTCCCCACACACTGAAACCACATCCCCACAGACAGAAACCCCTTCCCCACACTCTGAAACCTCTTCCCCACACATTGAAACCTCTTCCCCACACATTGAAACCTCTTCCCCACACACTTAAAACATCTTCCCCACACTCTTAAACCACTTCCCCACACACTGAATCCCCTTCCCCACACACTGAATCCCCTTCCCCACACACTGAAACCCATCCCCACACCCTGAAACCCCTTCCCCACACACTGAAACCCTTCCCCACACACTGTAACCCCTTCCCCACAGACTGAAAACTCTTCCCCACACTCGGAAACCTCCTCCCCACAGACTGTATCCATTCCCCATTCACTGAAACCCATCCCCACACACTGAAACCTCATGCCCACACACTGAAACCCCTTCCCCACACACTGAAACCCATCCCCACAGACTGAAACCTCTTCCCCACACACTGAAACCCCATCCCCACAGACTGAAACCCCTTTACCTCACACTGAAACACATCCCCACACACTGAAACCCCTTCCCCACACACTGAAACCTCTTCCCCACACACTGAAACCCCTACCACACACACTGAAACCCCTTTCCCACACACTGAAAAGAGCTCCCCCAACACTGAAACCCATCCCCACACACTGAAACCTCTTCCCCACACAGTGAAACCCCTTCCCCACACACTGAAACCCATCCCCACACACTGAAACCTCTTCGCCACAGACTGAAACCCTTCCCCACACACTGAAACCTCTTCCCCCCACACTGAAACCTCTTCCCCACACACTGAAACCCCTTCCCCGCTCGCTGAAACCCATCCCCGCACACTGAAACCCCTTCCCCACTCACTGAAACACCTTCCCCACTCACTGAAACCCATCCCCACACACTGAAACCCCTTCCCCACACACGGAAACACATCCCCACACACAGAAACCCTTCCCCACACACTGAAACCTCTTCCACACACTGAAACCTCTTCCCGACACACTGAAACCTCTTCCCCACACACTGAAACTCCTTCACCGCACACTGAAACCTCTTCCCCACACACTGAAACCCCTTCCCCACACACTGAAACCTCTTCCCCACACACTGAAACCCCTTCCCCACAGACTGAAACCCCTTAACCTCACACTGAAACCCTGACCCACACACTGAAACCCCTTCCCCACACACTGAAACCTCTTCACCACACACTGAAACCCCTTCCCCACACACTGAAACCCCTTTCGCACTCTCTGAAACCCGTTCCCCAAACACTGAAACCCATCCCCGCACACTGAAACCTCTTCCTCACACAAGGAAACCCCTTCCCCGCACAATGAAACCCCTTCCCCGCACACTGAAACCCTTCCCCACACGCTGAAACACCTTCCCAACACGCTTAAACCCTTCCACACACACTGAAACCCGTCCCCACAGACTGAAACCCCTTCCCCACAGACTGAAACCCCTTAACCACACACTGAAACCCCTTCCCCACACACTGAAACCCATCCCCACACACTGAAATCGCTTTCCTACACATTGAAACCCATCCCCACACACTGAAATCCTTCCCCACACACTGTAACCCCTTCCCCGCACACTGAAACACCTTCCCCACACACTGAAACCGCTTCCGCACACACTGAAACCCTTCCCCACACGCTGAAACCCCTTCCTCACACGCTGAAACCCCTCCCACACACACTGAAACCCATCCCCACAAACTGAAACTCCTTCCCCACACAGTGAAACCCCTTCCCCACGCACTGAAACCTCTTCCACACATACTGAAACCTCTTCCCCAAAAACTGAAACCTGTTCCCCACAGACTGAAACCTCTTCCACACACACTGATACCTCCTCCCCGCACACTGAAACTTCTTCCCCACACACTGCATCCCCTTCACCACATACTGAAACCCCTTCCGCACACACTGAAACCTCTTCCCCACACACTGAAACAACATCCCCACAGATAAACCCCTTTCCCACACTCTGAAACCCCTTCCCCACACACTTAATACATCTTCCCCACACTCTTAAACCTCTTCCCCACACACTGAAACCCCTTCCCCACACACTGAAACCCATCCCAACACACTGAAACCCCTTCCCCACACACTGAAACCCATCCCCACACACTGAAACCCTTCCCCACACACTGTAACCCCTTCCCCGCACACCGAAACCCCTTCCCCACACACTGAAACCGCTTCCACACACAATGAAATCCCTTCCCCGCACACTTAAACCTCTTCCCCGCACACTGAAACCCTTCCCCACACGCTGAAACCCCTTCCCCAGACGCTGAAACCCCTTCGACACACACTGAAACCCATCCCCACACACTGACACCCCTTCCCCACACACTGAAACCCCTTCCCCAAAAACTGAAACCTGTTCCCCACAGACTGAAACCTCTTCTGCACATACTGAAACTCCTTTCCCACGCACTGAAACCTCTTCCACACACACTGAAACCTCTTTCCCACACGCCGAAACTTCTTCCACACGCACTGAAACCCATCCCCACACACTGAAACCCCGTCCACACAAACTGAAACCTCTTCCACACAAACTGAAACCCCTTCCCCACGCACTGAAACCCCTTCCACACACACAGTTACCCCTTCCCCTCACACTGAAACCCCTTCCCCACACACTGAAACCTCTTCCACACACACTGAAACATCTTCCCCAAGCACTGAAACATCTTCCCCACACGCTGAAACGTCTTCCACACCCACTGAAATCCATCCCCACACATTGAAACCCCTTCCACACACACTGAAACCTCTTGCACACACACTGAAACACCTTCCCCACACACTGAAACCCCTTCCACGCTCACTGTAACCACTTCCCCGCACACTGAAACCACTTCCCCACACATTGTAACCCCTTCCACACACACTGAAACCCCTTCTCCGCACACTGAAACCCCTTCCGCGCACACTGAAACCATTCCCCACACACTGAAACCCTTCCCCACATGCTGAAACACCTTCCCCACACGCTGAAACCCCTTCCACACACACTGAAACCTCTTCCACACACAGTGAAACCCCTTCCCCACACACTGAAACCCATCCCCACACACTGAAACCCATCCCCACACACTGAAACCTCTTCCCCACACACTGAAAGCTCTTCCCCACAGACTGAAACCCTTCCCCACACACTGAAACCTCTTCCCCACACACTGAAACCTCTTCCCCACACACTGAAACACATCCCCACACACTGAAACCCTTCTCCACACACTGAAACCACTTTCTCACACACTGAAACATCTTTCACACACACTGAAACACATCCCCACACTGAAACCCCTTCCACACACACTGAAAACCCTTCCACACACACTGAAACCCCTTCCACACACACTGAAACCTCTTCCCATACACTGAAACCTCTTCGACACAGACTGAAACCCTTCCCCACACACAGAAACCTCTTCCGCACGCACTGAAACATCTTCCAGACACATTGAAACCTCTTCCCCACACACTGAAACCTCTTCCCCACACACTGAAACCTCTTCCCCACACACTGAAACCCCTTCCCCGCACACTGAAACTTCTTCCCCACACACTGAATCCCCTTCACCAGACACTGAAACCCCTTCCCCACACACTGAAACATCTTCCCCACACACTGAAACCACATCCCCACAGACAGAAACCCCTTCCCCACACTCTGAAACCTCTTCCCCACACATTGAAACCTCTTCCCCACACATTGAAACCTCTTCCCCACACACTGAAACCACTTCCCCACACTCTGAAACCCCTTCCCCACACACTGAAACCCATCCCCACACCCTGAAATCCCTTCCCCACACACTGAAACCCATCCCCACACACTGAAACCTCTTCCACACAAACTGAAACCCCTTCCCCACGCACTGAAACCCCTTCCACACACACAGTTACCCCTTCCCCTCACACTGAAACCCCTTCCCCACACACTGAAACCTCATCCACACAAACTGAAATCTCTTACCCAAACACTGAAACCTCTTTTCCACACACACTGAAACATCTTCCCCACGCACTGAAACATCTTCCCCACACGCTGAAACGTCTTCCACACCCACTGAAATCCATCCCCACACATTGAAACCCCTTCCACACACACTGAAACCTCATGCACACACACTGAAACACCTTCCCCACACACTGAAACCCCTTCCACGCTCACTGTAACCACTTCCCCGCACACTGAAACCACTTCCCCACACATTGTAACCCCTTCCACACACACTGAAACCCCTTCTCCGCACACTGAAACCCCTTCCCCGCACACTGAAACCATTCCCCACACACTGAAACCCTCCCCCACATGCTGAAACACCTTCCCCACACGCTGAAACCCCTTCCACACACACTGAAACCCCTTCTCCGCACACTGAAACCCCTTCCCCGCACACTGAAACCATTCCCCACACACTGAAACCCTCCCCCACATGCTGAAACACCTTCCCCACACGCTGAAACCCCTTCCACACACACTGAAACCTCTTCCACACACAGTGAAACCCCTTCCCCACACACTGAAACCCATCCCCACACACTGAAACCCATCCCCACACACTGAAGCCTCTTCCCCACACACTGAAAGCTCTTCCCCACAGACTGAAACCCTTCCCCACACACTGAAACCTCTTCCCCACACACTGAAACCTCTTCCCCACACACTGAAAATCCTTCCCGACGCACTGAAACCTCTTCCACACACACTGAAACCATTCCCCACACACTGAAACCCTTCCCCACACGCTGTAACCCCTTCCCCGCACACCGAAACCCCTTCCCCACACACTGAAACCGCTTCCACAAACAATGAAATCCCTTCCCCGCACACTGAAACCTCTTCCCCGCACACTGAAACCCTTCCCCACACGCTGAAACCCCTTCCCCAGACGCTGAAACCCCTTCGACACACACTGAAACCCATCCCCACACACTGACACCCCTTCCCCACACACTGAAACCCCTTCCCCAAAAACTGAAACCTGTTCCCCACAGACTGAAACCTCTTCTGCACATACTGAAACTCCTTTCCCACGCACTGAAACCTCTTCCACACACACTGAAACCTCTTCCCCACACACTGAAACCTCTTTCCCACACGCCGAAACTTCTTCCACACGCACTGAAACCCATCCCCACACACTGAAACCCCGTCCACACAAACTGAAACCTCTTCCACACAAACTGAAACCCCTTCCCCACGCACTGAAACCCCTTCCACACACACAGTTACCCCTTCCCCTCACACTGAAACCCATCCCCACACACTGAAACCTCTTCCCCACACACTGAAAGCTCTTCCCCACAGACTGAAACCCTTCCCCACACACTGAAACCTCTTCCCCACACACTGAAACCTCTTCCCCACACACTGAAAATCCTTCCCGACGCACTGAAACCTGTTCCACACACACTGAAACCATTCCCCACGCACTGAAACCCTTCCCCACACGCTGTAACCCCTTGCCCACACGCTGAAACCCCTTCCACACACACTGAAACCTCTTCCACATGCACTGAAACCCCTTCCGCACACACTGAAACCCATCCCCACACACTGAAACCCTTCTCCACACACTGAAACCTCTTTCTCACACACTGAAACATCTTTCTCACACACTGAAACATCTTTCACACACACTGAAACACATCCCCACACTGAAACCCCTTCCACACACACTGAAAACCCTTCCACACACACTGAAACCCCTTCCACACACACTGAAACCTCTTCCCATACACTGAAACCTCTTCGACACAGACTGAAACCCTTCCCCACACACAGAAACCTCTTCCGCACGCACTGAAACATCTTCCAGACACATTGAAACCTCTTCCCCACACACTGAAACCTCTTCCCCACACACTGAAACCTCTTCCCCACACACTGAAACCCCTTCCCCGCACACTGAAACCTCTTCCCCACACACTGAATCCCCTTCACCAGACACTGAAACCCCTTCCCCACACACTGAAACATCTTCCCCACACACTGAAACCACATCCCCACAGACAGAAACCCCTTCCCCACACTCTGAAACCTCTTCCCCACACATTGAAACCTCTTCCCCACACACTGAAACCACTTCCCCACACTCTGAAACCCCTTCCCCACACACTTAAAACATCTTCCCCACACTCTTAAACCACTTCCCCACACTCTTAAACCCCTTCCCCACACACTGAAACCCATCCCCACACCCTGAAATCCCTTCCCCACACACTGAAACCCATCCCCACACACTGAAACCCCTTCCCCACACACTGAAACCCATCCCCACAGACTGAAACCTCTTCCCCACACACTGAATCCCCTGCCCCACAGACTGAAACCCCTTTACCTCACACTGAAACACATCCCCACACACTGAAATCCCTTCCCCACACACTGAAACCTCTTCCCCACACACTGAAACCACTTCCGCACACACTGAAACCCCTTTCCCACACACAGAAAACCGTTCCCCAAACACTGAAACCCATCCCCACACACTGAAACCTTTTCCCCACACAGTGAAACCCCTTCCCCACACACTGAAACCCATCCCCACACACTGAAACCCATCCCCACACACTGAACCCTCTTCCCCACACACTGAAAGCTCTTCCCCACAGACTGAAACCCTTCCCCACACACTGAAACCTCTTCCCCACACACGGAAACTCCTTCCCGACGCACTGAAGCCTCTTCCACACACACTGAAACCTCTTCCCACACACTAAAACCTCTTCCCCACACGCTGAAACTTCCACACGCACTGAAACCCATCCCCACACACTGAAACCCCTTCCACACACACTGAAACATCTTCCACACACACGGAAACCCCATCCCCACGCACTGAGACCGCTTCCACACACACTGTAACCCCTTCTCCGCACACTGAAACCCCTTCCCCGCACACTGAAACCATTCCCCACACACTGAAACCCTTCCCCACATGCTGAAACACATTCCCCACATGCTGAAACACATTCCCCACACGCTGAAACCCCTTCCACACACACTGAAACCTCTTCCACACACAGTGAAACCCCTTCCCCACACACTGAAACCCATCCCCACACACTGAAACCCATCCCCACACACTGAAACCTCTTCCCCACACACTGAAAGCTCTTCCCCACAGACTGAAACCCTTCCCCACACACTGAAACCTCTTCCCCACACACTGAAACCTCTTCCCCACACACTGAAACACATCCCCACACACTGAAACCCTTCTCCACACACTGAAACCACTTTCTCACACACTGAAACATCTTTCACACACACTGAAACACATCCCCACACTGAAACCCCTTCCACACACACTGAAAACCCTTCCACACACACTGAAACCCCTTCCACACACACTGAAACCTCTTCCCATACACTGAAACCTCTTCGACACAGACTGAAACCCTTCCCCACACACAGAAACCTCTTCCGCACGCACTGAAACATCTTCCAGACACATTGAAACCTCTTCCCCACACACTGAAACCTCTTCCCCACACACTGAAACCTCTTCCCCACACACTGAAACCCCTTCCCCGCACACTGAAACTTCTTCCCCACACACTGAATCCCCTTCACCAGACACTGAAACCCCTTCCCCACACACTGAAACATCTTCCCCACACACTGAAACCACATCCCCACAGACAGAAACCCCTTCCCCACACTCTGAAACCTCTTCCCCACACATTGAAACCTCTTCCCCACACATTGAAACCTCTTCCCCACACACTGAAACCACTTCCCCACACTCTGAAACCCCTTCCCCACACACTGAAACCCATCCCCACACCCTGAAATCCCTTCCCCACACACTGAAACCCATCCCCACACACTGAAACCTCTTCCACACAAACTGAAACCCCTTCCCCACGCACTGAAACCCCTTCCACACACACAGTTACCCCTTCCCCTCACACTGAAACCCCTTCCCCACACACTGAAACCTCATCCACACAAACTGAAATCTCTTACCCAAACACTGAAACCTCTTCCACACACACTGAAACATCTTCCCCACGCACTGAAACATCTTCCCCACACGCTGAAACGTCTTCCACACCCACTGAAATCCATCCCCACACATTGAAACCCCTTCCACACACACTGAAACCTCATGCACACACACTGAAACACCTTCCCCACACACTGAAACCCCTTCCACGCTCACTGTAACCACTTCCCCGCACACTGAAACCACTTCCCCACACATTGTAACCCCTTCCACACACACTGAAACCCCTTCTCCGCACACTGAAACCCCTTCCCCGCACACTGAAACCATTCCCCACACACTGAAACCCTCCCCCACATGCTGAAACACCTTCCCCACACGCTGAAACCCCTTCCACACACACTGAAACCTCTTCCACACACAGTGAAACCCCTTCCCCACACACTGAAACCCATCCCCACACACTGAAACCCATCCCCACACACTGAAGCCTCTTCCCCACACACTGAAAGCTCTTCCCCACAGACTGAAACCCTTCCCCACACACTGAAACCTCTTCCCCACACACTGAAACCTCTTCCCCACACACTGAAAATCCTTCCCGACGCACTGAAACCTCTTCCACACACACTGAAACCATTCCCCACACACTGAAACCCTTCCCCACACGCTGTAACCCCTTCCCCGCACACCGAAACCCCTTCCCCACACACTGAAACCGCTTCCACAAACAATGAAATCCCTTCCCCGCACACTGAAACCTCTTCCCCGCACACTGAAACCCTTCCCCACACGCTGAAACCCCTTCCCCAGACGCTGAAACCCCTTCGACACACACTGAAACCCATCCCCACACACTGACACCCCTTCCCCACACACTGAAACCCCTTCCCCAAAAACTGAAACCTGTTCCCCACAGACTGAAACCTCTTCTGCACATACTGAAACTCCTTTCCCACGCACTGAAACCTCTTCCACACACACTGAAACCTCTTCCCCACACACTGAAACCTCTTTCCCACACGCCGAAACTTCTTCCACACGCACTGAAACCCATCCCCACACACTGAAACCCCGTCCACACAAACTGAAACCTCTTCCACACAAACTGAAACCCCTTCCCCACGCACTGAAACCCCTTCCACACACACAGTTACCCCTTCCCCTCACACTGAAACCCATCCCCACACACTGAAACCTCTTCCCCACACACTGAAAGCTCTTCCCCACAGACTGAAACCCTTCCCCACACACTGAAACCTCTTCCCCACACACTGAAACCTCTTCCCCACACACTGAAAATCCTTCCCGACGCACTGAAACCTGTTCCACACACACTGAAACCATTCCCCACGCACTGAAACCCTTCCCCACACGCTGTAACCCCTTGCCCACACGCTGAAACCCCTTCCACACACACTGAAACCTCTTCCACATGCACTGAAACCCCTTCCGCACACACTGAAACCCATCCCCACACACTGAAACCCTTCTCCACACACTGAAACCTCTTTCTCACACACTGAAACATCTTTCTCACACACTGAAACATCTTTCACACACACTGAAACACATCCCCACACTGAAACCCCTTCCACACACACTGAAAACCCTTCCACACACACTGAAACCCCTTCCACACACACTGAAACCTCTTCCCATACACTGAAACCTCTTCGACACAGACTGAAACCCTTCCCCACACACAGAAACCTCTTCCGCACGCACTGAAACATCTTCCAGACACATTGAAACCTCTTCCCCACACACTGAAACCTCTTCCCCACACACTGAAACCTCTTCCCCACACACTGAAACCCCTTCCCCGCACACTGAAACCTCTTCCCCACACACTGAATCCCCTTCACCAGACACTGAAACCCCTTCCCCACACACTGAAACATCTTCCCCACACACTGAAACCACATCCCCACAGACAGAAACCCCTTCCCCACACTCTGAAACCTCTTCCCCACACATTGAAACCTCTTCCCCACACACTGAAACCACTTCCCCACACTCTGAAACCCCTTCCCCACACACTTAAAACATCTTCCCCACACTCTTAAACCACTTCCCCACACTCTTAAACCCCTTCCCCACACACTGAAACCCATCCCCACACCCTGAAATCCCTTCCCCACACACTGAAACCCATCCCCACACACTGAAACCCCTTCCCCACACACTGAAACCCATCCCCACAGACTGAAACCTCTTCCCCACACACTGAATCCCCTGCCCCACAGACTGAAACCCCTTTACCTCACACTGAAACACATCCCCACACACTGAAATCCCTTCCCCACACACTGAAACCTCTTCCCCACACACTGAAACCACTTCCGCACACACTGAAACCCCTTTCCCACACACAGAAAACCGTTCCCCAAACACTGAAACCCATCCCCACACACTGAAACCTTTTCCCCACACAGTGAAACCCCTTCCCCACACACTGAAACCCATCCCCACACACTGAAACCCATCCCCACACACTGAACCCTCTTCCCCACACACTGAAAGCTCTTCCCCACAGACTGAAACCCTTCCCCACACACTGAAACCTCTTCCCCACACACGGAAACTCCTTCCCGACGCACTGAAGCCTCTTCCACACACACTGAAACCTCTTCCCACACACTAAAACCTCTTCCCCACACGCTGAAACTTCCACACGCACTGAAACCCATCCCCACACACTGAAACCCCTTCCACACACACTGAAACATCTTCCACACACACGGAAACCCCATCCCCACGCACTGAGACCGCTTCCACACACACTGTAACCCCTTCTCCGCACACTGAAACCCCTTCCCCGCACACTGAAACCATTCCCCACACACTGAAACCCTTCCCCACATGCTGAAACACATTCCCCACATGCTGAAACACATTCCCCACACGCTGAAACCCCTTCCACACACACTGAAACCTCTTCCACACACAGTGAAACCCCTTCCTTACACACTGAAACCCATCCCCACACACTGAAACCCATCCCCACACACTGAAACCTCTTCCCCACACACTGAAAGCTCTTCCCCCCACACTGAAACCCTTCCCCACACACTGAAACCTCTTCCCCACACACTGAAACCTCTTCCCCACACACTGAAAATCCTTCCCGACGCACTGAAACCTCTTCCACACACACTGAAACCATTCCCCACACACTGAAACCCTTCCCCACACGCTGTAACCCATTGCCCACACGCTGCAACCCCTTCCACACGCACTGAAACCCATCCCCACACACTGAAACCCCTTCCACACACACTGGAACATCTTCCACACACGGAAACCCCATCCCCACGCACTGAGACCGCTTCCACACACACTGTTACGCCTTCCCCGCACGCTGAAACCCCTTCCCCAGACTCTGAAACCCATCCCACACACTGAAACCACTTCCACACACACTGAAACCTTTCCCTTCAGACTGAAACCCTTCCCCACACACTGAAACCTCTTCCCCACACACTGAAACACCTTCCCCACAAACAGAAACCCATCCCCACACACTGAACCCTCTTCCCCACACACTGCAACCTCTTCCCCACACACTGAAACCACTTCCCCAAACACTGAAACCCCTTCCCCACACACTCAAACCTCTTCCCCAAACTCTGAACCCCACTCCCCACAGACTGAAACCACTTCCCACGCACTGAAAACTCTTCCCCACAAACTGAAATCTCTTACCCACACACTGAAACCCCTTATCCTCACACTGAAACCCCTTCCCCACAATCTGAACCCTCATCCCCACAGACTGTAACCCATTCCCCACACACTGAAACCCATCCCCACACACAAAAACCTCTTCCCCACACACTGAAACCTCTTCCCCACAGACTGAAACCCCTTTACCTCACACTGCAACCCATCCCCACACACTGAAACCCCTTCCCTACACTCTGAAATCTCTTCCCCAGACACTGAAACCCCTTCCGCACACACTGAAACCCCTTTCCCACACACTGAAACCCGTTCCCCAAACACTGAAACCCATCCCCACACACTGAAACCTCTTCCCCACACAGTGAAAACCCTTCCCCACACACTGAAACCCATCCCCACACACTGAAACCCATCCCCACACACTGAAAACTCTTCCCCACACACTGAAAGCTCTTCCCCAGACACTGAAACCTCTTCCCCAGACACTGAAACCTCTTCCCCACACACTGAAACTCCTTCCCCACGCACTGAAACCTCTTCCACACACACTGAAACCTCTTCCCACACACTGAAACCTCTTCCCCACAAGCTGAAACGTCTGCCACACGCACTGAAACACATCCCCACACACTGAAACCCCTTCCACATACACTGAAACATCTTCCACATGCACTGAAACCCCTTCCACACACACTGAAACCCATCCCCAAAGACTGAAACCCATCCCCTCACACTGAAACCCTTCCCCACACAATGAAACGCATCCCCACACACTGACACCTCTTCCCCACACACTGAAACTCCTTATCCACACACTGAAACCCATTCCCCACACACTGAAACCACTTCCCCACAGACTGAAACCGCTTCCCCACACTCTGCAACCTCTTCCCCACACACTGAAACATCTTCCCCACAAACTGAAACCACTGGCCCACACACTGAAACCCATTCCCCACACACTGAAACCTCTTCACCACACACTGAAACCTCTTCCCCACACACGGAATCCCCTTCACCAGACACTGAAACCCCTTCCCCACACACTGAAACATCTTCCCCACATACTGAAACCACATCCCCACAGACAGAAACCCCTTCCCCACACTCTGAAACCTCTTCCCCACACATTGAAACCTCTTACCCACACACTGAAACGACTTCCCCACACTCTGAAACCCCTTCCCCACACACTTAAAACATCTTCCCCACACTATTAAACCACTTCCCCACAGACTGAAACCCCTTCCCCACACACTGAAACCCATCCCCACACACTGAAACCCTTCCCCACACACTGTAACCCCTTCCCCACAGACTGAAAACTCTTCCCCACACTCTGAAACGTCCTCCCCACAGACTGTAACCCATTCCCCATTCACTGAAACCCATCCCCACACACTGAAACCTCATGCCCACACACTAAAACCCCTTCCCCACACACTGAAACCCATCCCCACAGACTGAAACCTCTTCCCCACACACTGAATCCCCTTCGCCAGAGACTGAAACCCCTTTACCTCACACTGAAACACATCCCCACACACTGAAACCCCTTCCCCACACACTGAAACCTCTTCCCCACACACTGAAACCCCTTCCCCACACACTGAAACCTCTTTCCCACACACAGAAAACCGTTCCCCAAACACTGAAACCCATCCCCACACACTGAAACCTCTTCCCCACACAGTGAAACCCCTTCCCGACACACTGAAACCCATCCCCACACAATGAAACCCATCCCCACACATTGAAACCTCTTCCCCACACACTGAAAGCTCTTCCCCACAGACTCAAACCCTTCCCCACACACTGAAACCTCTTCCCCACACACGGAAACTCCTTCCCGACGCACTGAAGCCTCTTCCACACACACTGAAACCTCTTCCCACACACTGAAACCTCTTCCCCACACGCTGAAAATTCCACACGCACTGAAACCCATCCCCACACACTGAAACCCCTTCCACACACACTGAAACATCTTCCACACACGGAAACCCCATCCCCACGCACTGAGACCCCTTCCACACACACTGTTACCCCTTCCCCGCACGCTGAAACCCCTTCCCCAGACACTGAAACCCATCCCACACACTGAAACCACTTCCACACACACTGAAACCTTTCCCTTCAGACTGAAACCCTTCCCCACACACTGAAACCTCTTCCCCACACACTGAAACACCTTCCCCACAAAGAGAAAGCCATCCCCACACACTGAAATATCTTCCCCACACACTGAAACCCCTTCCCCAGACACTGAAACCCATCCCCACACACTGAACCCTCTTCCCCACACACTGCAGCCTCTTCCCCACACACTGAAACCACTTCCCCACACACTGAAACCCCTTCCCCACACACTCAAACCTCTTCCCCAAACACTGAACCCCATTCCCCACAGACTGAAACCACTTCCCACACACTGAAAACTCTTCCCCACACACTGAAATCTCTTCCCCGCACACTGAATCCCCTTATCCACACACTGAAACCCCTTCCCCACAGACAGATAACTCTTCCCCACACACTGAAATCTCTTCCCCACACACTGAAACCCCTTCCCCACAGACTGAAACTCCTTAACCACACACTGAAACCCATCCCCACATACTGAATTTTCTTCCCCACGCACTGAAACCACCTCCCCACACACTGAAACCCCTTCCCCACAAACTGAAACCCATCCCCACACACTGAAACCTCTTCCACACACACTGAAACCTCTTCCCCACACACTGAAACCCCTTCCGCAATCACTGAAACCCAGCCCCACACTCTGAAACCCATCCCCACACACTGGAACCTCTTCCCCACACACTGAAAGCTCTTCCCCACAGACTGAAACCCTTCCCCACACACTGAAACCTCTTCCCCACACACTGAAACCCCTTCCCCACGCACTGAAACGTCTTCCGCACATACTGTAACCACTTCCCCACACACTGAAACCTCTTCCCCACACACTGAAACTCCTTCCCAACGCACTGAAACCTCTTCCCCACACGCTTAAACTTCTTCCACACGCACTGAAACCCATCCCCACACACTGAAACCTCTTCCACACACACTGAAACCTCTTCCACACACAATAAAACCCCTTCCCCACGCACTGAAACCCCTTCCACACACACTGTAACCCCTTCCCCGCACACTGAAACCCCTTACCCACACGCTGAAACTCCTTCCACACACACTGAAACCTCTTCCACATGCACTGAAACCCATTCCGCACACACTGAAACACATCCCCACACACTGAAACCCATCCCGTCACACTGCAACCATTCCCCACACAATGAAACTCATCCCCACATACTGAAACCTCTTCCCCACACACTGAAACCCCTCATCCACACACTGAAACCCCTTCCCCACAGACTGAAACCTCTTCCCCACACACTGAAACCTCTTCCACACAGACTGAAACCCCTTCCCCAGTCATAGAAACCCATCCCCACACTCTGAAACCCCTTCCCCACTCACTGAAACCCATCCCAACACTCTGAAAATTCTTGCCCACATACTGAAACCCCTTCCCCACACACTGAAACCCATCACCACACACTGAAACCCATCCCCACACACTGAAATCCTTCGCCACACACTGAAACCACTTCCCACACACTGAAACCTCTTCGCCACAGACTGAAACCCTTCCCCACACACTGAAATCTCTTCCCACACACTGAAACCTCTTCCCCACACACTGAAACCCCTTCCCTGCACACCAAAACCTCTTCCCCACACACTGAATCCACTTCCCCACACACTGAAACCCATCCCCACACACTGAAACCATTTCCCCACACACTGAAACCCCTTCCCCACACACTGAAACCCCTTCCCCACTCACTGAAACCCATCCCCACACACTGAAACCCATCCCCACACACTGAAACCCTTCCCCACACGTGAAACCTCTTCCCACACACTGAAACCTCTTCCCGACACACTGAAACCTCTTCCCCACACACTGAAACCCCTTCAACGCACACTGAATCCTCTTCCCCACACACTGAAACCCCTTCCCCACACACTGAAACCTCTTCCCCACACACTGAAACCCCTTCCCCACAGACTGATAACCCTTAACCTCACACTGAAACCCATCCCCACACACTGACACCCCTTCCCCACACACTGAAACTCAATCCCCACACACTGAAACCCCTTCCACACACACTGAAACCCCTTGCCCGCACGCTGAATCCCTTCCCCACACGCTGAAACCCCTTCCCCAAACGCTGAAACCCCTTCCACAACACTGAAACCTCTTCCACATGCACTGAAACCCCTTCCGCACTCACCGAAACCCATCCCCACACACTGAAACCCATCCCCACACACTGAAACCCATCCCCACACACTGAAACTATTCCCCACACAATGAAACCCATCCCACACACTGACACCTCTTCCCCACACACTGAAACCTCTTTCCCACACGCTGAAACCCCTTCCCACACGCTGAAACCCCTTCCACACTCACTGAAAGCCATTCCCCACACACTGAAACCCATCCCAACAACCTGAAACCTCTTCCCCACGCACTGAAACCTCATCCCCACAGACTGCAACCGCTTCCCCACACTCTGAAACCTCTTCCCCAAACACTGAAACCTCTTCCCCACAGACTGAAACCTCTTCCCCACACACTGAAACCTCTTCCACACACACTGAAACCTCTTCCCCACACACTGAAACCTCTTCCCCACAAACTGAAACTCCTTCCCCACGCACTGAAACCTCTTCTACACACACTGAAACATCTTCCCCACACACTGAAACCTCTTCCCCACACGCTGAAACTACTTCCACACCCACTGAAACCCATCCCCACACACTGAAACCCATTCCACACAAACTGAAACCCCTTCCACACAAACTGAAATCCCTTCCGCACACATGGAAACCTCTTCCGCACACACTGAAACCCATTTCCCACACACTGAAACCTTTCCCTAAACACTGAAACCCATCCCCACACACTGAAACCTGTACCCCACACACTGAAACCTGTACCCCACACACTGAAACCTCTTCCCCACACTCTGAAAACCTTCCCCACACATTGAAACCCCTTCCCCACAGATTGAAACCCCTTAAACACACACTGAAACCGATCCCCACACACTGAAACCTCTACCCCACACACTGTAAGCTCTTCCACACAGACTGAAACCCTTACCCACACACTGAAACCTCTTAGCCTTCACACTGAAACCACTTCCCCACTCACTGAAACCTCTTCCACACACACTGAAACCTCTTCCCCACACACAGAAACTCCATCCCCACACACTGAAACCCCTTCCACACACACTGAAACCCCTTCCCCGCACACTGAAAACCCTTCCCCGCACACTGAATCCCTTCGCCACACGCTGAAACCCTTTCCCCACACGCTGAAACTCCTTCCACAACACTGAAACCTCTTCCACATGCACTGAAACCCCTTCTGCACACACTGAAACCTCTTCCCCGCACACTGAAACCTCTTCCCCGCACACTGAAACCTCTTCCCCACACACTGAAACCTCTTCCCCGCACACTGAAACCTCTTCCCCGCACACTGAAACCTCTTCCCCACACCCTGAAACCTCTTCCCCACACACTGAAACCCTTCCCCACACGCTGAAACCCCTTCCCCACATGCTAAAACCCCTTCCACACACACTGAAACCCCGTCCACACACACTGAAACCCCTTCCACACACACTGAAACCTATTCCCCAAACACTGAAACTCCTTCCACACACGCTGAAACACCTTACACAAACACTGACACCCCTTCCCCACATACTGAAACACTTCCCCACACACTGAAACCCTTCTCCACACACTGAAACCTCTTCCCCACACACTGAAACATCTTCCACACACACTGAAACCTCTTCCCCACACACTGAAACCTCTTCCCCACACACTGAAACCTCTTCCCTACACACTGAAAGCCCTTCCGCACACACTGAAACCCCTGCCACACACACTGAAACACCTTCCACACACACTTAAACCTCTTCCACAAACACTTAAACCCCTTCTGCACACACTGAAATCTCTTCCCCACACACTGAAACCAATTATCCTCAGACTGAAACCCCTTCCCCACACTCTAAATCCACTTCCCCACACACTGAAACCCCTTCCCCACACACTGAAACCTCATCCCCACACACTGAAGCCCCTTCCCGACAGACTGAAATCCCTTCCCCACCCACTGAAACCCATCCCCACACACTGAAACCCCCTCCCCACACACTGAAACCCCCTCCCCACACACTGAAACCCATCCCCACAGACTGAAACCCTTACCCACACACTGAAACCCCTTCCCCACACACTGAAACCCCTTCCCCACACACTGAAACCTCATCCCCACACACTGAAACCCCTTCCCGACAGACTGAAATCCCTTCCCCACCCACTGAAACCCATCCCCACACACTGAAACCTCTTCCCCACACACTGAAACCCCCTCCCCACACACTGAAACCCATCCCCACAGACTGAAACCCTTAACCACACACTGAAACCTCTTCCCCACACACTGAAACCCCTTCCCCACGCACTGAAACCCCTTCCACACACACTGAAACCTCTTCCCCACACACTGAAACACCTTCCCCACACGCTGAACCACCTTACACACACACTGAAACCCCTTCTCCACACACTGAAACCTTTTCCCCACACACTGAAACATCTTCCACACACACTGAAACCCATCACCACACACTGAAACCTCTTCCCCACACACTGAAACCTCTTCCCCACACACTGAAACCCCTTCCGCACACACTGAAACCCCTTCCACACACACTGAAACCCCTTCCACACGCACTTAAACATCTTCCACACACACTGAAAACCTTTCTGCACACAATGAAAACTCTTCCCCACACACAGAAACCTCTTCCCCACACAGTGAAAGCCGTTCCGCACACACTGAAACCCCTGCCACACACACTGAAACACCTTCCACACACACTTAAACCTCTTCCCCACACACTGAAACCTCTTCCCCACACACTGAAACCTCTTCCGCACACACTGAAACCCCTTCCGCACACACTGAAACCCCTTCCACACACACTGAAACCCCTTCCACACACACTGAAACCCCTTCCACACGCACTTAAACATCTTCCACACACACTGAAAACATTTCTGCACACAATGAAAACTCTTCCCCACACTGAAAACCTTCCCCACACACTGAAACCCATCCCCACACACTGAAACCTCTTCCCAACACACTGAAACATCTTCCACACACACTGAAAGCTTTCCCTACGCACTGAAAACCATCCCAACACACTGAAACCTCTACCCCACACACTGAAACCTCTTCCCCACACACTGAAAACCTTCCCCACACACTGAAACCAATCCCCACAAACTGAAACCTCTTCCCCACACACTGAAAACTCTTCACCACACACTAAAACCGTTCCCCACAAACTGGAACCCTTCGCCACACACTGAAACCCATCCCCACACTCTGAAACCTCTTCCCCACACACTGAAACCCTTCCCCACGCCATGAAATCCATCCCCACACACTGAAACCTCTTCCCCACACACTGAAACCACTTCCCCACACACTGAAACCTCTTCCCCATACACTGAAACCCCTTCCCCACACACTGAAACCCATCGACACATACTGAAACCTCTTCCCCACACACTGAAACCTCTTCCCCACACACTGAAAACCATCCCCACACACTGAATGCCCTTCACCACACACAGAAACCCCTTCCCCACACACTGAAACAAAGAACAAAGAACAAAGAACAAAGATAATTACAGCACAGGAACAGGCCCTTCGGCCATCCATGCCTGCGCCGATCCAGATCCTCTCTCTCAACATGTCGCCTATTTTCTAAGGTTCTGTATCTCTTTTCTTCCTGCCCATTCATGTATCTGTCTAGATACATCTTAAAAGACTCCATCGTGCCCGCATCCACCACCTCCGCTGGCAATGCGTTCCAGGTGCCCACCACCCTCTGCGTAAAGAACTTTCCACGCATATGCCCCCAAAACTTTTCCCCTTTCACTTTGAACTCGTGTCCTCTTGTAATTGAAACCCCCACTCTGGGAAAAAGCCTCTTGCTATCCACCCTGTTTATACCTCTCATGATTTTGTACACCTCAATCAGGTCCCCCCTCAACCTCCGTCTTTCTAATGAAAATAATCCTAATCTGCTCAACCTCTCTTCATAGCTAGCGCCCTCCATACCAGGCAACATCCTGGTGAACCTCCTCTGCACCCTCTCCAAAGCATCCACATCCTTTTGATAATGTGGCGACCAGAACTGTACGCAGTATTCCAAATGTGGCCGAACCAAAGTCCTATACAACTGTAACATGACCTGCCAACTCTTGTACTCAATGCCCCGTCCGATGAAAGAAAGCATGCCGTATGCCTTCTTGACCACTCTATTTACCTACGTTGCCACCTTCAGGGAACAGTGAACCTGAACACCCAAATCTCTCTGGACATCAATTTTCCCCAGGACTTTTCCATTTACTGTATAGTTCACTCTTGAATTGGATCTTCCAAAATGCATCACCTCGCATTTGCCCTGATTGAACTCCATCTGCCATTTCTCTGCCCAACTCTCCAATCTATCTATATTCTGCTGAATTCTCTGACAGTCCCCTTCACTATCTGCTACTCCACCAATCTTAGTGTCGTCTGCAAACTTGCTAATCAGTCCACCTATACTTTCCTCCAAATCATTAATGTATATCACAAACAACAGTGGTCCCAGCACGGATCCCTGTGGAACACCACTGGTCACACGTCTCCATTTTGAGAAACTCCCTTCTACTGCTACTCTCTGTCTCCTGTTGCCCAGCCAGTTCTTTATCCATCTAGCTAGTACACCTTGGACCCCAAGCGCCTTCACTTTCTCCATCAGCCTGCCATGGGGAACCTTATCAAACGCCTTACTGAAGTCCATGTATATGACATCGACAGCCCTTCCCTCATCAATCAACTTTGTCACTTCCTCAAAGAATTCTATTAAGTTGGTAAGACATGACCTTCCCTGCACAAAACCATGTTGCCTATCACTGATGAGCCCATTTTCTTCCAAATGGGAATAGATCCTATCCCTCAGTATCTTCTCCAGCAGCTTCCCTGCCACTGACGTCAGGCTCACCGGTCTATAATTACCTGGATTATCCCAGCTACCCTTCTTAAACAAGGGGACAACATTAGCAATTCTCCAGTCCTCCGGGACCTCACCCGTGTTTAAGGATGCTGCAAAGATATCTGTTAAGGCCCCAGCTATTTCCTCTCTCGCTTCCCTCAGTAACCTGGGATAGATCCCATCCGGACCTGGGGACTTGTCCACCTTAATGCCCTTTAGAATACCCAACACTTCCTCCCTCCTTATGCCGACTTGACCTAGAGTAATCAATCATCTGTTCCTAAAATCAACATCCGTCATGCCCCTCTCCTCGGTGAATACCGATGCAAAGTACTCGTTTAGAATCTCACCAATTTTCTCTGAGTCCAAGCATAACATTCCTCCTTTGTCCATTAGTGGGCCAATCCTTTCTCTAGTTACCCTCTTT
Source organism: Heterodontus francisci (assembly GCF_036365525.1). Classification (NCBI taxonomy): domain Eukaryota; kingdom Metazoa; phylum Chordata; class Chondrichthyes; order Heterodontiformes; family Heterodontidae; genus Heterodontus; species Heterodontus francisci. The sequence continues at coordinate 7,050,334 of NC_090395.1, read as the reverse complement.
CTCCTTATATATGAATAAAAGGAAACCGCTTCCTCACACACTGAAACCTCTTCCCCACACACTGAAACCCCTTCCGCACACACTGAAACCCATCCCCACACACTGAAAACCTTCCCCACACACTGAAACCTCTTCCCACACACTGAAACCTCTTCCCCACACACTGAAAACCTTCCCCACACACTGAAACCTCTTCCCACACACTGAAACCTCTTCGCCACACACTGAAACCTCTTCCCCACACACTGAAACCCCCTCCCCACTCACTGAAACACATCCGCACACACTGAAACCCATCCCCACAAACTGAAACCACTTCCCCACACACTGAATGCTCTTCCCCACAGATTGAAACCCTTAACCACACACTGAAACCTCTTCCCCACACACTGATATTCCTTCCCCACGCACTGAATCCTCCTCCGCACACAGAGATACATCTTCCCCACACAATGAAACCTCTTCGCCACACGCTGAATCTTCTTCCCCACACAATGAAACCTGTTCCCCACACACTGAAACCACTTCCCTTCAGACTGAAACTCCTTCCCCACGCACTGAATCCTCTTCCACACACAATGAAACCCTTCCCCACACGCTGAAACCCCTTCCCCACACGCTGAAACCCCTTCCACACACACTGAAACCTCTTCCACATGCACTGAAACCCCTTCCGCACACACTGAAATCCATCCCCACACACTGAAACCCATCCCCACACACTGAAACCCATCCCCACGCACTGAAACCATTCACCACACAATGAAACCCATCCCCACACTTTGAAATCTCTTCCCCACAAACTGAAACCTCTTCCCCACATGCTGAAACCCCTTCCCATCACGCTGAAACCCCGACCACACTCACTGAAACCTCTTCCCCACACACTGAAACCCCTTCCCCAAACACTGAAACCTCTTCCCCGCACACTGAAACCTCTTCCCCACACCCTGAAACCTCTTCCCCACACACTGAAACACTTCCCCACACGCTGAAACCCCTTCCCCACATGCTGAAATCCCTTCCACACATACTGAAACCCCGTCCACACACACTGAAACAGGTTCCACACACACTGAAACCCCTTCCACACACACTGAAACCTCTTCCCCACACACTGAAACCCCTTTCCCATACGCTGAACCCCCTTACACACACACTGAAACCCCTTCCCCACATACTGAAATACATCCCCACACACTGAAACCCTTCTCCACACACTGAAACCTCTTCCCCACACACTGAAACAACTTCCACACACACTTAAACCCATCAACACACACTGAAACCTCTTCCCCACACACTGAAACCTCTTCCCAACACACTGAAACCCCTTCCGCACACACTGAAACCCCTTCCGCACACACTGAAACCCCTTCCGCACACACTGAAACCCCTTCCAAACACACTGAAACCCCTTCCACACACACTGAAGCCCCTTCCACACACACTTACACATCTTCCACACACACTGAAACCCATCCCCACACACTGAAACCTCTTCCCAACACACTGAAACATCTACCACACACAGTGAAAGCTTTCCCTGCACACTGAATACCATCCCCACACACTGAAACCTCTACCCCACACACTGAAACCTCTTCCCCACACACTGAAAACCTTCCCCACACACAGAAACCAATCCCCACAAACTGAAACCTCTTCCCCACACACTGAAACCTCTGGACCACACACTAAAACCGTTCCCCACACACTGAAACACTTCGCCACACACTGAAACCCATGACCGCAATCTGAAACCTCTTCCCCACACACTGAAACCCTTCCCCACACCATGAAATCCATCCCCACACACTGAAACCTCTTCCCCACACACTGTTCCTCTTCCCCACACACTGAAAAATTTCCCCACACACTGAAACCCTTCCCCACACACTGACACCCTTCCCCACACACTGACACACTTCCCCACACACTGAAACCTCTTCCCCATAAACTGAAGCCCCTTCCTCACACACTGAAACCCATCGACACATACTGAAACATCTTCCCCAAACAATGAAACCTCTTCCCCACACACTGAAAACCATCCCCACACAATGAATCCCCTTCACCACACACAGAATCCCCTTCCCCACACACTGAAACCTCTTCTTCACACACTGAAACCTCTTCCCCACACACTGAAACCCCTTCCGCACACAGTGAAACCCATCCCCACACACAGAAACCCCTTCCCCACACACTGAAGCCCATCCCCACCAACTGAAACCATTCCCCACACACTGAAACCTCTTCCCACAAACTGAAACCTCTTCGCCACAGACTAAAACCCTTCCCCACAAACTGAAACCTCTTCCCCACACACTGAAACCTCTTCCACACACACTGAAACCTCCTCCACACACACTGAAACCTGCTCCCCACACACTGAAACATCTTCCCCACACACTGAAACATCTTCCACACACACTGAAACCTTTCCCTACAGACTGAAACCCTTCCCCACACACTGAAACCTCTTCCCACACACTGGAACCCCTTCCCCACACAAAGAAAGCCATCCCCACAAACTGAAACCACTTCTCCACACACTGAAACCCCTTCCCCGCACATTGAAACCTCTTCCCCACACACTGAATCCCCTTCACCACACACTGAAACCCCATCCCCACTCACTGAAACCTCTTCCCCACACAGTGAATCCCCTTCCCCACACACTGAAACCTCTTCCCCACACACTGAAAACTCTTCCCCACACACTGAAACCATTTCCCTTCAGACTGAAACCCGTTCCCCACACTCTGAAACCACTTCCCCACACACTGAAACCCCTTCGCCAAAACTGAAACGCATCCCCACACACTGAAACCCATCCCCACACACTGAAACCACTTCCTTTCAGACTGAAGCCACTTCCCCACACTCTGAAACCACTTCCCCACACACTGAAACCACTTCCCCACAGACTTAAACCCTTACCCACTCACTGAAACCTCTTCCCCACAGACTGAAACCCCTTCCCCACAGACTGAAACCCCTTCCCCACGCACTGAAACCGCTTCCACACACACTGAAACCTCTTTCCCCCACACTCAAACCTCTTCCCCACACAATTAAACTCCTTCCCCACGCACTGAATCCTCTTCCACACACACTAAAACATCTTCCGCACACACGGAAACCTCTTCCCCACACGCTGAATCTTCTTCCACACCCACTGAAACCCATCCCCAATCACTGAAACCCCTTCCACACACACTAAAACCTCTTCCACACACACTGAAACCCCTTCCCCACACATTGAAACCCCTTCCACACACACAGTAAACCCCCTTCCCCGCACACTGAAACCCCTACCCCACAAACTGAAACCCATCCCCACAGACTGAAACCCCTTTCCCACACACTGAAACCAATCCCCACACACTGAAACACATCCCCATAGACTGAAACCCCTTCCCCACACACTGAAACCCATCCCCACACACTGAAACCTCTTCCGCACACACTGAAACCCCTTCCACACACACTGAAACCCAACCCCATACACTGAAACCTCTTCCCCACACACTGCAACCTCTTCCCCACACACTGAAACCCCTTCCCCACACACTGAAACCCCTTCCCCACACACTGAAACCTCTTACCCATACACTAAACCCCCTTCGCCACACACTGAAACCCCTTATCCACACACTGAAACCCCTTTCCCACAGACTGAAACCTCTTCCCCACACACTGAAACCTCTTCCGCACAGACTGAGACTCATTCCCCACACACTGAAACACATCCCCACACACTGAAACCTCATCCCCACACACTGAAACCCCTTCCTCACGCACTGAAATCCCTTCCCCACACACTGAAACCCATCACCACACATTGAAACCTCTTCCCCACACACTGAAACCGCTTCCCCACACACTGAAACCCATCCACACACACTGAAACCCTTCCCCACACACTGAAACCCTTCCCCACACACTGAAACCTCTTCCCACACACTGAAACATCTTCACCACAGACTGAAACCCTTCCCCACATACTGAAACCTCTTCCACACACACTGAAACCTCTTCCCCACACACTGAAACCTCTTCGCCACAGACTGAAACCTCTTCCACACACACTGAAACCTCTTCCCCACACACTGAAACCCCGTCGCCGCACACTGAAACCTCTTTCCCACACACTGAATCCCCTTCACCACACACTGAAACCCCTTCCACAAGCAGTGAAACCTCTTCCACACACACTGAAACCTCTTCCCACACACTGAAACCTCTACGCCACAGACTGAAACCCTTCCCCACAAACTGAAACCTTTTCCCCACACACTGAAACCTCTTCCACACACACTGAAACCTCCTCCCCACACACTGCAACATCTTCCCCACACAAGGAAACCTCTTCCCCACACGCTGAATCTTCTTCCACACCCACTGAAACCCATCCCCAATCACTGAAACCCCTTCCACACACACTAAAACATCTTCCACACATACTGAAACCCCTTCCCCACACATTGAAACCCCTTCCACACACACAGTAAACCCCCTTCCCCGCACACTGAAACCCCTTCCCCACAAACTGAAACCCATCCCCACAGACTGAAACCCCTTCCCCACACACTGAAACCAATCCCCACACACTGAAACACATCCCCACAGACTTAAACCCCTTCCCCACACACTGAAACCCATCCCCACACACTGAAACCTCTTCCCCACACACTGAAACCCCTTCCACACACACTGAACCCCAACCCCATACACTGAAACCTCTTCCCCACACACTGCAACCTCTTCCCCACACACTGAAACCCCTTCCCCACACACTGAAACCCCTTCCCCACACACTGAAACCTCTTACCCATGCACTAAACCCCCTTCCCCACAGATTGAAACCAATGCCGCAACACTGAAAACTCTTCCCCACACACTGAAACCTCTTCCCCACACACTGAAACCCCTTATCCACACACTGAACCCCTTTCCCACAGACTGAAACCTCTTCCCCAAACACTGAAACCTCTTCCGCACAGACTGAAACTCCTTCCCCACACACTGAAACACATCCCCACACACTGAAACCTCATCCCCACACACTGAAACCCCTTCCTCACACACTGAAATCCCTTCCCCACACACTGAAACCCATCACCACACATTGAAACCTCTTCCCCACACACTGAAACCGCTTCCTCACACACTGAAACCCATCCACACACACTGAAACCCTTCCCCACACACTGAAACCCTTCCCCACACACTGAAACCCTTCCCCACACACTGAAACCTCTTCCCACACACTGAATCATCTTCACCACAGACTGAAACCCTTCCCCACATACTGAAACCTCTTCCACACTCACTGAAACCTCTTCCCCAAACACTGAAACCCCGTCCCAGCACACTGAAACCTCTTTCCCACACACTGAAATCCCTTCACCACACACTGAAACCCCTTCCGCACGCAGCGAAACCTCTTCCACACACACTGAAACATCTTCCCCACACACTGAAACCTCTTCGGCACAGACTGAAACCTCTTCCACACACACTGAAACCTCTTCCCCACACACTGAAACCCCGTCCCCGCACACTGAAACCTCTTTCCCACACACTGAATCCCCTTCACCACACACTGAAACCCCTTCCACAAGCAGTGAAACCCCTTATCCACACACTGAACCCCTTTCCCACAGACTGAAACCTCTTCCCCAAACACTGAAACCTCTTCCGCACAGACTGAAACTCCTTCCCCACACACTGAAACACATCCCCACACACTGAAACCTCATCCCCACACACTGAAACCCCTTCCTCACACACTGAAATCCCTTCCCCACACACTGAAACCCATCACCACACATTGAAACCTCTTCCCCACACACTGAAACCGCTTCCCCACACACTGAAACCCATCCACACACACTGAAACCCTTCCCCACACACTGAAACCCTTCCCCACACACTGAAACCCTTCCCCACACACTGAAACCTCTTCCCACACACTGAATCATCTTCACCACAGACTGAAACCCTTCCCCACATACTGAAACCTCTTCCACACTCATTGAAACCTCTTCCCCAAACACTGAAACCCCGTCCCAGCACACTGAAACCTCTTTCCCACACACTGAAATCCCTTCACCACACACTGAAACCCCTTCCGCACGCAGCGAAACCTCTTCCACACACACTGAAACATCTTCCCCACACACTGAAACCTCTTCGGCACAGACTGAAACCTCTTCCACACACACTGAAACCTCTTCCCCACACACTGAAACCCCGTCCCCGCACACTGAAAACTCTTTCCCACACACTGAATCCCCTTCACCACACACTGAAACCCCTTCCACAAGCAGTGAAACCTCTTCCACACACACTGAAACCTCTTCTCACACACTGAAACCTCTTCACCAAAGACTGAAACCCTTCCCCACAAACTGAAACCTCTTCCCCACACACTGAAACCTCTTCCACACACACTGAAACCTCCTCCCCACACACTGAAACATCTTCCCCACACACTGAAACATCTTTCACACACACTGAAATCTTTCCCTACAAACTGAAACCCCTTCCCCACACACTGAAACCTCTTCCCACACACTGGAACCCCTTCCCCACACAAAGAAAGCCATCCGCACACACTGAAACCTCTTCTCCACACACTGAAACCCCTACCCCGCACATTGAAACCTCTTCCCCACACACTGAATCCCCTTCACCACCCACTGAAACCCCTTCCCGACACACTGAAACCTCTTCCCCACACACTGAAACCATTTCCCTTCAGACTGAAACCACTTCCCCACACTCTGAAACCACTTCCCCACACACTGAAACCACTTCCCCACACACTGAAACCCCTTCCCCACACACTGAAACCCCTTCCCCACAGACTGAAATCCCTTAACCACACATTGAAACCCATCCCCACACACTGAAATCTCTTCCTCACACACTGAAACCCCTTCCCCACACTCTGAAACCCCTTCCCCACACACTGAAACCACTTCCCCACACACTGAAACCACTTCCCCACACACTGAAAACCCTTCCCCACACACTGAAACCCATCCCCACACACTGAAACCCATCCCCACACACTGAAACCACTTCCCTTCAGACTGAAGCCACTTCCCCACACTCTGAAACCACATCCCCACACACTGAAACCACTTCCACACAGACTTAAACCCTTACCCACTCACTGAAACCTCTTCCCCACAGACTGAAACCCCTTCCCCACGCACTGAAACCTCTTCCACACACACTGAAACCTCTTTCGCCCACACTGAAACCTCTTCCCCACACAATGAAACTCCTTCCCCACGCACTGAATCCTCTTCCACACACACTAAAACATCTTCCCCACACACTGAAAACTCTTCCCCACACGCTGAATCTTCTTCCACACCCCCTGAAACCCATCCCCAATCACTGAAACCCCTTCCACACACACTAAAACCTCTTCCACACACACTGAAACCACTTCCCCACACATTGAAACCCCTTCCACACACACTGTCACCCCTTCCCCGCACACTGAAACCCCTTCCCCACACACTGAAACCTCTTCCCCACACACTGAAACCCCTTATCCACACACTGAAACCCCTTTCCCACAGACTGAAACCTCTTCCCCACACACTGAAACCTCTTCCGCACAGACTGAAACCCCTTCACCACACACTGAAACACATCCCCACACACTGAAACCTCATCCCCACACACTGAAACCTCATCCCCACACACTGAAACCCCTTCCCCACACACTGAAACCCCTTCCCCACACACTGAAACCCATCACCACACATTGAAACCTCTTCCCCACACACTGAAACCGCTTCCCCACACACTGAAACCCATCCACACACACTCAAACACTTTCCCACACACTGAAACCCATCCCCACAAACTGAAACCCTTCCCCACACACTGAAACCTCTTCCCACACACTGAAACATCTTCACCACAGACTGAAACCCTTCCCCACACACTGAAACCTCTTCCACACACACTGAAACCTCTTCCCCACATACTGAAACCCCGTCCCCGCACACTGAAACCTCTTTCCCACACACTGAATCCCCTTCACCACACACTGAAACCCCTTCCGCACGCAGTGAAACCTCTTCCACACACACTGAAACATCTTCCCCACACACTGAAAATACTTCCCCACACGCTGAAACTTCTTCCACACCCACTGAAACCCATCCCCACACACTGAAAACCCATCCACATACACTGAAACATCTTCCACACACAAGGAAACCTCTTCCGCACACATTTAAACCCCTTCGCCACACACTGAAACGTTTCCCTACACACTGAAACCCATCCCCACAAACTGAGACCTTTACCCCACACACTGAAATCTCTTCCCCACACACTGAAAACCTTACCCACACACTGAAACCCCTTCCCCACAGACAAACACCCCTTAACCACACACTGAAACCCATCACCGCACACTGAAATCTCTTCCCCACACACTGAAACCCCTTCCCCACACACTGAAACCTCTTCCCCACCCACTGAAACCAATCCCCACACACTGAAACCTCTTCCCCACACACTGAAACCCCTCCCCCACACACTGAAACCCATCCCCACACACTGAAATCCATCCCCACACACTGAAACATCTTCCCCACAAACTGAAAGCTCTTCCCCAAAGACTGAAACCCTTACCCACACACTGAAACCTCTTCCCCACACACTGAAACCCCTTCCGCACGCACTGAAACATCTTCCACGCACACTGAAACCTCTTCCCCAAACACAGAAACCTCTTCCCCACACACTGAGACCTCTTCCCCACACACTGAACCTCCTTCCCCACGCACTGAATCCTCTTCCACATACACTGAAACATCTTCCCCACACACTGAAACCTCTTCCCCACACGCTGAATCTTATTCCACACCCACTGAAACTCATCGCAACACACTGAAACCGTTTCCACACACACTAAAACCTCCTCCACAGACACTGAATCCCCTTCCCCACACACTGAAACACCTTCCACACACACTTTAACCCCTTCCCCGCACACTGAAAACCCTTCCCCAAACACTGAAACCCCTTCCACACACACTGAAACCCCTTCCCCGCACAGTGAACCCCTTCTCCACGCACTGAAACCTCTTCGCCACACACATGAAACCCCTTCCCCACAAACTGAAACCGACCCCCACACACTAAAACCTCCTCCACAGACACTGAATCCCCTTCCCCACACACTGAAACACCTTCCACACACACTAAAACCTCCTCCACAGACACTGAATCCCCTTCGCCACACACTGAAACACCTTCCACACACACTTTAACCCCTTCCCCGCACACTGAAAACCCTTCCCCACACACTGAAACCCCTTCCACACACATTGAAACCCCTTCCCCGCACAGTGAACCCCTTCTCCACGCACTGAAACCTCTTCCCCACACACTGAAACCCCTTCCCCACACAAAGAAAGCCATCTCCACACACTGAAACCTCTTCCCCACAAACTGAAACTCCTTCCACACACACTGAAACCCATCCACACTCACTGAAACCTCTTCCCCACACACTGCAACCTCTTCCCCACACACTGAAACACCTTCCCCACACACTGAAACCCCTTCCCCACACACTGAAACATCTTCCCCGTACACTGATACCCCTTCCCCACACACTGAAACCACTTCCCCAAAAACTGAAACCTCTTCCCCACACACTGAAACCTCTACCCCACATACTGAAACCCCTTATCCACACACTGAAACCCCTTTGCCACACACTGAAACCTCTTCCCCACACACAGATAATTCTTCCGCACACACTGAAACCACTTCCCCAAAAACTGAAACCCCTTCCCCACACACTGAAACCCATCCCCACACACTGAACCCTCATCACCACACACTGAAACCCCTGCCCCACACACTGAAACCCGTTCCCCTCACACTGAAACGCATCGCCACACACTGAAACCTCTTCCCCACACGCTGAAACCCCTTCCCCACACACTGAAACCCATCCCCACACACTGAAACCCTTCCCCACACACTGAAAGCTCTTCCGACACCTTGACACCTCTTCGCCACAGACTGAAACCCTTCCCCACACACGAAAACCTCTTCCCCACACACTGAAACCTCTTCCCCACAAACGGAAACCCCTTCCCTGCACACTGAAACCTCTTTCCCACAAAGTGAATCCCCTTCACCACACACTGATACCCCTTCCCCACACACTGAAACCACTTCCCCAAAAACTGAAACCTCTTCCCCACACACTGAAACCTCTACCCCACATACTGAAACCCCTTATCCACACACTGAAACCCCTTTGCCACACACTGAAACCTCTTCCCCACACACAGATACCTCTTCCGCACACACTGAAACCACTTCCCCAAAAACTGAAACCTCTTCCCCACACACTGAAACCTCTACCCCACATACTGAAACCCCTTATCCACACACTGAAACCCCTTCCCCACACACTGAAACCCATCCCCACACACTGAACCCTCATCACCACACACTGAAACCCCTGCCCCACACACTGAAACCCCTTCCCCTCACACTGAAACGCATCGCCACACACTGAAACCTCTTCCCCACACGCTGAAACCCCTTCCCCACACACTGAAACCCATCCCCACACACTGAAACCCTTCCCCACACACTGAAAGCTCTTCCGACACCTTGACACCTCTTCGCCACAGACTGAAACCCTTCCCCACACACGAAAACCTCTTCCCCACACACTGAAACCTCTTCCCCACAAACGGAAACCCCTTCCCTGCACACTGAAACCTCTTTCCCACAAAGTGAATCCCCTTCACCACACACTGAAACCTCATCCACACAGACTGAAACCCTTCCCCACACACTGAAACCTCTTCCCCTCACACTGAAACCGCTTCCCCACGCAGTGAAACCTCTTCCACACACACTGAAACATCGTCCCCACACACTGAAACCTCTTCGCCACAGACTGAAACCTCTTCCACACACACTGAAACCTCTTCCCCACACACTGAAACCCCGTCCCCGCACACTGAAACCTCTTTCCCACACACTGAATCCCCTTCACCACACACTGAAACCCCTTCCACAAACACTGAAACCTCTTCCCACACACTGAAACCTCTTCGCCACAGACTGAAACCCTTCCCCACAAACTGAAACCTCTTCCCCACACACTGAAACCTCTTCCACACACACTGAAACCTCCTCCCCACACACTGAAACATCTTCCCCACACACTGAAACATCTTTCACACACACTGAAAAAGATCCCTACAAACTGAAACCCTTCCCCACACACTGAAACCTCTTCCCACACACTGGAACCCCTTCCCCACACAAAGAAAGCCATCCCCACACACTCAAACCTCTTCTCCACACACTGAAACCCCTACCCCGCACATTGAAACCTCTTCCCCACACACTGAATCCCCTTCACCACACACTGAAACCCCTTCCCGACACACTGAAACCTCTTCCCCACCCACTGAAACCAATCCCCACACACTGAAACCTCTTCCCCACACACTGAAACCCATCCCCCACACACTGAAACCCATCCCCACACACTGAAATCCATCCCCACACACTGAAACATCTTCCCCACAAACTGAAAGCTCTTCCCCAAAGACTGAAACCCTTACCCACACACTGAAACCTCTTCCCCACACACTGAAACCCCTTCCGCACGCACTGAAACATCTTCCACGCACACTGAAACCTCTTCCCCAAACACAGAAACCTCTTCCCCACACACTGAGACCTCTTCCCCACACACTGAACCTCCTTCCCCACGCACTGAATCCTCTTCCACATACACTGAAACATCTTCCCCACACACTGAAACCTCTTCCCCACACGCTGAATCTTATTCCACACCCACTGAAACTCATCGCAACACACTGAAACCGTTTCCACACACACTAAAACATCCTCCACAGACACTGAATCCCCTTCCCCACACACTGAAACACCTTCCACACACACTTTAACCCCTTCCCCGCACACTGAAAACCCTTCCCCAAACACTGAAACCCCTTCCACACACACTGAAACCCCTTCCCCGCACAGTGAACCCCTTATCCACGCACTGAAACCTCTTCGCCACACACATGAAACCCCTTCCCCACAAACTGAAACCGACCCCCACACACTAAAACCTCCTCCACAGACACTGAATCCCCTTCCTCACACACTGAAACACCTTCCACACACACTAAAACCTCCTCCACAGACACTGAATCCCCTTCGCCACACACTGAAACACCTTCCACACACACTTTAACCCCTTCCCCGCACACTGAAAACCCTTCCCCACACACTGAAACCCCTTCCACACACATTGAAACCCCTTCCCCGCACAGTGAACCCCTTCTCCACGCACTGAAACCTCTTCCCCACACACTGAAACCCCTTCCCCACACAAAGAAAGCCATCTCCACACACTGAAACCTCTTCCCCACAAACTGAAACCCCTTCCACACACACTGAAACCCATCCACACTCACTGAAACCTCTTCCCCACACACTGCAACCTCTTCCCCACACACTGAAACACCTTCCCCACACACTGAAACCCCTTCCCCACACACTGAAACATCTTCCCCGTACACTGATACCCCTTCCCCACACACTGAAACCACTTCCCCAAAAACTGAAACCTCTTCCCCACACACTGAAACCTCTACCCCACATACTGAAACCCCTTATCCACACACTGAAACCCCTTTGCCACACACTGAAACCTCTTCCCCACACACAGATACCTCTTCCGCACACACTGAAACCACTTCCCCAAAAACTGAAACCTCTTCCCCACACACTGAAACCTCTACCCCACATACTGAAACCCCTTATCCACACACTGAAACCCCTTCCCCACACACTGAAACCCATCCCCACACACTGAACCCTCATCACCACACACTGAAACCCCTGCCCCACACACTGAAACCCCTTCCCCTCACACTGAAACGCATCGCCACACACTGAAACCTCTTCCCCACACGCTGAAACCCCTTCCCCACACACTGAAACCCATCCCCACACACTGAAACCCTTCCCCACACACTGAAAGCTCTTCCGACACCTTGACACCTCTTCGCCACAGACTGAAACCCTTCCCCACACACGAAAACCTCTTCCCCACACACTGAAACCTCTTCCCCACAAACGGAAACCCCTTCCCTGCACACTGAAACCTCTTTCCCACAAAGTGAATCCCCTTCACCACACACTGAAACCTCATCCACACAGACTGAAACCCTTCCCCACACACTGAAACCTCTTCCCCTCACACTGAAACCGCTTCCCCACGCAGTGAAACCTCTTCCACACACACTGAAACATCGTCCCCACACACTGAAACCTCTTCGCCACAGACTGAAACCTCTTCCACACACACTGAAACCTCTTCCCCACACACTGAAACCCCGTCCCCGCACACTGAAACCTCTTTCCCACACACTGAATCCCCTTCACCACACACTGAAACCCCTTCCACAAACACTGAAACCTCTTCCCAAACACTGAAACCTCTTCGCCACAGACTGAAACCCTTCCCCACAAACTGAAACCTCTTCCCCACACACTGAAACCTCTTCCACACACACTGAAACCTCCTCCCCACACACTGAAACATCTTCCCCACACACTGAAACATCTTTCACACACACTGAAAACTTTCCCTACAAACTGAAACCCTTCCCCACACACTGAAACCTCTTCCCACACACTGGAACCCCTTCCCCACACAAAGAAAGCCATCCCCACACACTGAAACCTCTTCTCCACACACTGAAACCCCTACCCCGCACATTGAAACCTCTTCCCCACACACTGAATCCCCTTCACCACACACTGAATCCCCTTCAACACACACTGAAACCCCTTCCCGACACACTGAAACCTCTTCCCCACACACTGAAACCTCTTCCCCACACACTGAAACCATTTCCCTTCAGACTGAAACACCTTCCCCACACTCTGAAACCACTTCCCCACACACTGAAACCACTTCCCCACACACTGAAACCCCTTCCCCACACACTGAAACCCCTTCCCCACAGACTGAAATCCCTTAACCACACATTGAAACCCATCCCCACACACTGAAATCTCTTCCTCACACACTGAAACCCCTTCCTCACACACTGAAACCCCTTCCCCACACTCTGAAACCCCTTCCCCACACACTGAAACCCATCCCCACACACTGAAACCCTTCCCCACACACTGAAAGCTCTTCCGACACCTTGACACCTCTTCGCCACAGACTGAAACCCTTCCCCACACACGAAAACCTCTTCCCCACACACTGAAACCTCTTCCCCACAAACGGAAACCCCTTCCCTGCACACTGAAACCTCTTTCCCACAAAGTGAATCCCCTTCACCACACACTGAAACCTCATCCACACAGACTGAAACCCTTCCCCACACACTGAAACCTCTTCCCCTCACACTGAAACCGCTTCCCCACGCAGTGAAACCTCTTCCACACACACTGAAACATCGTCCCCACACACTGAAACCTCTTCGCCACAGACTGAAACCTCTTCCACACACACTGAAACCTCTTCCCCACACACTGAAACCCCGTCCCCGCACACTGAAACCTCTTTCCCACACACTGAATCCCCTTCACCACACACTGAAACCCCTTCCACAAACACTGAAACCTCTTCCCACACACTGAAACCTCTTCGCCACAGACTGAAACCCTTCCCCACAAACTGAAACCTCTTCCCCACACACTGAAACCTCTTCCACACACACTGAAACCTCCTCCCCACACACTGAAACATCTTCCCCACACACTGAAACATCTTTCACACACACTGAAAACTTTCCCTACAAACTGAAACCCTTCCCCACACACTGAAACCTCTTCCCACACACTGGAACCCCTTCCCCACACAAAGAAAGCCATCCCCACACACTGAAACCTCTTCTCCACACACTGAAACCCCTACCCCGCACATTGAAACCTCTTCCCCACACACTGAATCCCCTTCACCACACACTGAATCCCCTTCACCACACACTGAAACCCCTTCCCGACACACTGAAACCTCTTCCCCACACACTGAAACCTCTTCCCCACACACTGAAACCATTTCCCTTCAGACTGAAACACCTTCCCCACACTCTGAAACCACTTCCCCACACACTGAAACCACTTCCCCACACACTGAAACCCCTTCCCCACACACTGAAACCCCTTCCCCACAGACTGAAATCCCTTAACCACACATTGAAACCCATCCCCACACACTGAAATCTCTTCCTCACACACTGAAACCCCTTCCTCACACACTGAAACCCCTTCCCCACACTCTGAAACCCCTTCCCCACACACTGAAACCCATCCCCACACACTGAAACCACTTCCCCACACACTGAAACCACTTCCCCACACACTGAAAACCCTTCCCCACACACTGAAACCCATCCCCACACACTGAAACCCATCCCCACACACTGAAACCACTTCCCTTCAGACTGAAGCCACTTCCCCACAATCTGAAACCACATCCCCACACACTGAAACCACTTCCACACAGACTTAAACCCTTACCCACTCACTGAAACCTCTTCCCCACAGACTGAAACCCCTTCCCCACGCACTGAAACCTCTTCCACACACACTGAAACCTCTTTCGCCCACACTGAAACCTCTTCCCCACACAATGAAACTCCTTCCCCACGCACTGAATCCTCTTCCACACACACTAAAACATCTTCCCCACACACTGAAAACTCTTCCCCACACGCTGAATCTTCTTCCACACCCCCTGAAACCCATCCCCAATCACTGAAACCCCTTCCACACACACTAAAACCTCTTCCACACACACTGAAACCACTTCCCCACACATTGAAACCCCTTCCACACACACTGTCACCCCCTTCCCCGCACACTGAAACCCCTTCCCCACACACTGAAACCTCTTCCCCACACACTGAAACCCCTTATCCACACACTGAAACCCCTTTCCCACAGACTGAAACCTCTTCCCCACACATTGAAACCTCTTCCGCACAGACTGAAACCCCTTCACCACACACTGAAACATCCCCACACACTGAAACCTCATCCCCACACACTGAATCCCCTTCCCCACACACTGAAACCCCTTCCCCACACACTGAAACCCATCACCACACATTGAAACCTCTTCCCCACACACTGAAACCGCTTCCCCACACACTGAAACCCATCCACAGACACTCAAACCCTTTCCCACACACTGAAACCCATCCCCACAAACTGAAACCCTTCCCCACACACTGAAACCTCTTCCCACACACTGAAACATCTTCACCACAGACTGAAACCCTTCCCCACACACTGAAACCTCTTCCACACGCACTGAAACCTCTTCCCCACATACTGAAACCCCGTCCCCGCACACTGAAACCTCTTTCCCACACACTGAATCCCCTTCACCACACACTGAAACCCCTTCCGCACGCAGTGAAACCTCTTCCACACACACTGAAACATCTTTCACACACACTGAAAACTTTCCCTACAAACTGAAACCCTTCCCCACACACTGAAACCTCTTCCCACACACTGGAACCCCTTCCCCACACAAAGAAAGCCATCCCCACACACTGAAACCTCTTCTCCACACACTGAAACCCTACCCCGCACATTGAAACCTCTTCCCCACACACTGAATCCCCTTCACCACTCACTGAAACCCCTTCCCGACACACTGAAACCTCTTACCCACACACTGAAACCATTTCCCTTCAGACTGAAACACCTTCCCCACACTCTGAAACCACTTCCCCACACACTGAAACCACTTCCCCACACACTGAAACCCCTTCCCCACACACTGAAACCCCTTCCCCACAGACTGAAATCCCTTAACCAGACATTGAAACCCATCCCCACACACTGAAATCTCTTCCTCACACACTGAAACCCCTTCCCCACACTCTGAAACCCCTTCCCCACACACTGAAACCCATCCCCACACACTGAAACCACTTCCCCACACACTGAAAACCCTTCCCCACACACTGAAACCCACCCCCACACACTGAAACCCATCCCCACACACTGAAACCACTTCCCTTCAGACTGAAGCCACTTCCCCACACTCTGAAACCACATCCCCACACACTGAAACCACTTCCACACAGACTTAAACCCTTACCCACTCACTGAAACCTCTTCCCCACAGACTGAAACCCCTTCCCCACGCACTGAAACCTCTTCCACACACACTGAAACCTCTTTCGCCCACACTGAAACCTCTTCCCCACACAATGAAACTCCTTCCCCACGCACTGAATCCTCTTCCACACACACTAAAACATCTTCCCCACACACTGAAAACTCTTCCCCACACGCTGAATCTTCTTCCGCACCCCCTGAAACCCATCCCCAATCACTGAAACCCCTTCCACACACACTAAAACCTCTTCCACACACACTAAAACCTCTTCCACACACACTGAAACCACTTCCCCACACATTGAAACCCCTTCCACACACACTGTCACCCCCTTCCCCGCACACTGAAACCCCTTCCCCACACACTGAAACCTCTTCCCCACACACTGAAACCCCTTATCCACACACTGAAACCCCTTTCCCACAGACTGAAACCTCTTCCCCACACACTGAAACCTCTTCCGCACAGACTGAAACCCCTTCACCACACACTGAAACACATCCCCACACACTGAAACCTCATCCCCACACACTGAAACCCCTTCCCCACACACTGAAACCCCTTCCCCACACACTGAAACCCATCACCACACATTGAAACCTCTTCCCCACACACTGAAACCGCTTCCCCACACACTGAAACCCATCCACACACACTCAAACCCTTTCCCACACAGTGAAACCCATCCCCACAAACTGAAACCCTTCCCCACACACTGAAACCTCTTCCCACACACTGAAACATCTTCACCACAGACTGAAACCCTTCCCCACACACTGAAACCTCTTCCACACACACTGAAACCTCTTCCCCACATACTGAAACCCCGTCCCCGCACACTGAAACCTCTTTCCCACACACTGAATCCCCTTCACCACACACTGAAACCCCTTCCGCACGCAGTGAAACCTCTTCCACACACACTGAAACATCTTCCCCACACACTGAAAATACTTCCCCACACGCTGAAACTTCTTCCACACCCACTGAAACCCATCCCCACACACTGAAAACCCATCCACACACACTGAAACATCTTCCACACACAAGGAAACCTCTTCCGCACACATTGAAACCCCTTCCCCACACACTGAAACGTTTCCCTACACACTGAAACCCATCCCCACAGACAAACACCCCTTAACCAAACACTGAAACCCATCACCGCACACTGAAATCTCTTCCCCACACACTGAAACCCCTTCCCCACACACTGAAACCTCTTCCCCACCCACTGAAACCCATCCCCACACACTGAAACCTCTTCCCCACACACTGAAACCCCTCCCCCACACACTGAAACCCATCCCCACACACTGAAATCCATCCCCACACACTGAAACAGCTTCCCCACAAACTGAAAGCTCTTCCCCAAAGACTGAAACCCTTACCCACACACTGAAACCTCTTCCCCACACACTGAAACCTCTTCCCCACACACTGAACCTCCTTCCCCACGCACTGAATCCTCTTCCACATACACTGAAACATCTTCCCCACACACAGAAACCTCTTCCCCACACACTGAGACCTCTTCCCCACACACTGAACCTCCTTCCCCACGCACTGAATCCTCTTCCACATACACTGAAACATCTTCCCCACACACTGAAACCTCTTCCCCACACGCTGAATCTTATTCCACACCCACTGAAACTCATCGCAACACACTGAAACCGTTTCCACACACACTAAAATCTCCTCCACAGACACTGAATCCCCTTCCCCACACACTGAAACACCTTCCACACACACTTTAACCCCTTCCCCGCACACTGAAAACCCTTCCCCAAACACTGAAACCCCTTCCACACACACTGAAACCCCTTCCCCGCACAGTGAACCCCTTCTCCACGCACTGAAACCTCTTCGCCACACACATGAAACCCCTTCCCCACAAACTGAAACCGACCCCCACAACTAAAACATCCTCCACAGACACTGAATCCCCTTCCCCACACACTGAAACACCTTCCACACACACTAAAACCTCCTCCACAGACACTGAATCCCCTTCGCCACACACTGAAACACCTTCCACACACACTTTAACCCCTTCCCCGCACACTGAAAACCCTTCCCCACACACTGAAACCCCTTCCACACACATTGAAACCCCTTCCCCGCACAGTGCACCCCTTCTCCACGCACTTAAACCTCTTCCCCACACACTGAAACCCCTTCCCCACACAAAGAAAGCCATCTCCACACACTGAAACCTCTTCCCCACAAACTGAAACCCCTTCCACACACACTGAAACCCATCCACACTCACTGAAACCTCTTCCCCACACACTGCAACCTCTTCCCCACACACTGAAACACCTTCCCCACACACTGAAACCCCTTCCCCACACACTGAAACATCTTCCCCGTACACTGATACCCCTTCCCCACACACTGAAACCACTTCCCCAAAAACTGAAACCTCTTCCCCACACACTGAAACCTCTTCCCCACACACAGATACCTCTTCCGCACACACTGAAACCACTTCCCCAAAAACTGAAACCTCTTCCCCACACACTGAAACCTCTACCCCACATACTGAAACCCCTTATCCACACACTGAAACCCCTTCCCCACACACTGAAACCCATCCCCACACGCTGAACCCTCATCACCACACACTGAAACCCCTGCCCCACACACTGAAACCCCTTCCCCTCACACTGAAACGCATCGCCACACACTGAAACCTCTTCCCCACACGCTGAAACCCCTTCCCCACACACTGAAACCCATCCCCACACACTGAAACCCTTCCCCACACACTGAAAGCTCTTCTGACACCTTGACACCTCTTCGCCACAGACTGAAACCCTTCCCCACACACGAAAACCTCTTCCCCACACACTGAAACCTCTTCCCCACAAACGGAAACCCCTTCCCTGCACACTGAAACCTCTTTCCCACAAAGCGAATCCCCTTCACCACACACTGAAACCTCATCCACACAGACTGAAACCCTTCCCCACACACTGAAACCTCTTCCCCTCACACTGAAACCCCTGCCCCACGCACTGAAACCTCCTCCACACACACTGAAACATCTTCCCCACACACTGAAACCTCTTCCCCACACACTGAAACTCCTTCCCCACGCACTGAAAACTCTTCCACACACACTGAAACATCTTCCCCACACACTGAAACCTCTTCCACACACGCTGAAAATTCTTCCAAACCCACTGAAACCCATCCCCACACACTGAAAACCATTCCACACACACTGAAACCTCTTCCACACAAACTGAAACCCCTTCCCCACACACAGAAACCTCCCCTACATACTGAAACCCATCCCCACAAACTTAAACCTGTACCCCACACACTGAAACCTCTTCCCCACACACTGAAAACCTTCCCCACACACTGAAACCCCTTCCCCACAGAATGAAACCGCTTAACCACACACTGAAACCCATCGCCACACACTGAAATCTCTTCCCCACACACTGAAACCCCTTCCCCACACACTGAAACCCATTCCCCACACACTGAAACCCATCCCCACACACTGAAACCCCTTCCACACACACTGAAACATCTTCCACACAAATTGAAACCCCTTCCCCACACACTGAAACGCCTTCCACACACACTGTAACCCCTTCCCCGCACAATAAAAAGCCTTCCCCACGCACTGAAACCCCTTCCCCACGCACTGAACCACTTCCCCACACACTGAAACCCATTCCCCACAAACTGAAACCCATCCCCACAGACTGAAACACATCCCCACAGACTGAAACCCCTTCCCCACACACTGAAACCCATCCCCACACACTGAAACCTCTTCCACACACACTGAAACCTTTCCCTGCAGACTGAAACCCTTCCCCACACACTGAAACCGCTTCCCCACAAACTGAAACCACTTCCCCAAACACAGAAAGCCATCCCCACACACTGAAACCTGTTCCCCACACACTGCAACCTCTTCCCCACACACTGAAACCCCTTCCCCAAACACAGAAACCCCTTACCCACACACTGAAACCTCTTCCCCATACACTGAAACCACTTATCCACACACTGAAACCCCTTTCCCACACACTGAAACCCCTTTCCCACACACTGAAACACCTTCCCACACACTGAAACCCCTTCCCGTCACACTGAAACCTCTTCCCCATACACTGATACCCCTTCCCCACACACTGAAACTACTTCCCCAAAAACTGAAACCTCTTCCCCACACACTGAAACCTCTACCCCACACACTGACACCCCTTATCCACACACTGAAACCCCTTTCCCACACACTGAAACCTCTTCCCCACACACTGAAACCTCTTCCCCATACACTGATACCCCTCTCCCACACACTGAAACTACTTCCCCAAAAACTGAAACCTCTTCCCCACACACTGAAACCTCTACCGCACACACTGAAACCCCTTATCCACACACTGAAACCCCTTTCCCACACACTGAAACCCCTTCCCCACACACTGAAACCCATCCCCACACACTGAACCCTCATCCCCACACACTGAAACCCCTTCCCCACACACTGAAACCCCTTCCCCACACACTGAAACGCATCCCCACACACTGAAACCTCTTCCTCACACTTTGAAACCACTTCCCCACACACTGAAACCCATCTCCACACACTGAAACCCTTCCCCACACACTGAAACCTCTTCCCACACACTGAAACATCTTCACCACAGACTGAAATCCTTCCCCACACACTAAAACCTCTTCCCCACACACTGAAACCTCTTCCCCACACACGGAAACCCCTTCCCCACACACTGAAACCTATCACCACACATTGAAACCTCTTCCCCACACACTGAAACCGCTTCCCCACACACTGAAACCGCTTCCCCACACACTGAAACCCATCCACACACACTGAAACCCTTCCCCACACACTGAAACCCTTCCCCACACACTGAAACCTCTTCCCACACACTGAAACATCTTCACCACAGACTGAAACACTTCCCCACATACTGAAACCTCTTCCACACACACTGAAACCTCTTCCCCAAACACTGAAACCCCGTCCCCGCACACTGAAACCTCTTTCCCACACACTGAATCCCCTTCACCACACACTGAAACCCCTTCCGCACGCAGTGAAACCTCTTCCACACACACTGAAACATCTTCCCCACGCACTGAAACCTCTTAGCCACAGACTGAAACCTCTTCCACACACACTGAAACCTCTTCCCCACACACTGAAACCCCGTCCCCGCACACTGAAACCTCTTTCCCACACACTGAATCCCCTTCACCACACACTGAAACCCCTTCCACAAGCAGTGAAACCTCTTCCACACACACTGAAACCTCTTCCCACACACTGAAACCTCTTCGCCACAGACTGAAACCCTTCCCCACAAAGTGAAACCTCTTCCCCACACACTGAAACCTCTTCCACACACACTGAAACCTCTTCCACACACACTGAAACCTCCTCCCCACACACTGAAACATCTTCCCCACACACTGAAACATCTTTCACACACACTGAAAACTTTCCCTACAGACTGAAACCCTTCCCCACACACTGAAACCTCTTCCCACACACTGGAACCCCTTCCCCACACAATGAAAGCCATCCCCACACACTGAAACCTCTTCTCCACACACTGAAACCCCTACCCCGCACATTGAAACCTCTTCCCCACACACTGAATCCCCTTCACCACACACTGAAACCCCTTCCCCACACACTGAAACCTCTTCCCCACACACTGAAACCATTTCCCTTCAGACTGAAACACCTTCCCCACACTCTGAAACCACTTCCCCACACACTGAAACCACTTCCCCAATCACTGAAACCCCTTCCCCACACACTGAAACCCCTTCCCCACAGACTGAAATCCCTTAACCACACATTGAAACCCATCCCCACACACTGAAATCTCTTCCTCACACACTGAAACCCCTTCCCCACACTCTGAAACCCCTTCCCCACACACTGAAACCCATCCCCACACACTGAAACCACTTCCCAACACACTGAAAACCCTTCCCCACACACTGAAACCCAGCCCCACACACTGAAACCCATCCCCACACACTGAAACCACTTCCCTTCAGACTGAAGCCACTTCCCCACAATCTGAAACCACATCCCCACACACTGAAACCACTTCCACACAGACTTAAACCCTTACCCACTCACTGAAACCTCTTCCCCACAGACTGAAACCCCTTCCCCACGCACTGAAACCTCTTCCCCACAAACTGAAACCACTTCCCCAAACACAGAAAGCCATCCCCACACACTGAAACCTGTTCCCCACACATTGCAACGTCTTCCCCACACACTGAAACCCCTTCCCCAAACACAGAAACCCCTTCCCCACACACTGAAACCTCTTCCCCACACACTGAAACCTCTTCCCCACACACTGAAACCCCTTTCCCACACACTGAAACACCTTCCCCACACACTGAAACCCCTTCCCGTCACACTGAAACCTCTTCCCCATACACTGATACCCCTTCCCCACACACTGAAACTACTTCCCCAAAAACTGAAACCTCTTCCCCACACACTGAAACCTCTACCCCACACACTGACACACCTTATCCACACACTGAGACCCCTTTCCCACACACTGAAACCTCTTCCCCACACACTGAAACCTCTTCCCCATACACTGAAACCCCTCTCCCACACACTGAAACTACTTCCCCAAAAACTGAAACCTCTTCCCCACACACTGAAACCTCTACCCCACACACTGAAACCCCTTATCCACACACTGAAACCCCTTTCCCACACACTGAAACCCCTTCCCCACACACTGAAACCCATCCCCACACACTGAACCCTCATCCCCACACACTGAAACCCCTTCCCCACACACTGAAACCCCTTCCCCACACACTGAAACGCATCCCCACACACTGAAACCTCTTCCTCACACTTTGAAACCACTTCCCCACACACTGAAACCCATCCCCACACACTGAAACCCTTCCCCACACACTGAAACCTCTTCCCACACACTGAAACATCTTCACCACAGACTGAAACCCTTCCCCACACACTAAAACCTCTTCCCCACACACTGAAACCTCTTCCCCACACACGGAAACCCCTTCCCCACACAATGAAACCTATCACCACACATTGAAACCTCTTCCCCACACACTGAAACCGCTTCCCCACACACTGAAACCCATCCACACACACTGAAACCCTTCCCCACACACTGAAACCCTTCCCCACACACTGAAACCTCTTCCCACACACTGAAACATCTTCACCACAGACTGAAACCCTTCCCCACATACTGAAACCTCTTCCACACACACTGAAACCTCTTCCCCAAACACTGAAACCCCGTCCCCGCACACTGAAACCTCTTTCCCACACACTGAATCCCCTTCACCACACACTGAAACCCCTTCCGCACGCAGTGAAACCTCTTCCACACACACTGAAACATCTTCCCCACACATTGAAACCTCTTCGCCACAGACTGAAACCTCTTCCACACACACTGAAACCTCTTCCCCACACACTGAAACCCCGTCCCCGCACACTGAAACCTCTTTCCCACACACTGAATCCCCTTCACCACACACTGAAACCCCTTCCACAAGCAGTGAAACCTCTTCCACACACACTGAAACCTCTTCCCACACACTGAAACCTCTTCGCCACAGACTGAAACCCTTCCCCACAAACTGAAACCTCTTCCCCACACACTGAAACCTCTTCCACGCACACTGAAACCTCCTCCCCACACACTGAAACATCTTCCCCACACACTGAAACATCTTTCACACACACTGAAAACTTTCCCTACAGACTGAAACCCTTCCCCACACACTGAAACCTCTTCCCACACACTGGAACCCCTTCCCCACACAATGAAAGCCATCCCCACACACTGAAACCTCTTCTCCACACACTTAAACCCCTACCCCGCACATTGAAACCTCTTCCCCACACACTGAATCCCCTTCACCACACACTGAAACCCCTTCCCGACACACTGAAACCTCTTCCCCACACACTGAAACCATTTCCCTTCAGACTGAAACACCTTCCCCACACTCTGAATCCACTTCCCCACACACTGAAACCACTTCCCCACACACTGAAACCTCTTCCCCACACACTGAAACCCCTTCCCCACAGACTGAAATCCCTTAACCACACATTGAAACCCATCCCCACACACTGAAATCTCTTCCTCACACACTGAAACCCCTTCCCCACACTCTGAAACCCCTTCCCCACACACTGAAACCCATCCCCACACACTGAAACCACTTCCCCACACACTGAAAACCCTTCCCCACACACTGAAACCCATCCCCACACACTGAAACCCATCCCCACACACTGAAACCACTTCCCTTCAGACTGAAGCCACTTCCCCACACTCTGAAACCACATCCCCACACACTGAAACCACTTCCACACAGACTTAAACCCTTACCCACTCACTGAAACCTCTTCCCCACAGACTGAAACCCCTTCCCCACGCACTGAAACCTCTTCCACACACACTGAAACCTCTTTCGCCCACACTGAAACCTCTTCCCCACACAATGAAACTCCTTCCCCACGCACTGAATCCTCTTCCACACACACTAAAACATCTTCCCCACACACTGAAAACTCTTCCCCACACGCTGAATCTTCTTCCACACCCCCTGAAACCCATCCCCAATCACTGAAACCCCTTGCACACACACTAAAACCTCTTCCACACACACTGAAACCACTTCCCCACACATTGAAACCCCTTCCACACACACTGTCACCCCCTTCCCCGCACACTGAAACCCCTTCCCCACACACTGAAACCTCTTCCCCACACACTGAAACCCCTTATCCACGCACTGAAACCCCTTTCCCACAGACTGAAACCTCTTCCCCACTCACTGAAACCTCTTCCGCAAAGACTGAAACCCCTTCCCCACACACTGAAACACATCCCCACACACTGAAACCTCATCCCCACACACTGAAACCCCTTCCCCACACACTGAAACCACTTCCCCACACACTGAAACCCATCACCACACATTCAAACCTCTTCCCCACACACTGAAACCGCTTCCCCAGACACTGAAACCCATCCACACACACTCAAACCCTTTCCCACACACTGAAACCCATCCCCACAAACTGAAACCCTTCCCCACACACTGAAACCTCTTCCCACACACAAACATCTTCACCACAGACTGAAACCCTTCCCCACACACTGAAACCTCTTCCACACACACTGAAACCTCTTCCACGCACACTGAAACCCCGTCCCCGCACACTGAAACCTCTTTCCCACACACTGAATCCCCTTCACCACACACTGAAACCCCTTCCGCACGCAGTGAAACCTCTTCCACACACACTGAAACATCTTCCCCACACACTGAAAATACTTCCCCACACGCTGAAACTTCTTCCACACCCACTGAAACCCATCCCCACACACTGAAAACCCATCCACACACACTGAAACATCTTCCACACACAAGGAAACCTCTTCCGCACACATTGAAACCCCTTCCCCACACACTGAAACGTTTCCCTACACACTGAAACCCATCCCCACACACTGAGACCTTTACCCCACACACTGAAATCTCTTCCCCACACACTGAAAACCTTACCCACACACTGAAACCCCTTCCCCACAGACAAACACCCCTTAACCACACACTGGAACCCATCACCGCACACTGAAATCTCTTCCCCACACACTGAAACCTCTTCCCCACCCACTGAAACCTCTTCCCCACACACAGAAACCCATCCCCCACACACTGAAACCCATCCCCACACACTGAAATCCATCCCCACACACTGAAACATCTTCCCCACAAGCTGAAAGCTCTTCCCCAAAGACTGAAACCCTTACCCACACACTGAAACCTCTTCCCCACACACTGAAACCCCTTCCGCACGCACTGAAACATCTTCCACGCACACTGAAACCTCTTCCCCAAACACAGAAACCTCTTCCCCACACACTGAGACCTCTTCCCCACACACTGAACCTCCTTCCCCACGCACTGAATCCTCTTCCACATACACTGAAACATCTTCCCCACACACTGAAACCTCTTCCCCACACGCTGAATCTTATTCCACACCCACTGAAACTCATCGCAACACACTGAAACCGTTTCCACACACACTAAAACCTCCTCCACAGACACTGAATCCCCTTCCCCACACACTGAAACATCTTCCACACACACCTTAACCCCTTCCCCGCACACTGAAAACCCTTCCCCAAACACTGAAACCCCTTCCACACACACTGAAACCCCTTCCCCGCACAGTGAACCCCTTCTCCACGCACTGAAACCTCTTCGCCACACACATGAAACCCCTTCCCCACAAACTGAAACCGACCCCCACACACTAAAACCTCCTCCACAGACACTGAATCCCCTTCCCCACACACTGAAACACCTTCCACACACACTAAAACCTCCTCCACAGACACTGAATCCCCTTCGCCACACACTGAAACACCTTCCACACACACTTTAACCCCTTCCCCGCACACTGAAAACCCTTCCCCACACACTGAAACCCCTTCCACACACATTGAAACCCCTTCCCCGCACAGTGAACCCCTTCTCCACGCACTGAAACCTCTTCCCCACACACTGAAACCCCTTCCCCACACAAAGAAAGCCATCTCCACACACTGAAACCTCTTCCCCACAAACTGAAACCCCTTCCACACACACTGAAACCCATCCACACTCACTGAAACCTCTTCCCCACACACTGCAACCTCTTCCCCACACACTGAAACACCTTCCCCACACACTGAAACCCCTTCCCCACACACTGAAACATCTTCCCCGAACACTGATACCCCTTCTCCACACACTGAAACCACTTCCCCAAAAACTGAAACCTCTTCCCCACACACTGAAACCTCTACCCCACACACTGAAACCCCTTATCCACACACTGAAACCCCTTATCCACACACTGAAACCCCTTTCCCACAAACTGAAACCTCTTCCCCACGCACAGATACCTCTTCCGCACACACTGAAACCACTTCCCCAAAAACTGAAACCTCTTCCCCACACACTGAAACCTCTACCCCACACACTGAAACCCCTTCCAAACACACTGAAACACATCACCACACACTGAACCCTCATCACCACACACTGAAACCCCTGCCCCACACACTGAAACCCCTTCCCCACACACTGAAACGCATCCCCACACACTGAAACCTCTTCCCCACACGCTGAAACCCCTTCCCCACACACTGAAACCCATCCCCACACACTGAAACCCTTCCCCACACACTGAAACATCTTCCGACACCTTGAAACCTCTTCGCCACAGACTGAAACCCTTCCCCACACACGAAAACCTCTTCCCCACACACTGAAACCTCTTCCCCACAAACGGAAACCCCTTCCCTGCACACTGAAACCTCTTTCCCACAAAGTGAATCCCCTTCACCACACACTGAAACCTCATCCACACAGACTGAAACCCTTCCCCACACACTGAAACCTCTTCCCCTCACACTGAAACCCCTTCCCCACGCACTGAAACCTCCTCCACACACACTGAAACATCTTCCCCACACACTGAAACCTCTTCCCCACACACTGAAACTCCTTCCCCACGCACTGAAAACTCTTCCACACACACTGAAACATCTTCCCCACACACTGAAACCTCTTCCGCACACGCTGAAAATTCTTCCAAACCCACTGAAACCCATCCCCACACACTGAAAACCATTCCACACACACTGAAACCTCTTCCACACAAACTGAAACCCCTTCCCCACACAAGGAAACCTCCCCTACATACTGAAACCCATCCCCACAAACTTAAACCTGTACCCCACACACTGAAACCCCTTCCCCACAGAATGAAACCCCTTAACCACACACTGAAACCCATCGCCACACACTGAAATCTCTTCCCCACACACTGAAACCCCTTCCCCCACACTGAAAACCATTCCCCACACACTGAAAACCATCCCCACACACTGAAACCCCTTCCACACACACTGAAACATCTTCAACACAAATTGAAACCCCTTCCCCACACACTGAAACCCCTTCCACACACACTGTAACCCCTTCCCCGCACAATAAAAAGCCTTCCCCACGCACTGAAACCCCTTCCCCACGCACTGAACCACTTCCCCACACACTGAAACCCATTCCCCACAAACTGAAACCCATCCCGACAGACTGAAACACATCCCCACAGACTGAAACCCCTTCCCCACACACTGAAACCCATCCCCACACACTGAAACCTCTTCCACACACACTGAAACCTTTCCCTGCAGACTGAAACCCTTCCCCACACACTGAAACCTCTTCCCCACAAACTGAAACCACTTCCCCAAACACAGAAAGCCATCCCCACACACTGAAACCTGTTCCCCACACACTGCAACCTCTTCCCCACACACTGAAACCCCTTCCCCAAACACAGAAACCCCTTCCCCACACACTGAAACCTCTTCCCCACACACTGAAACCTCTTCCCCACACACAGAAACCCCTTATCCACACACTGAAACCCCTTTCCCACACACTGAAACACCTTCCCCACACACTGAAACCCCTTCCCGTCACACTGAAACCTCTTCCCCATACACTGATACCCCTTCCCCACACACTGAAACTACTTCCCCAAAAACTGAAACCTCTTCCCCACACACTGAAACCTCTACCCCACACACTGAAACCCCTTATCCACACACTGAAACCCCTTTCCCACACACTGAAACCTCTTCCCCACACACTGAAACCTCTTCCCCATACACTGATACCCCTCTCCCACACACTGAAACTACTTAACCAAAAACTGAAACCTCTTCCCCACACACTGAAACCTCTACCCCACACACTGAAACCCCTTATCCACACACTGAAACCCCTCCCCACACACTGAACCCTCATCCCCACACACTGAAACCCCTTCCCCACACACTGAAACCCCTTCCCCACATACTGAAACGCATCCCCACACACTGAAACCTCTTCCTCACACTTTGAAACCACTTCCCCACACACTGAAACCCATCCCCACACACTGAAACCCTTCCCCACACACTGAAACCTCTTCCCACACACTGAAACATCTTCACCACAGACTGAAACCCTTCCCCACACACTAAAACCTCTTCCCCACACACTGAAACCTCTTCCCCACACACGGAAACCATTTCCCCACACACTGAAACCTCTTCCCCTCACACTGAAACCCCTTCCCCACGCACTGAAACCTCCTCCACACACACTGAAACATCTTCCCCACTCACTGAAACGTCTTCCCCACACACTGAAACTCCTTCCCCACGCACTGAAAACTCTTCCACACACACTGAAACATCTTCCCCACACTCTGAAACCTCTTCCGCACACGCTGAAAATTCTTCCAAACCCACTGAAACCCATCCCTACACACTGAAAACCATTCCACACACACTGAAACCTCTTCCACACAAACTGAAACCCCTTCCCTACACACGGAAACCTCCGCTACATACTGAAACCCATCCCCACAAACTGAAACCTGTACCGCACACACTGAAACCTCTTCCCCACTCACTGAAAACCTTCCCCACACACTGAAACCCCTTCCCCACAGACTGAAACCCCTTAACCACACACTGAAACCCATCGCCACACACTGAAATCCCTTCCCCACACACTGAAACCATTCCCCACACACTGAAACCCATCCCCACACACTGAAACCCATTCCACACACACTGAAACATCTTCCACACAAATTGAAACCCCTTCCCCACACACTGAAACCCCTTCCACACACACTGTAACCCCTTCCCCGCACAATGGAAAGCCTTCCCCACGCACTGAAACCCCATCCCCACGCACTGAACCACTTCCCCACACACTAAAACCCATTCCCCACAAACTGAAACCCATCCCCACAGACTGAAACACATCCCCTCAGACTGAAACACATCCCCACAGACTGAAACACATCCCCACAGACTGAAACCCCTTCCCCACACACTGAAACCCATCCCCACACACTGAAACCCCTTCCACACACACTGAAACCTTTCCCTGCAGACTGAAACCCTTCCCCACACACTGAAACATCTTCCCCACAAACTGAAACCCCTTCCCCAAGCACAGAACGCCATCCCCACACACTGAAACCTGTTCCCCACACACTGCAACCTCTTCGCCACACACTGAAACCCCTTCCCCACACACAGAAGCCCCTTCCCCACACACTGAAACCTCTTCCCCACACACTGAAACCCCTTATCCACACACTGAAACCCCTTTCCCACACACTGAAACCTCTTCCCCACACACTGAAACCTCTTCCGCACAGACAGAAACCCCTTCCCCACACACTGAAAACCATCCCCACACACTGAAACCCCTTCCACACACACGGAAACATATTCCACACAATCTGAAACCCCTTCCCCACACACTGAAACCCCTTCCCCACACACTGAAACCCCTTCCCCACACACTGAAACCCCTTCCCCACATACTGAAACGCATCCCCACACACTGAAAACTCTTCCTCACACTTTGAAACCACTTCCCCACACACTGAAACCCATCCCCACACACTGAAACCCTTCCCCACACACTGAAACCTCTTCCCACACACTGAAACATCTTCACCACAGACTGAAACCCTTCCCCACACACTAAAACCTCTTCCCCACACACTGAAACCTCTTCCCCACACACGGAAACCATTTCCCCACACACTGAAACCTCTTCCCCTCACACTGAAACCCCTTCCCCACGCACTGAAACCTCCTCCACACACACTGAAACATCTTCCCCACTCACTGAAACGTCTTCCCCACACACTGAAACTCCTTCCCCACGCACTGAAAACTCTTCCACACACACTGAAACATCTTCCCCACACTCTGAAACCTCTTCCGCACACGCTGAAAATTCTTCCAAACCCACTGAATCCCATCCCTACACACTGAAAACCATTCCACACACACTGAAACCTCTTCCACACAAACTGAAACCCCTTCCCTACACACGGAAACCTCCGCTACATACTGAAACCCATCCCCACAAACTGAAACCTGTACCGCACACACTGAAACCTCTTCCCCACTCACTGAAAACCTTCCCCACACACTGAAACCCCTACCCCACAGACTGAAACCCCTTAACCACACACTGAAACCCATCGCCACACACTGAAATCCCTTCCCCACACACTGAAACCATTCCCCACACACTGAAACCCATCCCCACACACTGAAACCCATTCCACCCAAACTGAAACATCTTCCACACAAATTGAAACCCCTTCCCCACACACTGAAACCCCTTCCACACACACTGTAACCCCTTCCCCGCACAATGGAAAGCCTTCCCCACGCACTGAAACCCCATCCCCACGCACTGAACCACTTACCCACACACTAAAACCCATTCCCCACAAACTGAAACCCATCCCCACAGACTGAAACACATCCCCTCAGACTGAAACACATCCCCACAGACTGAAACACATCCCCACAGACTGAAACCCCTTCCCCACACACTGAAACCCATCCCCACACACTGAAACCCCTTCCACACACACTGAAACCTTTCCCTGCAGACTGAAACCCTTCCCCACACACTGAAACATCTTCCCCACAAACTGAAACCCCTTCCCCAAGCACAGAACGCCATCCCCACACACTGAAACCTGTTCCCCACACACTGCAACCTCTTCGCCACACACTGAAACCCCTTCCCCAAACACAGAAGCCCCTTCCCCACACACTGAAACCTCTTCCCCACACACTGAAACCCCTTATCCACACACTGAAACCCCTTTCCCACACACTGAAACCTCTTCCCCACACACTGAAACCTCTTCCGCACAGACAGAAAACCCTTCCCCACACACTGAAAACCATCCCCACACACTGAAACCCCTTCCACACACACGGAAACATATTCCACACAATCTGAAACCCCTTCCCCACACACTGAAACCCCTTCCACACACACTGTAACCCCTTCCCCGCACAATGAGATGCCTTCCCCACACACTGAAAACCCTTTCCCACGTACTGAAACCTCTT
Organism: Heterodontus francisci; assembly: GCF_036365525.1. Taxonomy (NCBI): domain Eukaryota; kingdom Metazoa; phylum Chordata; class Chondrichthyes; order Heterodontiformes; family Heterodontidae; genus Heterodontus; species Heterodontus francisci. The sequence continues at coordinate 7,017,058 of NC_090395.1, read as the reverse complement.
CTCCACACACTGAAACCACTTCCCCACAACCTGAAACCCTTCCCCACAGACTGAAACACTTCACCACAGACTGAAACCCCTTCCCCACACACTGAAACCCATCCCCACACACTGACAACTCTTCCACACACATTGAAACCTTTCCCTGCAGACTGAAACCCTTCCCCACACTCTGAAACCTCTTCCCCACAAACTGAAACCCCTTCCCCAAACACAGAAAGCCATCCCCGCACACTGAAACCTCTTCCCCACAAACTGAAACCGCTTCCCCACACACTGACACTCATCCCCACACACTGAAACCTCTTCCCCACACACTGCAACCACTTCCCCACACACTGAAACCCCTTCCCCACACACAGAAACCCCCTCCCCACACACTGAAACATCTTCCCCACACACTGAAACCCCTTCCCCACAGACTGAAACCACTTCCCCACACACTGAACCCTCTTCCCCACACACTGAAACCTCTTCCCCACACACTGAAACCCCTTATCCACACACTGAAAACTCTTCCACACAGACAGAACCCCCTTCCCCACACACTGAAAACCATCCCCACACACTGAAACCTCATCCCCACACACTGAAATCCCTTCCCCACACACTGAAACCCTTCCCCACACACTGAAACCCTTCCCCACACACTGAAACCTCTTCCCCACACACTGCAACCTCTTGCCCACACACTGAAACCCCTTCCCCACACACAGAAAACCCTTCCCCACACACTAAAACCTCTTCCCCACACTCTTAAACCCCTTCCCCACACACTGAAACCACTTCCCCACAACCTGAAACCCTTCCCCACAGACTGAAACACTTCACCACAGACTGAAACCCCTTCCCCACACACTGAAACCCATCCCCACACACTGACAACTCTTCCACACACATTGAAACCTTTCCCTGCAGACTGAAACCCTTCCCCACACTCTGAAACCTCTTCCCCACAAACTGAAACCCCTTCCCCAAACACAGAAAGCCATCCCCGCACACTGAAACCTCTTCCCCACAAACTTAAAGCGCTTCCCCACACACTGACACTCATCCCCACACACTGAAACCTCTTCCCCACACACTGCAACCACTTCCCCACACACTGAAACCCCTTCCCCACACACAGAAACCCCCTCCCCACACACTGAAACATCTTCCCCACACACTGAAACCCCTTCCCCACGGACTGAAACCACTTCCCCACACACTGAACCCTCTTCCCCACACACTGAACCCTCTTCCCCACACACTGAAACCTCTTCCCCACACACTGAAACCCCTTATCCACACACTGAAAACTCTTCCACACAGACAGAACCCCCTTCCCCACACACTGAAAACCATCCCCACACACTGAAACCTCATCCCCACAAACTGAAATCCCTTCCCCACACACTGAAAGCCTTCCCCACACACTGAAACCCTTCCCCACACACTGAAACCTCTTCCCCACACACTGCAACCTCTTGCCCACACACTGAAACCCCTTCCCCACACACAGAAAACCCTTCCCCACACACTAAAACCTCTTCCCCACACTCTTAAACCCCTTCCCCACACACTGAAACCCATCCCCACACACTGAAACCCTTCCCCACACTCTGAAACCCATACCCACACTCTGAAAACTCTTCCACACACAATGAAACCTTTCCCTGCAGACTGAAACCCTTCCCCACACACTGAAACCCCTTCCCCACAAACTGAAACCCCTTCCCCAAACACAGAAAGCCATCCCCACACACTGAAACCTCTTCCCCACACACTGAAACCGCTACCCCACACGCTAAAACCCATCCCCACACACTGAAGCCTCTTCCCCAAACACTGCAACCTCTTCCCCACACACTGAAACACCTTACCCACACACAGAAACTCCTTCCCCACACACTGAAACCTCTTCCCCACACACTGAAAACGCTACCCCACACACTGAAACCCATCCCCACTCACTGAAACCCCTTTCCCACACACTGAAACCTCTTACCCACACACTGAAACCTCTTCCCCATACACTGATACCCCTCCCCCACACACTGAAACTACTTCCCCAAAAACTGAAACCTCTTCCCCACACACTGAAACCTCTACCCCACACACTGAAACCCCTTATCCACACACTGAAACCCCTTTCCCACACACTGAAACCCCTTCCCCACACACTGAAACCCATCCCCACACACTGAACCCTCATCCCCACACACTGAAACCCCTTCCCCACACACTGAAACCCCTTCCCCACACACTGAAACGCATCCCCACACACTGAAACCTCTTCCCCACACTCTGAAACCCCTTCCCCACACACTGAAACCCATCCCCACACACTGAAACCCTTCCCCACACACTGAAACCTCTTCCCACACACTGAAACATATTCGCCACAGACTGAAACCCTTCCCCACACACTAAAACCTCTTCCCCACACACTGAAACCTCTTCCCCACACACTGAAACCTCTTCCCCACACACTGAAACCTCTTCCCCTCACACTGAAACCCCTTCCCCACGCACTGAAACCTCCTCCACACACACTGAAACATCTTCCCCACTCACTGAAACCTCTTCCCCACACACTGAATACTCTTCCACACACACTGAAACATCTTCCCCACACACTGAAACATCTTCCCCACATTCGGAAACCTCTTCAGCACACGCTGAAAATTCTTCCAAACCCACTGAAACCCATCCCCACACACTGAAAACCATTCCACACACACTGAAACCTCTTCCACACAAACTGAAACCACTTCCCTACACACGGAAACCTCCCCTACATACTGAAACCCATCCCCACAAACTGAAACCTGTACCCCACACACTGAAACCTCTTCCCCATACACTGAAAACCTCCCCCACACACTGAAACCCCTTCCCCACGGACTGAAACCACTTCCCCACACACTGAACCCTCTTCCCCACACACTGAAACCTCTTCCCCACACACTGAAACCCCTTATCCACACACTGAAAACTCTTCCACACAGACAGAACCCCCTTCCCCACACACTGAAAACCATCCCCACACACTGAAACCTCATCCCCACACACTGAAATCCCTTCCCCACACACTGAAACCCTTCCCCACACACTGAAACCCTTCCCCACACACTGAAACCTCTTCCCCACACACTGCAACCTCTTGCCCACACACTGAAACCCCTTCCCCACACACAGAAAACCCTTCCCCACACACTAAAACCTCTTCCCCACACTCTTAAACCCCTTCCCCACACACTGAAACCCATCCCCACACACTGAAACCCATCCCCACACACTGAAACCCTTCCCCACACTCTGAAACCCATACCCACACTCTGAAAACTCTTCCACACACAATGAAACCTTTCCCTGCAGACTGAAACCCTTCCCCACACACTGAAACCCCTTCCCCACAAACTGAAACCCCTTCCCCAAACACAGAAAGCCATCCCCACACACTGAAACCTCTTCCCCACACACTGAAACCGCTACCCCACACGCTAAAACCCATCCCCACACACTGAAGCCTCTTCCCCAAACACTGCAACCTCTTCCCCACACACTGAAACACCTTACCCACACACAGAAACTCCTTCCCCACACACTGAAACCTCTTCCCCAAACACTGAAAACGCTACCCCACACACTGAAACCCATCCCCACTCACTGAAAACCCTTTCCCACACACTGAAACCTCTTACCCACACACTGAAACCTCTTCCCCATACACTGATACCCCTCCCCCACACACTGAAACTACTTCCCCAAAAACTGAAACCTCTTCCCCACACACTGAAACCTCTACCCCACACACTGAAACCCCTTATCCACACACTGAAACCCCTTTCCCACACACTGAAACCCCTTCCCCACACACTGAAACCCATCCCCACACACTGAACCCTCATCCCCACACACTGAAACCCCTTCCCCACACACTGAAACCCCTACCCCACACACTGAAACGCATCCCCACACACTGAAACCTCTTCCCCACACTCTGAAACCCCTTCCCCACACACTGAAACCCATCCCCACACACTGAAACCCTTCCCCACACACTGAAACCTCTTCCCACACACTGAAACATCTTCGCCACAGACTGAAACCCTTCCCCACACACCAAAACCTCTTCCCCACACACTGAAACCTCTTCCCCACACACGGAAACCCCTTCCTCACACACTGAAACCTCTTCCCCTCACACTGAAACCCCTTCCCCACGCTCTGAAACCTCCTCCACACACACTGAAACATCTTCCCCACTCACTGAAACCTCTTCCCCACACACTGAATACTCTTCCACACACACTGAAACATCTTCCCCACACACTGAAACATCTTCCCCACATTCTGAAACCTCTTCAGCACACGCTGAAAATTCTTCCAAACCCACTGAAACCCATCCCCACACACTGAAAACCATTCCACACACACTGAAACCTCTTCCACACAAACTGAAACCACTTCCCTACACACGGAAACCTCCCCTACATACTGAAACCCATCCCCACAAACTGAAACCTGTACCCCACACACTGAAACCTCTTCCCCATACACTGAAAACCTTCCCCACACACTGAAACCCCTTCCCCACAGACTGAAACCCCTTAACCACACACTGAAACCCATCGCCACACACTGAAAACTCTTCCCCACACACTGAAACCCCTTCCCCCACACTGAAACCCATTCCCCACACACTGAAACCCATCCCCACACACTGAAACCCCTTCCACACACAATGAAACATCTTCCACACAAATTGAAACCCCTTCCCCACACACTGAAACCCCTTCCACACACACAGTAACCCTTACCCGCACAAAGAAAAGCCTTCCCCAAACACTGAAACCCCTTCCCCACGCACTGAACCACTTCCCCACACACTGAAACCCATTCCCCACAAACTGAAACCCATCCCCACAGACTGAAACACATCCCCACAGACTGAAACCCCTTCCCCACACACTGAAACCCATCCCCACACACTGAAACCCCTTCCACACTCACTGAAACCTTTCCCTGCAGACTGAAACCCTTCCCCACACACAGAAACCTCTTCCCCACAAACTGAAACCCCTTCCCCAAACACAGAAAGCCATCCCCACACACTGAAGCCTGTTCCCCACACACTGCAACCTCTTCCCCACACACTGAAACCCCTTCCCCACACAGAGAAACCCCTTCCCCACACATTGAAACCTCTTCCCCACACACTGAAACCCCTTATCCACACACTGAAACCCCTTTCCCACACACTGAAACCTCTTCCCCACACACTGAAACCTCTTCCGCACAGACAGAAACCCCTTCCCCACACACTGAAAACCATCCCCACACACTGAAACCCCTTCCACACACACTGAAACATATTCCACACAATCTGAAACCCCTTCCCCACACACTGAAACCCCTTCCACACACACTGTAAGCCCTTCCCCGCACAATGAGACGCCTTCCCCACACACTGACACCCCTTTCCCAAGCACTGAAACCTCTTCCCCACACACTGAAACCCCTTCCCCACAAACTGAAACCCTTTCCCCAAACACAGAAAGCCATCCCTGCACACTGAAACATCATCCCCACAAACTGAAACCGCTTCCCCACACACTGACGCCCATCCCCACACACTGAAACCTCTTCCCCACACACTGCAACCTCTTCCCGACACACTGAAACCCCTTCCCCACACACAGAAACCCCTTCCCCGCACACTGAAACATCTTCCCCACACACTGAAACCCCTTCCCCCCAGACTGAAACCACTTGCCCACACACTGAAACCTCTTCCCCACACACTGAAACCTCTTCCCCACACACTGAAACCTCTTCCCCACACACTGAAACCCCTTATCCACGCACTGAAACCCCTTCGCCACACACAGAAACCTCTTACCCACACACTGAAAACTCTTCCACATAGGCAGAACCCCCTTCCCCACACACTGAAAACCATCCCCACACACTGAAACCTCATCCCCACACACTGAAACCCCTTCCCCACACACTGAAACCCTTCCCCACACACTGAAACCTCTTCCCCACACACTGCAACCTCTTGCCCACACACTGAAACACCTTCCCCACACACAGAAACCCCTTCCCCACACACTGAAACCTCTTCCCCACACGCTGAAACCCCTTCCCCACACACTAAAACCCATCCCCACACACTGAAACCCTTCCCCACACACTGAAACCCATCCACACACACTGAAACCTCTTCCACACACACTGAAACCTTACCCTACAGACTGAAACCCTTCCCCACACACTGAAACCCCTTCCCCACAAACCGAAACCCCTTCCCCAAACACAGAAAGCCATCCCCACACACTGAAACCTATTCCCCGCACACTGAAACCGCTACCCCACACACTGAAACCCATCCCCACACCCTGAAACCTCTTCCCCCCACACTGCAACCTCTTCCCCACACACTGAAACACCTTCCCCACACACAGAAACCCCTTCCCCACACACTGAAACCTCTTCCCCACACTCTGCAACCCCTTCCCCACACACTGAAACGCTTACCCACACACTGTAACCTCTTCCCCACACACTGAAACCTCTTCCCCACACACTGAAACCTCTTCCCCACACACTGAAACCTCTTCCCCACACGCTGAAACTTCTTCCAAACACACTGAAACCCATCCGCACACACTGAAAACCCTTCCACACACACTGAAACCTCTTCTACACAAACTGAAACCCCTTCCCCACACACGGAAACCTCTTCTGCACACACTGAAACCCCTTCCCTACACACTGAAACCCATCCCCACAAACTGAAACCTGTACCCCACACACTGAAACCTCTTCCCCACACACTGAAAACCTTCCCCACACACTGAAACCCCTCCCCCACACACTGAAACCCATCCCCACACACTGAAACCTCTTACCCACACACTGCAACCTCTTCCCCACACACTGCAACCTCTTCCCCACACACTGAAACCCCTTCCCCACACACATAACCCCCTTCCCCAAACACTGAAACCTCATCCCCACACACTGAAATCCCTTCCCCACAGACTGAAACCCATCCCCACACGTTGAAACCCTTCCCCACACACTGAAACCTCTTCCCACACACTGAAACCTCTTGCCCACACACTGCAACCTCTTGCCCACACACTGAAACCCCTTCCCCACACACAGAAAACCCTTCCCCACACACTGAAACCTCTTCCCCACACACTGCAACCTCTTCCCGACACACTGAAACCCCTTCCCCACACACAGAAACCCCTTCCCCGCACACTGAAACATCTTCCCCACACACTGAAACCCCTTCCCCACAGACTGAAACCACTTGCCCACACACTGAAACCTCTTCCCCACACACTGAAACCTCTTCCCCACACACTGAAACCCCTTATCCACGCACTGAAACCCCTTCGCCACACACAGAAACCTCTTACCCACACACTGAAAACTCTTCCACATAGGCAGAACCCCCTTCCCCACACACTGAAAACCATCCCCACACACTGAAACCTCATCCCCACACACTGAAACCCCTACCCCACACACTGAAACCCTTCCCCACACACTGAAAACCCTTCCAAACACACTGAAACCTCTTCCCCACACACTGCAACCTCTTGCCCACACACTGAAACACCTTCCCCACACACTGAAACCCCTTCCCCACACACTGAAACCTCTTCCCCACACTCTGAAACCCCTTCCCCACACACTAAAACCCATCCCCACACACTGAAACCCTTCCCCACACACTGAAACCCATCCCCACACACTGAAACCTCTTCCACACACACTGAAACCTTTCCCTACAGACTGAAACCCTTCCCCACACACTGAAACCCCTTCCCCACAAACAGAAACCCCTTCCCCAAACACAGAAAGCCATCCCCACACACTGAAACCTATTCCCCGCACACTGAAACCGCTACCCCACACACTGAAACCCATCCCCACACCCTGAAACCTCTTCCCCCCACACTGCAACCTCTTCCCCACACACTGAAACACCTTCCCCACACACAGAAACCCCTTCCCCACACACTGAAACCTCTTCCCCACACACTGAAACCTCTTCCCCACACACTGAAACCTCTACCCCACACACTGAAACCTCTTCCCCACACGCTGAAACTTCTTCCAAACACACTGAAACCCATCCGCACACACTGAAAACCCTTCCACACACACTGAAACCTCTTCTACACAAACTGAAACCCCTTCCCCACACACGGAAACCTCTTCTGCACACACTGAAACCCCTTCCCTACACACTGAAACCCATCCCCACAAACTGAAACCTGTACCCCACACACTGAAACCTCTTCCCCACACACTGAAAACCTTCCCCACACACTGAAACCCCTCCCCCACACACTGAAACCCATCCCCACACACTGAAACCTCTTACCCACACACTGCAACCTCTTCCCCACACACTGCAACCTCTTCCCCACACACTGAAACCCCTTCCCCACACACTGAAACCCCTTCCCCACACACTGAAACCTCATCCCCACACACTGAAATCCCTTCCCCACAGACTGAAACCCATCCCCACACGTTGAAACCCTTCCCCACACACTGAAACCTCTTCCCACACACTGAAACCTCTTCCCCACACACTGCAACCTCTTGCCCACACACTGAAACCCCTTCCCCACACACAGAAAACCCTTCCCCACACACTAAAACCTCTTCCCCACACTCTTAAACCCCTTCCCCACACACTGAAACCCATCCCCACACACTGAAACCCTTCCCCACACACTGAAACCCATCCCCACACACTGAAAACTCTTCCACACACAATGAAACCTTTCCCTACAGACTGAAACCCTTCCCCACACACTGAAACCCCTTCCCCACAAACTGAAACCCCTTCCCCAAACACAGAAAGCCATCCACACACACTGAAACCTCTTCCCCACACACTGAAACCGCTACCCCACACGCTGAAACCCATCCCCACACACTGAAGCCTCTTCCCCAAACACTGCAACCTCTTCCCCACACACTGAAACACCTTACCCACACACAGAAACCCCTTCCCCACACACTGAAACCTCTTCCCCACACACTGAAAACGCTACCCCACACACTGAAACCCATCCCCACTCACTGAATCCCCTTTCCCACACACTGAAACCTCTTACCCACACACTGAAACCTCTTCCCCATACACTGATACCCCTCCCCCACACACTGAAACTACTTCCCCAAAAACTGAAACCTCTTCCCCACACACTGAAACCTCTACCCCACACACTGAAACCCCTTATCCACACACTGAAACCCCTTTCCCACACACTGAAACCCCTTCCCCACACACTGAAACCCATCCCCACACACTGAACCCTCATCCCCACACACTGAAACCCCTTCCCCACACACTGAAACCCCTTCCCCACACACTGAAACGCATCCCCACACACTGAAACCTCTTCCCCACACTCTGAAACCACTTCCCCACACACTGAAACCCATCCCCACACACTGAAACCCTTCCCCACACACTGAAACCTCTTCCCACACACTGAAACATCTTCGCCACAGACTGAAACCCTTCCCCACACACTAAAACCTCTTCCCCACACACTGAAACCTCTTCCCCACACACGGAAACCTCTTCCCCACACACGGAAACCCCTTCCCCACACACTGAAACCCCTTCCCCACGCACTGAAACCTCCTCCACACACACTGAAACATCTTCCCCACTCACTGAAACCTCTTCCCCACACACTGAAACTCCTTCCCCACGCACTGAATACTCTTCCACACACACTGAAACATCTTCCCCACATTCTGAAACCTCTTCAGCACACGCTGAAAATTCTTCCAAACCCACTGAAACCCATCCCCACACACTGGAAACCATTCCACACACACTGAAACCTCTTCCACACAAACTGAAACCCCTTCCCTACACACGGAAAGCTCCCCTACATACTGAAACCCATCCCCACAAACTGAAACCTGTACCCCACACACTGAAACCTCTTCCCCACTCACTGAAAACCTTCCCCACACACTGAAACCCCTTCCCCACAGACTGAAACCCCTTAACCACACACTGAAACCCATCGCCACACACTGAAAACTCTTCCCCATACACTGAAACCCCTTCCCCCACACTGAAACCCATTCCCCACACACTGAAACCCATCCCCACACACTGAAACCCCTTCCACACACAATGAAACATCTTCCACACAAATTGAAACCCCTTCCCCACACACTGAAACCCATTCCCCACAAACTGAAACCCATCCCCACAGACTGAAACACATCCCCACAGACTGAAACCCCTTCCCCACACACTGAAACCCATCCCCACACACTGAAACCCCTTCCACACACACTGAAACCTTTCCCTGCAGACTGAAACCCTTCCCCACACACTGAAACCTCTTCCCCACAAACTGAAACCCCTTCCCCAAACACAGAAAGCCATCCCCACACACTGAAACCTGTTCCCCACACACTGCAACCTCTTCCCCACACACTGAAACCCCTTCCCCACACACAGAAACCCCTTCCCCACACATTGAAACCTCTTCCCCACACACTGAAACCCCTTATCCACACACTGAAAACCGTCCCCACACACTGAAACCCCTTCCACACACACTGAAACATATTCCACACAATCTGAAACCCCTTCCCCACACACTGAAACCCCTTCCACACACACTGAAACCTCTTCCCCACACACTGAAACCCCTTCCCCACACACTGTAAGCCCTTCCCCGCACAATGAGACGCCTTCCCCACACACTGAAACCCCTTTCCCACGCACTGAAACCTCTTCCCCACACACTGAAACCCCTTCCCCACAAACTGAAACCCTTCCCCACAGACTGAAACACTTCACCACAGACTGAAACCCCTTCCCCACACACTGAAACCCATCCCCACACACTGAAAACTCTTCCACACACACTGAAACCTTTCCCTGCAGACTGAAACCCTTCCCCACACTCTGAAACCTCTTCCCCACAAACTGAAACCCCTTCCCCAAACACAGAAAGCCATCCCTGCACACTGAAACCTCTTCCCCACAAACTGAAACCGCTTCCCCACACACTGACACCCATCCCCACACACTGAAACCTCTTCCCCACACACTGCAACCTCTTCCCCACACACTGAAACCCCTTCCCCACACACATAAACCCCTTCCCCACACGCTGAAACATCTTCCCCACACAGTGAAACCCCTTCCCCACAGACTGAAACCACTTGCCCACACACTGAAACCTCTTCCCCACACACTGAAACCTCTTCCCCACGCACTGAAACTCCTTATCCACGCACTGAAACCCCTTCGGCACACACTGAAACCTCTTACCCACACACTGAAAACTCTTCCACACAGACAGAACCCCCTTCCCCACACACTGAAAACCATCCCCACTCACTGAAACCTCATCCCCACACACTGAAACCCCTTCCCCACACACTGAAACCCTTCCCCACACACTGAAACCTCTTCCCCACACACTGCAACCTCTTGCCCACACACTGAAACACCTTCCCAACACACAGAAACCCCTTAGCCACACACTGAAACCTCTTCCCCAAACTCTGAAACCCCTTCCCCACACACTAAAACCCATCCCCACACACTGAAACCCTTCCCCACACACTGAAACCCATCCCCACACACTGAAACATCTTCCACACACACTGAAACCTTTCCCTGCAGACTGAAACCCTTCCCCACACTCTGAAACCTCTTCCCCACAAACTGAAACCCCTTCTCCAAACACAGAAAGCCATCCCTGCACACTGAAACCTCTTCCCCACACACTGAAACCGCTTCCCCACACACTGACACCCATCCCCACACACTGAAACCTCTTCCCCACACACTGCAACCTCTTCCCCACACACTGAAACCCCTTCCCCACACGCTGAAACCCCTTCCCCACACGCTGAAACATCTTCCCCACACACTGAAACCCCTTCCCCACAGACTGAAACCACTTGCCCACACACTGAAAACTCTTCCCCACACACTGAAATCTCTTCCCCACGCACTGAAACCCCTTATCCACGCACTGAAACCCCTTCGGCACACACTGAAACCTCTTACCCACACACTGAAAACTCTTCCACACAGACAGAACCCCCATCCCCACACACTGAAAACCATCCCCACACACTGAACCCTCATCCCCACACACTGAAACCCCTTCCCCACACACTGAAACCCTTCCCCACACACTGAAACCTCTTGCCCACACACTGCAACCTCTTGCCCACACACTGAAACACCTTCCCCACACACAGAAACCCCTTCCCCACACACTGAAACCTCTTCCCCACACTCTGAAACCCCTTCCCCACACACTAAAACCCATCCCCACACACTGAAACCCTTCCCCACACACTGAAACCCATCCCCACACACTGAAACCTCTTCCACACACACTGAAACCTTTCACTACAGACTGAAACCCTTCCCCACACACTGAAACCCCTTCCCCACAAACAGAAACCCCTTCCCCAAACACAGAAAGCCATCCCCACACACTGAAACCTATTCCCCGCACACTGAAACCGCTACCCCACACACTGAAACCCATCCCCACACCCTTAAACCTCTACCCCCCACACTGCAACCTCTTCCCCACACACTGAAACACCTTCCCCACACACAGAAACCCCTACCCCACACACTGAAACCTCTTCCCCACACACTGCAACCCCTTCCCCACACACTGAAACGCTTTCCCACACACTAAAACCTCTTCCCCACACACTGAAACCTCTTCCCCACACACTGAAACCTCTTCCCCACACACTGAAACCTCTTCCCCACACACTGAAACCTCTACCCCACACATTGAAACCTCTTCCCCACACGCTGAAACTTCTTCCAAACACACTGAAACCCATCCCCACACACTGAAACCCCTTCCACAATCACTGAAACCTCTTCTACACAAACTGAAACCCCTTCCCCACACACGGAAACCTCTTCTGCACACACTGAAACCCCTTCCCTACACACTGAAACCCATCCCCACAAACTGAAACCTGTACCTCACACACTGAAACCTCTTCCCCACACACTGAAAACCTTCCCCACACACTGAAACCCCTTCCCCACACACTGAAACCCATCCCCACACACTGAAACCTCTTACCCACACACTGCAACCTCTTCCCCACACACTGCAACCTCTTCCCCACACACTGAAACCCCTTCCCCACACACATAACCCCCTTCCCCACACACTGAAACCTCATCCCCACACACTGAAATCCCTTCCCCACAGACTTAAACCCATCCCCACACGTTGAAACCCTTCCCCACACACTGAAACCTCTTCCCACACACTGAATCCTCTTCGCCACAGACTGAAACCCTTCCCCACACACTAAAACCTCTTCCCCACACACTGATACCTCTTCCCCACACACTGAAACCCCTTCCCCGCACACTGAAACCTCTTTCCCACACACTGAATCCCCTTCACCACACCCTGAAACCCCTTCCCCACACACTGAAACCTCTTCCCCACGCACTGAAACCCCTTCCCCACAGACTGAAACCCCTTCCCCACACTCTGAAAACTCTTCCCCACACACTGAAATCTCTTCCCCGCACACTGAAACCACTTCCACACACACTGAAACCTCTTCCACACAAACTGAAACCCCTTCCCCAGACACTGAAACCCCTTCCCCACACACTGAAACTCCTTCCCCACGCAATGAAACCTCTTCAACACACACTGAAACATCTTCCCCACACACTGAAACCTCTTCCCCACACACTGAAAACCTTCCCCACACACTGAAACCCCTTCTCCACAGACTGAAACCCCTCCAGCAAACACTGAAACCCATCCCCACACACTGAAATCTCTTCCCCACAAACTGAAACCCATCCCCACACTCTGAAACCCCTTCCACACACACTGAAACATCTTCAACACAAACTGAAACACCTTCCACACACACTGAAACCCCTTCCCAGCACAATGATACGCCTTCCGCACACACTGAAACCCCTTCCCCACGCACTGAAACCTCTTCCCCACACACTGAAATCCCTTCCCCACAAACTGATACCCATCCCCAAAGACTGAAACACATCCCCACAGGTTGAAACCCCTTCCCCTCACACTGAAACCCATCCCCACACACTGAAACGTCTTCCACACACACAGAAAGCCATCCCCACACACTGAAACCTCTTCCCCACACACTGAAACCACTTCCCCAAACACAGAAAGCCATCCCCACACACTGAAACCCCTTCCCCAGGCACTGAAACCCCTTCCCCACACACTGAAACTCCTTCCCCACGCAATGAAACCTCTTCAACACACACTGAAACATCTTCCCCACACACTGAAACCTCTTCCCCACAAGCTGAAACTTCTTCCAAACCCACTGAATCCCATCCCCATACACTGAAACCTTTCCCTACACACTGAAAATCCATCCCCACAACTGAAACCTGTACCCCACACACTGAAACCTCTTCCCCACACACTGAAAACCTTCCCCACACACTGAAACCCCTTCTCCACAGACTGAAACCCCTCCAGCAAACACTGAAACCCATCCCCACACACTGAAATCTCTTCCCCACAAACTGAAACCCATCCCCACACACTGAAACCCCTTCCACACACACTGAAACATCTTCAACACAAACTGAAACACCTTCCACACACACTGAAACCCCTTCCCAGCACAATGATACGCCTTCCGCACACACTGAAACCCCTTCCCCACGCACTGAAACCTCTTCCCCACACACTGAAATCCCTTCCCCACAAACTGAAACCCATCCCCAAAGACTGAAACACATCCCCACAGGTTGAAACCCCTTCCCCTCACACTGAAACCCATCCCCACACACTGAAACGTCTTCCACACACACAGAAAGCCATCCCCACACACTGAAACCTCTTCCCCACACACTGAAACCCCTTCCCCACACACTGAAACCCATACACACACACTGAATCCCCTTATCCACACACTGAAACACCTTTCCCACACACTGAAACCTCTTCCCCACACACTGAAACCCCTTCCCCACACACTGAAACCCATCCCCACACACTGAAACCCCTTATCCAAACACTGAAACCCCTTTCCCACACACTGAAACCCCTTCCCCACACACGGAAACCTCTTCTGCACACACTGAAACCCCTTCCCTACACACTGAAACCCATCCCCACAAACTGAAACCTGTACCCCACACACTGAAACCTCTTCCCCACACACTGAAAACCTTCCCCACACACTGAAACCCCTTCCCCACACACTGAAACCCATCCCCACACACTGAAACCTCTTACCCACACACTGCAACCTCTTCCCCACACACTGCAACCTCTTCCCCACACACTGAAACCCCTTCCCCACACACATAACACCCTTCCCCACACACTGAAACCTCATCCCCACACACTGAAATCCCTTCCCCACAGACTGAAACCCATCCCCACACGTTGAAACCCTTCCCCACACACTGAAACCTCTTCCCACACACTGAATCCTCTTCGCCACAGACTGAAACCCTTCCCCACACACTAAAACCTCTTCCCCACACACTGATACCTCTTCCCCACACACTGAAACCCCTTCCCCGCACACTGAAACCTCTTTCCCACACACTGAATCCCCTTCACCACACCCTGAAACCCCTTCCCCACACACTGAAACCTCTTCCCCACGCACTGAAACCCCTTCCCCACAGACTGAAACCCCTTCCCCACACTCTGAAAACTCTTCCCCACACACTGAAATCTCTTCCCCGCACACTGAAACCACTTCCACACACACTGAAACCTCTTCCACACAAACTGAAACCCCTTCCCCAGACACTGAAACCCCTTCCCCACACACTGAAACTCCTTCCCCACGCAATGAAACCTCTTCAACACACACTGAAACATCTTCCCCACACACTGAAACCTCTTCCCCAAACGCTGAAACTTCTTCCAAACCCACTGAATCCCATCCCCACACACTGAAACCTTTCCCTACACACTGAAAACCCATCCCCACAACTGAAACCTGTACCCCACACACTGAAACCTCTTCCCCACACACTGAAAACCTTCCCCACACACTGAAACCCCTTCTCCACAGACTAAAACCCCTCCAGCAAACACTGAAACCCATCCCCACACACTGAAATCTCTTCCCCACAAACTGAAACCCATCCCCACACTCTGAAACCCCTTCCACACACACTGAAACATCTTCAACACAAACTGAAACACCTTCCACACACACTGAAACCCCTTCCCAGCACAATGATACGCCTTCCGCACACACTGAAACCCCTTCCCCACGCACTGAAACCTCTTCCCCACACACTGAAATCCCTTCCCCACAAACTGAAACCCATCCCCAAAGACTGAAACACATCCCCACAGGTTGAAACCTCTTCCCCTCACACTGAAACCCATCCCCACACACTGAAACGTCTTCCACACACACAGAAAGCCATCCCCACACACTGAAACCTCTTCCCCACACACTGAAACCACTTCCCCAAACACAGAAAGCCGTCCCCACACACTGAAACCCCTTCCCCAGACACTGAAACCCCTTCCCCACACACTGAAACTCCTTCCCCACGCAATGAAACCTCTTCAACACACACTGAAACATCTTCCCCACACACTGAAACCTCTTCCCCACAAGCTGAAACTTCTTCCAAACCCACTGAATCCCATCCCCACACACTGAAACCTTTCCCTACACACTGAAAATCCATCCCCACAACTGAAACCTGTACCCCACACACTGAAACCTCTTCCCCACACACTGAAAACCTTCCCCACACACTGAAACCCCTTCTCCACAGACTGAAACCCCTCCAGCAAACACTGAAACCCATCCCCACACACTGAAATCTCTTCCCCACAAACTGAAACCCATCCCCACACACTGAAACCCCTTCCACACACACTGAAACATCTTCAACACAAACTGAAACACCTTCCACACACACTGAAACCCCTTCCCAGCACAATGATACGCCTTCCGCACACACTGAAACCCCTTCCCCACGCACTGAAACCTCTTCCCCACACACTGAAATCCCTTCCCCACAAACTGAAACCCATCCCCAAAGACTGAAACACATCCCCACAGGTTGAAACCCCTTCCCCTCACACTGAAACCCATCCCCACACACTGAAACGTCTTCCACACACACAGAAAGCCATCCCCACACACTGAAACCTCTTCCCCACACACTGAAACCCCTTCCCCACACACTGAAACCCATACACACACACTGAATCCCCTTATCCACACACTGAAACACCTTTCCCACACACTGAAACCTCTTCCCCACACACTGAAACCCCTTCCCCACACACTGAAACCCATCCCCACACACTGAAACCCCTTATCCAAACACTGAAACCCCTTTCCCACACACTGAAACCCCTTCCCCACACACGGAAACCTCTTCTGCACACACTGAAACCCCTTCCCTACACACTGAAACCCATCCCCACAAACTGAAACCTGTACCCCACACACTGAAACCTCTTCCCCACACACTGAAAACCTTCCCCACACACTGAAACCCCTTCCCCACACACTGAAACCCATCCCCACACACTGAAACCTCTTACCCACACACTGCAACCTCTTCCCCACACACTGCAACCTCTTCCCCACACACTGAAACCCCTTCCCCACACACATAACACCCTTCCCCACACACTGAAACCTCATCCCCACACACTGAAATCCCTTCCCCACAGACTGAAACCCATCCCCACACGTTGAAACCCTTCCCCACACACTGAAACCTCTTCCCACACACTGAATCCTCTTCGCCACAGACTGAAACCCTTCCCCACACACTAAAACCTCTTCCCCACACACTGATACCTCTTCCCCACACACTGAAACCCCTTCCCCGCACACTGAAACCTCTTTCCCACACACTGAATCCCCTTCACCACACCCTGAAACCCCTTCCCCACACACTGAAACCTCTTCCCCACGCACTGAAACCCCTTCCCCACAGACTGAAACCCCTTCCCCACACTCTGAAAACTCTTCCCCACACACTGAAATCTCTTCCCCGCACACTGAAACCACTTCCACACACACTGAAACCTCTTCCACACAAACTGAAACCCCTTCCCCAGACACTGAAACCCCTTCCCCACACACTGAAACTCCTTCCCCACGCAATGAAACCTCTTCAACACACACTGAAACATCTTCCCCACACACTGAAACCTCTTCCCCAAACGCTGAAACTTCTTCCAAACCCACTGAATCCCATCCCCACACACTGAAACCTTTCCCTACACACTGAAAACCCTTCCCCACAAACTGAAACCCATCCCCAAAGACTGAAACACATCCCCACAGGTTGAAACCCCTTCCCCTCACACTGAAACCCATCCCCACACACTGAAACGTCTTCCACACACACAGAAAGCCATCCCCACACACTGAAACCTCTTCCCCACACACTGAAACCCCTTCCCCACACACTGAAACCCATACACACACACTGAATCCCCTTATCCACACACTGAAACACCTTTCCCACACACTGAAACCTCTTCCCCACACACTGAAACCCCTTCCCCACACACTGAAACCCATCCCCACACACTGAAACCCCTTATCCAAACACTGAAACCCCTTTCCCACACACTGAAACCCCTTCCACACACACTGTAAACCCCTCCCCGCTCACTGAAACCCCTTCCCCACGCACTGAAACCCCTTCCCCACACGCTGAAACACCTTCCCCACAATCTGAAACCCATCCCGACAGACTGAAACACATCCCCACAGACTGAAACCCCTTCCCCACACACTGAAACTCATCCCCACGCACTGAAACCTCTTCCACACACACTGAAACCTTTCCCTACAGACTGAAAGCCTTCCCCACACACTGAAAGCTCTTCCCCACAAACTGAAACCCCTTCCCCACACACAGAAAGCCATCCCCACACACTGAAACCTCTTCCCCACACACGGAAAGCCCTTCCCCACACAGTGAAACCCATCCCCACACACTGAAACCTCTTCCCCACACACTGCAACCTCTTCCCCACACACTGAAACCCCTTACCCACACGCTGGAACCCCTTCGCCACACACTGAAATCTTTTACCCACACACTGAAACCCCTTACCCACAGACTGAAACCACCTCCCCACACACAGAAATCTCTTCCCCACACACAGAAATCTCTTCCCGACACACTGAAACCCCTTATCCACACATTGAAACCCCTTTCACACACACTGAAACCTCTTCCCCACATACGGAACCCTCTTCCGCACAGACTGAAACCCCTTCCCCACACACTGAAAACCATCCCCACACACTGAAACATCATCCCCACACACTGAAACCCCTTCCCCACATACTGAAACCCCTTCCCCACACACTGAAACCCAACCCCACACACTGAAACCTCATCCCCACACACTGAAACCTCATCCCCACACACTGAAACCCCTTCCCCACACACTGAAACCCATCCCCACACACTGAAACCCCTTCCCCACACACTGAAACCCATCCCCACACACTGAAAACATTCCCCACACACTGAAAACCTTCCCCACACTCTGAAACCTCTTCACACATGCGGAACCCTCTTCCCCACACAGTGAAACCCCTTTGCCGCACACTGAAACCACTGTCCCACACACTGAATCCCCTTCACCACACACTGAAACCTCTTCCCCACACACTGAAACCTCTTCCCCACGCACTGAAACCTCTTCCCCACACACTGAAACCTCTTCCCCGCACTCTGAAACCACTTCCCCACAAACTGAAACATCTTCCCCACACACTGAAACCTCTTCCCCACACACTGAAACCTCTTCCCCACACACTGAAACCTCTTCCACACAGACTGAAACCCTTCCCCACACACTGAAATCTCTTCCCACACACTGAAACCTCTTCCCCACACACTGAAACCCCTTCCCTGCACACCAAAACCTCTTCCCCACACACTGAATCCACTTCCCCACACACTGAAACCTCTTCCCCACACACTGAAACCTCTTCCACACAGACTGAAACCCTTCCCCACACACTGAAAACCCTTCCCCACGCACTGAAACCTCCTCCACACACACTGAAACATCTTCCCCACACACAGAAACCTCTTCCCCACACGCTGAATCTTCTTCCACAACCACTGAAACCCATCCCCACACACTGAAACCCCTTCCACAAACACTGAAACCTCTTCCACACAAACTGAAACCCCTTCCCCAGACACTGAAACCCCTTCCACACACACTGTAAACCCTTCCCCGCACACTGAAACCCCTTCCCCACGCGCCGAAACCCCTTCCCCACACGCTGAAACCCCTTCCCCACAAACTGAAACCCATCCCGACAGACTGAAACACATCCCCACAGACTGAAACCCCTTCCCCACACACTGAAACTCATCCCCACGCACTGAAACCTCTTCCACACACACTGAAACCTTTCCCTACATACTTAAACCCTTCCCCACACACAGGAACCTCTTCCCCACAAACTGAAACCCCTTCCCCACACACAGAAAGCCATCCCCACACACTGAAACCTCTTCCCCACACACGGAAAGCCCTTCCCCACACAGTGAAACCCATCCCCACACACTGAAACCTCTTCCCCACACACTGCAACCTCTTCCCCACACACTGAAACCCCTTACCCACACAGTGGAACCCCTTCGCCACACACTGAAACCTCTTACCCACACACTGAAACCCCTTACCCACAGACTGAAACAACTTCCCCACACACAGAAATCTCTTCCCCACACACTGAAACCTCTTCCCGACACACTGAAACCCCTTATCCACACATTGAAACCCCTTTCACACACACTGAAACCTCTTCCCCACATACGGAACCCTCTTCCGCACAGACTGAAACCCCTTCCCCACACACTGAAAACCATCCCCACACACTGAAAGATCATCCCCACACACTGAAACCCCTTCCCCACACACTGAAACCCCTTCACCACACACTGAAACCCAACCCCACACACTGAAACCTCATCCCCACACACTGAAACCCCTTCCCCACACACTGAAACCCATCCCCACACACTGAAACCCCTTCCCCACACACTGAAACCCATCCCCACACACTGAAAACCTTCCCCACACACTGAAAACCTTCACCCACACTCTGAAACCTCTTCACACATGCGGAACCCTCTTCCCCACACAGTGAAACCCCTTTGCCGCACACTGAAACCTCTGTCCCACACACTGAATCCCCTTCACCACACACTGAAACCTCTTCCCCAGGCACTGAAACCTCTTCCCCACGCACTGAAACATCTTCCCCGCACACTGAAACCTCTTCCCCGCACTCTGAAACCACTTCCCCACACACTGAAACATCTTCTCCACACACTGAAACCTCTTCCCCACACACTGAAACCTCTTCCACACAGACTGAAACCCTTCCCCACACACTGAAACCCCTTCCCCACGCACTGAAACCTCCTCCACACACACTGAAACATCTTCCCCACACACTGAAACCTCTTCCCCACTCGCTGAATCTTCTTCCACAACCACTGAAACCCATCCACACACACTGAAACCTCTTCCACACAAACTGAAACCCCTTCCCCAGACACTGAAACCCCTTCCACACACCCTGTAACCCCTTCCCCGCACACTGAAACCCCTTCCCCACGCACTGAAACCCCTTCCCCACACGCTGAAACCCCTTCCCCACAAACTGAAACCCATCCCGACAGACTGAAACACATCCCCACAGACTGAAACCCCTTCCCCACACACTGAAACTCATCCCCACGCACTGAAACCTCTTCCACACACACTGAAACCTTTCCCTACATACTGAAACCCTTCCCCACACACAGGAACCTCTTCCCCACAAACTGAAACCCCTTCCCCACACACAGAAAGCCATCCCCACACACTGAAACCTCTTCCCCACACACGGAAAGCCCTTCCCCACACAGTGAAACCCATCCCCACACACTGAAACCTCTTCCCCACACACTGCAACCTCTTCCCCACACACTGAAACCCCTTTCCCACACACTGGAACCCCTTCGCCACACACTGAACGCTCCTACCCACGCACTGAAACCCCTTACCCACAGACTGAAACCACTTCCCCACAAACAGAAATCTCTTCCCCACACACTGAAACCTCTTCCCGACACACTGAAACCCCTTATCCACACATTGAAACCCCTTTCACACACACTGAAACCTCTTCCTCACATACGGAACCCTCTTCCGCACAGACTGAAACCCCTTCCCCACACACTGAAAACCATCCCCACACACTGAAAGATCATCCCCACACACTGAAACCCCTTCCCCACACACTGAAACCCCTTCACCACACACTGAAACCCAACCCCACACACTGAAACCTCATCCCCACACACTGAAACCCCTTCCCCACACACTGAAACCCATCCCCACACAATGAAACCCCTTCCCCACACACTGAAACCCATCCCCACACACTGAAAACCTTCCCCACACACTGAAAACCTTCACCCACACTCTGAAACCTCTTCACACATGCGGAACCCTCTTCCCCACACAGTGAAACCCCTTTGCCGCACACTGAAACCTCTGTCCCACACACTGAATCCCCTTCACCACACACTGAAACCTCTTCCCCACACACTGAAACCTCTTCCCCACACACTGAAACATCTTCCCCACACACTGAAACATCTTCCCCACACACTGAAACCTCTTCCCCGCACTCTGAAATCACTTCCCCACACACTGAAACATCTTCCCCACACACTGAAACATCTTCCCCACACACTGAAACCTCTTCCACACAGACTGAAACCCTTCCCCACACACTGAAACCCCTTCCCCACGCACTGAAACCTCCTCCACACACACTGAAACATCTTCCCCACACACTGAAACCTCTTCCCCACTCGCTGAATCTTCTTCCACAACCACTGAAACCCATCCACACACACTGAAACCTCTTCCACACAAACTGAAACCCCTTCCCCAGACACTGAAACCCCTTCCACACACCCTGTAACCCCTTCCCCGCACACTGAAACCCCTTCCCCACGCACTGAAACCCCTTCCCCACACGCTGAAACCCCTTCCCCACAAACTGAAACCCATCCCGACAGACTGAAACACATCCCCACAGACTGAAACCCCTTCCCCACACACTGAAACTCATCCCCACGCACTGAAACCTCTTCCACACACACTGAAACCTTTCCCTACATACTGAAACCCTTCCCCACACACAGGAACCTCTTCCCCACAAACTGAAACCCCTTCCCCACACACAGAAAGCCATCCCCACACACTGAAACATCTTCCCCACACACGGAAAGCCCTTCCCCACACAGTGAAACCCATCCCCACACACTGAAACCTCTTCCCCACACACTGCAACCTCTTCCCCACACACTGAAACCCCTTACCCGCACACTGGAACCCCTTCGCCACACACTGAAACCTCTTACCCACACATTGAAACCCCTTACCCACAGACTGAAACCACTTCCCCACACACAGAAATCTCTTCCCCACACACTGAAACCTCTTCCCGACACACTGAAACCCCTTATCCACACATTGAAACCCCTTTCACACACACTGAAACCTCTTCCCCACATACGGAACCCTCTTCCGCACAGACTGAAACCCCTTCCCCACACACTGAAAACCATCCCCACACACTGAAAGATCATCCCCACACACTGAAACCCCTTCCCCACACACTGAAACCCCTTCCCCACACACTGAAACCCAACCCCACACACTGAAACCTCATCCCCACACACTGAAACCCCTTCCCCACACACTGAAACCCATCCCCACACACTGAAACCCCTTCCCCACACACTGAAACCCATCCCCACACACTGAAAACCTTCCCCACACACTGAAAACCTTCACCCACACTCTGAAACCTCTTCACACATGCGGAACCCGCTTCCCCACACAGTGAAACCCCTTTGCCGCACACTGAAACCTCTGTGCCACACACTGAAACCTCTTCCCCACGCACTGAAACATCTTCGCCACACACTGAAACATCTTCCCCACACACTGAAACATCTTCCCCACACACTGAAACATCTTCCCCACACACTGAAACATCTTCCCCACACACTGAAACCTCTTCCCCACACACTGAAACCTCTTCCACACAGACTGAAACCCTTCCCCACACACTGAAACCCCTTCCCCACGCACTGAAACCTCCTCCACACACACTGAAACATCTTCCCCACACACTGAAACCTCTTCCCCACACGTTGAATCTTCTTCCACAACCACTGAAAACCATCCACACACACTGAAACCTCTTCCACACACACTGAAACCTTTGCCTACAGACTGAAACCTTTCCCCACACACTGAAACCTCTTCCCCACAAACTGAAACCCCTTCCACACACACTGAAACATCTTCCCCACACACTGAAACCTCTTCCCCACACACTGAAACCTCTTCCCCACAAACTGAAACCCATCCCCACACACTGAAACCTCTTCCCCACACACTGAAACCCCTTCCCCACACACTGAAACCCCTTCCCCACACACTGAAACCCCTTCCCCACACACTGAAACCCCTTCCCCACACACTGAAACCCATCCCCACACACTGGAGCCCCTTCCTCACACTTTGAAACCCATCCACACACACTAAAACCCTTCCCCACACATTTAAACCTCTTCCCACACACTGAAACCTCTTCGCCACAGAATGAGACCCTTGCCCACACACTGAAATCTCTTCCCCACACACTGAAACTTCTTCCCCACACACTGGATCCCCTTCCCCGCACACTGAAACCTCGTTCCGACACACTGATTCCCCTTCACCACACACTGAAACCCCTTCCAAACACACTGAAACCTCTTCCCCACACACGGAAACCTTTTCCCCACAGACTGAAACCTCTTCCCCACACACTGAATCCCCTTCACCACACACTGAAACCCCTTCCCCACACAATGAAACCTCTTCCCCACACACTGAAAGTACTTCCCCACAGACTGAAAGCACTTCCCCACAGACTGAAACCCCTTCCCCACGCACTGAAACCTCTTCCACAGACACTGAAACCTCTTCCCCACACACTGAAACCTCTTCCCCACACACTGAAACTCCTTCCCCACGCACTGAAACCTCTTCCACACACAGTGAAACAATTTCCCCACACACTGAAATCTCTTCACCACACGCTGAAACATCTTCCACACCCACTGAAACTCATCCCCACTCACTGA
Source organism: Heterodontus francisci (assembly GCF_036365525.1). Classification (NCBI taxonomy): domain Eukaryota; kingdom Metazoa; phylum Chordata; class Chondrichthyes; order Heterodontiformes; family Heterodontidae; genus Heterodontus; species Heterodontus francisci. The sequence goes on along the minus strand of NC_090395.1, from coordinate 6,991,776 downwards.
AATCCCTTACACACACACTGAAACCTGTTCCACGCACACTGAACCCATTCCCCACACACGGAAACCCCTTCCGCACACACTGAGACGCCATCCCCATACACTGAAACCATTCCCCACACACGGAAACCTCTTCCCCACACACTGAAACCTCTTCCCCACAAACTGAAACTCCTTCCCCACACACTGAATCCTCTTCCACACACACTGAAACATCTTCCCCACACACTGAAACCTCTTCCCCACACGCTGAATCTTCTTCCACAACCACTGAAACACATCCCCACACTCTGAAACCACTTCCCCACACACTGAAACCTCTTCCCCACGCACTGAAACGTCTTCCCCACGCACTGAAACCTCTTCCCCACGCACTGAAACCTCTTCCACACAGACTGAAACCCTTCCCCACACACTGAAACATCTTCCCCAAACACTGAAACCCCTTCCCCACGCACTGAAACCTGCTCCACACACACTGAAACATCTTCCCCAGACACTGAAACCTCTTCCCCACACGCTGAATCTTCTTCCACAACCACTGAAACCCATCCCCACACATTGAAAACCCTTCCACACACACTGAAACCTCTTCCACACAAACTGAAACCCCTTCCTCAGACACTGAAACCCCTTCCACACACAATGTAACCCCTTCCCCGCACACTGAAACCCCTTCCCCACGCACTGAAACCCATTCCCCACACACAGAAACCATTTCCCCACAAACTGAAACCCATCCCCACAGACTGAAACACATCCCCACGCACTGAAACATCTTCCACACACACTGAAACCTTTCCCGACAGACTGAAACCTTTCCCCACACACTGAAGCCTCTTCCCCACAAACTGAAACCCCTTCCCCACGCACTGAAACCTCCTCCACACACACTGAAACCTCTTCCACACAATCTGAAACCCCTTCCCCACACACTGCAACCCCTTTGCCACGCACTGAAACCCATCCCCACACACTGAAACCTCTTCCTCACACACTGAAACCCCTTCCCCACACACTGAAACCCATCCCAACAAACTGAAACCCCTTCCTCACACACTGAAACCCATCCACACACACTGAAACCCTTCCCCACGCATTTAAACCTCTTCCCACACACTGAAACCTCTTCGCCACAAAATGAAACCCTTGCCCACACAGTGAAACCTCTTCCCCACACACTGAAACCTCTTCCCCACACACTGGATCCCCTTCCCCGCACACTTAAACCTCTTTCCGACACACTGATTCCCCTTCACCACACACTGAAACCCCTTCCCCACACACTGAAACCTCTTCCCCAGACACGGAAACCTCTTCCCCAGACACGGAAACCTCTTCCCACAGACTGAAACCACTTCCCCACACACTGAATCCCCTTCACCACACACTGAAACCCCTTCCCCACACAATGAAACCTCTTCCCCACACACTGAAAGCACTTCCCCACAGACTGAAACCCTTCCACACACAGTGAAACATCTTCCCCACGCAGTGAAACCCCTTCCCCACGCACTGAAACCTCTTCCACACACACTGAAACCTCTTCCCCACACACTGAAACTCCTTCCCCACGCACTGAAACCTCTTCCACACACAGTGAAACAATTTCCCCACACAATGAGACCTCTTCCCCACACACTGAAAGCACTTCCCCACAGACTGAAAGCACTTCCCCACAGACTGAAACCTCTTCCCCACGCAGTGAAACCCCTTCCCCACGCACTGAAACCTCTTCCACACACACTGAAACCTCTTCCCCACACACTGAAACCTCTTCCCCACACACTGAAACCTCTTCCCCACACACTGAAACAACTTCCCCACGCACTGAAACCTCTTCCACACACAGTGAAACAATTTCCCCACACACTGAAACCTCTTCATCACACGCTGAAACTTCTTCCACACCCACTGAAACTCATCCCCACTCACTGAAATCCCTTACACACACACTGAAACCTCTTCCACACACACTGAAACCCATTCCCCACACACGGAAACCCCTTCCGCACACACTGAAACGCCATCCCCATACACTGAAACCATTCCCCGCACACTGAAACCTCTTCCACACACACTGAAACCTCTTCCCCACAAACTGAAACTCCTTCCCCATGCACTGAATCCTCTTCCACACACACTGAAACATCTTCCCCACACACTGAAATCTCTTCCCCACACGCTGAATCTTCTTCCAAAACCACTGAAACCCATCCTCACACACTGAAACCACTTCCCCACACACTGAAACCTCTTCCCCACGCACTGAAACCTCTTCCACACAGACTGAAGCTCTTCCCCACACACTGAAACATCTTCCCCACACACTGAAACCCCTTCCCCACGCACTGAAACCTGCTCCACACACACTGAAAAATCTTCCCCACACACTGAAACCTCTTCCCCACACGTTGAATCTTCTTCCACAACCACTGAAACCCATCCCCACACATTGAAACCCCTTCCACACACACTGAAACCTCTTCCACACAAACTGAAACCCCTTCCTCAGACACTGAAACCCCTTCCACACACAATGTAACCCCTTCCCCGCACACTGAAACCCCTTCCCCACGCACTGAAACCCATTCCCCACACACAGAAACCATTTCCCCACAAACTGAAACCCATCCCCACAGACTGAAACACATCCCCACGCACTGAAACCTCTTCCACACACACTGAAACCTTTCCCGACAGACTGAAACCTTTCCCCACACACTGAAGCCTCTTCCCCACAGACTGAAACCCCTTCCCCACGCACTGAAACCTCCTCCACACACACTGAAACATCTTCCCCACACACAGAAACCTCTTCCCCACACACTGAAACTCCTTCCCCACACACTGAAACCCCTTCCCCACACACTGAAACCCATCCCCGCAAACTGAAACCCCTTCGGCGCACACTGAAACGCCATCCCCACACACTGAAACCCATCCCCACACACTGAAACCTCTTCCCCACACACTGAAACCCCTTCCCCACACACTGAAACCCATCCCCACAAACTGAAACCCCTTCCTCACACACTGAAACCTCTTCCACACACACTGAAATCTCTTCCCCACACACTGAAACCACATCGTCACACACTGAAACCTCTTCCCCACACACTGAAACTCCTTCCCCACGCACTGAAACCTCTTCCACACACAGTGAAACAATTTCCCCACACAATGAGACCTCTTCCCCACACACTGAAAGCACTTCCCCACAGACTGGAAGCACTTCCCCACAGACTGAAACCTCTTCCCCACGCAGTGAAACCCCTTCCCCACGCACTGAAACCTCTTCCACACACACTGAAACCTCTTCCCCACACACTGAAACCTCTTCCCCACACACTGAAACCTCTTCCCCACACACTGAAACTACTTCCCCACGCACTGAAACCTCTTCCACACACAGTGAAACAATTTCCCCACACACTGAAACCTCTTCATCACACGCTGAAACTTCTTCCACACCCACTGAAACTCATCCCCACTCACTGAAATCCCTTACACACACACTGAAACCTCTTCCACACACACTGAAACCCATTCCCCACACACGGAAACCCCTTCCGCACACACTGAAACGCCATCCCCATACACTGAAACCATTCCCCGCACACTGAAACCTCTTCCACACACACTGAAACCTCTTCCCCACAAACTGAAACTCCTTCCCCATGCACTGAATCCTCTTCCACACACACTGAAACATCTTCCCCACACACTGAAATCTCTTCCCCACACGCTGAATCTTCTTCCAAAACCACTGAAACCCACCCCCACACACTGAAACCACTTCCCCACGCACTGAAACCTCTTCCACACAGACTGAAACTCTTCCCCACACACTGAAACATCTTCCCCACACACTGAAACCCCTTCCCCACGCACTGAAACCTGCTCCACACACACTGAAACATCTTCCCCACACACTGAAACCTCTTCCCCACACGCTGAATCTTCTTCCACAACCACTGAAACCCATCCCCACACATTGAAACCCCTTCCACACACACTGAAACCTCTTCCACACAAACTGAAACCCCTTCCTCAGACACTGAAACCCCTTCCACACACAATGTAACCCCTTCCCCGCACACTGAAACCCCTTCCCCATGCACTGAAACCCATTCCCCACACACAGAAACCATTTCCCCACAAACTGAAACCCATCCCCACAGACTGAAACACATCCCCACGCACTGAAACCTCTTCCACACACACTGAAACCTTTCCCGACAGACTGAAACCTTTCCCCACACACTGAAGCCTCTTCCCCACAGACTGAAACCCCTTCCCCACGCACTGAAACCTCCTCCACACACACTGAAACATCTTCCCCACACACAGAAACCTCTTCCCCACACACTGAAACTCCTTCCCCACACACTGAAACCCCTTCCCCACACACTGAAACCCATCCCCACAAACTGAAACCCCTTCGGCGCACACTGAAACGCCATCCCCACACACTGAAACCCATCCCCACACACTGAAACCTCTTCCCCACACACTGAAACCCCTTCCCCACACACTGAAACCCATCCCCACAAACTGAAACCCCTTCCTCACACACTGAAACCTCTTCCACACACACTGAAATCTCTTCCCCACACACTGAAACCACATCGTCACACACTGAAACCTCTTCCCCACACACTGAAACTCCTTCCCCACGCACTGAAACCTCTTCCACACACAGTGAAACAATTTCCCCACACAATGAGACCTCTTCCCCACACACTGAAAGCACTTCCCCACAGACTGGAAGCACTTCCCCACAGACTGAAACCTCTTCCCCACGCAGTGAAACCCCTTCCCCACGCACTGAAACCTCTTCCACACACACTGAAACCTCTTCCCCACACACTGAAACCTCTTCCCCACACAATGAAACCTCTTCCCCACACACTGAAACTACTTCCCCACGCACTGAAACCTCTTCCACACACAGTGAAACAATTTCCCCACACACTGAAACCTCTTCATCACACGCTGAAACTTCTTCCACACCCACTGAAACTCATCCCCACTCACTGAAATCCCTTACACACACACTGAAACCTCTTCCACACACACTGAAACCCATTCCCCACACACGGAAACCCCTTCCGCACACACTGAAACGCCATCTCCATACACTGAAACCATTCCCCGCACACTGAAACCTCTTCCACACACACTGAAACCTCTTCCCCACAAACTGAAACTCCTTCCCCATGCACTGAATCCTCTTCCACACACACTGAAACATCTTCCCCACACACTGAAATCTCTTCCCCACACGCTGAATCTTCTTCCAAAACCACTGAAACCCATCCCCACACACTGAAACCACTTGCCCACACACTGAAACCTCTTCCCCACGCACTGAAACCTGCTACACACACACTGAAACATCTTCCCCACACACTGAAACCTCTTCCCCACACGCTGAATCTTCTTCCACAACCACTGAAACCCATCCCCACACATTCTAACCCCTTCCACACACACTGAAACCTCTTCCACACAAACTGAAACCCCTTCCTCAGACACTGAAACCCCTTCCACACACAATGTAACCCCTTCCCCGCACACTGAAACCCCTTCCCCACGCACTGAAACCCATTCCCCACACACAGAAACCATTTCCCCACAAACTGAAACCCATCCCCACAGACTGAAACACATCCCCACGCACTGAAACCTCTTCCACACACACTGAAACCTTTCCCGACAGACTGAAACCTTTCCCCACACACTGAAGCCTCTTCCCCACAGACTGAAACCCCTTCCCCACGCACTGAAACCTCCTCCACACACACTGAAACATCTTCCCCACACACAGAAACCTCTTCCCCACACACTGAAACTCCTTCCCCACACACTGAAACCCCTTCCCCACACACTGAAACCCATCCCCACAAACTGAAACCCCTTCGGCGCACACTGAAACGCCATCCCCACACACTGAAACCCATCCCCACACACTGAAACCTCTTCCCCACACACTGAAACCCCTTCCCCACACACTGAAACCCATCCCCACAAACTGAAACCCCTTCCTCACACACTGAAACCCATCCACACAAACTGAAACCCTTCCCCACGCATTTAAACCTCTTCCCACACACTGAAAGCTCTTCGCCACAAAATGAAACCTTTGCCCACACAGTGAAACCTCTTCCCCACACACTGAAACCTCTTCCCCACACACTGGATCCCCTTCCCCGCACACTTAAACCTCTTCCCGACACACTGATTCCCCTTCACCACACACTGAAACCCCTTCCCCACTCACTGAAACCTCTTCCCACAGACTGAAACCACTTCCCCACACACTGAATCCCATTCACCACACACTGAAACCCCTTCCCCACACAATGAAACCTCTTCCCCACACACTGAAACCCATCCCCACAGACTGAAAGCACTTCCCCACAGACTGAAACCTCTTCCCCACGCAGTGAAACCCCTTCCCCACGCACTGAAACCTCTTCCACACACACTGAAACCTCTTCCCCACACACTGAAACCTCTTCCCCACACACTGAAACCTCTTCCCCAAACACTGAAACTCCTTCCCCACGCACTGAAACCTCTTCCACACACAGTGAAACAATTTCCCCACACACTGAAACCTCTTCACCACACGCTGAAACTTCTTCCACACCCACTGAAACTCATCCCCACTCACTGAAATCCCTTACACACACACTGAAACCTCTTCCACACACACTGAAACCCATTCCCCACACACGGAAACCCCTTCCGCACACACTGAAACGCCATCCCCATACACTGAAACCATTCCCCACAAACTGAAACTCCTTCCCCACGCACTGAATCCTCTTCCACACATACTGAAACATCTTCCCCACACACTGAAACCTCTTCCCCACACGCTGTATCTTCTTCCACAACCACTGAAACCCATCCCCACACACTGAAACCACTTCCCCACACACTGAAACCTCTTCCCCACGCACTGAAACCTCTTCCACACAGACTGAAACCCTTCCCCACACACTGAAACATCTTCCCCACACACTGAAACCCCTTCCCCACGCACTGAAACCTCCTCCACACACACTGAAACATCTTCCCCACACACTGAAACCTCTTCCCCACACGCTGAATCTTCTTTCACAACCACTGAAACCCATCCCCACACATTGAAACCCCTTCCACACACACTGAAACCTCGTCCACACAAACTGAAACCCCTTCCTCAGACACTGAAACCCCTTCCACACACAATGTAACCCCTTCCCCGCACACTGAAACCCCTTCCCCACGCACTGAAACCCATTCCCCACACACAGAAACCATTTCCCCACAAACTGAAACCCATCCCCACAGACTGAAACACATCCCCACGCACTGAAACCTCTTCCACACACACTGAAACCTTTCCCCACACACTGAAGCCTCTTCCCCACAAACTGAAACTCCTCCCCCACGCACTGAAACCTCCTCCACACACACTGAAACATCTTCCCCACACACAGAAACCTCTTCCCCACACACTGAAACTCCTTCCCCAGGCACTGAAACCTCTTCCACACACACTGAAACATCTTCCCCACAAACTGAAACATCTTCCCCACACGCTGAAACTTCTTCCAAACCCACTGTAACCCATCCCCACACACTGAAAACCATTCCACACACACTGAAACCTCTTCCACACAATCTGAAACCCCTTCCCCACACACTGCAACCCCTTCCCCACACACTGAAACCCATCCCCACACACTGAAACCTCTTCCCCTCACACTGAAACCCCTTCCCCACACACTGAAACCCATCCCCACGAACTGAAACCCCTTCCTCACACACTGAAACCCATCCACACACACTGAAACCCTTCCCCACGCATTTAAACCTCTTCCCACACACTGAAACCTCTTCGCCACAAAATGAAACACTTGCCCACACAGTGAAACCTCTTCCCCACACACTGAAACCTCTTCCCCACACACTGGATCCCCTTCCCCGCACACTTAAACCTCTTTCCAACACACTGATTGCCCTTCACTACACACTGACACCCCTTCCCCACACACTGAAACCTCTTCCCCAGACACGGAAACCTCTTCCCACAGACTGAAACCACTTCCCCACAGACTGAAACCACTTCCCCACACACTGAATCCCCTTCACCACACAATGAAACCCCTTCCCCACACAATGAAACCCCTTCCCCACACAATGAAACCTCTTCCCCACAGACTGAAACCCTTCCCCACACACTGAAACCTCTTCCCCACGCAGTGAATCCCCTTCCCCAAGCACTGAATCCTCTTCCACACACACTGAAATCTCTTCCCCACACACTGAAATGACATCCTCACACACTGAAACCTCTTCCCCACACACTGAAACCCCTTCCCCGCAAACTGAAACCCATCCCCACACACTGAAACCTCTTCCCCACACACTGAAACCCCTTCCCCACACACTGAAACCCATCCCCGCACACTGAAACCCCTTCCTCACACACTGAAACCCATCCACACACACTGAAACCCTTCCCCACACATTTAAACCTCTTCCCACACACTGAAACCTCTTCGCCACAGAATGAGACCCTTGCCCACACACTGAAACCTCTTCCCCACACACTGAAACTTCTTCCCCACACCTGGATCCCCTTCCCCGCACACTGAAGCCTCTTTCCGACACACTGATTCCCCTTCACCACACACTGAAACCCCTTCCCCACACACTGAAACCTCTTCCCCACACACAGAAACCTCTTCCCACAGACTGAAACCACTTCCCCACACACTGAAACCTCTTCCCCACACACTGAAACCTCTTCCCCACACACTGAAACCTCTTCCCCACACACTGAATCCCCTTCACCACACACTGAAACCCCTTCCCCACACAATGAGACCTGTTCCCCACACACTGAAAGCACTTCCCCACAAACTGAAAGCACTTCCCCACTGTCTGAAACCTCTTCCCCACGCAGTGAAACCCCTTCCCCACGCACTGAACCCTCTTCCCCACACACTGAAACTCCTTCCCCACGCACTGAAACCTCTTCCACACACAGTGAAACAATTTCCCCACACACTGAAACCTCTTCACCACACGCTGCAACTTCTTCCACACCCACTGAAAATCATCCCCACTCACTGAAATCCCTTACACACACCCTGAAACCTCTTCCACACACACTGAAACCCATTCCCCACACACGGAAACCCCTTCCGCACACACTGAAATGCCATCCCCATACACTGAAACCATTCCCCACACACTGAAACCTCTTCCCCACACACTGAAACCTCTTCCCCACAAACTGAAGCTCCTTCCCCACGCACTGAATCCTCTTCCACACACACTGAAACATCTTCCCCACACACTGATACCTCTTCCCCACACGCTGAATCTTCCTCCACAACCACTGAAACCCATCCCCACACACTGAAACCACTTCCCCACACACTGAAACCTCTTCCCCACGCACTGAAACCTCTTCCACACAGACTGAAACCCTTCCCCACACATTGAAACCTCTTCCCCACACGCTGAATCTTCTTCCACAACCACTGAAACCCATCCCCACACATTGATACCCCTTCCACACACACTGAAACCTCTTCCACACAAACTGAAACCCCTTCCTCAGACACTGAAACCCCTTCCACACACAATGTAACCCCTTCCCCGCTCACTGAAACCCCTTCCCCACGCACTGAAACCCATTCCCCACACACAGAAACCATTTCCCCACAAACTGAAAACCCATCCCCACAGACTGAAACACATCCCCACGCACTGAAACCTCTTCCACACACACTGAAACCTTTCCCGACAGACTGAAACCTTTCCCCACACACTGAAGCCTCTTCCCCACAAACTGAAACCCCTTCCCCACGCACTGAAACCTCCTCCACACACACTGAAACATCTTCCCCACAGACAGAAATTTCTTCCCCACACACTGAAACTCCTTCCCCACGCACTGAAACCCCTTCCCCACACACTGAAACCTCTTCCACACACACTGAAACATCTTCCCCACACACTGTAACCCATCCCCACACACTGAAAACCATTCCACACACACTGAAACCTCTTCCACACAATCTGAAACCCCTTCCCCACACACTGCAACCCCTTCCCCACACACTGAAACCCTTCCCCACACACTGAAACCTCTTCCCCACACACTGAAACCCCTTCCCCACACACCGAAACCCATCCCCACAAACTGAAACCCCTTCCTCACACACTGAAACCCATCCACACACACTGAAACCCTTCCCCACGCATTTAAACCTCTTCCCACACACTGAAACCTCTTCGCCACAAAATGAAACCCTTGCCCACACAGTGAAACCTCTTCCCCACACACTGAAACCTCTTCCCCACACACTGGATCCCCTTCCCCGCACACTTAAACCTCTTTCCGACACACTGATTCCCCTTCACCACACACTGAAACCACTTCCCCACACACTGAAACCTCTTCCCCAGACACGGAAACCTCTTCCCACAGACTGAAACCACTTCCCCACACACTGACTCCCCTTCACCACACACTGATACCCCTTCCCCACACAATGAAACCTCTTCCCCACACACTGAAAGCACTTCCCCACAGACTGAAACCCTTCCCCACACACTGAAACCTCTTCCCCACGCAGTGAAACCCCTTCCCCGCGCACTGAAACCTCTTCCACACACACTGAAATCTCTTCCCCACACACTGAAACCACATCGTCACACACTGAAACCTCTTTCCCACACACTGAAACTCCTTCCCCACGCACTGAAACCTCTTCCACACACAGTGAAACAATTTCCCCACACAATGAGACCTCTTCCCCACACACTGAAAGCACTTCCCCTCAGACTGGAAGCACTTCCCCACAGACTGAAACCTCTTCCCCACGCAGTGAAACCCCTTCCCCACGCACTGAAACCTCTTCCACACACACTGAAAACTCTTCCCCACACACTGAAACCTCTTCCCCACACACTGAAACCTCTTCCCCACACACTGAAACTCCTTCCCCACGCACTGAAACCTCTTCCACACACAGTGAAACAATTTCCCCACACACTGAAACCTCTTCACCACACGCTGAAACTTCTTCCACACCCACTGAAAATCATCCCCACTCACTGAAATCCCTTACACACACACTGAAACCTCTTCCACACACACTGAAACCCATTCCCCACACACGGAAACCCCTTCCGCACACACTGAAACGCCATCCCCATACACTGAAACCCCTTCCCCACACACTGAAACCTCTTCCCCACACACTGAAACCTCTTCCCCACGCACTGAATCCTCTTCCAAACACACTGAAACATCTTCCCCACACACTGAAACCTCTTCCCCACACACTGAAACCTCTTCCCCACACGCTGAATCTTCTTCCAAAACCACTGAAACCCATCCCCACACACTGAAACCACTTGCCCACACACTGAAACCCCTTCCCCACGCACTGAAACCTCCTCCACACATACTGAAACATCTTCCCCACAGACAGAAACCTCTTCCCCACACACTGAAACTCCTTCCCCACGCACTGAAAACCCTTCCCCACACACTGAAACTTCTTCCACACACACTGAAACATCTTCCCCACACACTGTAACCCATCCCCACACACTGTAACCCATCCCCACACACTGAACACCATTCCACACACACTGAAACCTCTTCCACACAATCTGAAACCCCTTCCCCACACACTGCAACCCCTTCCCCACACACTGAAACCCATCCCCACACACTGAAACCTCTTCCCCACACACTGAAACCCCTTCCCCACACACCGAAACCCATCCCCACAAACTGAAACCCCTTCCTCACACACTGAAACCCATCCACACACACTGAAACCCTTCCCCACGCATTTAAACCTCTTCCCACACACTGAAAACTCTTCGCCACAAAATGAAACCCTTGCCCACACAGTGAAACCCCTTCCCCGCGCACTGAAACCTCTTCCACACACACTGAAATCTCTTCCCCACACACTGAAACCACATCGTCACACACTGAAACCTCTTTCCCACACACTGAAACTCCTTCCCCACGCACTGAAACCTCTTCCACACACAGTGAAACAATTTCCCCACACAATGAGACCTCTTCCCCACACACTGAAAGCACTTCCCCACAGACTGGAAGCACTTCCCCACAGACTGAAACCTCTTCCCCACGCAGTGAAACCCCTTCCCCACGCACTGAAACCTCTTCCACACACACTGAAAACTCTTCCCCACACACTGAAACCTCTTCCCCACACACTGAAACCTCTTCCCCACACACTGAAACTCCTTCCCCACGCACTGAAACCTCTTCCACACACAGTGAAACAATTTCCCCACACACTGAAACCTCTTCACCACACGCTGAAACTTCTTCCACACCCACTGAAACTCATCCCCACTCACTGAAATCCCTTACACACACACTGAAACCTCTTCCACACACACTGAAACCCATTCCCCACACACGGAAACCCCTTCCGCACACACTGAAACGCCATCCCCATAAACTGAAACCATTCCCCACACACTGAAACCTCTTCCCCACACACTGAAACCTCTTCCCCACACACTGAATCCTCTTCCACACACACTGAAACATCTTCCCGACACACTGAAACCTCTTCCCCACACACTGAAACCTCTTCCCCACACGCTGAATCTTCTTCCAAAACCACTGAAACCCATCCCCACACACTGAAACCACTTGCCCACACACTGAAACCTCTTCCCCACGCACTGAAACCTCTTCCCCACGCACTGAAACCCTTCCCCACACACTGAAGCATCTTCCCCACACACTGAAACCCCTTCCCCACGCACTGAAAACTGCTCCACACACACTGAAACATCTTCCCCACACACTGAAACCTCTTCCCCACACGCTGAACCTTCTTCCACAACCACTGAAACCCATCCCCACACATTGAAACCCCTTCCACACACACACTGAAACTTCTTCCACACAAACTGAAACCCCTTCCTCAGACACTGAAACCCCTTACACACACAATGTAACCCCTTCCCCGCACACTGAAACACCTTCCCCACGCACTGAAACCCATTCCCCACACACAGAAACCATTTCCCCTCAAACTGAAACCCATCCCCACAGACTGAAACACATCCCCACGCACTGAAACCTCTTCCACACACACTGAAACCTTTCCCGACAGACTGAAACCTTTCCCCACACACTGAAGCCTCTTCCCCACAGACTGAAACCCCTTCCCCACGCACTGAAACCTCCTCCACACACACTGAAACATCTTCCCCACACACAGAAACCTCTTCCCCAAACACTGAAACTCCTTCCCCACGCACTGAAACCTCTTCCCCACATACTGAAACCTCTTCCCCACACACTGAAACCCCTTCCCCACACACTGAAACCCATCCCCACAAACTGAAACCCCTTCCTCACACACTGAAACCCATCCACACACACTGAAACCCTTCCCCACGCATTTAAACCTCTTCCCACACACTGAAACCTCTTCGCCACAAAATGAAACCCTTGCCCACACAGTGAAACCTCTTCCCCACACACTGAAACCTCTTCCCCACACACTGAATCCCCTTCCCCGCACACTTAAACCTCTTTCCGACACACTGATTCCCCTTCACCACACACTGAAACCCCTTCCCCACACACTGAAACCTCTTCCCCACACACGGAAACCTCTTCCCCACACACGGAAACCTCTTCCCACAGACTGAAACCACTTCCCCACACACTGAATCCCCTTCACCACACACTGAAACCCCTTCCCCACACACTGAAAGCACTTCCCCACACACTGAAAGCACTTCCCCACAGACTGAAAGCACTTCCCCACAGACTGAAACCTCTTCCCCACGCAGTGAAACCCCTTCCCCACGCACTGAAACCTCTTCCCCACGCACTGAAACCTCTTCCCCACTCACTGAAACCTCTTCCCCACTCACTGAAACCTCTTCCCCACACACTGAAACCCCTTCCCCACACAATGAAACATCTTCCCCACACACTGAAAGCACTTCCCCACAGACTGAAACCCTTCCCCACACACTGAAACCTCTTCCCCACGCAGTGAAACCCCTTCCCCACGCACTGAAACCTCTTCCACACACACTGAAATCTCTTCCCCACACACTGAAACCACATCGTCACACACTGAAACCTCTTTCCCACACACTGAAACTCCTTCCCCACGCACTGAAACATCTTCCACACACAGTGAAACAATTTCCCCACACAATGAGACCTCTTCCCCACACACTGAAAGCACTTCCCCACAGACTGGAAGCACTTCCCCACAGACTGAAACCTCTTCCCCACGCAGTGAAACCCCTTCCCCACGCACTGAAACCTCTTCCACACACACTGAAAACTCTTCCCCACACACTGAAACCTCTTCCCCACACACTGAAACCTCTTCCCCACACACTGAAACTCCTTCGCCACGCACTGAAACCTCTTCCACACACAGTGAAACAATTTCCCCACACACTGAAACATCTTCACCACACGCTGAAACTTCTTCCACACCCACTGAAACTCATCCCCACTCACTGAAATCCCTTACACACACACTGAAACCTCTTCCACACACACTGAAACCCATTCCCCACACACGGAAACCCCTTCCGCACACACTGAAACGCCATCCCCATACACTGAAACCATTCCCCACACACTGAAACCTCTTCCCCACACACTGAAACCTCTTCCCCACACACTGAAACTCCTTCCCCATGCACTGAATCCTCTTCCACACACACTGAAACATCTTCCCCACACACTGAAACCTCCTCCCCACACGCTGAATCTTCTTCCAAAACCACTGAAACCCATCCCCACACACTGAAACCACTTGCCCACACACTGAAACCTCTTCCCCACGCACTGAAACCTCTTCCACACAGACTGAAACCCTTCCCCACACACTGAAGCATCTTCCCCACACACTGAAACCCCTTCCCCACGCACTGAAAACTGCTCCACACACACTGAAACATCTTCCCCACACACTGAAACCTCTTCCCCACACGCTGAATCTTCTTCCACAACCACTGAAACCCATCCCCACACATTGAAACCCCTTCCACACACACACTGAAACTTCTTCCACACAAACTGAAACCCCTTCCTCAGACACTGAAACCCCTTCCACACACAATGTAACCCCTTCCCCGCACACTGAAACACCTTCCCCACGCACTGAAACCCATTCCCCACACACAGAAACCATTTCCCCACAAACTGAAACCCATCCCCACAGACTGAAACACATCCCCACGCACTGAAACCTCTTCCACACACAC
Organism: Heterodontus francisci; assembly: GCF_036365525.1. Lineage (NCBI taxonomy): Eukaryota > Metazoa > Chordata > Chondrichthyes > Heterodontiformes > Heterodontidae > Heterodontus > Heterodontus francisci. Next base: position 6,976,452 of record NC_090395.1, on the reverse strand, counting down.
TGAAACCTTTCCCGACAGACTGAAACCTTTCCCCACACACTGAAGCCTCTTCCCCACAGACTGAAACCCCTTCCCCACGCACTGAAACCTCCTCCACACACACTGAAACATCTTCCCCACACACAGAAACCTCTTCCCCACACACTGAAACTCCTTCCCCACGCACTGAAACCTCTTCCACACACACTGAAACATCTTCCCCACACACTGAAACCTCTTTCCCACACGCTGAAACTTCTTCCAAACCCACTGTAACCCATCCCCACACACTGAAAACCATTCCACACACACTGAAACCTCTTCCACACAATCTGAAACCCCTTCCCCACACACTGCAACCCCTTCCCCACACACTGAAACCCATCCCCACACACTGAAACCTCTTCCCCACACACTGAAAGCACTTCCCCACAGACTGAAACCCTTCCCCACACACTGAAACCTCTTCCCCACGCAGTGAAACCCCTTCCCCACGCACTGAAACCTCTTCCACACACACTGAAATCTCTTCCCCACACACTGAAACCACATCGTCACACACTGAAACCTCTTTCCCACACACTGAAACTCCTTCCCCACGCACTGAAACATCTTCCACACACAGTGAAACAATTTCCCCACACAATGAGACCTCTTCCCCACACACTGAAAGCACTTCCCCACAGACTGGAAGCACTTCCCCACAGACTGAAACCTCTTCCCCACGCAGTGAAACCCCTTCCCCACGCACTGAAACCTCTTCCACACACACTGAAAACTCTTCCCCACACACTGAAACCTCTTCCCCACACACTGAAACCTCTTCCCCACACACTGAAACTCCTTCGCCACGCACTGAAACCTCTTCCACACACAGTGAAACAATTTCCCCACACACTGAAACATCTTCACCACACGCTGAAACTTCTTCCACACCCACTGAAACTCATCCCCACTCACTGAAATCCCTTACACACACACTGAAACCTCTTCCACACACACTGAAACCCATTCCCCACACACGGAAACCTCTTCCCCACACACTGAAACCTCTTCCCCACACACTGAAACTCCTTCCCCATGCACTGAATCCTCTTCCACACACACTGAAACATCTTCCCCACACACTGAAACCTCTTCCCCACACGCTGACTCTTCTTCCAAAACCACTGAAACCCATCCCCACACACTGAAACCACTTGCCCACACACTGAAACCTCTTCCCCACGCACTGAAACCTCTTCCACACAGACTGAAACCCTTCCCCACACACTGAAGCATCTTCCCCACACACTGAAACCCCTTCCCCACGCACTGAAAACTGCTCCACACACACTGAAACATCTTCCCCACACACTGAAACCTCTTCCCCACACGCTGAATCTTCTTCCACAACCACTGAAACCCATCCCCACACATTGAAACCCCTTCCACACACACACTGAAACTTCTTCCACACAAACTGAAACCCCTTCCTCAGACACTGAAACCCCTTCCACACACAATGTAACCCCTTCCCCGCACACTGAAACACCTTCCCCACGCACTGAAACCCATTCCCCACACACAGAAACCATTTCCCCACAAACTGAAACCCATCCCCACAGACTGAAACACATCCCCACGCACTGAAACCTCTTCCACACACACTGAAACCTTTCCCGACAGACTGAAACCTTTCCCCACACACTGAAGCCTCTTCCCCACAGACTGAAACCCCTTCCCCACGCACTGAAACCTCCTCCACACACACTGAAACATCTTCCCCACACACAGAAACCTCTTCCCCACACACTGAAACTCCTTCCCCACGCACTGAAACCTCTTCCACACACACTGAAACATCTTCCCCACACACTGAAACCTCTTTCCCACACGCTGAAACTTCTTCCAAACCCACTGTAACCCATCCCCACACACTGAAAACCATTCCACACACACTGAAACCTCTTCCACACAATCTGAAACCCCTTCCCCACACACTGCAACCCCTTCCCCACACACTGAAACCCATCCCCACACACTGAAACCTCTTCCCCACACACTGAAACCACTTCCCCACACACTGAAACCCATCCCCACAAACTGAAACCCCTTCCTCACACACTGAAACCCATCCACACACACTGAAACCCTTCCCCACGCATTTAAACCTCTTCCCACACACTGAAACCTCTTCGCCACAAAATGAAACCCTTGCCCACACAGTGAAACCTCTTCCCCACAAACTGAAACCTCTTCCCCACACACTGGATCCCCTTCCCCGCACACTTAAACCTCTTTCCGACACACTGATTCCCCTTCACCACACACTGAAACCCCTTCCCCACACACTGAAACCTCTTCTCCACACACGGAAACCTCTTCCCCACAGACTGAAACCACTTCCCCACACACTGAATCCCCTTCACCACACACTGAAACCCCTTCCCCACACACTGAAAGCACTTCCCCACAGACTGGAAGCACTTCCCCACACACTGAAAGCACTTCCCCACAGACTGAAACCTCTTCCCCACGCAGTGAAACCCCTTCCCCACGCACTGAAACCTCTTCCACACACACTGAAACCTCTTCCCCACACACTGAAACCTCTTCCACACACACTGACACCTCTTCCCCACACACTGAAACTCCTTCCCCACGCACTGAAACCTCTTCCACACACAGTGAAACAATTTCCCCACACACTGAAACCTCTTCACCTCACGCTGAAACTTCTTCCACACCCACTGAAACTCATCCCCATTCACTGAAATCCCTTACACACACACTGAAACCTCTTCCACACACACTGATTCCCCTTCACCACACACTGAAACCCCTTCACCAAACACTGAAACCTCTTCCCCAGACACGGAAACCTCTTCCCACAGACTGAAACCACTTCCCCACACACTCAAACCACTTCCCCACACACTGAATCCCCTTCACCACTCACTGAAACCCCTTCCCCACACAATGAAACCTCTTCCCCACACACTGAAAGCACTTCCCCACAGACTGAAACCCTTCCCCACACACTGAAACCTCTTCCCCACGCAGTGAAACCCCTTCCCCACGCACTGAAACCTCTTCCCCACAAACTGAAACTCCTTCCCCACGCACTGAATCCTCTTCCACACACACTGAAACATCTTCCCCACACACTGAAACCTCTTCCCCACACGCTGAATCTTCTTCCACAACCACTGAAACCCATCCCCACACACTGAAACCACTTCCCCACACACTGAAACCTCTTCCCCACGCACTGAAGCCTCTTCCACAAAGACTGAAACCCTTCCCCACACACTGAAACATCTTCCCCACACACTCAAACCCCTTCCCCACGCACTGAAACCTCCTCCACACACACTGAAACATCTTCCCCACACACTGAAACCTCTTCCCCACACGCTGAATCTTCTTCCACAACCACTGAAACCCATCCCCACACATTGAAACCCCTTCCACACACACTGAAACCTCTTCCACACAAACTGAAACCCCTTCCTCAGACACTGAAACCCCTTCCACACACAATGTAACCCCTTCCCCGCACACTGAAACCCCTTCCCCACGCACTGAAACCCATTCCCCACACACAGAAACCATTTCCCCACAAACGGAAACCCATCCCCACAGACTGAAACACATCCCCACGCACTGAAACCTCTTCCACACACACTGAAACCTTTCCCGACAGACTGAAACCTTTCCCCACACACTGAAGCGTCTTCCCCACAAACTGAAACCCCTTCCCCACGCACTGAAACCTCCTGCACACACACTGAAACATCTTCCCCACACACAGAAACATCTTCCCCACACACTGAAACTCCTTCCTCACACACTGAAACCTCTTCCACACACACTGAAACATCTTCCCCACACACTGAAACCTCTTCCCCACACGCTGAAACTTCTTCCAAACCCACTGTAACCCATCCCCACACACTGAAAACCATTCCACACACACTGAAACCTCTTCCACACAATCTGAAACCCCTTCCCCACACACTGCAACCCCTTCCCCACACACTGAAACCTCTTCCCCACACACTGAAACCTCTTCCCCACACACTGAAACCCCTTCCCCACACACTGAAACCCATCCCCACAAACTGAAACCCCTTCCCCACGCATTTAAACCTCTTCCCACACACTGAAACCTCTTCGCCAAAAAATGAAACCCTTGCCCACACAGTGAAACCTCTTCCCCACACACTGAAACCACTTCCCCACACACTGAAACCCATCCCCACAAACTGAAACCCCTTCCTCACACACTGAAACCCATCCACACACACTGAAACCCTTCCCCACGCATTTAAACCTCTTCCCACACACTGAAACCTCTTCGCCACAAAATGAAACCCTTGCCCACACAGTGAAACCTCTTCCCCACAAACTGAAACCTCTTCCCCACACACTGGATCCCCTTCCCCGCACACTTAAACCTCTTTCCGACACACTGATTCCCCTTCACCACACACTGAAACCCCTTCCCCACACACTGAAACCTCTTCCCCACACACGGAAACCTCTTCCCCACAGACTGAAACCACTTCCCCACACACTGAATCCCCTTCACCACACACTGAAACCCCTTCCCCACACACTGAAAGCACTTCCCCACAGACTGGAAGCACTTCCCCACACACTGAAAGCACTTCCCCACAGACTGAAACCTCTTCCCCACGCAGTGAAACCCCTTCCCCACGCACTGAAACCTCTTCCACACACACTGAAACCTCTTCCCCACACATTGAGACCTCTTCCACACACACTGACACCTCTTCCCCACACACTGAAACTCCTTCCCCACGCACTGAAACCTCTTCCACACACAGTGAAACAATTTCCCCACACACTGAAACCTCTTCACCTCACGCTGAAACTTCTTCCACACCCACTGAAACTCATCCCCACTCACTGAAATCCCTTACACACACACTGAAACCTCTTCCACACACACTGATTCCCCTTCACCACACACTGAAACCCCTTCACCAAACACTGAAACCTCTTCCCCAGACACGGAAACCTCTTCCCACAGACTGAAACCACTTCCCCACACACTCAAACCACTTCCCCACACACTGAATCCCCTTCACCACTCACTGAAACCCCTTCCCCACACAATGAAACCTCTTCCCCACACACTGAAAGCACTTCCCCACAGACTGAAACCCTTCCCCACACACTGAAACCTCTTCCCCACGCAGTGAAACCCCTTCCCCACGCACTGAAACCTCTTCCCCACAAACTGAAACTCCTTCCCCACGCACTGAATCCTCTTCCACACACACTGAAACATCTTCCCCACACACTGAAACCTCTTCCCCACACGCTGAATCTTCTTCCACAACCACTGAAACCCATCCCCACACACTGAAACCACTTCCCCACACACTGAAACCTCTTCCCCACGCACTGAAGCCTCTTCCACAAAGACTGAAACCCTTCCCCACACACTGAAACATCTTCCCCACACACTCAAACCCCTTCCCCACGCACTGAAACCTCCTCCACACACACTGAAACATCTTCCCCACACACTGAAACCTCTTCCCCACACGCTGAATCTTCTTCCACAACCACTGAAACCCATCCCCACACATTGAAACCCCTTCCACACACACTGAAACCTCTTCCACACAAACTGAAACCCCTTCCTCAGACACTGAAACCCCTTCCACACACAATGTAACCCCTTCCCCGCACACTGAAACCCCTTCCCCACGCACTGAAACCCATTCCCCACACACAGAAACCATTTCCCCACAAACGGAAACCCATCCCCACAGACTGAAACACATCCCCACGCACTGAAACCTCTTCCACACACACTGAAACCTTTCCCGACAGACTGAAACCTTTCCCCACACACTGAAGCGTCTTCCCCACAAACTGAAACCCCTTCCCCACGCACTGAAACCTCCTGCACACACACTGAAACATCTTCCCCACACACAGAAACATCTTCCCCACACACTGAAACTCCTTCCTCACACACTGAAACCTCTTCCACACAAACTGAAACATCTTCCCCACACACTGAAACCTCTTCCCCACACGCTGAAACTTCTTCCAAACCCACTGTAACCCATCCCCACACACTGAAAACCATTCCACACACACTGAAACCTCTTCCACACAATCTGAAACCCCTTCCCCACACACTGCAACCCCTTCCCCACACACTGAAACCCATCCCCACACACTGAAACCTCTTCCCCACACACTGAAACCCCTTCCCCACACACTGAAACCCATCCCCACAAACTGAAACCCCTTCCCCACGCATTTAAACCTCTTCCCACACACTGAAACCTCTTCGCCAAAAAATGAAACCCTTGCCCACACAGTGAAACCTCTTCCCCACACACTGAAACCTCTTCCCCACACACTGGATCCCCTTCCCCGCACACTTAAACCTCTTTCCGACACACTGATTCCCCTTCACCACACACTGAAACCCCTTTGCCACACACTGAAACCTCTTCCCCAGACACGGAAACCTCTTCCCACAGACTGAAACCACTTCCCCACAGACTGAAACCACTTCCCCACACACTGAATCCCCTTCACCACACACTGAAACCCCTTCCCCACACAATGAAACCTCTTCGCCACACATTGAAAGCACTTCCCCACAGACTGAAACCCTTCCCCACACACTGAAACCTCTTCCCCACGCAGTGAAACCCCTTCCCCACGCACTGAAACCTCTTCCACTCACACTGAAATCTCTTCCCCACACACTGAAACCTCATCCTCACACACTGAAACCTCTTCCCCACACACTGAAACCCCTTCCCCGCAAACTGAAACCCATCCCCACACACTGAAACCTCTTCCCCACACACTGAAACCCCTTCCCCACACACTGAAACCCATCCCCACACACTGAAACCCCTTCCTCACACACTGAAACCCCTTCCTCACACACTGAAACCCATCCACACACACTGAAACCCTTCCCCACACATTTAAACCTCTTCCCACACACTGAAACCTCTTCGCCACAGAATGAGACCCTTGCCCACACACTGAAACCTCTTTCCCACACACTGAAACTTCTTCCCCACACACTGGATGCCATTCCCCGCACACTGAAACCTCTTTCCGACACACTGATTCCCCTTCACCACACACTGAAACCCATCCACACACACTGAAACCCTTCCCCACACCTTTAAACCTCTTCCCACACACTGAAACCTCTTCGCCACTGAATGAGACCCTTGCCCACACCCTGAAACCTCTTCCCCACACACTGAAACTTCTTCCCCACACACTGGATCCCCTTCCCCACACACTGAAACCTCTTCCCCACACACGGAAACCTCTTCCCCACACACTGATTCCCCTTCACCGCACACTGAAACCCCTTCCCCACACACTGAAACCTCTTCCCCAGACACGGAAACCTCTTCCCACAGACTGAAACCACTTCCCCACAGACTGAAACCACTTCCCCAAACACTGAATCCCCTTCACCACACACTGAAACCCCTTCCCCACACAATGAAACCTCTTCACCACACACTGAAAGCACTTCCCCACAGACTGAAACCATTCCCCACACACTGAAACCTCTTCCCCACGCAGTGAAACCCCTTCCCCACGCACTGAAACCTCTTCCACACACACTGAAATCTCTTCCCCACACACTGAAACCTCATCCTCACACACTGAAACCTCTTTCCCACACACTGAAACCCCTTCCCCGCACACTGAAACCTCTTCCCCACACATTGAATCCCCTTCACCACACACTGTAACCTCTTCCCCACACACTGAAACCTCTTCCCCACACACTGAAACCACTTCCCCACAGACAGAAACCCCTTCCCCACAGACAGAAACCCCTTCCCCACACTCTGAAACCTCTTCCCCAAACATTGAAACCTCATCTGCACACACTGATACCCCTTCCCCACACACTGAACCCCCTTCCCCACTCACTGAAATCCATCCCCACACACCGAAACCTCTTCCCCACACACTGAAACACATCCCCACACACTGAAAACCTTGCCACACAATGAAACCTCTTCCCACACACTGAAACCTCTTCGCCACACACTGAAACCTCTTCCCCACACACTGAAACCTCTTTCCCACACACTGAAACCTCTTCCCCACACAATCAAACTCCTTCCCCACGCACTGAAACCCCTTCCACACACACTGTAACCCCTTCCCCGCACACTGAAACCCCTTCCCCACACACTGAATCCCCTTCCACACACACGGAAACCCCTTCCCCACACACTGAAACACAACCCCACACACTGAAACCCATCCGCTCACACTGAAACCATTCCCCACACAATGAAACCCATCCGCACATACTGAAACCTCTTCCCCACACACTGAAACCCCTTATCCACACACTGAAACCCCTTCCCCACAGACTGAAACCTCTTCCCCACACACTGAAACATCTTCCGCACAGACTGTAACCCCTTCCCCAGACATTGAAACCCATTCCCACACACTGAAACCTCATGCCCACACACTGAAACCCCTTCCCCACACACTGAAACCCCTTCCCCACACACTGAAACCCATCCCCACACACTGAAACCTCTTCCCCAAACACTGAAACCCCTTCCCCACACACTGAAACCCCTTCCCCACACACTGAAACCCATCGCCACACACTGAAACACATCCCCACACACTGAAATCCTTCCCCACACACTGAAACCTCTTCCCACACACTGAAACCTCTTTGCCACAGACTGCAACCCTTCCCCACACACTGAAACCTCTTCCCCACACACTGAAACCTCTTCCCCACACACTGAAAGCCCTTCACCGCACACTGAAACCTCTTCCCCACACACTGAAGCCCCTTCACCACACACTGAAACCCCTTCCCCACAAAATGAAACCTCTTCCCCACAGACTGAAACCACTTCTCCACAGACTGATCCCCCTTCCCCACACTCTGAAACCTCTTCCCCACACACTGAAACTTCTTTCCGACACACTGATTCCCCTTCACCGCACACTGAAACCCCTTCCCCACACACTGAAACCTCTTCCCCAGACACGGAAACCTCTTCCCACAGACTGAAACCACTTCCCCACAGACTGAAACCACTTCCCCACACACTGAATCCCCTTCACCACACACTGAAACCCCTTCCCCACACAATGAAACCTCTTCCCCACACACTGAAAGCACTGCCCCACAGACTGAAACCCCTTCCCCACACACTGAAACCTCTTCCCCACGCAGTGAAACCCCTTCCCCACGCACTGAAACCTCTTCCCCACACACTCAAATCTCTTCCCCACACACTGAAACCTCATCCTCACACACTGAAACCTCATCCTCACACACTGAAACCTCTTCCCCACACACTGAAACCCCTTCCCCGCACACTGAAACCTCTTCCCCACACATTGAATGCCCTTCACCACACACTGTAACCCCTTCCCCACACACTGAAACCTCTTCCCCACACTCTGAAACCACTTCCCCACAGACAGCAACCCCTTCCCCACACTCTGAAACCTCTTCCCCACACATTGAAACCTCATTCGCACACACTGATACCCCTTCCCCACACACTGAACCCCCTTCCCCACACACTGAAACACATCCCCACACACTGAAAACCTTGCCACACAATGAAACCTCTTCCCACACACTGAAACCTCTTCGCCACACACTGAAACCTCTTCCCCACACACTGAAACCTCTTCCCCACACAATCAAACTCCTTCCCCACGCACCGAAACCCCTTCCACACACACTGTAACCCCTTCACCGCACACTGAAACCCATTCCCCACACACTGAATCCCCTTCCACACACACGGAAAACCCTTCCCCACACACTGAAACACAACCCCACACACTGAAACCCATCCGCTCACACTGAAACCATTCCCCACACAATGAAACCCATCCGCACATACTGAAACCTCTTCCCCACACACTGAAACCCCTTATCCACACACTGAAACCCCTTCCCCACAGACTGAAACCTCTTCCCCACACACTGAAACATCTTCCGCACAGACTGTAACCCCTTCCCCAGACATTGAAACCCATTCCCACACACTGAAACCTCATGCCCACACACTGAAACCCCTTCCCCACACACTGAAACCCCTTCCCCACACACTGAAACCCATCCCCACACACTGAAACCTCTTCCCCAAACACTGAAACCACTTCCCCACACACTGAAACCCATCCCCACACACTGAAACACATCCCCACACACTGAAACACATCCCCACACACTGAAACCTCTTCCCACACACTGAAACCTCTTCGCCACAGACTGCAACCCTTCCCCACACACTGAAACCTCTTCCCCACACACTGAAACCTCTTCCCCACACACTGAAAGCCCTTCACCGCACATTGAAACCTCTTCCCCACACACTGAAGCCCCTTCACCACACACTGAAACCCCTTCCCCACCAAATGAAACCTCTTCCCCACAGACTGAAAACACTTCTCCACAGACTGAACCCCCTTCCCCACACTCTGAAACCTCTTCTCCACACACTGAAACTTCTTTCCGACACACTGATTCCCCTTCACCGCAAACTGAAACCCCTTCCCCACACACTGAAACCTCTTCCCCAGACACGGAAACCTCTTCCCACAGACTGAAACCACTTCCCCACAGACTGAAACCACTTCCCCACACACTGAATCCCCTTCACCACACACTGAAACCCCTTCCCCACACACTGAAACCTCTTCCCCACACAATGAAAGCTCTTCCCCACAGACTGAAACCCTTCCCCACACACTGAAACCTCTACCCCACGCAGTGAAACACCTTCCCCACGCACTGAAACCTCTTCCACACACTCTGAAATCTCTTCCCCACACACTGAAACCTCATCCTCACACACTGAAACCTCTTCCCCACACACTGAAACCCCTTCCCCGCACACTGAAACCTCTTCCCCACACATTGAATCCCCTTCACCACACACTGTAACCCCTTCCCCACACACTGAAACCTCTTCCCCACACACTGAAACCACTTCCCCACAGACAGAAACCCCTTCCCCACACTCTGAAACCTCTTCCCCACACATTGAAACCTCATCCGCACACACTGAAACCCCTTCCCCACACACTGAACCCCCTTCCCCACTCACTGAAATCCATCCCCACACACCGAAACCTCTTCCCCACACACTTAAACCCTTTCCCCACACACTAAAACCCAACCCCACACACTGAAACCCCTTCCGCACACACTGAAACACATCCCCACACACTGAAAACCTTGCCACACAATGAAACCTCTTCCCACACACTGAAACCTCTTCGCCACACACTGAAACCTCTTCCCCACACACTGAAGCCTCTTCCCCACACAATCAAACTCCTTCCCCACGCACTGAAACCCCTTCCACACACACTGTAACCCCTTCCCCGCACACTGAAACCCCTTCCCCACACACTGAATCCCCTTCCACACACACTGAAACCCCTTCCCCACACACTGAAACACAACCCCACACACTGAAACCTCTTCCCCACGCAGTGAAACCCCTTCCCCATGCACTGAAACCTCTTCCACACACACTGAATCCCCTTCCACACACACGGAAACCCCTTCCCCGCACACTGAAACCCCTTCCCCGCACACTGAAACCCCTTCCCCACACACTGAAACCCCTTCCACACACACGGAAACCCCTTCCCCACACACTGAAACACAACCCCACACACTGAAACCCATCCGCTCACACTGAAACCATTCCCCACACAATGAAACCCATCCGCACATACTGAAACCTCTTCCCCACACACTGAAACCCCTTATCCACACACTGAAACCCCTTCCCCACAGACTGAAACCTCTTCCCCACACACTGAAACATCTTCCGCACAGACTGTAACCCCTTCCCCAGACATTGAAACCCATTCCCACACACTGAAACCTCATGCCCACACACTGAAACCCCTTCCCCACACACTGAAACCCCTTCCCCACACACTGAAACCCATCCCCACACACTGAAACCTCTTCCCCAAACACTGAAACCCCTTCCCCACACACTGAAACCCATCCCCACACACTGAAACACATCCCCACACACTGAAATCCTTCCCCACACACTGAAAGCTCTTCCCACACACTGAAACCTCTTCGCCACAGACTGCAACCCTTCCCCACACACTGAAACCTCTTCCCCACACACTGAAACCTCTTCCCCGCACACTGAAAGCCCTTCACCGCACATTGAAACCTCTTCCCCACACACTGAAGCCCCTTCACCACACACTGAAACCCCTTCCCCACCAAATGAAACCTCTTCCCCACAGACTGAAACCACTTCTCCACAGACTGAACCCCCTTCCCCACACTCTGAAACCTCTTCCCCACACACTGAAAATTCTTTCCGACACACTGATTCCCCTTCACCGCAAACTGAAACCCCTTCCCCACACACTGAAACCTCTTCCCCAGACACGGAAACCTCTTCCCACAGACTGAAACCACTTCCCCACAGACTGAAACCACTTCCCCACACACTGAATCCCCTTCACCACACACTGAAACCCCTTCCCCACACAATGAAACCTCTTCCCCACACACTGAAAGCACTTCCACACTGACTGAAACCCTTCCCCACACACTGAAACCTCTTCCCCACCCACTGAAACGTCTTCCCCACGCAGTGAAACACCTTCCCCACGCACTGAAACCTCTTCCACACACACTGAAATCTCTTCCCCACACACTGAAACCTCATCCTCACACACTGAAACCTCTTCCCCACACACTGAAACCCCTTCCCCGCACACTGAAACCTCTTCCCCACACATTGAATCCCCTTCACGACACACTGTAACCCCTTCCCCACACACTGAAACCTCTTCCCCACACACTGAAACCACTTCCCCACAGACAGAAACCCCTTCCCCACACTCTGAAACCTCTTCCCCACACATTGAAACCACATCCGCACACACTGAAACCCCTTCCCCACACACTGAACCCCCTTCCCCACTCACTGAAATCCATCCACACACACCGAAACCTCTTCCCCACACACTTAAACCCTTTCCCCACACACTAAAACCCATCCCCACACACTGAAACCCCTTCCCCACACACTGAAACACATCCCCTCACACTGAAAACCTTGCCACACAATGAAACCTCTTCCCACACACTGAAACCTCTTCGCCACACACTGAAACCTCTTCCCCACATGTGGGCGGCACAGTGGCGCAGTGGTTAGCACCGCAGCCTCACAGCTCCAGCGACCCGGGTTCAATTCTGGGTACTGCCTGTGTGGAGTTTGCAAGTTCTCCCTGTGTCTGCGTGGGTTTTCTCCGGGTGCTCCGGTTTCCTCCCACAAGCCAAAAGACTTGCAGGTTGGTAGGTAAATTGGCCATTACAAATTGTCCCTAGTATAGGTAGGTGGTAGGGAAATATAGGGACAGGTGGGGATGTGGTAGGAATATGGAATTAGTGTAGGATTAGTATAAATGGGGGGTTGATGGTCGGCACAGACTCGGTGGGCCGAAGGGCCTGTTTCAGTGCTGTATCTCTAAACTAAAACTAAAACACTGAACCCCCTTCCCCACTCACTGAAATCCATCCCCACACACCGAAACCTCTTCCCCACACACTTAAACCCTTTCCCCACACACTAAAACCCATCCCCACACACTGAAACCCCTTCCGCACACACTGAAACACATCCCCACACACTGAAAACCTTGCCACACAATGAAACCTCTTCCCACACACTGAAACTTCTTCGCCACACACTGAAACCTCTTCCCCACACACTGAAACCTCTTCCGCACACAATCAAACTCCTTCCCCATGCACTGAAACCCCTTCCACACACACTGTAACCCCTTCCCCGCACACTGAAACCCCTTCCCCACACACTGAATCCCCTTCCACACACACTGAATCCCCTTCCACACACACTGAAACCCCTTCCCCACACACTGAAACACAACCCCACACACTGAAACCTCTTCCCCACGCAGTGAAGCCCCTTCCCCACGCACTGAAACCTCTTCCACACACACTGAATCCCCTTCCACACACACGGAAACCCCTTCCCCGCACACTGAAACCCCTTCCCCGCACACTGAAACCCCTTCCCCACACACTGAATCCCCTTCCACACACACGGAAACCCCTTCCCCACACACTGAAACACAACCCCACACACTGAAACCCATCCGCTCACACTGAAACCATTCCCCACACAATGAAACCCATCCGCACATACTGAAACCTCTTCCCCACACACTGAAACCCCTTATCCACACACTGAAACCCCTTCCCCACAGACTGAAACCTCTTCCCCACACACTGAAACATCTTCCCCACACACTGAAACATCTTCCGCACAGACTGTAACCCCTTCCCCAGACATTGAAACCCATTCCCACACACTGAAACCTCATGCCCACACACTGAAACCCCTTCCCCACACACTGAAACCCCTTCCCCACACACTGAAACCCATCCCCACACACTGAAACCCATCCCCACACACTGAAACCTCTTCCCCAAACACTGAAACCCCTTCCCCACACACTGAAACACATCCCCACACACTGAAACACATCCCCACACACTGAAACACATCCCCACACACTGAAATCCTTCCCCACACACTGAAACCTCTTCCCACACACTGAAACCTCTTCGCCACAGACTGCAACCCTTCCCCACACACTGAAACCTCTTCCCCACACACTGAAACCTCTTCCCCACACACTGAAAGCCCTTCACCGCACATTGAAACCTCTTCCCCACACACTGAAGCCCCTTCACCACACACTGAAACCCCTTCCCCACCAAATGAAACCTCTTCCCCACAGACTGAAACCATTTCTCCACAGACTGAACCCCCTTCCCCACACTCTGAAACCTCTTCCCCACACACTGAAAATTCTTTCCGACACACTGATTCCCCTTCACCGCAAACTGAAACCCCTTCCCCACACAGTGAAACCTCTTCCCCAGACACGGAAACCTCTTCCCACAGACTGAAACCACTTCCCCACAGACTGAAACCACTTCCCCACACACTGAAACCCCTTCCCCACACAATGCAACCCCTTCCCCACACACTGAAAGCACTTCCCCACACACTGAAAGCACTTCCCCTCAGACTGAAACCCTTCCCCACACACTGAAACCTCTTCCCCACGCAGTGAAACACCTTCCCCACGCACTGAAACCTCTTCCCCACGCACTGAAACCTCATCCTCACACACTGAAACCTCTTCCCCACACACTGAAACCCCTTCCCCGCACACTGAAACCTCTTCCCCACACATTGAATCCCCTTCACCACACACTGTAACCCCTTCCCCACACACTGAAACCTCTTCCCCACACACTGAAACCACTTCCCCACACACTGAAACCCCTTCCCCACACTCTGAAACCTCTTCCCCACACATTGAAACCACATCTGCACACACTGAAACCCCTTCCCCACACACTGAACCCCCTTCCCCACTCACTGAAATCCATCCCCACACACCGAAACCTCTTCCCCACACACTTAAACCCTTTCCCCACACACTAAAACCCATCCCCACACACTGAAACACATCCCCACACACTGAAAACCTTGCCACACAATGAAACCTCTTCCCACACACTGAAACCTCTTCCCCACATACTGAAACCTCTTCCCCACACAATCAAACTCCTTCCCCACGCACTGAAACCCCTTCCACACACACTGTAACCCCTTCCCCGCACACTGAAACCCCTTCCCCACACACTGAATCCCCTTCCACACACACGGAAACCCCTTCCCCACACACTGAAACACAACCCCACACACTGAAACCTCTTCCCCACGCAGTGAAACCCCTTCCCCACGCACTGAAACCTCTTTCACACACACTGAAATCTCGTTCCCACACACTGAAACCTCATCCTCATACACTGAAACCTCTTCCCCACACACTGAAACTTCTTCCCCTCACAAAGAAACCACTTCCCCACAAACTGAAACACCTTCCCCACACACTGAAACCTCTTCCCCACACACTGAAACCCCTTGCCCACAGACTGAAACCCCAATACCACTCACTGAAACACATCCCCACATACTGAAATCTCTTCCACACACACTAAAGCCCCTTCCACACAGACTGAAACCCCTTCCCCACACACTGAAACCTCTTCCCCACACACTGAAAACCCTTCCCCACACACTGAAACCCATCGCCACACACTGAAACCCATCACCACACACTGAAACCTCTTCCCCACACACTGAAAGCTCTTACCACAGACTGAAACCCTTCCCCACACACTGAAACCTCTTCCCCACAGACTAAAACCCCTTCCCCACGCACTGAAACCTCGTCCACACATACTCAAACCTCTTCCCCACACACTGAAAACTCTTCCCCACACACTGAAAACTCTTCCCCAAACACTGAAACTACTTCCCCACGCACTGAAACCTCTTCCCCACACACTGAAACACATCCCCACACACTGAAATCGTTCTCCACACACTGAAACCTCTTCCCACACACTGAAGCCTCTTCGCCACAGACTGAAACCCTTCCCCACACACTGAATCCTCTTCCCCACACACTGAAACCTCTTCCCCACACTCTGAAACCTCTTCCCCACACACTGAAACCTCTTCCCCACACACTGAAACCACTTCCCCACAAACTGAAACCCCTTCCCCACACACTGAAAGCTCTTCCCCAAACACTGAAACCCCTTGCCCTTCAGACTGAAACCCCTTAACGACACACTGAAACCCATCCCCACACACTGAAATCTCTTCCATTCACACAAAAACCCCTTCCCCACAGACTCAAACTCCTTCCCCACACACTGAAACACATCCCCACACACTGAAACCTCTTCCCCACACACTGAAACCCCTTCCCCACACACTGAAACCCCTTCCCCACACACTGAAACCCATCGCCACACACTGAAACCCATCCCCACACACTGAAACCTCATCCCCACACACTGAAAGCTCTTCCCCACAGACTGAAACCCTTCCCCACAGACTGGAACCTCTTCCCCACAGACTGTAACCCCTTCCCCACGCAGTGAAACCTCTTCCACACATAGTGAAACCTCTTCCCCACACACTGTAACCTCTTCCCCACACACTGAAACCTCTTCCCCACACACTGAAACCTCTTCCCCACACACTGAAACCCCTTGCCCACAGACTGAAACTGCAATACCACACACTGAAACACATCCCCACACACTGAAATCTCTTCCACACACACTAAAGCCCCTTCCACACAGACTGAAACCCCTTCCCCACACACTGAAACCTCTTCCCCACGCACTGAAACCTCTTCCACACACACTGAAATCTCTTCCCCACACACTGAAACCTCATCCTCACACACTGAAACCTCTTCCCCACACACTGAAACCCCTTCCCCGCACACTGAAACCTCTTCCCCACACATTGAATCCCCTTCACCACACACTGTAACCCCTTCCCCACACACTGAAACCTCTTCCCCACACACTGAAACCACTTCCCCACACACTGAAACCCCTTCCCCACACTCTGAAACCTCTTCCCCACACATTGAAACCACATCTGCACACACTGAAACCCCTTCCCCACACACTGAACCCCCTTCCCCACTCACTGAAATCCATCCCCACACACCGAAACCTCTTCCCCACACACTTAAACCCTTTCCCCACACACTAAAACCCATCCCCACACACTGAAACACATCCCCACACACTGAAAACCTTGCCACACAATGAAACCTCTTCCCACACACTGAAACCTCTTCCCCACATACTGAAACCTCTTCCCCACACAATCAAACTCCTTCCCCACGCACTGAAACCCCTTCCACACACACTGTAACCCCTTCCCCGCACACTGAAACCCCTTCCCCACACACTGAATCCCCTTCCACACACACGGAAACCCCTTCCCCACACACTGAAACACAACCCCACACACTGAAACCTCTTCCCCACGCAGTGAAACCCCTTCCCCACGCACTGAAACCTCTTTCACACACACTGAAATCTCGTTCCCACACACTGAAACCTCATCCTCATACACTGAAACCTCTTCCCCACACACTGAAACTTCTTCCCCTCACAAAGAAACCACTTCCCCACAAACTGAAACACCTTCCCCACACACTGAAACCTCTTCCCCACACACTGAAACCCCTTGCCCACAGACTGAAACCCCAATACCACTCACTGAAACACATCCCCACATACTGAAATCTCTTCCACACACACTAAAGCCCCTTCCACACAGACTGAAACCCCTTCCCCACACACTGAAACCTCTTCCCCACACACTGAAAACCCTTCCCCACACACTGAAACCCATCGCCACACACTGAAACCCATCACCACACACTGAAACCTCTTCCCCACACACTGAAAGCTCTTACCACAGACTGAAACCCTTCCCCACACACTGAAACCTCTTCCCCACAGACTAAAACCCCTTCCCCACGCACTGAAACCTCGTCCACACATACTCAAACCTCTTCCCCACACACTGAAAACTCTTCCCCACACACTGAAAACTCTTCCCCAAACACTGAAACTACTTCCCCACGCACTGAAACCTCTTCCCCACACACTGAAACACATCCCCACACACTGAAATCGTTCTCCACACACTGAAACCTCTTCCCACACACTGAAGCCTCTTCGCCACAGACTGAAACCCTTCCCCACACACTGAATCCTCTTCCCCACACACTGAAACCTCTTCCCCACACTCTGAAACCTCTTCCCCACACACTGAAACCTCTTCCCCACACACTGAAACCACTTCCCCACAAACTGAAACCCCTTCCCCACACACTGAAAGCTCTTCCCCAAACACTGAAACCCCTTGCCCTTCAGACTGAAACCCCTTAACGACACACTGAAACCCATCCCCACACACTGAAATCTCTTCCATTCACACAAAAACCCCTTCCCCACAGACTCAAACTCCTTCCCCACACACTGAAACACATCCCCACACACTGAAACCTCTTCCCCACACACTGAAACCCCTTCCCCACACACTGAAACCCCTTCCCCACACACTGAAACCCATCGCCACACACTGAAACCCATCCCCACACACTGAAACCTCATCCCCACACACTGAAAGCTCTTCCCCACAGACTGAAACCCTTCCCCACAGACTGGAACCTCTTCCCCACAGACTGTAACCCCTTCCCCACGCAGTGAAACCTCTTCCACACATAGTGAAACCTCTTCCCCACACACTGTAACCTCTTCCCCACACACTGAAACCTCTTCCCCACACACTGAAACCTCTTCCCCACACACTGAAACCCCTTGCCCACAGACTGAAACCCCAATACCACACACTGAAACACATCCCCACACACTGAAATCTCTTCCACACACACTAAAGCCCCTTCCACACAGACTGAAACCCCTTCCCCACACACTGAAACCTCTTCCCCACACACTGAAAACCCTTCCCCACACACTGAAACCCATCGCCACACACTGAAACCCATCACCACACACTGAAACCTCTTCCCCACACACTGAAAGCTCTTACCACAGACTGAAACCCTTCCCCAGCACACTGAAACCTCTTCCCCACAGACTAAAACCCCTTCCCCACGCACTGAAACCTCTTCCACACATACTCAAACCTCTTCCCCACACACTGAAAACTCTTCCCCACACACTGAAACCTCTTCCCCAAACACTGAAACTACTTCCCCACGCACTGAAACCTCTTCCACACACAGTGAAACACCTTCCCCACGCGCTGAAACCCCTTCCACACACACTGTAACCCCTTCCCCGCACACTGAAACCCCTTCCCCACACACTGAATCCCCTTCCCCACACACTGAATCCCCTTCCACACACACGGAAACCCCTTCCACACACACGGAAACCCCTTCCACACACACGGAAACCCCTTCCCCGCACACTGAAACCCCTTCCCCGCACACTGAAACCCCTTCCCCGCACACTGAAACCCTTCCCCACACGCTGAAACTCCTTCCACACACACTGAAACCTCTTCCAAATGCACTGAAACACACTCCGCACACATTGAAACACATCCCCACACACTGAAACCCATCCCCTCACACTGAAACCATACCACACACAATGAAACCCATCCGCACATACTGAAACCCCTTCCCCACACACTGAAACCCCTTCCCCACACACTGAAACCCATCCCCACAAACTGAAACCTCTTCGCCACAGACTGAAAAGCTTCCCCACACACTGAAACCTCTTCCCCACACACTGAAACCTCTTCCCCACACACTGAAACCCCTTCCCCACACACTGAAACCTCTTTCCCACACACTGAAGCCCCTTCACCACACACTGAAACCCCTTCCCCACTATCTGAAACCTCTTCCCCACAGACTGAAACCACTTCCCCACAGACTGAAACCCCTTCCCCACACTCTGAAATCCCTTCCCCACACACTGAAACCCATCCCCACACACTGAAACACATCCCCACACACTGAAACCCATCCCCTCACACTGAAACCATTCCCCACATAATGAAACCCATCCGCACATACTGAAACCACTTCCCCACACACTAAAACCCCTTATCCACAGACTGAAACCCCTTCCCCACACACTGAAACATCTTCCCCACACACTGAAACCTCTTCCGCACAGACTGTAGCCCCTTTCCCAGACATTGAAACCCATTCCCACACTCTGAAACTTCATGCCTACACACTGAAACCCCTTCCCCACACACTGAAATCCTTCCCCACACACTGAAAGCTCTTACCACAGACTGAAACCCTTCCCCAGCACACTGAAACCTCTTCCCCACAGACTAAAACCCCTTCCCCACGCACTGAAACCTCTTCCACACATACTCAAACCTCTTCCCCACACACTGAAAACTCTTCCCCACACACTGAAACCTCTTCCCCAAACACTGAAACTACTTCCCCACGCACTGAAACCTCTTCCACACACAGTGAAACACCTTCCCCACGCGCTGAAACCCCTTCCACACACACTGTAACCCCTTCCCCGCACACTGAAACCCCTTCCCCACACACTGAATCCCCTTCCACACACACGGAAACCCCTTCCACACACACGGAAACCCCTTCCACACACACGGAAACCCCTTCCACACACACGGAAACCCCTTCCCCGCACACTGAAACCCCTTCCCCGCACACTGAAACCCCTTCCCCGCACACTGAAACCCTTCCCCACACGCTGAAACTCCTTCCACACACACTGAAACCTCTTCCAAATGCACTGAAACACACTCCGCACACATTGAAACACATCCCCACACACTGAAACCCATCCCCTCACACTGAAACCATACCACACACAATGAAACCCATCCGCACATACTGAAACCCCTTCCCCACACACTGAAACCCCTTCCCCACACACTGAAACCCATCCCCACAAACTGAAACCTCTTCGCCACAGACTGAAAAGCTTCCCCACACACTGAAACCTCTTCCCCACCATGAAACCTCTTCCCCACACACTGAAACCCCTTCCCCACACACTGAAACCTCTTTCCCACACACTGAAGCCCCTTCACCACACACTGAAACCCCTTCCCCACTATCTGAAACCTCTTCCCCACAGACTGAAACCACTTCCCCACAGACTGAAACCCCTTCCCCACACTCTGAAATCCCTTCCCCACACACTGAAAGCCATCCCCACACACTGAAACACATCCCCACACACTGAAACCCATCCCCTCACACTGAAACCATTCCCCACATAATGAAACCCATCCGCACATACTGAAACCACTTCCCCACACACTAAAACCCCTTATCCACAGACTGAAACCCCTTCCCCACACACTGAAACATCTTCCCCACACACTGAAACCTCTTCCGCACAGACGGTAGCCCCTTTCCCAGACATTGAAACCCATTCCCACACTCTGAAACCTCTTTCCCACACACTGAAGCCCCTTCACCACACACTGAAACCCCTTCCCCACTATCTGAAACCTCTTCCCCACAGACTGAAACCACTTCCCCACAGACTGAAACCCCTTCCCCACACTCTGAAATCCCTTCCCCACACACTGAAAGCCATCCCCACACACTGAAACACATCCCCACACACTGAAACCCATCCCCTCACACTGAAACCATTCCCCACATAATGAAACCCATCCGCACATACTGAAACCACTTCCCCACACACTAAAACCCCTTATCCACAGACTGAAACCCCTTCCCCACACACTGAAACATCTTCCCCACACACTGAAACCTCTTCCGCACAGACGGTAGCCCCTTTCCCAGACATTGAAACCCATTCCCACACTCTGAAACTTCATGCCTACACACTGAAACCCCTTCCCCACACACTGAAATCCTTCCCCACACACTGAAACCTCTTCCTACACACTGAAACATCTTCGCCACAGACTGAAACCCTTCCCCACACACTGAAACCTCTTCCCCACACACTGAAACCTCTTCCCCACACACTGAAACCCCTTCCCCACAATCTGAAACCTCTTCCCCACAGACACAAACCAATTCCCCACAGACTGAAACCAATTCCCCACAGAATGAAACCCCTTCCCCACACTCTGAAACCCCTTCCCCACACTCTGAAACCCATCCCCACACACTGAAACACATCCCCACACACTGAAGTCCTTCCCCACATACGGAAACCTCTTCCCACACACTGAAACCTCTTCGCCACAGTGAAACCCTTCCCCACACACTGAAACCTCTTCCCCACACACTGAAACCTCTTCCCCACACACTGAAACCCCTTCCCCGCACACTGAAACCTCTTTCCCACACACTGAAGCCCCTTCACCACACACTGAAACCCCTTCCTCACAATCTGAAACCTCTTCCCCACAGACTGAAATCACTTCCCCACAGACTGAAACCCCTTCCCCACACTCTGAAACCACTTCCCCACACACTGAAACCCATCCCCACACACTGAAACACATCCCCACACACTGAAATCGTTCTCCACACACTGAAACCTCTTCCCACACACTGAAACCTCTTCGCCACAGACTGAAACCCTTCCCCACACACTGAAACCTCTTCCCCACACACTGAAACCTCTTCCCCACACACTGAAACCCCTTCCCCGCACACTGAAACCATTTTCCCACACACTGAAGCCCCTTCCCCACACTCTGAAACCTCTTCCCCACACACTGAAACCTCTTCCCCACACACTGAAACCTCTTCCCCACACACTGAAACCACTTCCCCACAAACTGAAACCCCTTCCCCACACACTGAAACCTCTTCCCCAAACACTGAAACCCCTTGCCCTTCAGGCTGAAACCCCTTAACGACACACTGAAACCCATCCCCACACACTGAAATCTCTTCCACACACACTAAAACCCCTTCCCCACAGACTCAAACTCCTTCCCCACACACTGAAACACATCCCCACACACTGAAACCTCTTCCCCACACACTGAAACCCCTTCCCCACACACTGAAACCCATCGCCACACACTGAAACCCATCCCCACACACTGAAACCCATCCCCACACACTGAAACCTCATCCCCACACACTGAAAGCTCTTCCCCACAGACTGAAACCCTTCCCCACAGACTGGAACCTCTTCCCCACAGACTGTAACGCCTTCCCCACGCACTGAAATCTCTTCCACACATAGTGATACCTCTTCCCCACACACTGAAACCTCTTCCCCACACACTGAAACCTCTTCCCCAAACACTGATACTCCTTCCCCACGCACTGAAACCTCTTCCACACACACTGAAACCTCTTCCCCACACACTGAAACCTCTTCCCCACACACTGAAACCTCTTCCCCACACGCTGAAACTTCTTCCGCACGCACTGAAACCCATCACCACACACTGAAACCTCTTACACAAACACTGAAACCCCTCCCCCACGCACTGAATCGTCTTCCACACACACTGTTACCCCTTCCCCGCACACTGAAACCCATCCCCTCACACTGAAACCATTCCCCACACAATGAAACCCATCCCCACACAATGAAACCTCTTCCTCACACACTGAAACCTCTTCCCCACACACTGAAACCCCTTCCCCGCACACTGAAACCTCTTTCCCACACACTGAAGCCCCTTCACCACACACTGAAACCCCTTCCCCACAATCTGAAAACTCTTCCCCACATACTGAAACCCCTACCCCACACGCTGAAACACCTTCCACACACACTTAATCCCATTCCTCACACACTGAAATCCATCCCCGCAGACTGAAAGCTCTTCGCCACACACTGAAACCCATCCCCACACAGTGAAACCTCTTCCGCGCAGACTGAAACCTCTTCCCACACACTGAAACCTCTTCCCACACACATAAACCCTTCCCCACACGCTGAAACCCCTTCTCCACTCGCTGAAACCCCTTCCACACACTGTGAAACCTCTTCCACACACACTGAAACCCCTTCCCCACACGCTGAAACCCCTTCCACACTCGCTGAAACCCCTTCCCCACACACTGAAACCCTTCCCCACACACGAAAACCCTTCTCCACGCACTGAAACCTCTTCCCCACACACTGAAACATCTTTCACAAACACTGAAACCCATCCCCACACACTGAAACCTGTTCCCCACACACTGAAGCCCCTTCCACACACACTGAAACACCTTCCACACACACTTAAACCTCTTCCACACACACTGAAACCCCTTCCGCACACACTGATAGCTGTTCCCCACACACTGAAACCCTTCCCCACACACTGAAACCTCTTCCGCATACACTGAAACCCCTTCCGCACACACAGAAACCACTTCCCCACACACTGAAACCTCTTCCCCACACACTGAAACCTCTTCCCCACACACTGAAACCACTTCCCCACAAACAGAAACCTCTTCCCCACACACAGATACCTCTTATCTACACACTGAAACCCCTTCCCCACACACTGAAACCTCTTCCCCACACACTGAAACCTCTTCCCCACACACTGAAACCCCTTCCCCACACACTGAAACCCATCCCCACACACTGAAATCCCATCCCCACACACTGAAACGCATTCCCCACACGCTGAAACCCCTTCCACACACACTGAAATCCGTCCCCACACGCTGAAACTCCTTCCACACACACTGAAACCTCTTCCACATGCACTGAAACACATTCCGCACACACTGAAACACATCCCCACACACTGAAACCCATCCCCTCACACTGAAACCATTCCCAACACAATGAAACCCATCCGCACATACTGAAACCACTTCCCCACACACTAAAACCCCTTATCCACACACTGAAACCCCTTCCCCACAGACTGAAACATCTTTGCCACACACTGAAACCTCTTCCGCACAGACTGTAGCCCCTTCCCCAGACATTGAAACCCATCCCCACACTCTGAAACTTCATGCCCACACACTGAAACCCCTTCCCCACACACTTAAACCCCTTCCCCACACACTGAAACCCATCCCCACACACTGAAACCTCTTCGCCACACACTGAAACCCCTTCCCCACACACTGAAACCCATCCCCACTCACTGAAAAACATCCCCACTCACTGAAATCCTTCCCCACGCACTGAAACCTCTTCCCACACACTGAAACCTCTTCGCCACACACTGAAACCTCTTCCCCGCACACTGAAACCCCTTCCCCACAATCTGAAACCTCTTCCCCACAGACTGAAACCACTTCCCCACAGACTGAAACCCCTTCCCCTCAGACTGAAACCCCTTCCCCACACACTGAATCCCATGCCCACACACTGAAACCCATGCCCACACTCTGAAACTTCATGCCCACACACTGAAAACCCTTCCCCACACACTTAAACCCCTTCCCCACACACTGAAACCCATCCCCACACACTGAACCCTCTTCGCCACACACTGAAACCCCTTCCCCACACACTGAAACCCATCCCCACTCACTGAAAAACATCCCCACTCACTGAAATCCTTCCCCACGCACTGAAACCTCTTCCCACACACTGAAACCTCTTCGCCACAGACTGAAACCACTTCCCCACAGACTGAAACCCCTTCCCCACAGAATGAAATCCCTTCCCCACACACTGAAACCCATTCCCACACACTGAAACACATCCCCACACACTGAAATCCTTCCCCACACACTGAAACCCCTTCCCCGCACACTGAAACCCCTTCCCCGCACACTGAAACCTCTTTCCCACACACTGAAGCCCCTTCACCACACACTGAAACCACTTCCCCACAATGTGAAACCTCTTCCCCACATACTGAAACCCCTACCCCACACGCTGAAACACCTTCCAAACACACTTAATCCCATTCCTCACACACTGAAATCCATCCCCGCAGACTGAAAGCTCTTCGCCACACACTGAAACCCATCCCCACACAGTGAAACCTCTTCCGCGCAGACTGAAACCTCTTCCCACACACTGAAACCTCTTCCCACACACATAAACCCTTCCCCACACGCTGAAACCCCTTCTCCACTCGCTGAAACCCCTTCCACACACTGTGAAACCTCTTCCACACACACTGAAACCCCTTCCCCACACGCTGAAACCCCTTCCACACTCGCTGAAACCCCTTCCCCACACACTGAAACCCTTCCCCACACACTGAAACCCTTCTCCACGCACTGAAACCTCTTCCCCACACACTGAAACATCTTTCACAAACACTGAAACCCATCCCCACACACTGAAACCTGTTCCCCACACACTGAAGCCCCTTCCACACACACGTAAACATCTTCCACACACACTGAAACCCCTTCCGCACACACTGATAGCTCTTCCCCACACACTGAAACCCTTCCCCACACACTGAAACCTCTTCCGCATACACTGAAAAACCTTCCGCACACACAGAAACCACTTCCCCACACACTGAAACCTCTTCCCCACACACTGAAACCACTTCCCCACAAACAGAAACCTCTTCCCCACACACAGATACCTCTTATCTACACACTGAAACACCTTCCCCACACACTGAAACCTCTTCCCCACACACTGAAACCTCTTCCCCACACACTGAAACCTCTTCCCCACAGACTGAAACCCCTTCCCCACACACTGAAACCCATCCCCACACACTGAAATCCCATCCCCACACACTGAAACGCATTCACCACACGCTGAAACCCCTTCCACACACACTGAAATCCGTCCCCACACGCTGAAACTCCTTCCACACACACTGAAACCTCTTCCACATGCACTGAAACACATTCCGCACACACTGAAACACATCCCCACACACTTAAACCCATCCCCTCACACTGAAACCATTCCCAACACAATGAAACCCATCCGCACATACTGAAACCACTTTTCCCCCACACACTAAAACCCCTTATCCACACACTGAAACCCCTTCCCCACAGACTGAAACATCTTTGCCACACACTGAAACCTCTTCCGCACAGACTGTAGCCCCTTCCCCAGACATTGAAACCCATCCCCAAACTCTGAAACTTCATGCCCACACACTGAAACCCCTTCCCCACACACTTAAACCCCTTCCCCACACACTGAAACCCATCCCCACACACTGAAACCTCTTCGCCACACACTGAAACCCCTTCCCCACACACTGAAACCCATCCCCACTCACTGAAAAACATCCCCACTCACTGAAATCCTTCCCCACGCACTGAAACCTCTTCCCACACACTGAAACCTCTTCGCCACACACTGAAACCTCTTCCCCGCACACTATAACCCCTTCCCCGCACACTGAAAACTCTTTCCCACACACTGAAGCCCCTTCACCACACACTGAAACCCCTTCCCCACAATCTGAAACCTCTTCCCCACAGACTGAAACCACTTCCCCACAGACTGAAACCCCTTCCCCTCAGACTGAAACCCCTTCCCCACACACTGAAACCCATGCCCACACACTGAAACCCATGCCCACACTCTGAAACTTCATGCCCACACACTGAAAACCCTTCCCCACACACTTAAACCCCTTCCCCACACACTGAAACCCATCCCCACACACTGAACCCTCTTCGCCACACACTGAAACCCCTTCCCCACACACTGAAACCCATCCCCACTCACTGAAAAACATCCCCACTCACTGAAATCCTTCCCCACGCACTGAAACCTCTTCCCACACACTGAAACCTCTTCGCCACAGACTGAAACCACTTCCCCACAGACTGAAACCCCTTCCCCACAGAATGAAACCCCTTCCCCACAGAATGAAACCCCTTCCCCACACACTGAAACCCATCCCCACACACTGAAACACATCCCCACACACTGAAATACTTCCCCACACACTGAAACCTCTTCCCACACACTGAAACCTCTTCCCACACACTGAAACCTCTTCGCCACGGATTGAAAACCTTCCCCACACACTGAAACCTCTTCCGCACACACTGAAACCTCTTCCCCACATACTGAAACCCCTTCCCCGCACACTGAAACCTCTTTCCCACACACTGAAGCCCCTTCACCACACACTGAAACCCCTTCCCCACAATGTGAAACCTCTTCCCCACAGACTGAAACCACATCCCCACAGACTGAAACCCCTTCCCTACACTCTGAAACCTCTTCCCCACACTCTGAAACCCATCCCCACACACTGAAACACATCCCCACACACTGAAATCCTTCCCCACACACTGAAACCTCTTCCCACACACTGAAACCTCTTCGCCACAGACTGAAACCCTACCCCACACACTGAAACCTCTTCCCCACACACTGAAACCTCTTCCCCACACACTGAAACCACTTCCCCGCACACTGAAACCATTTTCCCACACACTGAAGCCCCTTCCCCACACTCTGAAACCTCTTCCCCACACACTGAAACCTCTTCCCCACACACTGAAACCACTTCCCCACAAACTGAAACCCCTTCCCCACACACTGAAACCTCTTCCCCACACACTGAAACCCCTTGCCCTTCAGACTTAAACCCCTTAACCACACACTGAAACCCATCCCCACACACTGAAATGTCTTCCTCACACATTAAAACCCCTTCCCCACAGACTGAAAACCCTTCCCCACACACTGAAACACATCCCCACACACTGAAACCTCTTCCCCACACACTGAAACCCCTTGACCACACACTGAAACCCATCGCCACACACTGACATCCATCCCCACACACTGAAACCTCTTTACCACACACTGAAAGCTCTTCCCCACAGACTGAAACCCTTCCCCACACACTGATACCTCTTCCCCACAGACTGTAACCCCTTTCCCACGCACTGTAACCCCTTCCCCACTCTCTGAAACCTCTTCCACACATACTGAAACCTCTTCCCTACACACTGAAACCTCTTCCCCACACGATGAAACTTCTTCCACACGCACTGAATCCCATCCCCACACACTGAAACCTCATCCACATACACTGAAACCCATTCCCCACACGCTGAAACCCCTTCCCCACACACTGAAATCCGTCCCCACACGCTGAAACTCCTTCCACACACACTGAAACCTCTTCCACATGCACTGAAACCCATTCCGCACACACTGAAACACATCCCCACACACTGAAACCCATCCCCTCACACTGAAACCATTCGCCACATACTGAAACCACTTCCCCACTCACTAAAACCCCTTATCCACCCACTGAAAACCCTTCCCCACAGACTGAAACATCTTCACCACACACTGAAACCTCTTCCGCACAGACTGCAGCCCGTTCCCCAGACATTGAAACCCATCCCCACACTCTGAAACTTCATGCCCACACACTGAAACCTCTTCCCCACACACTGAAACCCCTTCCCCACACACTGAAACCCATCCCCTCACACTGAAACCTCTTCCCCACACACTGAAACCCCTTCCCCACACACTGAAACCCCTTCCCCACACACTGAAACCCATCCCCACTCACTGAAACACATCCCCACACACTGAAATCCTTCCCACACACTGAAACCTTTCCCACACACTGAAACCTCTTCGCCACAGACTGAAACCCTTCCCCACACACTGAAACCTCTTCCTCACACACTGAAACCTCTTCCCCACACACTGAATCCCCTTCTCCGCACACTGAAACCTCCTTCCCGCACACTGAAGCCCGTTCACCACACACTGAAACCCCTTCCCCACAATTTGAAACCTCTTCCCCACAGACTGAAACCACTTCCCCACAGACTGAAACCCCTTCCCCACACTCTGAAACCCCTTCCCCACACACTGAAAACCATCCCCGCACACTGAAACCCATCCCCTCACACTGAAACCATTCCCCACACAATGAAACCTCTTCCCCACACACTGAAACCCCTACCCCACACGCTGAAACACCTTCCACACACACTGAAACCCATTCCTCACACACTGAAATCCATCCCCGCAGACTGAGACCTCTTCGCCACACACTGAAACCCATCCCCACACACTGAAACCTCTTCCCCGCAGACTGAAACCTCTTCCCCACTCACTGAAACCTCTTCCCCACACACATAAACCCTTCTCCACACGCTGAAACCCCTTCTCCACACGCTGAAACCCCTTCCACACACTGTGAAACCCCTTCCACACTTACTGAAACCTCTTCCACACACACTGAAACCCCTTCCCCACACGCTGAAACCCCTTCCACACTCACTGAAACCCCTTCCCCACACACTGAAACCCTTCCCCACACACGAAAACCCTTCTCCACGCACTGAAACCTCTTCCCCACACACTGAAACATCTTTCACAAACACTGAAACCCATCCCCACACACTGAAACCTGTTCCCCACGCACTGAAGCCCCTTCCACACACACTGAAACACCTTCCACACACACTTAAACCTCTTCCACACACACTGAAACCCCTTCCGCACACACTGATAGCTGTTCCCCACACACTGAAACCCTTCCCCACACACTGAAACCTCTTCCGCATACACTGAAACCCCTTCCCTACACACAGAAACCCCTTGCCCACACACTGAAAACTCTTCCCCACACACTGAAACCCCTTCCCCACAGACTCAAACCACTTCCCCACACACTGAATCCACTTCCCCACACACTGAAACCTCTTCCCCACACACAGATACCCCTTCCCCACACACTGAAACCCATCCCCACACACTGAAACCTCTTCCCCAAACACTGAAACCCCTTCCCCACACACTGAAACCCATCCCCACACACTGAAACACATCCCCACACACTGAAATCCTTCCCCACACACTGAAAGCTCTTCCCACACACTGAAACCTCTTCGCCACAGACTGCAACCCTTCCCCACACACTGAAACCTCTTCCCCACACACTGAAACCTCTTCCCCGCACACTGAAAGCCCTTCACCGCACATTGAAACCTCTTCCCCACACACTGAAGCCCCTTCACCACACACTGAAACCCCTTCCCCACCAAATGAAACCTCTTCCCCACAGACTGAAACCACTTCTCCACAGACTGAACCCCCTTCCCCACACTCTGAAACCTCTTCCCTGAAACCTCTTCCCCACACACTGAAAATTCTTTCCGACACACTGATTCGCCTTCACCGCAAACTGAAACCCCTTCCCCACACACTGAAACCTCTTCCCCAGACACGGAAACCTCTTCCCACAGACTGAAACCACTTCCCCACAGACGGAAACCACTTCCCCACACACTGAATCCCCTTCACCACACACTGAAACCCCTTCCCCACACAATGAAACCTCTTCCCCACACACTGAAAGCACTTCCACACTGACTGAAACCCTTCCCCACACACTGAAACCTCTTCCCCACCCACTGAAACGTCTTCCCACGCAGTGAAACACCTTCCCCACGCACTGAAACCTCTTCCACACACACTGAAATCTCTTCCCCACACACTGAAACCTCATCCTCACACACTGAAACCTCTTCCCCACACACTGAAACCCCTTCCCCGCACACTGAAACCTCTTCCCCACACATTGAATCCCCTTCACGACACACTGTAACCCCTTCCCCACACACTGAAACCTCTTCCCCACACACTGAAACCACTTCCCCACAGACAGAAACCCCTTCCCCACACTCTGAAACCTCTTCCCCACACATTGAAACCACATCCGCACACACTGAAACCCCTTCCCCACACACTGAACCCCCTTCCCCACTCACTGAAATCCATCCACACACACCGAAACCTCTTCCCCACACACTTAAACCCTTTCCCCACACACTAAAACCCATCCCCACACACTGAAACCCCTTCCCCACACACTGAAACACATCCCCTCACACTGAAAACCTTGCCACACAATGAAACCTCTTCCCACACACTGAAACCTCTTCGCCACAGACTGAAACCTCTTCCCCACATACTGAAACCTCTTCCCCACACAATCAAACTCCTTCCCCACGCACTGAAACCCCTTCCACACACACTGTAACCCCTTCCCCGCACACTGAAACCCCTTCCCCACACACTGAATCCCCTTCCACACACACGGAAACCCCTTCCCCACACACTGAAACACAACCCCACACACTGAAACCTCTTACCAACGCAGTGAAACCCCTTCCCCACGCACTGAAACCTCTTCCACACACATTGAAATCTCTTTCCCACACACTGAAACCTCATCCTCATACACTGAAATCTCTTCCCCACACACTGAAACTTCTTCCCCTCACAAAGAAACCACTTCCCCACAAACTGAAACACTTTCCCCACACACTGAAACCTCTTCCCCACACACTGAAACCCCTTGCCCACAGACTGAAACCCCAATACCACACACTGAAACACATCCCCACATACTGAAATCTCTTCCACACACACTAAAGCCCCTTCCACACAGACTGAAACCCCTTCCCCACACACTGAAACCTCTTCCCCACACACTGAAAACCCTTCCCCACACACTGAAACCCATCGCCACACACTGAAACCCATCACCACACACTGAAACCTCTTCCCCACACACTGAAAGCTCTTACCACAGACTGAAACCCTTCCCCACACACTGAAACCTCTTCCCCACAGACTAAAACCCCTTCCCCACGCACTGAAACCTCGTCCACACATACTCAAACCTCTTCCCCACACACTGAAAACTCTTCCCCACACACTGAAAACTCTTCCCCAAACACTGAAACCCCTTCCCCACACTCTGAAACCTCTTCCCCACACATTGAAACCTCATCCGCACACACTGAAACCCCTTCCCCACACACTGAACCCCCTTCCCCACTCACTGAAATCCATCCCCACACACCGAAACCTCTTCCCCACACACTTAAACCCTTTCCCCACACACTAAAACCCATCCCCACACACTGAAACCCCTTCCGCACACACTGAAACACATCCCCACACACTGAAAACCTTGCCACACAATGAAACCTCTTCCCACACACTGAAACCTCTTCGCCACACACTGAAACCTCTTCCCCACACACTGAAACCTCTTCCGCACACAATCAAACTCCTTCCCCACGCACTGAAACCCCTTCCACACACACTGTAACCCCTTCCCCGCACACTGAAACCCCTTCCCCACACACTGAATCCCCTTCCACACATACTGAAACCCCTTCCACACACACTGAAACCCCATCCCCACACACTGAAACACAACCCCGCACACTGAAACCCCTTCCCCACGCACTGAAACCCCTTCCCCACGCACTGAAACCTCTTCCACACACACTGAATCCCCTTCCACACACACGGAAACCCCTTCCCCGCACACTGAAACCCCTTCCCCGCACACTGAAACCCCTTCCCCACACACTGAATCCCCTTCCACACACACGGAAACCCCTTCCCCACACACTGAAACACAACCCCACACACTGAAACCCATCCGCTCACACTGAAACCATTCCCCACACAATGAAACCCATCCGCACATACTGAAACCTCTTCCCCACACACTGAAACCCCTTATCCACACACTGAAACCCCTTCCCCACAGACTGAAACCTCTTCCCCACACACTGAAACATCTTCCCCACACACTGAAACATCTTCCGCACAGACTGTAACCCCTTCCCCAGACATTGAAACCCCTTCCCCACACACTGAAACCTCTTCCCCACACACTGAAAACCCTTCCCCACACACTGAAACCCATCGCCACACACTGAAACCCATCACCACACACTGAAACCTCTTCCCCACACACTGAAAGCTCTTACCACAGACTGAAACCCTTCCCCACACACTGAAACCTCTTCCCCACAGACTAAAACCCCTTCCCCACGCACTGAAACCTCGTCCACACATACTCAAACCTCTTCCCCACACACTGAAAACTCTTCCCCACACACTGAAAACTCTTCCCCAAACACTGAAACCCCTTCCCCACACTCTGAAACCTCTTCCCCACACATTGAAACCTCATCCGCACACACTGAAACCCCTTCCCCACACACTGAACCCCCTTCCCCACTCACTGAAATCCATCCCCACACACCGAAACCTCTTCCCCACACACTTAAACCCTTTCCCCACACACTAAAACCCAGCCCCACACACTGAAACCCCTTCCGCACACACTGAAACACATCCCCACACACTGAAAACCTTGCCACACAATGAAACCTCTTCCCACACACTGAAACCTCTTCGCCACACACTGAAACCTCTTCCCCACACACTGAAACCTCTTCCGCACACAATCAAACTCCTTCCCCACGCACTGAAACCCCTTCCACACACACTGTAACCCCTTCCCCGCACACTGAAACCCCTTCCCCACACACTGAATCCCCTTCCACACACACTGAAACCCCTTCCACACACACTGAAACCCCATCCCCACACACTGAAACACAACCCCGCACACTGAAACCCCTTCCCCACGCACTGAAACCCCTTCCCCACGCACTGAAACCTCTTCCACACACACTGAATCCCCTTCCACACACACGGAAACCCCTTCCCCGCACACTGAAACCCCTTCCCCGCACACTGAAACCCCTTCCCCACACACTGAATCCCCTTCCACACACACGGAAACCCCTTCCCCACACACTGAAACACAACCCCACACACTGAAACCCATCCGCTCACACTGAAACCATTCCCCACACAATGAAACCCATCCGCACATACTGAAACCTCTTCCCCACACACTGAAACCCCTTATCCACACACTGAAACCCCTTCCCCACAGACTGAAACCTCTTCCCCACACACTGAAACATCTTCCCCACACACTGAAACATCTTCCGCACAGACTGTAACCCCTTCCCCAGACATTGAAACCCATTCCCACACACTGAAACCTCATGCCCACACACTGAAACCCCTTCCCCACACACTGAAACCCCTTCCCCACACACTGAAACCCATCCCCACACACTGAAACCTCTTCCCCAAACACTGAAACCCCTTCCCCACACACTGAAACACATCCCCACACACTGAAACACATCCCCACACACTGAAATCCTTCCCCACACACTGAAACCTCTTCCCACACACTGAAACCTCTTCGCCACAGACTGCAACCCTTCCCCACACACTGAAACCTCTTCCCCACACACTGAAACCTCTTCCCCACACACTGAAAGCCCTTCACCGCACATTGAAACCTCTTCCCCACACACTGAAGCCCCTTCACCACACACTGAAACCCCTTCCCCACCAAATGAAACCTCTTCCCCACAGACTGAAACCATTTCTCCACAGACTGAACCCCCTTCCCCACACTCTGAAACCTCTTCCCCACACACTGAAAATTCTTTCCGACACACTGATTCCCCTTCACCGCAAACTGAAACCCCTTCCCCACACACTGAAACCTCTTCCCCAGACACGGAAACCTCTTCCCACAGACTGAAACCACTTCCCCACAGACTGAAACCACTTCCCCACACACTGAAACCCCTTCCCCACACAATGCAACCCCTTCCCCACACACTGAAAGCACTTCCCCACACACTGAAAGCACTTCCCCACAGACTGAAACCCTTCCCCACACACTGAAACCTCTTCCCCACGCAGTGAAACACCTTCCCCACGCACTGAAACCTCTTCCCCACGCACTGAAACCTCTTCCACACACACTGAAATCTCTTCCCCACACACTGAAACCTCATCCTCACACACTGAAACCTCTTCCCCACACACTGAAACCCCTTCCCCGCACACTGAAACCTCTTCCCCACACATTGAATCCCCTTCACCACACACTGTAACCCCTTCCCCACACACTGAAACCTCTTCCCCACACACTGAAACCACTTCCCCACACATTGAAACCACATCTGCACACACTGAAACCCCTTCCCCACACACTGAACCCCCTTCCCCACTCACTGAAATCCATCCCCACACACCGAAACCTCTTCCCCACACACTTAAACCCTTTCCCCACACACTAAAACCCATCCCCACACACTGAAACACATCCCCACACACTGAAAACCTTGCCACACAATGAAACCTCTTCCCACACACTGAAACCTCTTCCCCACATACTGAAACCTCTTCCCCACACAATCAAACTCCTTCCCCACGCACTGAAACCCCTTCCACACACACTGTAACCCCTTCCCCGCACACTGAAACCCCTTCCCCACACACTGAATCCCCTTCCACACACACGGAAACCCCTTCCCCACACACTGAAACACAACCCCACACACTGAAACCTCTTCCCCACGCAGTGAAACCCCTTCCCCACGCACTGAAACCTCTTTCACACACACTGAAATCTCGTTCCCACACACTGAAACCTCATCCTCATACACTGAAACCTCTTCCCCACACACTGAAACTTCTTCCCCTCACAAAGAAACCACTTCCCCACAAACTGAAACACCTTCCCCACACACTGAAACCTCTTCCCCACACACTGAAACCCCTTGCCCACAGACTGAAACCCCAATACCACTCACTGAAACACATCCCCACATACTGAAATCTCTTCCACACACACTAAAGCCCCTTCCACACAGACTGAAACCCCTTCCCCACACACTGAAACCTCTTCCCCACACACTGAAAACCCTTCCCCACACACTGAAACCCATCGCCACACACTGAAACCCATCACCACACACTGAAACCTCTTCCCCACACACTGAAAGCTCTTACCACAGACTGAAACCCTTCCCCACACACTGAAACCTCTTCCCCACAGACTAAAACCCCTTCCCCACGCACTGAAACCTCGTCCACACATACTCAAACCTCTTCCCCACACACTGAAAACTCTTCCCCACACACTGAAAACTCTTCCCCAAACACTGAAACTACTTCCCCACGCACTGAAACCTCTTCCCCACACACTGAAACACATCCCCACACACTGAAATCGTTCTCCACACACTGAAACCTCTTCCCACACACTGAAGCCTCTTCGCCACAGACTGAAACCCTTCCCCACACACTGAATCCTCTTCCCCACACACTGAAACCTCTTCCCCACACTCTGAAACCTCTTCCCCACACACTGAAACCTCTTCCCCACACACTGAAACCACTTCCCCACAAACTGAAACCCCTTCCCCACACACTGAAAGCTCTTCCCCAAACACTGAAACCCCTTGCCCTTCAGACTGAAACCCCATAACGACACACTGAAACCCATCCCCACACACTGAAATCTCTTCCATTCACACAAAAACCCCTTCCCCACAGACTCAAACTCCTTCCCCACACACTGAAACACATCCCCACACACTGAAACCTCTTCCCCACACACTGAAACCCCTTCCCCACACACTGAAACCCCTTCCCCACACATTGAAACCCATCGCCACACACTGAAACCCATCCCCACACACTGAAACCTCATCCCCACACACTGAAAGCTCTTCCCCACAGACTGAAACCCTTCCCCACAGACTGGAACCTCTTCCCCACAGACTGTAACCCCTTCCCCACGCAGTGAAACCTCTTCCACACATAGTGAAACCTCTTCCCCACACACTGTAACCTCTTCCCCACACACTGAAACCTCTTCCCCACACACTGAAACCTCTTCCCCACACACTGAAACCTCTTCCCCACACACTGAAACCCCTTGCCCACAGACTGAAACCCCAATACCACACACTGAAACACATCCCCACACACTGAAATCTCTTCCACACACACTAAAGCCCCTTCCACACAGACTGAAACCCCTTCTCCACACACTGAAACCTCTTCCCCACACACTGAAAACCCTTCCCCACACACTGAAACCCATCGCCACACACTGAAACCCATCACCACACACTGAAACCTCTTCCCCACACACTGAAAGCTCTTACCACAGACTGAAACCCTTCCCCAGCACACTGAAACCTCTTCCCCACAGACTAAAACCCCTTCCCCACGCACTGAAACCTCTTCCACACATACTCAAACCTCTTCCCCACACACTGAAAACTCTTCCCCACACACTGAAACCTCTTCCCCAAACACTGCAACTACTTCCCCACGCACTGAAACCTCTTCCACACACAGTGAAACACCTTCCCCACGCGCTGAAACCCCTTCCACACACACTGTAACCCCTTCCCCGCACACTGAAACCCCTTCCCCACACACTGAATCCCCTTCCACACACACGGAAACCCCTTCCACACACACGGAAACCCCTTCCACACACACTGAAACCCCTTCCCCGCACACTGAAACCCCTTCCCCGCACACTGAAACCCTTCCCCACACGCTGAAACTCCTTCCACACACACTGAAACCTCTTCCAAATGCACTGAAACACACTCCGCACACATTGAAACACATCCCCACACACTGAAACCCATCCCCTCACACTGAAACCATACCACACACAATGAAACCCATCCGCACATACTGAATCCCCTTCCCCACACACTGAAACCCCTTCCCCACACACTGAAACCCATCCCCACAAACTGAAACCTCTTCGCCACAGACTGAAAAGCTTCCCCACACACTGAAACCTCTTCCCCACACACTGAAACCTCTTCTCCACACACTGAAACCCCTTCCCCACACACTGAAACCTCTTTCCCACACACTGAAACCTCTTTCCCACACACTGAAGCCCCTTCACCACACATTGAAACCCCTTCCCCACTATCTGAAACCTCTTCCCCACAGACTGAAACCACTTCCCCACAGACTGAAACCCCTTCCCCACAATCTGAAATCCCTTCCCCACACACTGAAACCCATCCCCACACACTGAAACACATCCCCACACACTGAAACACATCCCCACACACTGAAACCCATCCCCTCACACTGAAACCATTCCCCACATAATGAAACCCATCCGCACATACTGAAACCACTTCCCCACACACTAAAACCACTTATCCACAGACTGAAACCCCTTCCCCACACACTGAAACATCTTCCCCACACACTGAAACCTCTTCCGCACAGACTGTAGCCCCTTTCCCAGACATTGAAACCCATTCCCACACTCTGAAACTTCATGCCTACACACTGAAACCACTTCCCCACACACTGAAATCCTTCCCCACACACTGAAACCTCTTCCTACACACTGAAACATCTTCGCCACAGACTGAAACCCTTCCCCACACACTGAAACCTCTTCCCCACACACTGAAACCTCTTCCCCGCACACTGAAACCCCTTCCCCGCACACTGAAACCTCTTTCCCACAGACTGAAACCACTTCCCCACACTCTGAAACCCCTTCCCCACACACTGAAACCCATCCCCACCCACTGAAACACATCCCCACACTCACAAATCCTTCCCCACACACTGAAACCTCTTCCCACACACTGAAACCTCTGCGCCACAGACTGAAACCCTTCCCCACACACT
This sequence comes from Heterodontus francisci, assembly GCF_036365525.1. Taxonomy (NCBI): domain Eukaryota; kingdom Metazoa; phylum Chordata; class Chondrichthyes; order Heterodontiformes; family Heterodontidae; genus Heterodontus; species Heterodontus francisci. Next base: position 6,936,755 of record NC_090395.1, on the reverse strand, counting down.
GAAACCTCTTCCCCACACACTGAAACCTCTTCCCCACACACGGAAACCCCTTCCCCGCACACTGAAACCTCTTTCCCACACACTGAAGCCCCTTCACCACACACTGAAACCCCTTCCCCACAATCTGAAACCTCTTCCCCACAGACACAAACCAATTCCCCACAGACTGAAACCAATTCCCCACAGAATGAAACCCCTTCCCCACACTCTGAAACCCCTTCCCCACACTCTGAAACCCATCCCCACACACTGAAACACATCCCCACACACTGAAGTCCTTCCCCACACACGGAAACCTCGTCCCACACACTGAAACCTCTTCGCCACAGTGAAACCCTTCCCCACACACTGAAACCTCTTCCCCACACACTGAAACCTCTTCCCCACACACTGAAACCCCTTCCCCGCACACTGAAACCTCTTTCCCACACACTGAAGCCCCTTCACCACACACTGAAACCCCTTCCTCACAATCTGAAACCTCTTCCCCACAGACTGAAATCACTTCCCCACAGACTGAAACCCCTTCCCCACACTCTGAAACCACTTCCCCACACACTGAAACCCATCCCCATACACTGAAACACATCCCCACACACTGAAATCGTTCTCCACACACTGAAACCTCTTCCCACACACTGAAACCTCTTCGCCACAGACTGAAACCCTTCCCCACACACTGAAACCTCTTCCCCACACACTGAAACCTCTTCCCCACACACTGAAACCCCTTCCCCGCACACTGAAACCATTTTCCCACACACTGAAGCCCCTTCCCCACACTCTGAAACCTCTTCCCCACACACTGAAACCTCTTCCCCACACACTGAAACCTCTTCCCCACACACTGAAACCACTTCCCCACAAACTGAAACCCCTTCCCCACACACTGAAACCTCTTCCCCAAACACTGAAACCCCTTGCCCTTCAGACTGAAACCCCTTAACGACACACTGAAACCCATCCCCACACACTGAAATCTCTTCCACACACACTAAAACCCCTTCCCCACAGACTCAAACTCCTTCCCCACACACTGAAACACATCCCCACACACTGAAACCTCTTCCCCACACACTGAAACCCCTTCCCCACACACTGAAACCCATCGCCACACACTGAAACCCATCCCCACACACTGAAACCCATCCCCACACACTGAAACCTCATCCCCACACACTGAAAGCTCTTCCCCACAGACTGAAACCCTTCCCCACAGACTGGAACCTCTTCCCCACAGACTGTAACCCCTTCCCCACGCACTGAAATCTCTTCCACACATAGTGAAACCTCTTCCCCACACACTGAAACCTCTTCCCCACACACTGAAACCTCTTCCCCAAACACTGAAACTCCTTCCCCACGCACTGAAACCTCTTCCACACACACTGAAACCTCTTCCCCACACACTGAAACCTCTTCCCCACACACTGAAACCTCTTCCCCACACACTGAAACCTCTTCCCCACACGCTGAAACTTCTTCCGCACGCACTGAAACCCATCACCACACACTGAAACCTCTTACACAAACACTGAAACCCCTTCCCCACGCACTGAATCGTCTTCCACACACACTGTTACCCCTTCCCCGCACACTGAAACCCATCCCCTCACACTGAAACCATTCCCCACACAATGAAACCCATCCCCACACAATGAAACCTCTTCCTCACACACTGAAACCTCTTCCCCACACACTGAAACCCCTTCCCCGCACACTGAAACCTCTTTCCCACACACTGAAGCCCCTTCACCACACACTGAAACCCCTTCCCCACAATCTGAAACCTCTTCCCCACATACTGAAACCCCTACCCCACACGCTGAAACACCTTCCACACACACTTAATCCCATTCCTCACACACTGAAATCCATCCCCGCAGACTGAAAGCTCTTCGCCACACACTGAAACCCATCCCCACACAGTGAAACCTCTTCCGCGCAGACTGAAACCTCTTCCCACACACTGAAACCTCTTCCCACACACATAAACCCTTCCCCACACGCTGAAACCCCTTCTCCACTCGCTGAAACCCCTTCCACACACTGTGAAACCTCTTCCACACACACTGAAACCCCTTCCCCACACGCTGAAACCCCTTCCACACTCGCTGAAACCCCTTCCCCACACACTGAAACCCTTCCCCACACACGAAAACCCTTCTCCACGCACTGAAACCTCTTCCCCACACACTGAAACATCTTTCACAAACACTGAAACCCATCCCCACACACTGAAACCTGTTCCCCACACACTGAAGCCCCTTCCACACACACTGAAACACCTTCCACACACACTTAAACATCTTCCACACACACTGAAACCCCTTCCGCAAACACTGATAGCTCTTCCCCACACACTGAAACCCTTCCCCACACACTGAAACCTCTTCCGCATACACTGAAACCCCTTCCGCACACACAGAAACCACTTCCCCACACACTGAAACCTCTTCCCCACACACTGAAACCACTTCCCCACAAACAGAAACCTCTTCCCCACACACAGATACCTCTTATCTACACACTGAAACCCCTTCCCCACACACTGAAACCTCTTCCCCACACACTGAAACCTCTTCCCCACACACTGAAACCCCTTCCCCACACACTGAAACCCATCCCCACACACTGAAATCCCATCCCCACACACTGAAACGCATTCCCCACACGCTGAAACCCCTTCCACACACACTGAAATCCGTTCCCACACGCTGAAACTCCTTCCACACACACTGAAACCTCTTCCACATGCACTGAAACACATTCCGCACACACTGAAACACATCCCCACACACTGAAACCCATCCCCTCACACTGAAACCATTCCCAACACAATGAAACCCATCCGCACATACTGAAACCACTTCCCCACACACTAAAACCCCCTATCCACACACTGAAACCCCTTCCCCACAGACTGAAACATCTTTGCCACACACTGAAACCTCTTCCGCACAGACTGTAGCCCCTTCCCCAGACATTGAAACCCATCCCCACACTCTGAAACTTCATGCCCACACACTGAAACCCCTTCCCCACACACTTAAACCCCTTCCCCACACACTGAAACCCATCCCCACACACTGAAACCTCTTCGCCACACACTGAAACCCCTTCCCCACACACTGAAACCCATCCCCACTCACTGAAAAACATCCCCACTCACTGAAATCCTTCCCCACGCACTGAAACCTCTTCCCACACACTGAAACCTCTTCGCCACACACTGAAACCTCTTCCCCGCACACTATAACCCCTTCCCCGCACACTGAAAACTCTTTCCCACACACTGAAGCCCCTTCACCACACACTGAAACCCCTTCCCCACAATCTGAAACCTCTTCCCCACAGACTGAAACCACTTCCCCACAGACTGAAACCCCTTCCCCTCAGACTGAAACCCCTTCCCCACACACTGAATCCCATGCCCACACACTGAAAACCCTTCCCCACACACTTAAACCCCTTCCCCACACACTGAAACCCATCCCCACACACTGAACCCTCTTCGCCACACACTGAAACCCCTTCCCCACACACTGAAACCCATCCCCACTCACTGAAAAACATCCCCACTCACTGAAATCCTTCCCCACGCACTGAAACCTCTTCCCACACACTGAAACCTCTTCGCCACAGACTGAAACCACTTCCCCACAGACTGAAACCCCTTCCCCACAGAATGAAACCCATTCCCCACACACTGAAACCCATCCCCACACACTGAAACACATCCCCACACACTGAAATCCTTCCCCACACACTGAAACCCCTTCCCCGCACACTGAAACCTCTTTCCCACACACTGAAGCCCCTTCACCACACACTGAAACCACTTCCCCACAATCTGAAACCTCTTCCCCACATACTGAAACCCCTACCCCACACGCTGAAACACCTTCCAAACACACTTAATCCCATTCCTCACACACTGAAATCCATCCCCGCAGACTGAAAGCTCTTCGCCACACACTGAAACCCATCCCCACACAGTGAAACCTCTTCCGCGCAGACTGAAACCTCTTCCCACACACTGAAACCTCTTCCCACACACATAAACCCTTCCCCACACGCTGAAACCCCTTCTCCACTCGCTGAAACCCCTTCCACACACTGTGAAACCTCTTCCCCACACGCTGAAACCCCTTCCACACTCGCTGAAACCCCTTCCCCACACACTGAAACCCTTCCCCACACACGAAAACCCTTCTCCACGCACTGAAACCTCTTCCCCACACACTGAAACATCTTTCACAAACACTGAAACCCATCCCCACACACTGAAACCTGTTCCCCACACACTGAAGCCCCTTCCACACACACTTAAACATCTTCCACACACACTGAAACCCCTTCCGCACACACTGATAGCTCTTCCCCACACACTGAAACCCTTCCCCACACACTGAAACCTCTTCCGCATACACTGAAACCCCTTCCGCACACACAGAAACCACTTCCCCACACACTGAAACCTCTTCCCCACACACTGAAACCACTTCCCCACAAACAGAAACCTCTTCCCCACACACAGATACCTCTTATCTACACACTGAAACCCCTTCCCCACACACTGAAACCTCTTCCCCACACACTGAAACCTCTTCCCCACAGACTGAAACCCCTTCCCCACACACTGAAACCCATCCCCACACACTGAAATCCCATCCCCACACACTGAAACGCATTCCCCACACGCTGAAACCCCTTCCACACACACTGAAATCCGTCCCCACACGCTGAAACTCCTTCCACACACACTGGAACCTCTTCCACATGCACTGAAACACATTCCGCACACACTGAAACACATCCCCACACACTTAAACCCATCCCCTCACACTGAAACCATTCCCAACACAATGAAACCCATCCGCACATACTGAAACCACTTCCCCACACACTAAAACCCCTTATCCACACACTGAAACCCCTTCCCCACAGACTGAAACATCTTTGCCACACACTGAAACCTCTTCCGCACAGACTGTAGCCCCTTCCCCAGACATTGAAACCCATCCCCACACTCTGAAACTTCATGCCCACACACTGAAACCCCTTCCCCACACACTTAAACCCCTTCCCCACACACTGAAACCCATCCCCACACACTGAAACCTCTTCGCCACACACTGAAACCCCTTCCCCACACACTGAAACCCATCCCCACTCACTGAAAAACATCCCCACTCACTGAAATCCTTCCCCACGCACTGAAACCTCTTCCCACACACTGAAACCTCTTCGCCACACACTGAAACCTCTTCCCCGCACACTATAACCCCTTCCCCGCACACTGAAAACTCTTTCCCACACACTGAAGCCCCTTCACCACACACTGAAACCCCTTCCCCACAATCTGAAACCTCTTCCCCACAGACTGAAACCACTTCCCCACAGACTGAAACCCCTTCCCCTCAGACTGAAACCCCTTCCCCACACACTGAAACCCATGCCCACACACTGAAACCCATGCCCACACTCTGAAACTTCATGCCCACACACTGAAAACCCTTCCCCACACACTTAAACCCCTTCCCCACACACTGAAACCCATCCCCACACACTGAACCCTCTTCGCCACACACTGAAACCCCTTCCCCACACACTGAAACCCATCCCCACTCACTGAAAAACATCCCCACTCACTGAAATCCTTCCCCACGCACTGAAACCTCTTCCCACACACTGAAACCTCTTCGCCACAGACTGAAACCACTTCCCCACAGACTGAAACCCCTTCCCCACAGAATGAAACCCCTTCCCCACAGAATGAAACCCCTTCCCCACACACTGAAACCCATCCCCACACACTGAAACACATCCCCACACACTGAAATACTTCCCCACACACTGAAACCTCTTCCCACACACTGAAACCTCTTCCCACACACTGAAACCTCTTCGCCACGGATTGAAAACCTTCCCCACACACTGAAACCTCTTCCGCACACACTGAAACCTCTTCCCCACATACTGAAACCCCTTCCCCGCACACTGAAACCTCTTTCCCACACACTGAAGCCCCTTCACCACACACTGAAACCCCTTCCCCACAATGTGAAACCTCTTCCCCACAGACTGAAACCACATCCCCACAGACTGAAACCCCTTCCCTACACTCTGAAACCTCTTCCCCATACTCTGAAACCCATCCCCACACACTGAAACACATCCCCACACACTGAAATCCTTCCCCACACACTGAAACCTCTTCCCACACACTGAAACCTCTTCGCCACAGACTGAAACCCTACCCCACACACTGAAACCTCTTCCCCACACACTGAAACCTCTTCCCCACACACTGAAACCACTTCCCCGCACACTGAAACCATTTTCCCACACACTGAAGCCCCTTCCCCACACTCTGAAACCTCTTCCCCACACACTGAAACCTCTTCCCCACACACTGAAACCACTTCCCCACAAACTGAAACCCCTTCCCCACACACTGAAACCTCTTCCCCACACACTGAAACCCCTTGCCCTTCAGACTGAAACCCCTTAACCACACACTGAAACCCATCCCCACACACTGAAATGTCTTCCTCACACATTAAAACCCCTTCCCCACAGACTGAAAACCCTTCCCCACACACTGAAACACATCCCCACACACTGAAACCTCTTCCCCACACACTGAAACCCCTTGACCACACACTGAAACCCATCGCCACACACTGACATCCATCCCCACACACTGAAACCTCTTTACCACACACTGAAAGCTCTTCCCCACAGACTGAAACCCTTCCCCACACACTGATACCTCTTCCCCACAGACTGTAACCCCTTCCCCACGCACTGTAACCCCTTCCCCACTCTCTGAAACCTCTTCCACACATACTGAAACCTCTTCCCTACACACTGAAACCTCTTCCCCACACGATGAAACTTCTTCCACACGCACTGAATCCCATCCCCACACACTGAAACCTCATCCACATACACTGAAACCCATTCCCCACACGCTGAAACCCCTTCCCCACACACTGAAATCCGTCCCCACACGCTGAAACTCCTTCCACACACACTGAAACCTCTTCCACATGCACTGAAACCCATTCCGCACACACTGAAACACATCCCCACACACTGAAACCCATCCCCTCACACTGAAACCATTCGCCACATACTGAAACCACTTCCCCACTCACTAAAACCCCTTATCCACACACTGAAAACCCTTCCCCACAGACTGAAACATCTTCACCACACACTGAAACCTCTTCCGCACAGACTGCAGCCCGTTCCCCAGACATTGAAACCCATCCCCACACTCTGAAACTTCATGCCCACACACTGAAACCTCTTCCCCACACACTGAAACCCCTTCCCCACACACTGAAACCCATCCCCTCACACTGAAACCTCTTCCCCACACACTGAAACCCCTTCCCCACACACTGAAACCCCTTCCCCACACACTGAAACCCATCCCCACTCACTGAAACACATCCCCACACACTGAAATCCTTCCCACACACTGAAACCTTTCCCACACACTGAAACCTCTTCGCCACAGACTGAAACCCTTCCCCACACACTGAAACCTCTTCCCCACACACTGAAACCTCTTCCCCACACACTGAATCCCCTTCTCCGCACACTGAAACCTCCTTCCCGCACACTGAAGCCCGTTCACCACACACTGAAACCCCTTCCCCACAATTTGAAACCTCTTCCCCACAGACTGAAACCACTTCCCCACAGACTGAAACCCCTTCCCCACACTCTGAAACCCCTTCCCCACACACTGAAAACCATCCCCGCACACTGAAACCCATCCCCTCACACTGAAACCATTCCCCACACAATGAAACCCATCCCCACAGACTGAAACCTCTTCCCCACACACTGAAACCTCTTCCCCACACACTGAAACCCCTACCCCACACGCTGAAACACCTTCCACACACACTGAAACCCATTCCTCACACACTGAAATCCATCCCCGCAGACTGAGACCTCTTCGCCACACACTGAAACCCATCCCCACACACTGAAACCTCTTCCCCGCAGACTGAAACCTCTTCCCCACTCACTGAAACCTCTTCCCCACACACATAAACCCTTCCCCACACGCTGAAACCCCTTCTCCACACGCTGAAACCCCTTCCACACACTGTGAAACCCCTTCCACACTTACTGAAACCTCTTCCACACACACTGAAACCCCTTCCCCACACGCTGAAACCCCTTCCACACTCACTGAAACCCCTTCCCCACACACTGAAACCCTTCCCCACACACGAAAACCCTTCTCCACGCACTGAAACCTCTTCCCCACACACTGAAACATCTTTCACAAACACTGAAACCCATCCCCACACACTGAAACCTGTTCCCCACGCACTGAAGCCCCTTCCACACACACTGAAACACCTTCCACACACACTTAAACCTCTTCCACACACACTGAAACCCCTTCCGCACACACTGATAGCTGTTCCCCACACACTGAAACCCTTCCCCACACACTGAAACCTCTTCCGCATACACTGAAACCCCTTCCCTACACACAGAAACCCCTTGCCCACACACTGAAAACTCTTCCCCACACACTGAAACCCCTTCCCCACAGACTCAAACCACTTCCCCACACACTGAATCCACTTCCCCACACACTGAAACCTCTTCCCCACACACAGATACACCTTATCTACACACTGAAACCCCTTCCCCACACACTGAAACCTCTTCCCCACACACTGAAACCTCTTCCCCACACACTGAAACCTCTTCCCCAAAGACTGAAACCCCTTCCCCACACACTGAAACCCATCCCCACTCACTGAAAACCTTGCCACACACTGAAACCTCTTCCCACACACTGAAACCTCTTCGCCACAGACTGAAACCCTTCCCCACACACTGAAACCTCTTCCCCACACACTGAAACCCCTTCCCCACGCACTGAAACATCTTCCACACGCACTGAAACCTCTTCCCCACACTCTGAAACCTCTTCCCCACACTCTGAAACCTCTTCCCCACACACTGAAACATCTTCCCCACACACTGAAACCCCTTCCCCGCACACAGAAACCTCTTCCCCGCACACTGAATCCACTTCACCACACAGTGTAACCCCTTCCCCACACACTGAAACCTCATCCCCACACACTGAAACCACTTCCCCACAGACAGAAACCCCTTCATCACGCTCTAAAACCTCTTCCCCACACATAGAACCCTCTTCCCCACACACTGAAACAAATGCCCCACACACTGAAACGCCTTCCCCACACACTGAAACCTCTTCCCCACACACTGAAACCTCTTCCCCACACACTGAAACCCCTTCCCCACAGACTGAAACCCCTTAACCACGCACTGAAACCCATGCCCACACACTAAAACCTCTTCCCCACACACTGAAACCCCTTCCACACTCACTGAAACCTCTTCCACACACACTGAAACCCCTTCCCCACACACTGAAACCCCTTCCCCACATACTGAAACACTTCCCCACACACTGAAGCATCTTACCCACACACTGAAACCTCTTCCACACACACTGAAACCCATCGCCACACACTGAAACCCATCCCCACAGACTGAAACCCTTCCCCACACTCTGAAGCATCTTACCCACACACTGAAACTTCTTCCACACACACTGAAACTCCTTCCCCACACACTGAAACCCCTTCCCCACATACTGAAACCCTTCCCCACACACTAAAACCCTTCTCCAAATACTGAAACCTCTTCCCCAGACACTGAAACATCTTTCACACACACTGAAACCCTTCCCCACACACTGAAATCTCTTCCCCACAAACTGAAACCTCATCCCCACACACTGAAACCCCTTCCCTACACACTGAAACCCATCGCCACACACTGAAACCCATCCCCACAGACTGAAACACCTTAACCACGCACTGAAACCCATGCCCACACACTAAAACCTCTTCCCCACACACTGAAACCCCATCCACACACACTGAAACCTCTTCCACACAGACTGAAACCCCTTCCCCACACACTGAAACCCCTTCCCCACATACTGAAACCCTTCCCCACACACTAAAACCCTTCTCCAAATACTGAAACCTCTTCCCCAGACACTGAAACATCTTTCACACACACTGAGACACTTCCCCACACACTGAAACCTCTTCCCCACACACTGAAACCTCATCCCCACACACTGAATCCCCTTCCCCACACACTGAAACCCATCGCCACACACTGAAACCCATCCCCACAGACTGATACCCTTCCCCACACACTGAAGCATCTTACCCACACACTGAAACCTCTTCCCCACACACTGAAACCTCTTCCCCAAACACTGCAACTCCATCCCCACGCACTGAAACCTCTTCCACACACACTAAAATCTCTTCCCCACACACTGAAACCTCTTCCCCACACGCTGAAACTTCTTCCACACGCACTGAAACCCATCCCCACACACTGAAACCCCTCCCACACACACTGAAACCTCTTACACAAACACTGAAACCCCTTCCCCACGCACTGAATCCTCTTCAACACACACTGAAACCATTCCCCACACAATGAAACCCATCCCCACACACTGAAACCTCTTCTCCACACACTGAAACCTCTTCCCCACATGCTGAAACCCCTACCCCACATGCTGAAACCACTTCCACACACACTGAAACCCATCCTCACACACTGAAACCTCTTCCACACATACTGAAACCTCTTCCACACACACTGAAACCCATCCCCGCAGACTGAAACCTCTTCCCCACACACTGAAAACCATCCCCACACACTGAAACCTCTTCCCCGCAGACTGGAAACTCTTCCCCACACATTGAAACCTCTTCCCCACACACAGAAACCGTTCCCCACACGCTGAAACCCCTTCTCCACACGCTGAAATCCCTTCCACACACAATGAAACCCCTTCCACACATACTGATACCTCTTCCACACACACTGAAACCCCTTTCCCACACGCTGAAACCCCTTCCACACACCCTGAAACCCTTCACAACGCACTGTAACCTCTTCCCCACACACTGAAACATCTTTCACAAACACGGAAACCCATCCCCACACACTGAAACCTGCTCCCCACACACTGAAACCCCTTCCACACACACTGAAATCCCTTCCACACACTCTTATACCTCTTCCACACACACTGAAACCCCTTCCGCACACACTAAAATCTCTTCCCCACACACTGAAACCCTTCCCCACACACGGAAACCCCTTCCGCATACACTGAAACCCCTTCCCCACAAACAGAAACCCCTTCCCCACTCACTGAAACCTCTTCCCCACACACTGAAACCCCTCCCCCACAGACTCAAACCACTTCCCCACATACTGAAACCCTTCCCCACACACTGAAACCTCTTCCCCACACACTGAAACCCCTTCCCCACGCACTGAAACATCTTCCACACACACTGAAACCTCTTCCCCACACACTGAAACCCTTCCCCACACACCAAACCCATTCCCCACACACTGAAACCCATCCCCAAACACTGAAACCCCATCATCACCCACTGAAACCCATCCCCACTCACTGAAAACCTTGCCACAAATTGAAACCTCTTCCCACACACGGAAACCTCTTCGCCACAGGCTGAAACCCTTCCCCACACACTGAAACCTCTTCCCCACACACTGAAACCCCTTCCCCACGCACTGAAACCTCTTCCCCACACACTGAAACCTCTTCCCCACACACTGAAACCTCTTCCCCACACACTGAAACCTCTTCCCCACACACTGAAACCTCTTCCCCACACACTGAAACCCCTTCCCCGCACACTGAAACCTCTGCCCCACACACTGAATCCCCTACACGACACACTGCAACCCCATCCCCACACACTGAAACCCTTCCCCACACACGAAAACCCTTCTCCACGCACTGAAACCTCTTCCCCACACACTGAAACATCTTTCACAAACACTGAAACCCATCCCCACACACTGAAACCTGTTCCCCACACACTGAAACGCCTTCCCCACACACTGAAACCTCTTCCCCACACACTGAAACCCCTTAACCACTCACTGAAACCCATGCCCACACACTAAAACCTCTTCCCCACACACTGAAACCCCTTCCACACACACTAAAACCTCTTCCACACACACAGAAACCACTTCCCCACACGCTGAAACCCCTTCCACATACACTGAAACCCCTTCCCCACATACTGAAACCCTTCCCCACACACTAAAACCCTTCTCCACAAACGGAAACCTCTTCCCCAGACACTGAAACATCTTTCACACACACGGAAACCCATCCCCACACACTGAAACCTCTTCCCCACAAACTGAAACCTCAGCCCCACAGACTGAAACCCCTTCCGCACACACTGAAACACCTTCCCCACACACTGAATCCTCTTCCCCACACACTGATACCTCTTCCACACTGATTGAAACCCCTTCCCCACACACTGAAATTCATCCCCACACACTGAAACCCCTTCCCCACACGCTGAAACTCCTTCCCCACACACTGAAATCCGTCCCCACACACCAAAACCTCTTCCCCACACACTGAAATCCATTCCCCACACACTGAAACCCATCCCCAAACACTGAAACCCCATTGCCACACACTGAAACCCATCCCCACTCACTGAAAACCTTGCCACAAACTGAAACCTCTTCCTACACACTGAAACCTCTTCGCCACAGACTGAAAACATTCCCCACACACTGAAACCCCTTCCCCACGCACTGAAACATCTTCCACACACACTGAAACCTCTTCCCCACACACTGAAACCTCTCCCCCGCACACTGAAACCCCATCCCCGCACACTGAAACCTCTTCCCCACACACTGAATCCCCTACACCACACACTGTAACCCCTTCCCCACACACTGAAACCTCTTCCCCACAGACAGAAACCCCTTCCGCACACTCTGAAACCTCTTCCCCACACATAGAAACCTCTTCCCCACACACTGCAACGCCTTCCCCACACACTGAGACCTCTTCCCCACACACTGAAACCCCTTCCCCACAGACTGAAACCCTTTAACCACACACTGAAACCCATGCCCACACACTAAAACCCCTACCCCACACGCTGAAACACCTTCCACACACACTGAAACCCATTCCTCACACACTGAAACCTCTTCCCCGCAGACTGAGACCTCTTCGCCACACACTGAAACCCATCCCCACACACTGAAACCTCTTCCCCGCAGACTGAAACCTCTTCCCCGCAGACTGAAACCTCTTCCCCACACACTGAAACCTCTTCCCCACACACATAAACCCTTCCCCACACGCTGAAACCCCTTCTCCACTCGCTGAAACCCCTTCCACACACTGTGAAACCCCTTCCACACTTACTGAAACCTCTTCCACACACATTGAAACCCCTTCCCCACACGCTGAAACCCCTTCCACACACACTGAAACCCCTTCCCCACACACTGAAACCCTTCCCCACACACTGAAACCCTTCCCCACACACGAAAACCCTTCTCCACGCACTGAAACCTCTTCCCCACACACTGAAACATCTTTCACAAACACTGAAACCCATCCCCACACACTGAAACCTGTTCCCCACACACTGAAGCCCCTTCCACACACACTGAAGCACCTTCCACACACACTTAAATCTCTTCCACACACACTGAAACCCCTTCCGCACACACTGACAGCTGTTCCCCACACACTGAAACCCTTCCCCACACACTGAAACCTCTTCCGCATACACTGAAACCCCTTCCCCACACACAGAAACCCCTTCCCCACAGACTCAAAGCACTTCCCCACACACTGAAACCACTTCCCCACACACTGAAACCTCTTCCCCACACACAGATACCCCTTATCTACACACTGAAACCCCTTCCCCACACACTGAAACCTCTTCCCCACACACTGAAACCTCTTCCCCACACACTGAAACCCCTTCCCCACACACTGAAACCCATCCCCACACACTGAAACCCATCCCCACACACTGAAACCTCATCCACACACACTGAAAGCCATTCCCCACAAGCTGAATCCCCTTCCCCACACACTGAAATCCGTCCCAACACACCAACACCTCTTCCCCACACACTGAAACCCATTCCCCACACACTGAAACCCATCCCCACACACTGAAACCCCATCCCCACACACTGAAACCCATCCCCACTCACTAAAACCTCTTCCCCACAAACTGAAACCTCAGCCCCACACACTGAAACCCCTTCCGCAAATACTGAAACCATTCCCCACACACTAAAACCCTTCTCCACAAACTGAAACCTCTTCCCCAGACACTGAAACATCTTTCACACACACTGAAACCCATCCCCACACACTGAAACCTCTTCCCCACAAACTGAAACCTCAGCCCCACACACTGAAACCCCTTCCGCACACACTGAAACACCTTCCCCACACACTGAAACCTCTTCCCCACACACTGATACCTCTTCCACACTGACTGAAACCCCTTCCCCACACACTGAAACCCATCCGCACACACTAAAACCTCATCCCCACAGACTGAAACCCCTTCCCCACACGCTGAAACCCCTTCCCCACACACTGAAATCCGTCCCCACACACCAAAACCTCTTCCCCACACACTGAAACCCATTCCCCACACACTGAAACCCATTCCCCACACACTGAAACCCATCCCCACACACTGAAACCCCATTGCCACACACTGAAACCCATCCCCACTCACTGAAAACCTTGCCACAAACTGAAACCTCTTCCTACACACTGAAACCTCTTCGCCACAGACTGAAACCCTTCCCCACACACTGAAACCTCTTCCCCACACACTGAAACCCCTTCCCCACGCACTGAAACATCTTCCACACACACTGAAACCTCTTCCCCACACACTGAAAACTCTTCCCCACACACTGAAACCTCTTCCCCACACACTGAAACCTCTTCCTCACACACTGAAACCTCTTCCCCACACACTGAAACCTCTTCCCCACACACTGAAACCTCTTCCCCACACACTGAAACCCCTTCCCCGCACACTGAAACCTCTGCCCCACACACTGAATCCCCTACACGACACACTGCAACCCCATCCCCACACACTGAAACCCTTCCCCACACACGAAAACCCTTCTCCACGCACTGAAACCTCTTCCCCACACACTGAAACATCTTTCACAAACACTGAAACCCATCCCCACACACTGAAACCTGTTCCCCACACACTGAAACGCCTTCCCCACACACTGAAACCTCTTCCCCACACACTGAAACCCCTTCCCCACAGACTGAAACCCCTTAACCACTCACTGAAACCCATGCCCACACACTAAAACCTCTTCCCCACACACTGAAACCCCTTCCACACACACTGAAACCTCTTCCACACACACTGAAACCACTTCCCCACACGCTGAAACCCCTTCCACATTCACTGAAACCCCTTCCCCACATACTGAAACCCTTCCCCACACACTAAAACCCTTCTCCACAAACTGAAACCTCTTCCCCAGACACTGAAACATCTTTCACACACATGGAAACCCATCCCCACACACTGAAACCTCTTCCCCACAAACTGAAACCTCAGCCCCACACACTGAAACCCCTTCCGCACACACAGAAACACCTTCCCCACACACTGAATCCTCTTCCCCACACACTGATACCTCTTCCACACTGATTGAAACCCCTTCCCCACACACTGAAACCCATCCGCACACACTAAAACCTCATCCCCACACGCTGAAACCCCTTCCCCACACGCTGAAACCCCTTCCCCACACACTGAAATCCGTCCCCACACACTGAAATCCGTCCCCACACACCAAAACCTCTTCCCCACACACTGAAATCCATTCCCCACACACTGAAACCTCTTCCCCACACACTGAAACCCCATTGCCACACACTGAAACCCATCCCACAAACTGAAACCTCTTCCTACACACTGAAACCTCTTCGCCACAGACTGAAAACCTTCCCCACACACTGAAACCTCTTCCCCACACACTGAAACCCCTTCCCTACGCACTGAAACATCTTCCACACACACTGAAACCTCTTCCCCACACACTGAAACCTCTTCCCCACACAGTGAAACCCCATCCCCGCACACTGAAACCTCTTCCCCACACACTGAATCCCCTACACCACATACTGTAACCCCTTCCCCACTCACTGAAACCTCTTCCCCACAGACAGAAACCCCTTCCGCACACTCTGAAACCTCTTCCCCACACATAGAAACCTCTTCCCCACACATAGAAACCTCTTCCCCACACATAGAAACCTCTTCCCCACACACTGCAACGCCTTCCCCACACACTGAGACCTCTTCCCCACACACTGAAACCCCTTCCCCACAGACTGAAACCCTTTAACCACACACTGAAACCCATGCCCACACACTAAAACCCCTACCCCACACGCTGAAACACCTTCCACACACACTGAAACCCATTCCTCACACACTGAAATCCATCCCCGCAGACTGAGACCTCTTCGCCACACACTGAAACCCATCCCCACACACTGAAACCTCTTCCCCGCAGACTGAAACCTCTTCCCCACACACTGCAACCTCTTTCCCACACACTGAAATCTCTACCCCACACGCTGAAACCCCTTCTCCACACGCTGAAACCCCTTCCACACACTGTTAAACACCTTCCACACTTACTGAAACCTCTTCCACACACATTGAAACCCCTTCCCCACACGCTGAACCCCCTTCCACACACACTGAAACCCCTTCCCCACACACTGAAACCCTTCCCCACACACTGAAACCCTTCCCCACACACTGAAACCCTTCCCCACACACGAAAACCCTTCTCCACGCACTGAAACCTCTTCCCCACACACTGAAACATCTTTCACAAACACTGAAACCCATCCCCACACACTGAAACCTGTTCCCCACACACTGAAGCCCCTTCCACACACACTGAAGCACCTTCCACACACACTTAAACCTCTTCCACACACACTGAAACCCCTTCCGCACTCACTGACAGCTGTTCCCCACACACTGAAACCCTTCCCCACACACTGAAACCTCTTCCTCATACACTGAAACCCCTTCCCCGCGCACAGAAACCCCTTCCCCACAGACTCAAACCACTTCCCCACACACTGAAACCACTTCCCCACACACTGAAACCTCTTCCCCACACACAGATACCCCTTATCTACACACTGAAACCCCTTCCCCACACATTGAAACCTCTTCCCCACACACTGAAACATCTTCCCCACACACTGATACCCCTTCCCCACACACTGAAACCCATCCCCACACACTGAAACCTCATCCCCACACACTGAAACCCCTTCCCCACACGCTGAAACTCCTTCCCCACACACTGAAATCCGTCCCCACACACCAAAACCTCTTCCCCACACACTGAAATCCATTCCCCACACACTGAAACCCATCCCCAAACACTGAAACCCCATTGCCACACACTGAAACCCATCCCCACTCACTGAAAACCTTGCCACAAACTGAAACCTCTTCCTACACACTGAAACCTCTTCGCCACAGACTGAAAACATTCCCCACACACTGAAACCCCTTCCCCACGCACTGAAACATCTTCCACACACACTGAAACCTCTTCCCCACACACTGAAACCTCTCCCCCGCACACTGAAACCCCATCCCCGCACACTGAAACCTCTTCCCCACACACTGAATCCCCTACACCACACACTGTAACCCCTTCCCCACACACTGAAACCTCTTCCCCACAGACAGAAACCCCTTCCGCACACTCTGAAACCTCTTCCCCACACATAGAAACCTCTTCCCCACACACTGCAACGCCTTCCCCACACACTGAGACCTCTTCCCCACACACTGAAACCCCTTCCCCACAGACTGAAACCCTTTAACCACACACTGAAACCCATGCCCACACACTAAAACCCCTACCCCACACGCTGAAACACCTTCCACACACACTGAAACCCATTCCTCACACACTGAAACCTCTTCCCCGCAGACTGAGACCTCTTCGCCACACACTGAAACCCATCCCCACACACTGAAACCTCTTCCCCGCAGACTGAAACCTCTTCCCCGCAGACTGAAACCTCTTCCCCACACACTGAAACCTCTTCCCCACACACATAAACCCTTCCCCACACGCTGAAACCCCTTCTCCACTCGCTGAAACCCCTTCCACACACTGTGAAACCCCTTCCACACTTACTGAAACCTCTTCCACACACATTGAAACCCCTTCCCCACACGCTGAAACCCCTTCCACACACACTGAAACCCCTTCCCCACACACTGAAACCCTTCCCCACACACTGAAACCCTTCCCCACACACGAAAACCCTTCTCCACGCACTGAAACCTCTTCCCCACACACTGAAACATCTTTCACAAACACTGAAACCCATCCCCACACACTGAAACCTGTTCCCCACACACTGAAGCCCCTTCCACACACACTGAAGCACCTTCCACACACACTTAAATCTCTTCCACACACACTGAAACCCCTTCCGCACACACTGACAGCTGTTCCCCACACACTGAAACCCTTCCCCACACACTGAAACCTCTTCCGCATACACTGAAACCCCTTCCCCACACACAGAAACCCCTTCCCCACAGACTCAAAGCACTTCCCCACACACTGAAACCACTTCCCCACACACTGAAACCTCTTCCCCACACACAGATACCCCTTATCTACACACTGAAACCCCTTCCCCACACACTGAAACCTCTTCCCCACACACTGAAACCTCTTCCCCACACACTGAAACCCCTTCCCCACACACTGAAACCCATCCCCACACACTGAAACCCATCCCCACACACTGAAACCTCATCCACACACACTGAAAGCCATTCCCCACAAGCTGAATCCCCTTCCCCACACACTGAAATCCGTCCCAACACAACAACACCTCTTCCCCACACACTGAAACCCATTCCCCACACACTGAAACCCATCCCCACACACTGAAACCCCATCCCCACACACTGAAACCCATCCCCACTCACTAAAACCTCTTCCCCACAAACTGAAACCTCAGCCCCACACACTGAAACCCCTTCCGCAAATACTGAAACCATTCCCCACACACTAAAACCCTTCTCCACAAACTGAAACCTCTTCCCCAGACACTGAAACATCTTTCACACACACTGAAACCCATCCCCACACACTGAAACCTCTTCCCCACAAACTGAAACCTCAGCCCCACACACTGAAACCCCTTCCGCACACACTGAAACACCTTCCCCACACACTGAAACCTCTTCCCCACACACTGATACCTCTTCCACACTGACTGAAACCCCTTCCCCACACACTGAAACCCATCCGCACACACTAAAACCTCATCCCCACAGACTGAAACCCCTTCCCCACACGCTGAAACCCCTTCCCCACACACTGAAATCCGTCCCCACACACCAAAACCTCTTCCCCACACACTGAAACCCATTCCCCACACACTGAAACCCATTCCCCACACACTGAAACCCATCCCCACACACTGAAACCCCATTGCCACACACTGAAACCCATCCCCACTCACTGAAAACCTTGCCACAAACTGAAACCTCTTCCTACACACTGAAACCTCTTCGCCACAGACTGAAACCCTTCCCCACACACTGAAACCTCTTCCCCACACACTGAAACCCCTTCCCCACGCACTGAAACATCTTCCACACACACTGAAACCTCTTCCCCACACACTGAAAACTCTTCCCCACACACTGAAACCTCTTCCCCACACACTGAAACCTCTTCCTCACACACTGAAACCTCTTCCCCACACACTGAAACCTCTTCCCCACACACTGAAACCTCTTCCCCACACACTGAAACCCCTTCCCCGCACACTGAAACCTCTGCCCCACACACTGAATCCCCTACACGACACACTGCAACCCCATCCCCACACACTGAAACCCTTCCCCACACACGAAAACCCTTCTCCACGCACTGAAACCTCTTCCCCACACACTGAAACATCTTTCACAAACACTGAAACCCATCCCCACACACTGAAACCTGTTCCCCACACACTGAAACGCCTTCCCCACACACTGAAACCTCTTCCCCACACACTGAAACCCCTTCCCCACAGACTGAAACCCCTTAACCACTCACTGAAACCCATGCCCACACACTAAAACCTCTTCCCCACACACTGAAACCCCTTCCACACACACTGAAACCTCTTCCACACACACTGAAACCACTTCCCCACACGCTGAAACCCCTTCCACATTCACTGAAACCCCTTCCCCACATACTGAAACCCTTCCCCACACACTAAAACCCTTCTCCACAAACTGAACCCTCTTCCCCAGACACTGAAACATCTTTCACACACATGGAAACCCATCCCCACACACTGAAACCTCTTCCCCACAAACTGAAACCTCAGCCCCACACACTGAAACCCCTTCCGCACACACAGAAACACCTACCCCACACACTGAATCCTCTTCCCCACACACTGATACCTCTTCCACACTGATTGAAACCCCTTCCCCACACACTGAAACCCATCCGCACACACTAAAACCTCATCCCCACACACTGAAACCCCTTCCCCACACGCTGAAACCCCTTCCCCACACACTGAAATCCGTCCCCACACACTGAAATCCGTCCCCACACACCAAAACCTCTTCCCCACACACTGAAATCCATTCCCCACACACTGAAACCTCTTCCCCACACACTGAAACCCCATTGCCACACACTGAAACCCATCCCACAAACTGAAACCTCTTCCTACACACTGAAACCTCTTCGCCACAGACTGAAAACCTTCCCCACACACTGAAACCTCTTCCCCACACACTGAAACCCCTTCCCTACGCACTGAAACATCTTCCACACACACTGAAACCTCTTCCCCACACACTGAAACCTCTTCCCCACACAGTGAAACCCCATCCCCGCACACTGAAACCTCTTCCCCACACACTGAATCCCCTACACCACATACTGTAACCCCTTCCCCACTCACTGAAACCTCTTCCCCACAGACAGAAACCCCTTCCGCACACTCTGAAACCTCTTCCCCACACATAGAAACCTCTTCCCCACACATAGAAACCTCTTCCCCACACATAGAAACCTCTTCCCCACACACTGCAACGCCTTCCCCACACACTGAGACCTCTTCCCCACACACTGAAACCCCTTCCCCACAGACTGAAACCCTTTAACCACACACTGAAACCCATGCCCACACACTAAAACCCCTACCCCACACGCTGAAACACCTTCCACACACACTGAAACCCATTCCTCACACACTGAAATCCATCCCCGCAGACTGAGACCTCCTCGCCACACACTGAAACCCATCCCCACACACTGAAACCTCTTCCCCGCAGACTGAAACCTCTTCCCCACACACTGCAACCTCTTTCCCACACACTGAAATCTCTACCCCACACGCTGAAACCCCTTCTCCACACGCTGAAACCCCTTCCACACACTGTTAAACACCTTCCACACTTACTGAAACCTCTTCCACACACATTGAAACCCCTTCCCCACACGCTGAACCCCCTTCCACACACACTGAAACCCCTTCCCCACACACTGAAACCCTTCCCCACACACTGAAACCCTTCCCCACACACTGAAACCCTTCCCCACACACGAAAACCCTTCTCCACGCACTGAAACCTCTTCCCCACACACTGAAACATCTTTCACAAACACTGAAACCCATCCCCACACACTGAAACCTGTTCCCCACACACTGAAGCCCCTTCCACACACACTGAAGCACCTTCCACACACACTTAAACCTCTTCCACACACACTGAAACCCCTTCCGCACTCACTGACAGCTGTTCCCCACACACTGAAACCCTTCCCCACACACTGAAACCTCTTCCTCATACACTGAAACCCCTTCCCCGCGCACAGAAACCCCTTCCCCACAGACTCAAACCACTTCCCCACACACTGAAACCACTTCCCCACACACTGAAACCTCTTCCCCACACACAGATACCCCTTATCTACACACTGAAACCCCTTCCCCACACATTGAAACCTCTTCCCCACACACTGAAACATCTTCCCCACACACTGAAACCCCTTCCCCACACACTGAAACCCATCCCCACACACTGAAACCTCATCCACACACACTGAAACCCATTCCCCACACGCTGAATCCCCTTCCCCACACACTGAAATCCGTCCCAACACACCAACACCTCTTCCCCACACACTGAAACCCATTCCCCACACACTGAAACCCATCCCCACACACTGAAACCCCATCCCCACACACTGAAACCCATCCCCACTCACTGAAAACCTTGCCACACACTGAAACCTCTTCCCACACTCTGAAACCTCTTCCCCACACATAGAAACCTCTTCCCCAAACACTGAAACCACTTCCCCACACACTGAAACGCCTTCCCCACACACTGAAACCACTTCCCCACACACTGAAACCCCTTCCCCACAGACTGAAACCCCTTAACTACAAACTGAAACCGTTGCCCACACACTAAAACCTCTTCCCCACAAACTGAAACCCCTTCCACACACACTGAAACCTCTTCCACACACACTGAAACCCCTTCCCCACACGCTGAAACCCCTTCCACATACACTGAAACCCCTTCCCCACATACTGAAACCCTTCTCCACACACTAAAACCCATCCCCACACACTGAAACCTCTTCCCCACAAACTGAAACCTCAGCCCCACACACTGAAACCCCTTCCGCACACACTGAAACACCTTCCCCACACACTGAAACCTCTTCCCCACACACTGATACCTCTTCCACACTGACTGAAACCCCTTCCCCACACACTGAAACCCATCCGCACACACTAAAACCTCATCCCCACACACTGAAACCCCTTCCCCACACGCTGAAACCCCTTCCCCACACACTGAAATCCGTCCCCACACACCGAAATCCGTCCCCACACACTGAAACCCATTCCCCACACTCTGAAACCCATCCCCACACACTGAAACCCCATTGCCACACACTGAAACCCATGCCCACTCACTGAAACCTGTTCCCCACACACTGACGCCCCTTCCACACACACTGAAGCACCTTCCACACACACATAAACCTCTTCCACACACACTGAAACCCCTTCCGCACACATTGACAGCTGTTCCCCTCACACTGAAACCCTTCCCCACACACTGAAAACTCTTCCGCATACACTGAAACCCCTTCCCCACACACAGAAACCCCTTCCCCACAGACTCAAACCACTTCCCCACAGACTCAAACCACTTCCCCACACACTGAAACCTCTTCCCCACACACAGATACCCCTTATCTACACACTGAAACCCCTTCCCCACACACTGAAACCTCTTCCCCACACACTGAAACCTCTTCCCCACAGACTGAAACCCCTTCCCCACACACTGAAACCCATCCCCACACACTGAAACCTCATCCACACACACTGAAACCCATTCCCCACACGCTGAATCCCCTTCCCCACACACTGAAATCCGTCCCAACACACCAACACCTCTTCCCCACACACTGAAACCCATTCCACACATACTGAAACCTCTTCCCCAAACACTGAAACCACTTCCCCACACACTGAAACGCCTTCCCCACACACTGAAACGCCTTCCCCACACACTGAAACGCCTTCCCCACACACTGAAACGCCTTCCCCACACACTGAAACCCCTTCCCCACAGACTGAAACCCCTTAACTACACACTGAAACCCATGCCCACACACTAAAACCTCTTCCCCACACACTGAAACCCATTCCACACACACTGAAACCTCTTCCACACACACTGAAACCCCTTCCCCACACGCTGAAACCCCTTCCACATACACTGAAAACCCTTCCCCACATACTGAAACCCTTCCCCACACACTAAAACCCTTCTCCACAAACTGAAACCTCTTCCCCAGACACTGAAACATCTTTCACACACACTGAAACCCATCCCCACACACTGAAACCTCTTCCCCACAAACTGAAATCTCAGCCCCACACACTGAAACCCCTTCCGCACACACTGAAACACCTTCCCCACACACTGAAACCTCTTCCCCACACACTGATACCTCTTCCACACTGACTGAAACCCCTTCCCCACACACTGAAACCCATCCGCACACACTAAAACCTCATCCCCACACACTGAAACCCCTTCCCCACACGCTGAAACCCCTTCCCCACACACTGAAATCCGTCCCCACACACTGAAATCCGTCCCCACACACCAAAACCTCTTCCCCACACACTGAAACCCATTGCCACACACTGAAACCCATCCCCACTCACTGAAAACCTTGCCACAAACTGAAACCTCTTCCTACACACTGAAACCTCTTCGCCACAGACTGAAACCCTTCCCCACACACTGAAACCTCTTCCCCACACACTGAAACGCCTTCCCCACGCACTGAAACATCTTCCACACACACTGAAACCTCTTCCCCACACGCTGAAAACTCTTCCCCACACACTGAAACCTCTTCCCCACACACTGAAACCACTCCCCCGCACACTGAAACCACTCCCCCGCACACTGAAACCCCATCCCCGCACACTGAAACCTCTTCCCCACACACTGAATCCCCTACACCACACACTGTAACCCCTTCCCCACACACTGAAACCTCTTCCCCACAGACAGAAACCCCTTCCGCACACTCTGAAACCTCTTTCCCACACATAGAAACCTCTTCCCCACACACTGCAACGCCTTCCCCACAAACTGAGACCTCTTCCCCACACACTGAAACCCCTTCCCCACAGACTGAAACCCTTTAACCACACACTGAAACCCATGCCCACACACTAAAACCCCTACCCCACACGCTGAAACACCTTCCACACACACTGAAACCTCTTCCCCACACATAGAACCCTCTTCCCCACACACTGAAACAACTTCCCCACACACTGAAACGCCTTCCCCACACACTGAAACCCCTTCCCCGCACACAGAAACCTCTTCCCCACACTCTGAAACCACTTCCCCACACTCTGAAACCACTTCCCCACACACTGAAACGCCTTCCCCACACACTGAAACCTCTTCCCCACACACTGAAACCCCTTCCCCACAGACTGAAACCCCTTAACCATGCACTGAAAACGATGCCCACACACTAAAACCTCTTCCCCACACACTGAAACCCCTTCTACACACACTGAAACCTCTTCCACACACACTGAAACCCCTTCCCCACACACTGAAACCATTCCCCACACAATGAAACCCAACCCCACACACTGAAACCTCTTCCCCACACACTGAAACCTCTTCCCCACACACTGAAACCTCTTCCCCACCCGCTGGAACCCCTACCTCACACGCTGAAACCTCTTCCCACACACTGAAACCTCTTCGCCACAGACTGAAACCCTTCCCCACACACTGGAACCTCTTCGCCACACACTGAAACCCCTTCCCCACGCACTGAAACCTCTTCCCCGCAGACTGAAACCTCTTCCCCACACACTGAAACCTCTTCCCCACACACATAAACCCTTCCCCACACGCTGAAACTCCTTCTCCACACGTGGAAACCCCTTCCACACACTGTGAAACCCCTTCCACACTTACTGAAACCTCTTCCACACACACTGAAACCCCTCCCCCACACGCTGAAACCCCTTCCCCACACGCTGAAACCCCTTCCCCACACACTGAAACCCTTCCCCACACACGAAAACCCTTCTCCACGCACTGAAACCTCTTCCCCACACACTGAAACATCTTTCACAAACACTGAAACCCATCCCCACACACTAAAACCTGTTCCCCACACACTGAAGCCCCTTCCACACACACTGAAACACCTTCCACACACATTTAAACCTCTACCACACACACTGAAATCCCTTCCGCACACACTGATAGCTGTTCCCCACACACTGAAACCCTTCCCCACACACTGCAACCTCTTCCCCACACACTGAAACCCCTTCCCCACAGACTCAAACCACTTCCCCACACACTGAATCCACTTCCCCACACACTGAATCCACTTCCCCACACACTGAAACCTCTTCCCCACACACAGATACCCCTTATCTACACACTGAAACCCCTTACCCACACACTGAAACCTTTTCCCCACACACTGAAACATCTTCCCCACAGACTGAAACCCCTTCCCCACACACTGAAACCCATCCCCACACACTGAAACCTCATCCACACACACTGAAACCCATTCCCCACACTCTGAAACCCATCCCCACACACTGAAACCCCATTGCCACACACTGAAACCCATGCCCACTCACTGAAACCTGTTCCCCACACACTGACGCCCCTTCCACACACACTGAAGCACCTTCCACACACACATAAACCTCTTCCACACACACTGAAACCCCTTCCGCACACACTGACAGCTGTTCCCCACACACTGAAACCCTTCCCCACACACTGAAAACTCTTCCGCATACACTGAAACCCCTTCCCCACACACAGAAACCCCTTCCCCACAGACTCAAACCACTTCCCCACAGACTCAAACCACTTCCCCACACACTGAAACCTCTTCCCCACACACAGATACCCCTTATCTACACACTGAAACCCCTTCCCCACACACTGAAACCTCTTCCCCACACACTGAAACCTCTTCCCCACAGACTGAAACCCCTTCCCCACACACTGAAACCCATCCCCACACACTGCAACCTCATCCACACACACTGAAACCCATTCCCCACACGCTGAATCCCCTTCCCCACACACTGAAATCCGTCCCAACACACCAACACCTCTTCCCCACACACTGAAACCCATTCCACACATACTGAAACCTCTTCCCCAAACACTGAAACCACTTCCCCACACACTGAAACGCCTTCCCCACACACTGAAACGCCTTCCCCACACACTGAAACGCCTTCCCCACACACTGAAACCACTTCCCCACACACTGAAACCCCTTCCCCACAGACTGAAACCCCTTAACTACACACTGAAACCCATGCCCACACACTAAAACCTCTTCCCCACACACTGAAACCCATTCCACACACACTGAAACCTCTTCCACACACACTGAAACCCCTTCCCCACACGCTGAAACCCCTTCCACATACACTGAAAACCCTTCCCCACATACTGAAACCCTTCCCCACAAACTAAAACCCTTCTCCACAAACTGAAACCTCTTCCCCAGACACTGAAACATCTTTCACACACACTGAAACCCATCCCCACACACTGAAACCTCTTCCCCACAAACTGAAATCTCAGCCCCACACACTGAAACCCCTTCCGCACACACTGAAACACCTTCCCCACACACTGAAACCTCTTCCCCACACACTGATACCTCTTCCACACTGACTGAAACCCCTTCCCCACACACTGAAACCCATCCGCACACACTAAAACCTCATCCCCACACACTGAAACCCCTTCCCCACACGCTGAAACCCCTTCCCCACACACTGAAATCCGTCCCCACACACCAAAACCTCTTCCCCACACACTGAAACCCATTGCCACACACTGAAACCCATCCCCACTCACTGAAAACCTTGCCACAAACTGAAACCTCTTCCTACACACTGAAACCTCTTCGCCACAGACTGAAACCCTTCCCCACACACTGAAACCTCTTCCCCACACACTGAAACGCCTTCCCCACGCACTGAAACATCTTCCACACACACTGAAACCTCTTCCCCACACACTGAAAACTCTTCCCCACACACTGAAACCTCTTCCCCACACACTGAAACCACTCCCCCGCACACTGAAACCACTCCCCCGCACACTGAAACCCCATCCCCGCACACTGAAACCTCTTCCCCACACACTGAATCCCCTACACCACACACTGTAACCCCTTCCCCACACACTGAAACCTCTTCCCCACAGACAGAAACCCCTTCCGCACACTCTGAAACCTCTTTCCCACACATAGAAACCTCTTCCCCACACACTGCAACGCCTTCCTCACAAACTGAGACCTCTTCCCCACACACTGAAACCCCTTCCCCACAGACTGAAACCCTTTAACCACACACTGAAACTCATGCCCACACACTAAAACCCCTACCCCACACGCTGAAACACCTTCCACACACACTGAAACCTCTTCCCCACACATAGAACCCTCTTCCCCACACACTGAAACAACTTCCCCACACACTGAAACGCCTTCCCCACTCACTGAAACCCCTTCCCCGCACACAGAAACCTCTTCCCCACACTCTGAAACCACTTCCCCACACACTGAAACGCCTTCCCCACGCACTGAAACCTCTTCCCCACACACTGAAACCCCTTCCCCACAGACTGAAACCCCTTAACCATGCACTGAAACCCATGCCCACACACTAAAACCTCTTCCCCACACACTGAAACCCCTTCTACACACACTGAAACCTCTTCCACACACACTGAAACCCCTTCCCCACACACTGAAACCATTCCCCACACAATGAAACCCAACCCCACACACTGAAACCTCTTCCCCACACACTGAAACCTCTTCCCCACACACTGAAACCTCTTCCCCACCCGCTGGAACCCCTACCTCACACGCTGAAACCTCTTCCCACACACTGAAACCTCTTCGCCACAGACTGAAACCCTTCCCCACACAC
The DNA here is from genome assembly GCF_036365525.1 of Heterodontus francisci. NCBI lineage: Eukaryota > Metazoa > Chordata > Chondrichthyes > Heterodontiformes > Heterodontidae > Heterodontus > Heterodontus francisci. The sequence goes on along the minus strand of NC_090395.1, from coordinate 6,908,161 downwards.
TGGAACCTCTTCGCCACACACTGAAACCCCTTCCCCACGCACTGAAACCTCTTCCCCGCAGACTGAAACCTCTTCCCCACACACTGAAACCTCTTCCCCACACACTGAAACCCTTCCCCACACGCTGAAACTCCTTCTCCACACGTGGAAACCCCTTCCACACACTGTGAAACCCCTTCCACACTTACTGAAACCTCTTCCACACACACTGAAATCCCTCCCCCACACGCTGAAACCCCTTCCCCACACGCTGAAACCCCTTCCCCACACACTGAAACCCTTCCCCACACACGAAAACCCTTCTCCACGCACTGAAACCTCTTCCCCACACACTGAAACATCTTTCACAAACACTGAAACCCATCCCCACACACTAAAACCTGTTCCCCACACACTGAAGCCCCTTCCACACACACTGAAACACCTTCCACACACATTTAAACCTCTACCACACACACTGCAATCCCTTCCGCACACACTGATAGCTGTTCCCCACACACTGAAACCCTTCCCCACACACTGCAACCTCTTCCCCACACACTGAAACCCCTTCCCCACAGACTCAAACCACTTCCCCACACACTGAATCCACTTCCCCACACACTGAATCCACTTCCCCACACACTGAAACCTCTTCCCCACACACAGATACCCCTTATCTACACACTGAAACCCCTTACCCACACACTGAAACCTTTTCCCCACACACTGAAACATCTTCCCCACAGACTGAAACCCCTTCCCCACACACTGAAACCCATCCCCACACACTGAAACCTCATCCACACACAATGAAACCCATTCCCCACACGCTGAAACCTCTTCCCCACACACTGAAATCCGTCCCAACACACCAAAACCTCTTCCCCACACACTGAAACACATTCCCCACACACTGAAACCCATCCCCACACACTGAAAACCCATCCCCACACACTGAAACCCTTGCCACACACTGAAACCTCTTCCCACACTCTGAAACCTCTTCCCCACACATAGAAACCTCTTCCCCAAACACTGAAACCACTTCCCCACACACTGAAACGCCTTCCCCACACACTGAAACCACTTCCCCACACACTGAAACCACTTCCCCACACACTGAAACCCCTTAACCACACACTGAAACCCATGCCCACACACTAAAACCTCTTCCCCACACACTGAAACCCCTTGCACACACACTGAAACCCCTTCCCCACACGCTGAAACCCCTTCCACATACACTGTAACCCCTTCCACATACACTGAAACCCCTTCCCCATATCCTGAAACCCTTCCCCACACACTAAAACCCTTCTCCACAAACTGAAACCTCTTCCCCAGACACTGAAACATCTTTCACACACACTGAAACCCATCCCCACACACTGAAACCTCTTCCCCACAAACTGAAACCCCTTCCCCACACGCTGAAACCCCTTCCCCACACACTGAAACCCTTCCCCACACACGAAAACCCTTCTCCACGCACTGAAACCTCTTCCCCACACACTGAAACATCTTTCACAAACACTGAAACCCATCCCCACACACTAAAACCTGTTCCCCACACACTGAAGCCCCTTCCACACACACTGAAACACCTTCCACACACATTTAAACCTCTACCACACACACTGAAATCCCTTCCGCACACACTGATAGCTGTTCCCCACACACTGAAACCCTTCCCCACACACTGCAACCTCTTCCCCACACACTGAAACCCCTTCCCCACAGACTCAAACCACTTCCCCACACACTGAATCCACTTCCCCACACACTGAATCCACTTCCCCACACACTGAATCCACTTCCCCACACACTGAAACCTCTTCCCCACACACAGATACCCCTTATCTACACACTGAAACCCCTTACCCACACACTGAAACCTTTTCCCCACACACTGAAACATCTTCCCCACAGACTGAAACCCCTTCCCCACACACTGAAACCCATCCCCACACACTGAAACCTCATCCACACACAATGAAACCCATTCCCCACACGCTGAAACCTCTTCCCCACACACTGAAATCCGTCCCAACACACCAAAACCTCTTCCCCACACACTGAAACACATTCCCCACACACTGAAACCCATCCCCACACACTGAAAACCCATCCCCACACACTGAAACCCTTGCCACACACTGAAACCTCTTCCCACACTCTGAAACCTCTTCCCCACACATAGAAACCTCTTCCCCAAACACTGAAACCACTTCCCCACACACTGAAACGCCTTCCCCACACACTGAAACCACTTCCCCACACACTGAAACCACTTCCCCACACACTGAAACCCCTTAACCACACACTGAAACCCATGCCCACACACTAAAACCTCTTCCCCACACACTGAAACCCCTTGCACACACACTGAAACCCCTTCCCCACACGCTGAAACCCCTTCCACATACACTGTAACCCCTTCCACATACACTGAAACCCCTTCCCCATATCCTGAAACCCTTCCCCACACACTAAAACCCTTCTCCACAAACTGAAACCTCTTCCCCAGACACTGAAACATCTTTCACACACACTGAAACCCATCCCCACACACTGAAACCTCTTCCCCACAAACTGAAACCCCTTCCCCACACGCTGAAACCCCTTCCCCACACACTGAAACCCTTCCCCACACACTGAAACCCTTCCCCACACACGAAAACCCTTCTCCACGCACTGAAACCTCTTCCCCACACACTGAAACATCTTTCACAAACACTGAAACCCATCCCCACACACTAAAACCTGTTCCCCACACACTGAAGCCCCTTCCACACACACTGAAACACCTTCCACACACATTTAAACCTCTACCACACACACTGAAATCCCTTCCGCACACACTGATAGCTGTTCCCCACACACTGAAACCCTTCCCCACACACTGCAACCTCTTCCCCACACACTGAAACCCCTTCCCCACAGACTCAAACCACTTCCCCACACACTGAATCCACTTCCCCACACACTGAATCCACTTCCCCACACACTGAAACCTCTTCCCCACACACAGATACCCCTTATCTACACACTGAAACCCCTTACCCACACACTGAAACCTTTTCCCCACACACTGAAACATCTTCCCCACAGACTGAAACCCCTTCCCCACACACTGAAACCCATCCCCACACACTGAAACCTCATCCACACACAATGAAACCCATTCCCCACACGCTGAAACCTCTTCCCCACACACTGAAATCCGTCCCAACACACCAAAACCTCTTCCCCACACACTGAAACACATTCCCCACACACTGAAACCCATCCCCACACACTGAAAACCCATCCCCACACACTGAAACCCTTGCCACACACTGAAACCTCTTCCCACACTCTGAAACCTCTTCCCCACACATAGAAACCTCTTCCCCAAACACTGAAACCACTTCCCCACACACTGAAACGCCTTCCCCACACACTGCAACCACTTCCCCACACACTGAAACCACTTCCCCACACACTGAAACCCCTTAACCACACACTGAAACCCATGCCCACACACTAAAACCTCTTCCCCACACACTGAAACCCCTTGCACACACACTGAAACCTCTTCCACACACACTGAAACCCCTTCCCCACACGCTGAAACCCCTTCCACATACACTGTAACCCCTTCCACATACACTGAAACCCCTTCCCCATATCCTGAAACCCTTCCCCACACACTAAAACCCTTCTCCACAAACTGAAACCTCTTCCCCAGACACTGAAACATCTTTCACACACACTGAAACCCATCCCCACACACTGAAACCTCTTCCCCACACACTGAAAACTCTTCCCCACACACTGAAAAGCTTCCCCACACACTGAAACCTCTTCCCCACACACTGAAACCTCTTCCCCACACACTGAAACCTCTTCCCCACACACTGAAACCTCTTCCCCACACACTGAAACCTCTCCCCCGCACACTGAAACCCCATCCCCGCACACTGAAACCTCTTCCCCACACACTGAATCCCCTAAACCACACACTGTAACCCCTTCCCCACACACTGAAACCTCTTCCCCACAGACAGAAACCCCTTCCGCACACTCTGAAACCTCTTCCCCACACTAAGAAACCTCTTCCCCACACACTGCAACGCCTTCCCCACACACTGAGACCTCTTCCCCACACACTGAAACCCCTTCCCCACAGACTGAAACCCTTTACCCACACACTGAAACCCATGCCCACACACTAAAACCCCTACCCCACACACTAAAACCCCTACCTCACACGCTGAAACACCTTCGCCACACACTGAAACCCATTCCTCACACACTGAAACCTCTTCCCCGCAGACTAAAACCTCTTCCCCACACACTGAAACCTCTTCCCCACACACATAAACCCTTCCCCACACACATAAACCCCTTCTCCACACGCTGAAACCCCTTCCACACACTGTGAAACCCCTTCCACACTTACTGAAACCTCTTCCACACACACTGAAACCCCTTCCCCACACGCTGAAACCCCTTCCACACACACTGAAACCCTTTCCCCACACACTGAAAACCTTCCCCACACACGAAAACCCTTCTCCACGCACTGAAACCTCTTCCCCACACACTGAAACATCTTTCACAAACACTGAAACCCATCCCCACACACTGAATCCTGTTCCCCACACACTGAAGCCCCTTCCACAAACACTGAAACACCTTCCACACACACTTAAACCTCTTCCACACACACTGAAACACCTTCCGCACACACTGATAGCTGTTCCCCACACACTGAAACCCTTCCCCACACACTGAAACCTCTTCCGCATAGACTGAAACCACTTCCCCACACACAGAAACCCCTTCCCCACAGACTCAAACCACTTCCCCACACACTGAAACCACTTCCCCACACACTGAAACCTCTTCCCCACACACAGATACCCCTTATCTACACACTGAAACCCCTTCCCCACACACTGAAACCTCTTCCCCACACACTGAAACCTCTTCCCCACACACTGAAACCCCTTCCCCACACACTGAAACCCATCCCCACACACTGAAACCTCATCCACACACACTGAAACCCATTCCCCACACGCTGAATCCCCTTCCCCACACACTGAAATCCGTCCCAACACACCAAAACCTCTTCCCCACACACTGAAACCCATTCCCCACACACTGAAACCCATCCCCACACACTGAAACCCATCCCCACTCACTGAAAACCTTGCCACACACTGAAACCTCTTCCCACACACTGAAACCTCTTCCCACACACTGAAACCTCTTCCACACACACTGAAACCCCTTCCCCACACGCTGAAACCCCTTCCCCACACACTGAAACCCCTTCCCCACACACACGAAAACCCTTCTCCACGCACTGAAACCTCTTCCCCACACACTGAAACATCTTTCACAAACACTGAAACCCATCCCCACACACTGAAACCTGTTCCCCACACACTGAAGCCCCTTCCACACACACTGAAACACCTTCCACACACATTTAAACCTCTTCCACACACACTGAAACCCCTTCCGCACACACTGATAGCTGTTCCCCACACACTGAAACCCTTCCCCACACACTGAAACCTCTTCCGCATACACTGAAACCCCTTCCCCACACACAGAAACCCCTTCCCCACACACTGAAACCTCTTCCCCACACACTGACACCCCTTCCCCACCGACTCAAACCCCTTCCCCACACACTGAATCCACTTCCCCACACACTGAAACCTCTTCCCCACACACTGAAACCTCTTCCCCACACACAGATACCCCTTATCTACACACTGAAACCTCTTCCCCACAGACTGAAACCCCTTCCCCACACACTGAAACCCATCCCCACACACTGAAACCTCATCCACACACACTGAAACCCATTCCCCACACGCTGAAACCTCTTCCCCACACACTGAAATCCGTCCCAACACACCAAAACCTCTTCCCCACACACTGAAACCCATTCCCCACACACTGAAACCCATCCCCACACACTGAAAACCCATCCCCACACACTGAAAACCTTGCCACACACTGAAACCTCTTCCCACACTCTGAAACCTCTTCCGCACACATAGAAACCTCTTCCCCAAACACTGAAACCACTTCCCCACACACTGAAACGCCTTCCCCACACACTGAAACCACTTCCCCACACACTGAAACCCCTTCCCCACAGACTGAAACCCCTTAAACACACACTGACACCCATGCCCACACACTAAAACCTCTTCCCCACATACTGAAACCCCTTCCAACAACACTGAAACCTCTTCCACACACACTGAAACCCCTTCCCCACACGCTGAAACCCCTTCAACATACACTGAAACCCCTTCCCCATATACTGAAACCCTTCCCCACACACTAAAACCCTTCTCCACAATCTGAAACCTCTTCCCCAGACACTGAAACATCTTTCACACACACTGAAACCCATCCCCACACACTGAAACCTCTTCCCCACAAACTGAAACCTCAGCCCCACACACTGAAACCCCTTCCGCACACACTGAAACACCTTCCCCACACACTGAAACCTCTTCCCCACACACTGATACCTCTTCCACACAAACTGATACCTCTTCCACACTGACTGAAACCCCTTCCCCAAACACTGAAACCCATCCGCACACACTAAAACCTCATCCCCACACACTGAAACCCCTTCCCCACACGCTGAAACCCCTTCCCCACACACTGAAATCCGTCCCCACACACCAAAACCTCTTCCCCACATACTGAAACCCATCCCCACACACTGAAACCCCATTGCCACACACTGAAACCCATCCCCACTCACTGAAAACCTTGCCACAAACTGAAACCTCTTCCTACACACTGAAACCTCTTCGCCACACACTGAAACCTCTTCCCCACACACTGAAACCTCTTCCCCACACACTGAAACCTCTCCCCCGCACACTGAAACCCCATCCCCGCACACTGAAACCTCTTCCCCACACACTGAAACCTCTTCCCCACACACTGAATCCCCTACACCACACACTGTAACCCCTTCCCCACACACTGAAACCTCTTCCCCACACACTGAAACCTCTTCCCCACAGACAGAAACCCCTTCCGCACACTCTGAAACCTCTTCCCCACACATAGAAACCTCTTCCCCACACACTGCAACGCCTTCCAAACACACTGAGACCTCTTCACCACACACTGAAACCCCTTCCCCACAGACTGAAACCCTTTAACCACACACTGAAACCCATGCCCACACACTAAAACCCCTACCCCACACGCTGAAACACCTTCCACATACACTGAAACCCATTCCTCACACACTGAAATCCATCCCCGCAGACTGAGACCTCTTCGCCACACACTGAAACCCATCCCCACACACAGAAAACTCTTCCCCACACACTGAAACCTCTTCCCCACACACATAAACCCTTCCCCACACGCTGAAACCCCTTCTCCACACGCTGAAACCCCTTCCACACACTGTGAAACCCCTTCCACACTGACTTAAACCTCTTCCACACACGCTGAAACCCCTTCCCCACACGCTGAAACCCCTTCCACACACACTGAAACCCCTTCCCCACACACTGAAACCCTTCCCCACACACGAAAACCCTTCTCCGCGCACTGAAACCTCTTCCCCACACACTGAAACATCTTTCACAAACACTGAAACCCATCCCCACGCACTGAAACCTGTTCCCCACACACTGAAGCCCCTTCCACACACACTGAAACACCTTCCACACACACTTAAACCTCTTCCACACACACTGAAACACCTTCCGCACACACTGATAGCTGTTCCCCACACACTGAAACCCTTCCCCACACACTGAAACCTCTTCCGCATAGACTGAAACCTCTTCCCCACACACTGAAACCCATTCCCCACACACTGAAACCCATCCCCACACACTGAAACCCCATCCCCACACACTGAAACCCATCCCCACTCACTGAAAACCTTGCCACACACTGAAACCTCTTCCCACACACTGAAACCTCTTCGACACAGACTGAAACCCTTCCCCACACACTGAAACCTCTTCCCCACGCACTGAAACCCCTTCCCCACGCACTGAAACATCTTCCACACACACTGAAACCTCTTCCCCACACACTGAAACCTCTTCCCCACACACTGAAACCTCTTCCCCACACACTTAAACCCCTTCCCCGCACACAGAAAGCTCTTCCCCACACACTGAATCCACTTCACCACACACTGTAACCCCTTCACCACACACTGAAACCTCTTCCCCACACATCGAACCCTCTTCCCCACACACTGAAACAACTTCCCCACACACTGAAACGCCTTCCCCACACACTGAAACTCCTTCCCCGCACACTGAAACCTCTTCCCCACACTCTGAAACCACTTCCCCACAGACAGAAACCCCTTCACCACCCTCTAAAACCTCTTCCCCACACATAGAACCCTCTTCCCCACACACTGAAACAACTTCCCCACACACTGAAACGCCTTCCCCACACACTGAAACCTCTTCCCCACACACTGAAACCCCTTCCCCACAGACTGAAACCCCTTAACGACGCACTGAAACCCATGCCCACACACTAAAACCTCTTCCCCACACAATGAAACCCCTTCCACACACACTGAAACCTCTTTCACACACACTGAAACCCCTTCCCCACACACTGAAACCATTCCCCACACAATGAAACCCAACCCCACACAATGAAACCTCTTCCCAACACACTGAAACCTCTTCCCCACCCGCTGGAACCCCTACCTCACACGCTGAAACCTCTTCCCACAGACTGAAACCTCTTCGCCACAGACTGAAACCCTTCCCCACACACTGAAACCACTTCCCCACACACTGAAACCCCTTCCCCACGCACAAAAACATCTTCCACACACACTGAAACCTCTTCCCCACACACTGAAACCTCTTCCCCACACACTGAAACCCCTTCCCCGCACACTGAAACCTCTTCCCCACACACTGAATCCACTTCACCACACACTGTAACCCCTTCCCCACACACTGAAACCTCTTCCCCACACATAGAACCCTCTTCCCCACACACTGAAACAACTTCCCCACACACTGAAACGCCTTCCCCACACACTGAAACCCCTTCCCCGCACACAGAAACCTCTTCCCCACACACTGAAACCACTTCCCCACAGACAGAAACCCCTTCACCACACTCTAATACCTCTTCCCCACACATAGAACCCTCTTCCCCACACACTGAAACAACTTCCCCACACACTGAAACGCCTTCCCCACACACTGATACCTCTTCCCCACACACTGAAACCCCTTCCCCACAGACTGAAACCTCTTCCCCACACACTGAAACCCCTTCCACACACACGGAAACCTCTTCCACACACACTGAAACCCCTTCCCCACACACTGAAACCATTCCCCACACAATGAAACCCAACCCCACACACTGAAAGCTCTTCCCCACACACTGAAACCTCTTCCCCACCCGCTGAAACCCCTACCTCACACGCTGAAACACCTTCCACACACACTGAAACCCATTCCTCACACACTGAAATCCATCCCCACACACGAAAACCCTTCTCCACACACTGAAACCTCTTCCCCACACACTGAAACATCTTTCACAAACACTGAAACCCATCCCCACACACTGAAACCTGTTCCCCACACACTGAAGCCCATTCCACACACACTGAAACACCTTCCACACACATTTAAACCTCTTCCACACACACTGAAACCCATTCCGCTCACACTGATAGCTGTTCCCCACACACTGAAACCCTTCCCCACACACTGCAACCTGTTCCGCATACACTGAAACCCCTTCCCCACACACAGAAACCCCTTCCCCACACACTGAAACCTCTTCCCCACACACTGAAACCCCTTCCCCACAGACTCAAACCAGTTCCCCACAAACTGAATCCACTTCCCCACACACTGAAACCTCTTCCCCACACACTGAAACCTCTTCCCCACACACTGAAACCTCTTCCCCACACGCTGAAATCCGTCCCAACACACCAAAACCTCTTCCCCACACACTGCAACCCATTCCCCACGCACTGAAACCCATCCCCACACACTGAAAACCCATCCCCACTCACTGAAAACCTTGCCACACACTGAAACCTCTTCCCACACTCTGAAACCTCTTCCCCACACATAGAAACCTCTTCCCCAAACACTGAAACCACTTCCCCACACACTGAAACGCCTTCCCCACACACTGAAACCACTTCCCCACACACTGAAACCCCTTCCCCACAGACTGAAACCCCTTAACCACACACTGAAACCCATGCCCACACACTAAAACCTCTTCCCCACACACTGAAACCCCTTCCAACCACACTGAAACCTCTTCCACACACACTGAAACCCCTTCCCCACACGCTGAAACCCCTTCCACATACACTGAAACCCCTTCCCCATGTACTGAAACCCTTCCCCACACACTAAAACCCTTCTCCACAAACTGAAACCTCTTCCCCAGACACTGAAACATCTTTCACAAACACTGAAACCCATCCCCACACACTGAAACCTCTTCCCCACAAACTGAAACCTCAGCCCCACACACTGAAACCCCTTCCGCACACACTGAAACACCTTCCCCACACACTGAAACCTCTTCCCCACACACTGATACCTCTTCCACACTGACTGAAACCCCTTCCCCAAACACTGAAACCCATCCGCACACACTAAAACCTCATACCCACACACTGAAACCCCTTCCCCACACGCTGAAACCCCTTCCCCACACACTGAAATCCGTCCCCACACACCAAAACCTCTTCCCCACAGACTGAAACCCATTCCCCACACACTGAAACCCATCCCCACACACTGAAACCCCATTGCCACACACTGAAACCCCATTGCCACACACTGAAAACCTTGCCACAAACTGAAACCTCTTCCTACACACTGAAACCTCTTCGCCACAGACTGAAACCCTTCCCCACACACTGAAACCTCTTCCCCACACACTGAAACCCCTTCCCCACGCACTGAAACATCTTCCACACACACTGAAACCTCTTCCCCACACACTGAAAACTCTTCCTCACACACTGAAACCTCTTCCCCACACACTGAAAACTCTTCCCCACACACTGAAACCTCTTCCCCACACACTGAAACCTCTCCCCCGCACACTGAAACCCCATCCCCGCACACTGAAACCTCTTCCCCACACACTGAATCCCCTACACCAACCACTGTAACCCCTTCCCCACACACTGAAACCTCTTCCCCACAGACAGAAACCCCTTCCGCACACTCTGAAACCTCTTCCCCACACATAGAAACCTCTTCCCCACACACTGCAACGCCTTCCCCACACACTGAGACCTCTTCACCACACACTGAAACCCCTTCCCCACAGACTAAAACCCTTTAACCACATACTGAAACCCATGCCCACACACTAAAACCCCTACCCCACACGCTGAAACACCTTCCACAAACACTGAAACCCATTCCTCACACACTGAAATCCATCCCCGCAGACTGAGACCTCTTCGCCACACACTGAAACCCATCCCCACACACTGAAACCTCTTCCCCGCAGACTGAAACCTCTTCCCCACACACTGAAACCTCTTCCCCACACACATAAACCCTTCCCCACACGCTGAAACCCCTTCTCCACACGCTGAAACCCCTTCCACACACTGTGAAACCCCTTCCACACACTGTGAAACCCCTTCCACACACTGTGAAACCCCTTCCACACACACTGAAACTCCTTCCCCACACGCTGAAACCCCTTCCACACACACTGAAACCCCTTCCCCACGCACTGAATACTCTTCAACACACACTGTAACCCCTTCCCCGCACACTGAAACCCATCCCTCTCACACTGAAAACATTCCCCACACAATGAAACCCATCCCCACACACTGAAACCTCTTACCCACACACTGAAACCTCTTACCCACACACTGAAACCTCTTACCCACACACTGAAAACTCTTCCCCACACACTGAAACCCCTTCCCCCACACTGAAACCCATTCCCCACACACTGAAACCCATCCCCACACACTGAAACCCCTTCCACACACACTGAAACCTCTTCCCCACACGCTGAAACGTCTTCCACACGCACTGAAACCCATCCCCACACACTGAAACCCCTTCCACACACACTGAAACCCATTCCCCACACACTGAAACACAACCCCGAAGACTGAAACCTCTTCCCCACACACTGAAACCCATCCCCACACACTGAAACCTCTTCCCCGCAGACTGAAAACTCTTCCCCACACATTGAAACCTCTTCCCCACACACAGAAACCGTTCCCCACACGCTGAAACCCCTTCTCCACACATACTGAAACCTTTTCCACAAACACTGAAACCCCTTTCCCACACACTGAAAGCTCTTCCCCAAAGACTGAAACCCATCCCCACATACTGAAACCTCTTCCCCACACACTGAAAGCTCTTCCCCAAAGACTGAAACCCATCCCCACACACTGAAACCTCTTCCCCACACACTGAAAGCTCTTCCCCAAAGACTGAAACCCTTCCCCACACACTGAAACCTCTTCCCCACAGACTGAAATCCCTTCCCCATGCACTGAAACCTCTGCCACACAAACTGAAACATCTTACCCACACACTGAAACCTCTTCCCCACACACTGAAACCTCTTCCCCAAACACTGCAACTCCATCCCCACGCACTGAAACCTCTTCCACACACACTGAAACCTCTTCCCCACACACTGAAACCTCTTCCCCACACACTGAAACCTCTTCCCCACACACTGAAACCTCTTCCCCACACGCTGAAACGTCTTCCCCACACGCTGAAACGTCTTCCACACGCACTGAAACCCATCCCCACACATTGAAACCCCTTCCCCACACACTGAAACATCTTACACAAACAGTGAAACCCCTTCCCCACGCACTGAATACTCTTCAACACACACTGTAACCCCTTCCCCGCACACTGAAACCCATCCCTCTCACACTGAAAACATTCCCCACACAATGAAACCCATCCCCACACACTGAAACCTCTTACCCACACACTGAAACCTCTTACCCACACACTGAAACCTCTTACCCACACACTGAAACCTCTTACCCACACACTGAAACCCATCCCCGAAGACTGAAACCTCTTCCCCACACACTGAAACCCATCCCCACACACTGAAACCTCTTCCCCGCAGACTGAAAACTCTTCGCCACACATTGAAACCTCTTCCCCACACACAGAAACCGTTCCCCACACGCTGAAACCCCTTCTCCACACGCTGAAATCCCTTCCACACACACTGAAACACCTTCCACACATACTGAAACCTCTTCCACACACACTGAAACCCCTTTCCCACACGCTGAAACCCCTTCCACACACCCTGAAACCCTTCACAATGCACTGTAACCTCTTCCCCACACACTGAAACATCTTTCACAAACACGGAAACCCATCCCCACACACGGAAACCTGCTCCCCACAGACTGAAACCCCTTCCACACACACTGAAATCCCTTCCACACACTCTTATACCTCTTCCACACACACTGAAACCCCTTCCGCACACACTGAAAGCTCTTCCCCACACACTGAAACCCTTCCCCACACACGGAAACCTCTGCCGCATACACTGAAACCCCTTCCCCACACACAGAAACCCCTTCCCCACACACTGAAACCTCTTCCCCACGCACTGAAACCCCTCCCCCACAGACTCAAACCACTTCCCCACACACTGAAAGACTTCCCCACACACTGAAACCTCTTCCCCACACACAGATGCCCCTTATCTACACACTGAAACCCCTTCCCCACACACTGAAACCTCTTCCCCACTGACTGAAACCCCTTCCCCACACACTGAAACCCTTCCCCACACACGAAAACCCTTCTCCACGCACTGAAACCTCTTCCCCACACACTGAAACATCTTTCACAAACACTGAAACCCATCCCCACACACTGAAACCTGTTCCCCACACACTGAAGCCCCTTCCACACACACTGAAACACCTTCCACACACACTTAAACCTCTTCCACACACACTGAAACACCTTCCGCACACACTGATAGCGGTTCCCCACACACTGAAACCCTTCCCCACACACTGAAACCTCTTCCGCATAGACTGAAACCTCTTCCCCACACACTGAAACCCATTCCCCACACACTGAAACCCATCCCCACACACTGAAACACCATCCCCACACACTGAAACCCATCCCCACACACTGAAAACCTTGCCACACACTGAAACCTCTTCCCACACACTGAAACCTCTTCGCCACAGACTGAAACCCTTCCCCACACACTGAAACCTCTTCCCCACACACTGAAACCCCTTCCCCACGCACTGAAACATCTTCCACACACACTGACACCTCTTCCCCACACACTGAAACCCCTTCCCCGCACACAGAAAGCTCTTCCCCACACACTGAATCCACTTCACCACACACTGTAACCCCTTCCCCACACACTGAAACCTCTTCCCCACACATAGAACCCTCTTCCCCACACATAGAACCCTCTTCCCCACACACTGAAACAACTTCCCCACACACTGAAACGCCTTCCCCACACACTGAAACCCCTTCCCCGCACACAGAAACCTCTTCCCCACACTCTGAAACCACTTCCCCACAGACAGAAACCCCTTCACCACCCTCTAAAACCTCTTCCCCACACATAGAACCCTCTTCCCCACACACTGAAACAACTTCCCCACACACTGAAACGCCTTCCCCACACACTGAAACCTCTTCCCCACACACTGAAACCCCTTCCCCACAGACTGAAACCCCTTCCCCACAGACTGAAACCCATGCCCACACACTAAAACCTCTTCCCCACACAATGAAACCCCTTCCACACACACTGAAACCTCTTCCACACACACTGAAACCCCTTCCCCACACACTGAAACCATTCCCCACACAATGAAACCCAACCCCACACAATGAAACCTCTTCCCCACACACTGAAACCTCTTCCCCACCCGCTGGAACCCCTACCTCACACGCTGAAACCTCTTCCCACACACTGAAACCTCTTCGCCACAGACTGAAACCCTTCCCCACACACTGAAACCTCTTCCCCACACACTGAAACCTCTTCCCCACACACTGAAACCCGTTCCCCAAGCACTGAAACATCTTCCACACACACTGAAACCTCTTCCCCACACACTGAAACCTCTTCCCCACACACTGAAACCCCTTCCCCGCACACAGAAACCTCTTCCCCACACACTGAATCCACTTCACCACACACTGAATCCACTTCACCACACACTGTAACCCCTTCCCCACACACTGAAACCTCTTCCCCACACATAGAACCCTCTTCCCCACACACTGAAACAACTTCCCCACACACTGAAACGCCTTCCCCACACACTGAAACCCCTTCCCCGCACACAGAAACCTCTTCGCCACACACTGAAACCACTTCCCCACAGACAGAAACCCCTTCACCACACTCTAAAACCTCTTCCCCACACATAGAACCCTCTTCCCCACACACTGAAACAACTTCCCCACACACTGAAACGCCTTCCCCACACACTGAAACCCCTTCCCCACAGACTGAAACCTCTTCCCCACACACTGAAACCCCTTCCACACACACTGAAACCCCTTCCACACACACTGAAACCCCTTCCACACACACTGAAACCCCTTCCACACACACGGAAACCTCTTCCACACACACTGAAACCCCTTCCCCACACACTGAAACCATTCCCCACACAATGAAACCCAACCCCACACACTGAAACCTCTTCCCCACACACTGAAACCTCTTCCCCACCCGCTGAAACACCTTCCACACACACTGAAACCCATTCCTCACACACTGAAATCCATCCCCGCAGACTGAAACCTCTTCGCCACACAGTGAAACCCATCCCCACACACTGAAACCTCTTCCCCGCAGACTGAAACCTCTTCCCCACACACTGAAACCTCTTCCCCACACGCTGAAACCCCTTCTCCACACGCTGAAACCCCTTCCACACACTGTGAAACCCCTTCCACACACTGTGAAACCCCTTCCACACTTACTGAAACCTCTTCCACACACACTGAAACCCCTTCCCCACACGCTGAAACCCCTTCCCCACACACTGAAACTTCTTCCACACACAGGAAAACCCTAATCCACGCACTGAAACCTCTTCCCCACACACTGAAACATCTTTCACAAACACTGAAACCCATCCCCACACACTGAAATCCATCCCCTCAGACTGAAACCTCTTCGCCACACACTGAAACCCATCCCCACGCACTGAAACCTCTTCCCCGCAGACTGAAACCTCTTCCCCACACACTGAAACCCCTTCCCCACACAGTGAAACCATTCCCCACACAATGAAACCCAACCCCACACACTGAAACCTCTTCCCCACACACTGAAACCTCTTCCCCACACACTGAAACCTCTTCCCCACACACTGAAACCTCTTCCCCACCCGCTGAAACCCCTTCCCCACACGCTGAAACCCCTTCCCCACACGCTGAAACCCCTTCCACACATACTGAAACCCCTTCCCCACATACTGAAACCCCTTCCCCACATACTGAAACCCCTTCCCCACACACTGAAACCCTTCCCCACACACGAAAACCCTTCTCCACGCACTGAAACCTCTTCCCCACACACTGAAACATCTTTCACAAACACTGAAACCCATCCCCACACACTGAAACCTGTTCCCCACACACTGAAGCCCCTTCCACACACACTGAAACACCTTCCACACACACTTAAACCTCTTCCACACACACTGAAACACCTTCCGCACACACTGATAGCTGTTCCCCACACACTGAAACCCTTCCCCACACACTGAAACCTCTTCCGCATAAACTGAAACCCCTTCCCCACACACAGAAACCACTTCCCCACACACTGAAACCTCTTCCCCACACACAGATACCCCTTATCTACACACTGAAACCCCTTCCCCACACACTGAAACCCCTTCCCCACACACTGAAACCTCTTCCCCACAGACTGAAACCCCTTCCCCACACACTGAAACCCATCCCCACACACTGAAACATCATCCACACACACTGAAACCCATTCCCCACACGCTGAATCCCCTTCCCCACACACTGAAATCCGTCCCAACACACCAAAACCTCTTCCCAACACACTGAAACCCATCCCCACACACTGAAACCCCATCCCCACACACTGAAACCCATCCCCACTCACTGAAAACCTTGCCACACACTGAAACCTCTTCCCACACACTGAAACCTCTTCGCCATAGACTGAAACCCTTCCCCACACACTGAAACCTCTTCCCCACACACTGAATCCCCTTCCCCACGCACTGAATCATCTTCCACACACACTGAAACCTCTTCCCCACACACTGAAACCTCTTCCCCACACACTGAAACCTCTTCCCCACACACTGAAACCCCTTCCCCGCACACAGAAAGCTCTTCCCCATACACTGAATCCACTTCACCAGACACTGTAACCCCTTCCCCACACACTGAAACCTCTTCCCCACACATAGAACCCTCTTCCCCACACACTGAAACAACTTCCCCACACACTGAAACGCCTTCCCCACACACTGAAACCCCTTCCCCGCACACAGAAACCTCTTCCCCACACTCTGAAACCACTTCCCCACAGACAGAAACCCCTTCACCACCCTCTAAAACCTCTTCCCCACACATAGAACCCTCTTCCCCACACACTGAAACAACTTCCCCACACACTGAAACGCCTTCCCCACACACTGAAACCTCTTCCCCACACACTGAAACCCCTTCCCCACAGACTGAAACCCCTTAACCACGCACTGAAACCCATGCCCACACACTAAAACCTCTTCCCCACACAATGAAACCCCTTCCACACACACTGAAACCTCTTCCACACACACTGAAACCCCTTCCCCACACACTGAAACCATTCCCCACACAATGAACCTCAACCCCACACACTGAAAACTCTTCCCCACACACTGAAACCTCTTCTCCACACACTGAAACCTCTTCCCCACACACTGAAACATCTTCCCCACCCGCTGGAACCCCTACCTCACACGCTGAAACCTCTTCCCACACACTGAAACCTCTTCGCCACAGACTGAAACCCTTCCCCACACACTGAAACCTCTTCCCCACAAACTGAAACCCCTTCCCAACGCACTGAAACATCTTCCACACACACTGAAACCTCTTCCCCACACACTGAAACCTCTTCCCCACACACTGAAACCCCTTCCCCGCACACAGAAACCTCTTCCCCACACACTGAATCCACTTCACCAAACACTGTAACCCCTTCCCCACACACTGAAACCTCTTCCCCACACATAGAACCCTCTTCCCCACACACTGAAACAACTTCCCCTCAGACAGAAACCCCTTCACCACACTCTAAAACCTCTTCCCCACACATAGAACCCTCTTCCCCACACACTGAAACGCCTTCCCCACACACTGAAACCTATTCCCCACATACTGAAACCCCTTCCCCACAGACTGAAACCTCTTCCCCACACACTGAAACCCCTTCCACACACACGGAAACCTCTTCCACACACACTGAAACCCCTTCCCCACACACTGAAACCATTCCCCACACAATGAAATCCAACCCCACACACTGAAACCTCTTCCCCACACACTGAAACCTCTTCCCCACCCGCTGAAACCCCTACCTCACACGCTGAAACACCTTCCACACACACTGAAACCCATTCCTCACACACTGAAATCCATCCCCGCAGACTGAAACCTCTTCGCCACACACTGAAACCCATCCCCACACACTGAAACCTCTTCCCCGCAGACTGAAACCTCTTCCCCACACACTGAAACCACTTCCCCACACACATAAACCCTTCCCTACACGCTGAAACCCCTTCTCCACACGTGGAAACCCCTTCCACACACTGTGAAACCCCTTCCACACTTACTGAAACCTCTTCCACACACACTGAAACCCCTTCCCCACACGCTGAAACCCTTCCCCACACACGAAAACCCTTCTCCACGCACTGAAACCTCTTCCCCACACACTGAAACATCTTTCACAAACACTGAAACCCATCCCCACACACTGAAACCTGTTCCCCACACACTGAAGCCCCTTCCACACACACTGAAGCCCCTTCCACACACACTGAAACACCTTCCACACACATTTAAAACTCTTCCACACACACTGAAACCCCTTCCGCACACACTGATAGCTGTTCCCCACACACTGAAACCCCTTCCCCACACACTGAAACCCCTTCCCCACACACTGAAACCCCTTCCCCACACACTGAAACCTCTTCCCCACACACTGAAACCTCTTACCCACACACTGAAACCCCTTCCCCACACACTGAAACCCATCCCCACACACTGAAACCTCATCCACACACACTGAAACCTCATCCACACACACTGAAACCTCATCCACACACGCTGAAACCTCTTCCCCACACGCTGAAATCCATCCCAACACACCAAAACCTCTTCCCCACACACTGAAACCCATTCCCCACACACTGAAACCCATCCCCACACACTGAAACCCCATCCCCACACACTGAAACCCATCCCCACACACTGAAACCCATCCCCACACACTGAAAACCTTGCCACACACTGAAACCTCTTCCCACACACTGAAACCCATTCCCCACACACTGAAACCCATCCCCACACACTGAAACCCCATCCCCACACACTGAAACCCATCCCCACACACTGAAACCCATCCCCACACACTGAAAACCTTGCCACACACTGAAACCTCTTCCCACACACTGAAACCTCTTCGCCACAGACTGAAACCCCTTCCCCACGCACTGAAACGTCTTCCACACACACTGAAACATCTTCCACACACACTGAAACATCTTCCACACACACTGAAACCTCTTCCCCACACTCTGAAACCTCTTCCCCACACTCTGAAACCTCTTCCCCACACTCTGAAACCTCTTCCCCTCACACTGAAACCTCTTCCCCACACACTGAAACCTCTTCCCCACACACTGAATCCACTTCACCACACACTGTAACCCCTTCCCCACACACTGAAACCTCTTCCCCACACACTGAAACCACTTCCCCAGAGACAGAGACCCCTTTACCACACTCTAAAACCTCTTCCCCACACATAGAACCCTCTTCCCCACACACTGAAACAACTTCCCCACACACTGAAACGCCTTCCCCACACACTGAAACCTCTTCCCCAAACACTGAAACCCCTTCCCCACATACTGAAACCCCTTAACCACGCACTGAAACCCATGCCCACACACTAAAACCTCTTCCCCACAAGCTGAAACGCCTTCCACACACAGTGAAACCTCTTCCACACACACTGAAACCCCTTCCCCACACACTGAAACCCCTTCCCCACACACTGAAACCCTTCCCCACACACTAAAACCCTTCTGCAAATACTGAAACCTCTTCCCCAGACACTGAAACATCTTTCACACACACTGAAACCCATCCCCACACACTGAAACCTCTTCCCCACAAACTGAAACCTCATCCCCACACACTGAAACCCCTTCCCCACACACTGAAACCCATCGCCACACACTGAAACCCATCGCCACACACTGAAAGCTCTTCCCCACACACTTAAAGCTCTTCCCCACACACTGAAACCCTTCCCCACACACTGAAACCTCTTCCCCACAGACTGAAACCCCTTCCCCATGCACTGAAACCTCTTCCACACATACTGAAACATCTTACCCACACACTGAAACCTCTTCCCCACACACTGAAACCTCTTCCCCAAACACTGCAACTCCATCCCCACGCACTGAAACCTCTTCCACACACACTGAAACCTCTTCCCCACACACTGAAACCTCTTCCCCACACACTGAAACCTCTTCCCCACACGCTGAAACTTATACACAAACACTGAAACCCCTTCCCCACGCACTGAATCATCTTCAACACACACTGTAACCCCTTCCCCGCACAATGAAACCCATCCCCACACACTGAAACCTCTTCCCCACGCACTGAAACCTCTTCCCCACACACTGAAACCTCTTCCCCACACACTGAAACCTCTTCCCCACACGCTGAAACCTCTACCCCACACGCTGAAACCACTTCCACACACACTGAAACCCATTCCCCACACACTGAAACCCAACCCCGAAGACTGAAACCTCTTCCCCACACACTGAAACCCATCCCCACACACTGAAACCTCTTCCCCGCAGACTTAAAACTCTTCCCCACACATTGAAACCTCTTCCCCACACACAGAAACCGTACCCCACACGCTGAAACCCCTTCTCCACACATACTGAAACCTTTTCCACACACACTGAAACCCCTTTCCCACACACTGAAACCCATCGCCACACACTGAAACCCATCCCCACACACTGAAACCTCTTCCCCACACACTGAAAGCTCTTCCCCAAAGACTGAAACCCATCCCCACACACTGAAAGCTCTTCCCGAAAGACTGAAACCCTTCCCCACACACTGAAACCTCTTCCCCACAGAGTGAAACCCCTTCCCCATGCACTGAAACCTCTTCCACACAAACTGAAACATCTTACCCACACACTGAAACCTCTTCCCCACACACTGAAACCTCTTCCCCACACACTGAAACCTCTTCCCCACACACTGCAACTCCATCCCCACGCACTGAAACCTCTTCCACACACACTGAAACCTCTTCCACACACACTGAAACCTCTTCCCCACACACTGAAACCTCTTCCCCACACGCTGAAACCTCTTCCCCACACGCTGAAACCTCTTCCACACGCACTGAACCCCATCCCCACACATTGAAACCCCTTCCCCACACACTGAAACCATTCCCCACACAATGAAACCCAACCCCACAAACTGAAACCTCTTCCCCACACACTGAAACCTCTTCCCCACCCGCTGAAACCCCTTCCCCACACGCTGAAACCCCTTCCACACATGCTGAAACCCCTTCCCCACACACAGAAACCCTTCCCCACACACGAAAACCCTTCTCCACGCACTGAAACCTCTTCCCCACACACTGAAACATCTTTCACAAACACTGAAACCCATCCCCACACACTGAAACCTGTTCCCCACACACTGCAGCCCCTTCCACACACACTGAAACACCTTCCACACACACTTAAACCTCTTCCACACACACTGAAACACCTTCCGCCACACTGATAGCTGTTCCCCACACACTGAAACCCTTCCCCACACACTGAAACCTCTTCCGCATAGACTGAAACCCCTTCCCCACACACAGAAACCACTTCCCCACACACTGAAACCTCTTCCCCACACACAGATACCCCTTATCTACACACTGAAACCCCTTCCCCACACACTGAAACCTCTTCCCCACACACTGAAACCTCTTCCCCACACACTGAAACCCCTTCCCCACACACTGAAACCCATCCCCACACACTGAAACATCATCCACACACACTGAAACCCATTCCCCACACGCTGAATCCCCTTCCCCACACACTGCAATCCGTCCCAACACACCAAAACCTCTTCGCCACAGACTGAAACCCTTCCCCACACTCTGAAACCTCTTCCCCACACACTGAAACCCCTTCCCCACGCACTGAATCATCTTCACCACACACTGAAACCTCTTCACCACACACTGAAACCTCTTCCCCACACACTGAAACCTCTTCCCCACACACTGAAACCCCTTCCCCGCACACAGAAAGCTCTTCCCCATACACTGAATCCACTTCACCACACACTGTAACCCCTTCCCCACACACTGAAACCTCTTCCCCACACATAGAACCCTCTTCCCCACACACTGAAACAACTTCCCCACACACTGAAACGCCTTCCCCACACACAAACGCCTTCCCCACACACAGAAACCTCTTCCCCACACACAGAAACCACTTCCCCACAGACAGAAACCCCTTCACCACCCTCTAAAACCTCTTGCCCACACATAGAACCCTCTTCCCCACACACTGAAACAACTTCCCCACACACTGAAACAACTTCCCCACACACTGAAACCTCTTCCCCTCACACTGAAACCCCTTCCCCACACACTGAAACCCCTTAACCACGCACTGAAACCCATGCCCACACACTAAAACCTCTTCCCCACACAATGAAACCCCTTCCACACACACTGAAACCTTTTCCACACACACTGAAACCCCTTCCCCACACACTGAAACCATTCCCCACACAATGAAACCCAACCCCACACACTGAAACCTCTACCCCACACACTGAAACCTCTACCCCACACACTGAAACCTCTTCCCCACCCGCTGGAACCCCTACCTCACACGCTGAAACCTCTTCCCACACACTGAAACCTCTTCGCCACAGACTGAAACCCTTCCCCACACACTGAAACCTCTTCCCCACGCACTGAAACCCCTTCCCCACGCACTGAAACATCTTCCACACACACTGAAACCTCTTCCCCACACACTGAAACCTCTTCCCCACACACTGAAACCCCTTCCCCGCACACAGAAACATCTTCCCCACACACTGAATCCACTTCAACACACACTGTAACCCCTTCCCCACACACTGAAACCTCTTCCCCACACATAGAACCCTCTTCCCCACACACTGAAACAACTTCCCCACACACTGAAACAACTTCCCCACACACTGAAACCCCTTCCCCGCACACAGAAACCTCTTCCCCACACACTGAAACCACTTCCCCACACACTGAAACCCCTTCATCACACTCTAAAACCTCTTCCCCACACATAGAACCCTCTTCCCCACCCACTGAAACAACTTCCCCACACACTGAAACGCCATCCCCACACACTGAAACCTCTTCCCCACATACTGAAACCCCTTCCCCACATACTGAAACCCCTTCCCCACAGACTGAAACCTCTTCCCCACACACTGAAACCCCTTCCACACACACGGAAACCTCTTCCACACACACTGAAACCCCTTCCCCACACACTGAAACCATTCCCCACACAATGAAACCCAACCCCACACACTGAAACCTCTTCCCCACACACTGAAACCTCTTCCCCACCCGCTGAAACCCCTACCTCACACGCTGAAACACCTTCCACACACACTGAAACCCATTCCTCACACACTGAAATCCATCCCCGCAGACTGAAACCTCTTCGCCAAACACTGAAACCCATCCCCACACACTGAAACCTCTTCCCCGCAGACTGAAACCTCTTCCCCACACACTGAAACCTCTTCCCCACACACTGAAACCTCTTCCCCACACACTGAAACCTCTTCCCCACACACTGAAACCTCTTCCCCACACACTGAAACCTCTTCCCCACACACTGAAACCCTTCCCTACACGCTGAAACCCCTTCTCCACACGCTGAAACCCCTTCCACACACTGTGAAACCCCTTCCACACTTACTGAAACCTCTTCCACACACACTGAACCCCCTTCCCCACACGCTGAAACCCCTTCCCCACACGCTGAAACCCCTTCCCCACACACTGAAACCCTTCCCCACACAGGAAAACCCTTCTCCACGCACTGAAACCTCTTCCCCACACACTGAAACATCTTTCACAAACACTGAAACCCATCCCCACACACTGAAACCTGTTCCCCACACACTGAAGCCCCTTCCACACACACTGAAACACCTTCCACACACATTTAAACCTCTTCCACACACACTGAAACCCCTTCCGCACACAGTGATAGCTGTTCCCCACTCACTGAAACCCTTCCCCACACACTGCAACCTCTTCCGCATACACTGAAACCCCTTCCCCACACACAGAAACCCCTTCCCCACACACTGAAACCTCTTCCCCACACACTGAAACCCCTTCCCCACAGACTCAAACCACTTCCCCACACACTGAATCCTCTTCCCCACACACTGAAACCTCTTCGCCACACACAGATACCCCTTATCTACACACTGAAACCCCTTCCCCACACACTGAAACCTCTTCCCCACACACTGAAACCTCTTCCCCACACACTGAAATCTCTTCCCCACACACTGAAACCTCTTCCCCACACACTGAAACCCCTTCCCCACACACTGAAACCCATCCCCACACACTGAAACCTCATCCACACACACTGAAACCCATTCCCCACACGCTGAAACCTCTTCCCCACACACTGAAATCCGTCCCAACACACCAAAACCTCTTCCCCACACACTGAAACCCATTCCCAAACACACTGAAACCCATCCCCACACACTGAAACCCCATCCCCACACACTGAAACCCATCCCCACACACTGAAAACTTTGCCACACACTGAAACCTCTTCCCACACACTGAAAACTCTTCGCCACAGACTGAAACCCTTCCCCACACACTGAAACCTCTTCCCCACAGACTGAAACCCCTTCCCCATGCACTGAAACCTCTTCCACACATACTGAAACATCTTACCCACACTCTAAAACCTCTTCCCCACACATAGAACCCTCTTCCCCACACACTGAAACAACTTCCCCACACACTGAAACGCCTTCCCCACACACTGAAACCTCTTCCCCACACACTGACTCATCTTCAACACACACTGTAACCCCTTCCCCGCACACTGAAACCCATCCCTCTCACACTGAAACCATTCCCCACACAATGAAACCCATCCCCACACACTGAAACCTCTTCCCCACGCACTGAAACCTCTTCCCCACACACTGAAACCTCTTCCCCACACGCTGAAACCTCTTCCCCACACGCTGAAACCTCTTCCCCACACGCTGAAACCACTTCCACACACACTGAAACCCATTCCCCACACACTGAAACCCAACCCCGAAGACTGAAACCTCTTCCCCACACACTGAAACCCATCCCCACACACTGAAACCTCTTCCCCGCAGACTGAAAACTCTTCCCCACACATTGAAACCTCTTCCCCACACACAGAAACCGTACCCCACACGCTGAAACCCCTTCTCCACACATACTGAAACCTTTTCCACACACACTGAAACCCCTTTCCCACACACTGAAACCCATCGCCACACACTGAAACCCATCCCCACACACTGAAACCTCTTCCCCACACACTGAAAGCTCTTCCCGAAAGACTGAAACCCTTCCCCACACACTGAAACCTCTTCCCCACAGACTGAAACCCCTTCCCCATGCACTGAAACCTCTTCCACACAAACTGAAACATCTTACCCACACACTGAAACCTCTTCCCCACACACTGAAACCTCTTCCCCACACACTGAAACCTCTTCCCCACACACTGCAACTCCATCCCCACGCACTGAAACCTCTTCCACACACACTGAAACCTCTTCCACACACACTGAAACCTCTTCCCCACACACTGAAACCTCTTCCCCACACGCTGAAACCTCTTCCACACGCACTGAACCCCATCCCCACACATTGAAACCCCTTCCCCACACACTGAAACCATTCCCCACACAATGAAACCCAACCCCACACACTGAAACCTCTTCCCCACACACTGAAACCTCTTCCCCACCCGCTGAAACCCCTTCCCCACACGCTGAAACCCCTTCCACACATGCTGAAACCCCTTCCCCACACACTGAAACCCTTCCCCACACACGAAAACCCTTCTCCACGCACTGAAACCTCTTCCCCACACACTGAAACATCTTTCACAAACACTGAAACCCATCCCCACACACTGAAACCTGTTCCCCACACACTGCAGCCCCTTCCACACACACTGAAACACCTTCCACACACACTTAAACCTCTTCCACACACACTGAAACACCTTCCGCCACACTGATAGCTGTTCCCCACACACTGAAACCCTTCCCCACACACTGAAACCTCTTCCGCATAGACTGAAACCCCTTCCCCACACACAGAAACCACTTCCCCACACACTGAAACCTCTTCCCCACACACAGATACCCCTTATCTACACACTGAAACCCCTTCCCCACACACTGAAACCTCTTCCCCACACACTGAAACCTCTTCCCCACAGACTGAAACCCCTTCCCCACACACTGAAACCCATCCCCACACACTGAAACATCATCCACACACACTGAAACCCATTCCCCACACGCTGAATCCCCTTCCCCACACACTGCAATCCGTCCCAACACACCAACACCTCTTCGCCACAGACTGAAACCCTTCCCCACACACTGAAACCTCTTCCCCACACACTGAAACCCCTTCCCCACGCACTGAATCATCTTCACCACACACTGAAACCTCTTCACCACACACTGAAACCTCTTCCCCACACACTGAAACCTCTTCCCCACACACTGAAACCCCTTCCCCGCACACAGAAAGCTCTTCCCCATACACTGAATCCACTTCACCACACACTGTAACCCCTTCCCCACACACTGAAACCTCTTCCCCACACATAGAACCCTCTTCCCCACACACTGAAACAACTTCCCCACACACTGAAACGCCTTCCCCACACACAAACGCCTTCCCCACACACAGAAACCTCTTCCCCACACACAGAAACCACTTCCCCACAGACAGAAACCCCTTCACCACCCTCTAAAACCTCTTGCCCACACATAGAACCCTCTTCCCCACACACTGAAACAACTTCCCCACACACTGAAACGCCTTCCCCACACACTGAAACCTCTTCCCCTCACACTGAAACCCCTTCCCCACACACTGAAACCCCTTAACCACGCACTGAAACCCATGCCCACACACTAAAACCTCTTCCCCACACAAGGAAACCCCTTCCACACACACTGAAACCTCTTCCAAACACACTGAAACCCCTTCCCCACACACTGAAACCATTCCCCACACAATGAAACCCAACCCCACACACTGAAACCTCTACCCCACACACTGAAACCTCTTCCCCACCCGCTGGAACCCCTACCTCACACGCTGAAACCTCTTCCCACACACTGAAACCTCTTCGCCACAGACTGAAACCCTTCCCCACACACTGAAACCTCTTCCCCACGCACTGAAACCCCTTCCCCACGCACTGAAACATCTTCCACACACACTGAAACCTCTTCCCCACACACTGAAACCTCTTCCCCACACACTGAAACCCCTTCCCCGCACACAGAAACATCTTCCCCACACACTGAATCCACTTCAACACACACTGTAACCCCTTCCCCACACACTGAAACCTCTTCCCCACACACAGAACCCTCTTCCCCACAATCTGAAACAACTTCCCCACACACTGAAACAACTTCGCCACACACTGAAACCCCTTCCCCGCACACAGAAACCTCTTCCCCACACACTGAAACCACTTCCCCACACACTGAAACCCCTTCACCACACTCTAAAACCTCTTCCCCACACATAGAACCCTCTTCCCCACACACTGAAACAACTTCCCCACACACTGAAACGCCTTCCCCACACACTGAAACCTCTTCCCCACATACTGAAACCCCTTCCCCACATACTGAAACCCCTTCCCCACAGACTGAAACCTCTTCCCCACACACTGAAACCCCTTCCACACACACGGAAACCTCTTCCACACACACTGAAACCCCTTCCCCACACACTGAAACCATTCCCCACACAATGAAACCCAACCCCACACACTGAAACCTCTTCCCCACACACTGAAACCTCTT
Organism: Heterodontus francisci; assembly: GCF_036365525.1. Classification (NCBI taxonomy): domain Eukaryota; kingdom Metazoa; phylum Chordata; class Chondrichthyes; order Heterodontiformes; family Heterodontidae; genus Heterodontus; species Heterodontus francisci. Next base: position 6,879,617 of record NC_090395.1, on the reverse strand, counting down.
CCCCACCCGCTGAAACCCCTACCTCACACGCTGAAACACCTTCCACACACACTGAAACCCATTCCTCACACACTGAAATCCATCCCCGCAGACTGAAACCTCTTCGCCACACACTGAAACCCATCCCCACACACTGAAACCTCTTCCCCGCAGACTGAAACCTCTTCCCCACACACTGAAACCTCTTCCCCACACACTGAAACCTCTTCCCCACACACTGAAACCTCTTCCCCACACACTGAAACCTCTTCCCCACACACTGAAACCTCTTCCCCACACACTGAAACCCTTCCCTACACGCTGAAACCCCTTCTCCACACGCTGAAACCCCTTCCACACACTGTGAAACCCCTTCCACACTTACTGAAACCTCTTCCACACACACAGAAACCCCTTCCCCACACGCTGAAACCCCTTCCCCACACACTGAAACCCTTCCCCACACAGGGAAACCCTTCTCCACGCACTGAAACCTCTTCCCCACACACTGAAACATCTTTCACAAACACTGAAACCCATCCCCACACACTGAAACCTGTTCCCCACACACTGAAGCCCCTTCCACACACACTGAAACACCTTCCACACACATTTAAACCTCTTCCACACACACTGAAACCCCTTCCGCACACAGTGATAGCTGTTCCCCACTCACTGAAACCCTTCCCCACACACTGCAACCTCTTCCGCATACACTGAAACCCCTTCCCCACACACAGAAACCCCTTCCCCACACACTGAAACCTCTTCCCCACACACTGAAACCCCTTCCCCACAGACTCAAACCACTTCCCCACACACTGAATCCTCTTCCCCACACACGGAAACCTCTTCCCCACACACAGATACCCCTTATCTACACACTGAAACACCTTCCCCGCACACTGAAACCTCTTCCCCACACACTGAAACCTCTTCCCCACACACTGAAACCTCTTCCCCACACACTGATACCCCTTCCCCACACACTGAAACCCATCCCCACACACTGAAACCTCATCCACACACACTGAAACCCATTCCCCACACGCTGAAACCTCTTCCCCACACACTGAAATCCCTCCCAACACACCAAAACCTCTTCCCCACACACTGAAACCCATTCCCCACACACTGAAACCCATCCCCACACACTGAAACCCCATCCCCACACACTGAAACCCCATCCCCACACACTGAAACCCATCCCCACACACTGAAAACTTTGCCACACACTGAAACCTCTTCCCACACACTGAAACCTCTTCGCCACAGACTGAAACCCTTCCCCACACACTGAAACCTCTTCCCCACGCACTGAAACCCCTTCCCCACGCACTGAAACCTCTTCCCCACACACTGAAACCTCTTTCCCACACACTGAAACCTCTTTCCCACACACTGAAACCTCTTCCCCACACACTGAAACCTCTTCCCCACACACTGAAACCTCTTCCCCACACACTGAAACCTCTTCCCCACACACTGAATCCACTTCACCACACACTGTAACCCCTTCCCCACACAGTGAAACCTCTTCCCCACACTCTAAAACCTCTTCCCCACATATAGAACCCTCTTCCCCACACACTGAAACAACTTCCCCACACACTGAAACGCCTTCCCCACACACTGAAACCTCTTCCCCAAACACTGAAACCCCTTCCCCACAGACTGAAACCCCTTAACCACGCACTGAAACCCATGCCCACACACTAAAACCTCTTCCCCACACGCTGAAACGCCTTCCACACACACTGAAACCTCTTCCACACACACTGAAACCCCTTCCCCACACACTGAAACCCCTTCCCCACATACTGAAACCCTTCCCCACACACTAAAACCCTTCTGCAAATACTGAAACCTCTTCCCCACACACTGAAACCTCTTCCCCACAAACTGAAACCTCATCCCCACACACTGAAACCTCATCCCCACACACTGAAACCACTTCCCCACACACTGAAACCCATCGCCACACACTGAAACCCATCCCCACACACTGAGAGCTCTTCCCCACACACTGAAAGCTCTTCCCCACAGACTGAAACCCTTCCCCACACACTGAAACCTCTTCCCCACAGACTGAAACCCCTTCCCCATGCACTGAAACCTCTTCCACACATACTGAAACATCTTACCCACACTCTAAAACCTCTTCCCCACACATAGAACCCTCTTCCCCACACACTGAAACAACTTCCCCACACACTGAAACGCCTTCCCCACACACTGAAACCTCTTCCCCACACACTGAAACCCCTTCCCCACATACTGAAACCCCTTCCCCACAGACTGAAACCTCTTCCCCACACACTGAAACCCCTTCCACACACACGGAAACCTCTTCCACACACACTGAAACCCCTTCCCCACACACTGAAACCATTCCCCACACAATGAAACCCAACCCCACACACTGAAACCTCTTCCCCACACACTGAAACCTCTTCCCCACCCGCTGAAACCCCTACCTCAAACGCTGAAACACCTTCCACACACACTGAAACCCATTCCTCACACACTGAAATCCATCCCCGCAGACTGAAACCTCTTCGTCACACACTGAAACCCATCCCCACACACTGAAACCTCTTCCCCGCAGACTGAAACCTCTTCCCCACACACTGAAACCTCTCCCCCACACACTGAAACCTCTTCCCCACACACTGAAACCTCTTCCCCACACACTGAAACCTCTTCCCCACACACTGAAACCTCTTCCCCACACTCTGAAACCCTTCCCTACACGCTGAAACCCCTTCTCCACACGCTGAAACCCCTTCCACACACTGTGAAACCCCTTCCACACTTACTGAAACCTCTTCCACACACACTGAAACCCCTTCCCCACACGCTGAAATCCCTTCCCCACACACTGAAACCCTTCCCCACACAGGAAAACCCTTCTCCACGCACTGAAACCTCTTCCCCACACACTGAAACATCTTTCACAAACACTGAAACCCATCCCCACACACTGAAACCTGTTCCCCACACACTGAAGCCCCTTCCACACACACTGAAACACCTTCCACACACATTTAAACCTCTTCCACACACACTGAAACCCCTTCCGCACACAGTGATAGCTGTTCCCCACTCACTGAAACCCTTCCCCACACACTGCAACCTCTTCCGCATACACTGAAACCCCTTCCCCACACACAGAAACCCCTTCCCCACACACTGAAACCTCTTCCCCACACACTGAAACCCCTTCCCCACAGACTCAAACCACATCCCCACACACAGAATCCTCTTCCCCACACACTGAAACCTCTTCCCCACACACAGATACCCCTTATCTACACACTGAAACCCCTTCCCCGCACACTGAAACCTCTTCCCCACACACTGAAACCTCTTCCCCACACACTGAAACCTCTTCCCCACACACTGAAACCCCTTCCCCACACACTGAAACCCATCCCCACACACTGAAGCCTCATCCACACACACTGAAACCCATTCCCCACACGCTGAAACCTCTTCCCCACACACTGAAATCCGTCCCAACACACCAAAACCTCTTCCCCACACACTGAAACCCATCCCCACACACTGAAAACTTTGCCATACACTGAAACCTCTTCCCACACACTGAAACCTCTTCGCCACAGACTGAAACCCTTCCCCACACACTGAAACCTCTTCCCCACACACTGAAACCTCTTCCCCACACACTGAAACCCCTTCCCCACGCACTGAAACATCTTCCACACACACTGAAACCTCTTCCCCACACACTGAAACCTCTTTCCCACACACTGAAACCTCTTCCCCACACACTGAAACCTCTTCCCCACACACTGAATCCACTTCACCACACACTGTAACCCCTTCCCCACACAGTGAAACCTCTTCCCCACACTCTAAAACCTCTTCCCCACATATAGAACCCTCTTCCCCACACACTGAAACAACTTCCCCACACACTGAAACGCCTTCCCCACACACTGAGACCTCTTCCCCAAACACTGAAACCCCTTCCCCACAGACTGAAACCCCTTAAGCACGCACTGAAACCCATGCCCACACACTAAAACCTCTTCCCCACACGCTGAAACGCCTTCCACACACACTGAAACCTCTTCCACACACACTGAAACCCCTTCCCCACACACTGAAACCCCTTCCCCACATACTGAAACCCTTCCCCACACACTAAAACCCTTCTGCAAATACTGAAACCTCTTCCCCAGACACTGAAACATCTTTCACACACACTGAAACCCATCCGCACACACTGAAACCTCTTCCCCACAAACTGAAACCTCATCCCCACACACTGAAACCCCTTCCCCACACACTGAAACCCATCGCCACACACGGAAACCCATCCCCACACACTGAGAGCTCTTCCCCACACACTGAAAGCTCTTCCCCACAGACTGAAACCCTTCCCCACACACTGAAACCTCTTCCCCACAGACTGAAACCCCTTCCCCATGCACTGAAACCTCTTCCACACATACTGAAACATCTTACCCACACACTGAAACCTCTTCCCCACACACTGAAACCTCTTCCCCAAACACTGCAACTCCATCCCCACGCACTGAAACCTCTTCCACACACACTGAAACTTCTTACACAAACACTGAAACCCCTTCCACACGCACTGAATCATCTTCAATGCACACTGTAACCCCTTCCCCGCACACTGAAACCCATCCCTCTCACACTGAAACCATTCCCCAAACAATGAAACCCATCCCCACACACTGAAACCTCTTCCCCACACACTGAAACCTCTTCCCCACACGCTGAAACCCCTACCCCACACGCTGAAACCACTTCCACACACACTGAAACCCATTCCCCACACACTGAAACCCAACCCCGAAGACTGAAACCTCTTCCCCACACACTGAAACCCATCCCCACACACTGAAACCTCTTCCCCGCAGACTGAAAACTCTTCCCCACACATTGAAACCTCTTCCCCACACATTGAAACCTCTTCCCCACACACAGAAACCGTTCCCCACACGCTGAAACCCCTTCTCCACACATACTGAAACCTTTTCCACACACACTGAAAACCCTTTCCCACACACTGAAACCCATCGCCACACACTGAAACCCATCCCCACACACTGAAACCTCTTCCCCACACACTGAAAGCTCTTCCCCAAAGACTGAAACCCATCCCCACACACAGAAACCTCTTCCCCACACACTGAAAGCTCTTCCCCAAAGACTGAAACCCTTCCCCACACACTGAAACCTCTTCCCCACAGACTGAAACCCCTTCCCCATGCACTGAAACCTCTTCCACACAAACTGAAACATCTTACCCACACACTGAAACCTCTTCCCCACACACTGAAACCTCTTCCCCACACACTGAAACCTATTCCCCAAACACTGCAACTCCATCCCCACGCACTGAAACCTCTTCCACACACACTGAAACCTCTTCCCCACACACTGAAACCTCTTCCCCACACACTGAAACCTCCTCCACACGCACTGAAACCCATCCCCACACATTGAAACCCCTTCCCCACACACTGAAACATCTTACACAAACACTGAAACCCCTTCCCCACGCACTGAATACTCTTCAACACACACTGTAACCCCTTCCCCGCACACTGAAACCCATCCCTCTCTCACTGAAACCATTCCCCACACAATGAAACCCATCCCCACACACTGAAACCTCTTCCCCGCAGACTGAAACTCTTCGCCACACATTGAAACCTCTTCCCCACACACAGAAACCGTTCCCCACACGCTGAAACCCCTTCTCCACACGCTGAAATCCCTTCCACACACACTGAAACCCCTTCCACACACACTGAAACCCCTTCCACACACACTGAAACCCCTTTCCCACACGCTGAAACCCCTTTCCCACACCCTGAAACCCTTCACAATGCACTGTAACGTCTTCCCCACACACTGAAACATCTTTCACAAACACGGAAACCCATCCCCACACACTGAAACCTGCTCCCCACACACTGAAACCCCTTCCACACACACTGAAATCCCTTCCACACACTCTTATACCTCTTCCACACACACTGAAACCCCTTCCGCACACACTGAAAGCTCTTCCCCACACACTGAAACCCTTCCCCACACACGGAAACCTCTGCCGCATACACTGAAACCCCTTCCCCACACACAGAAACCCCTTCCCCACACACTGAAACCTCTTCCCCACGCACTGAAAGACTTCCCCACACACTGAAACCTCTTCCCCACACACTGAAACCCCTTATCTACACACTGAAATCCCTTCCCCACACTCTGAAACCTCTTCCCCACTGACTGAAACCCCTTCCCCACACACTGAAACCCATCCCCACACACTGAAACCCCTTCCCCACACGGTGAAACCCCTTCCCCACACAATGAAGTCCGTCCCCACACACCAAAATCTCTTCCCCACACACCAAACCCATTCCCCACACACTGAAACCCATCCCCACACACTGAAACCCCATCACTACACACAGAAACCCATCCCCACTCACTGAAAACCTTGCCACAAACTGAAACCTCTTCCCACACACTGAAACCTCTTCGCCACAGGCTGAAACACTTCCCCACACACTGAAACCTCTTCCCCACACACTGAAACCCCTTCCCCACGCACTGAAACATCTTCCACACACACTGAAACCTCTTCCCCACACACTGAAACCTCTTCCCCACACTCTGAAACCTCTTCCCCACACTCTGAAACCTCTTCCCCACACATAGAAAGCTCTTCCCCACAAACTGAAACCACTTCCCCACACACTGAAACGCCTTCCCCACACACTGAAACCCCTTCCCCACAGACTGAAACCCCTTCCCCACAGACTGTAACCCCTTCCCCACAGACTGTAACCCCTTCCCCACAGACTGAAACCCCTTAACCACTCACTGAAACCCATGCCCACACACTAAATCCTCTTCCCCACACACTGAAACCCCTTCCACACACACTGAAACCTCTTCCACACACACTGAAACCCCTTCCCCACACGCTGAAACCCCTTCCCCACACGCTGAAACCCCTTCCCCACACACTGAAATCCCTTCCCCACATACTGAAACCCTTCTCCACAAACTGAAACCTCTTCCCCAGACACTGAAACATCTTTCACACACACTGAAACCCATCCCCACACACTGAAACCTCTTCCCCACAAACTGAAACCTCATCCCCACAAACTGAAACCGCTTCCACACACACTGAAACCTCTTACACAAACACTGAAACCCCTTCCCCACGCACTGAATCATCTTCAACACACACTGTAACCCCATCCCCGCACACTGAAACCCATCCCTCTCACACTGAAACCATTCCCCACACAATGAAACCCATCCCCACACACTGAAACCTCTTCCCCACACGCTGAAACCCCTACCCCACACGCTGAAACCACTTCCACACACACTGAAACCCATTCCCCACACACTGAAACCCATCCCCGAAGACTGAAACCTCTTCCCCACACACTGAAACCCATCCCCACACACTGAAACCTCTTCCCCGCAGACTGAAAACTCTTCCCCACACATTGAAACCTCTTCCCCACACATTGAAACCTCTTCCCCACACATTGAAACCTCTTCCCCACACATTGAAACCTCTTCCCCACACACAGAAACCGTTCCCCACACGCTGAAACCCCTTCTCCACACGCTGAAAGCCCTTCCACACACACTGAAACCCCTTCCCCACGCACTGAATCCTCTTCAACACACACTGTAACCCCTTCCCCACACACAGAAACCTCTTCCCCACACTCTGAAACCTCTTCCCCACACATAGAAAGCTCTTCCCCACAAACTGAAACCACTTCCCCACACACTGAAACGCCTTCCCCACACACTGAAACCCCTTCCCCACAGACTGAAACCCCTTCCCCACAGACTGTAACCCCTTCCCCACAGACTGTAACCCCTTCCCCACAGACTGAAACCCCTTAACCACTCACTGAAACCCATGCCCACACACTAAATCCTCTTCCCCACACACTGAAACCCCTTCCACACACACTGAAACCTCTTCCACACACACTGAAACCCCTTCCCCACACGCTGAAACCCCTTCCCCACACGCTGAAACCCCTTCCCCACACACTGAAATCCCTTCCCCACATACTGAAACCCTTCTCCACAAACTGAAACCTCTTCCCCAGACACTGAAACATCTTTCACACACACTGAAACCCATCCCCACACACTGAAACCTCTTCCCCACAAACTGAAACCTCATCCCCACAAACTGAAACCGCTTCCACACACACTGAAACCTCTTACACAAACACTGAAACCCCTTCCCCACGCACTGAATCATCTTCAACACACACTGTAACCCCATCCCCGCACACTGAAACCCATCCCTCTCACACTGAAACCATTCCCCACACAATGAAACCCATCCCCACACACTGAAACCTCTTCCCCACACGCTGAAACCCCTACCCCACACGCTGAAACCACTTCCACACACACTGAAACCCATTCCCCACACACTGAAACCCATCCCCGAAGACTGAAACCTCTTCCCCACACACTGAAACCCATCCCCACACACTGAAACCTCTTCCCCGCAGACTGAAAACTCTTCCCCACACATTGAAACCTCTTCCCCACACATTGAAACCTCTTCCCCACACATTGAAACCTCTTCCCCACACATTGAAACCTCTTCCCCACACACAGAAACCGTTCCCCACACGCTGAAACCCCTTCTCCACACGCTGAAAGCCCTTCCACACACACTGAAACCCCTTCCACACATACTGAAACCTCTTCCACACATACTGAAACCTCTTCCACACACACTGAAACCCCTTTCCCACACACTAAAACCCATCGCCACACACTGAAACCCATCCCCACACACTGAAACCTCTTCCCCAAACACTGAAAGCTCTTCCCCAAACACTGCAAGCTCTTCCCCAAACACTGAAACCTCTTCCCCACAGACTGAAACCCCTTCCCCATGCACTGAAACCTCTTCCACACAAACTGAAACATCTTACCCACACACTGAAACCTCTTCCTCACACACTGAAACCTCTTCCCCAAACACTGCAACTCCATCCCCACGCACTGAAACCTCTTCCCCACACACTGAAACCTCTTCCCCACACACTGAAACCTCTTCCCCACACGCTGAAACTTCTTCCACACGCACTGAAACCCATCCCCACACATTGAAACCCCTTCCCCACACACTGAAACCTCTTACACAAACACTGAAACCCCTTCCCCACGCACTGAATCCTCTTCAACACACACTGTAACCCCTTCCCCACACACAGAAACCTCTTCCTCACACACTGAAACCCCTCCCCCACAGACTCAAACCTCTTCCCCACACACTGAAACCTCTTCCCCACACACTGAAACCTCTTCCCCACACACTGAAACCTCTTCCCCACACGCTGAAACCCCTACCCCACACACTGAAACCCATCCCCGAAGACTGAAACCTCTTCCCCACACACTGAAACCCATCCCCACACACTGAAACCTCTTCCCCGCAGACTGAAAACTCTTTGCCACACATTGAAACCTCTTCCCCACACACAGAAACCGTTCCCCACACGCTGAACCCCTTCTCCACACGTTGAAACCCCTTCCACACATACTGAAACCCCTTCCACACATACTGAAACCTCTTCCACACACACTGAAACCCCTTTCCCACACGCTGAAACCCCTTCGACACACCCTGAAACCCTTCACAATGCACTGTAACCTCTTCCCCACACACTGAAACATCTTTCACAAACACGGAAACCCATCCCCACACACTGAAACCTGCTCCCCACACACTGAAACCCCTTCCACACACACTGAAATCCCTTCCACACACTCTTATACCTCTTCCACACACACTGAAACCCCTTCCGCACACACTGAAAGCTCTTCCCCACACACTGAAACCCTTCCCCACACACGGAAACCTCTGCCGCATACACTGAAACCCCTTCCCCACACACAGAAACCCCTTCCCCACACACTGAAACCTCTTCCCCACACACTGAAACCCCTCCCACACAGACTCAAACCACTTCCCCACACACTGAAAGACTTCCCCACACACTGAAACCTCTTCCCCACACACAGATACCCCTTATCTACACACTGAAACCCCTTCCCCACACACTGAAACCTCTTCCCCAAACACTGAAACCCCTCCCCCACAGACTCAAACCACTTCCCCACACACTGAAAGACTTCCCCACACACTGAAACCTCTTCCCCACACACAGATACCCCTTATCTACACACTGAAACCTGTTCCCCACTGACTGAAACCCCTTCCCCACACACTGAAACCCATCCCCACACACTGAAACCTCATCCCCACACACTGAAACCCCTTCCCCACAAGCTGAAACCCCTTCCCCACACACTGAAATCCGTCCCCACACACCAAAACCTCTTCCCCACACACTGAAACCCATTCCCCACACACTGAAACCCATCCCCACACACTGAAACCCCATTGCAACACACTGAAACCCCATTGCAACACACTGAAAACCTTGCCACAAACTGAAACCTCTTCCTACACACTGAAACCTCTTTGCCACAGACTGAAACCCTTCCGCACATACTGAAACCTCTTCCCCACACACTGAAACCTCTTCCCCACACACTGAAACCTCTTCCCCACACACTGAAACCTCTTCCCCACACACTGAAGCCCCTTCCGCACACACTGAAACACCTTCCCCACACACTGAAACACCTTCCCCACACACTGAAACACCTTCCACACTGACTGAAACCCCTTCCCCACACACTGCAACCCATCCGCACACACTAAAACCTCATCCCCACACACTGAAACCCCTTCCCCACAAGCTGAAACGCCTTCCCCACACACTGAAATCCGTCCCCACACACCAAAACCTCTTCCCCACACACTGAAACCCATTCCCCACACACTGAAACCCATCCCCACACACTGAAACCCATCCCCACACACTGAAACCCCATTGCAACACACTGAAACCCATCCCCACTCACTGAAAACCTTGCCACAAACTGAAACCTCTTCCTACACACTGAAACCTCTTCGCCACAGACTGAAACCCTTCCCCACATACTGAAACCTCTTCCCCACACACTGAAACCCCTTCCCCACGCACTGAAACATCTTCAACACACACTGAAACCTCTTCCCCACACACTGAAAACTCTTCCCCACACACTGAAACCTCTTCCCCACACACTGAAACCTCTTCCCCACACACTGAAACCTCTTCCCCGCACACTGAAACCTCTCCCCCGCACACTGAAACCCCATCCCCGCACACTGAAACCTCTTCCCCACACACTGAATCCCCTACACCACACACTGTAACCCCTTCCCCACACACTGAAACCTCTTCCCCACACACTGAAACCTCTTCCCCACAGACAGAAACCCCTTCCGCACACTCTGAAACATCTTCCCCACAGACAGAAACCCCTTCCGCACACTCTGAAACCTCTTCCCCACACATAGAAACCTCTTCCCCACACATAGAAACCTCTTCCCCACACACTGCAACGCCTTCCCCACACACTGAGACCTCTTCCCCACACACTGAAACCCCTTCCCCACAGACTGAAACCCTTTAACCACACACTGAAACCCATGCCCACACACTAAAACCTCTTCCCCACACACTAAAACACCTTCCACACACACTGAAAACTCTTCCACACACACTGAAACCTCTTCCCCACACACTGAAACCCCTTCCCCACAGACTGAAACCCCTTAACCACACACTGAAACCCATGCCCACACACTAAATCTTCTTCCCCACACACTGAAACCCCTTCCACACACACTGAAACCTCTTCCACACACACTGAAAACCCTTCCCCACACGCTGAAACCCCTTCCGCACACACTGAAACCCCTTCCCCACATACTGAAACCCTTCCCCACACACTAAAACCCTTCTCCACAAACTGAAACCTCTTCCCCAGACACTGAAACATCGTTCACACACACTGAAACCCATCCCCACACATTGAAACCTCTTCCCCACAAACTGAAACCTCATCCCCACACACTGAAACCCCTTCCGAACACACTGAAACACCTTCCCCACACATTGAAACCTCTTCCCCACACACTGATACCTCTTCCACACTGACTGAAACCCCTTCCCCACACACTGAAAGCCATCCGCAAACACTAAAACCTCATCCCCACACACTGAAACCCCTTCCCCACAAGTTGAAACCCCTTCCCCACACACTGAAATCCGTCCCCACACACCAAAACCTCTTCCCCACACACTGAAACCCATTCCCCACACACTGAAACCCATCCCCACACACTGAAACCCCATTGCAACACACTGAAACCCATCCCCACTCACTGAAAACCTTGCGACAAACTGAAACCTCTTCCTACACACTGAAACCTCTTCCTACACAGACTGAAACCCTTCCCCACATACTGAAACCTCTTCCCCACACACTGAAACCCCTTCCCCACGGACTGAAACATCTTCCACACACACTGAAATCTCTTCCCCACACACTGAAACCTCTTCCCCACACACTGAAACCTCATCCCCACTCACTGAAACCCCTTCCGCACACACTGAAACACCTTCCCCACACACTGAAACCTCTTCCCCACACACTGATACCTCTTCCACACTGACTGAAACCCCTTCCCCACACACTGAAACCCATCCGCACACACTGAAACCTCATCCCCACACACTGAAACCCCTTCCCCACAAGCTGAAACCCCTTCCCCACACACTGAAATCCGTCCCCACACACCAAAACCTCTTCTCCACACACTGAAACCCATTCCCCACACACTGAAACCCATCCCCACACATTGAAACCCCATTGCAGCACACTGAAACCCATCCCCACTCACTGAAAACCTTGCCACAAACTGAAACCTCTTCCTACACACTGAAACCTCTTCGCCACAGACTGAAACCCTTCCCCACATACTGAAACCTCTTCCACACGCACTGAAACCCCTTCCCCACGCACTGAAACATCTTCCACACACACTGAAACCTCTTCCCCACACACTGAAAACTCTTCCCCACACACTGAAACCTCTTCCCCACACACTGAAACCTCTTCCCCGCACACTGAAACCTCTCCCCCGCACACTGAAACCTCTCCCCCGCACACTGAAACCCCATCCCCGCACACTGAAACCCCATCCCCGCACACTGAATCCCCTACACCACACACTGTAACCCCTTCCCCACACACTGTAACCCCTTCCCCACACACTGAAACCTCTTCCCCACAGACAGAAACCCCTTCCGCACACTCTGAAACCTCTTCCCCACAGACAGAAACCCCTTCCGCACACTCTGAAACCTCTTCCCCACACATAGAAGCCTCTTCCCCACACACTGCAACGCCTTCCCCACACACTGAGACCTCTTCCCCACACACTGAAACCCCTTCCCCACAGACTGAAACCCTTTAACCACACACTGAAACCCATGCCCACACACTAAAACCTCTTCCCCACACACTAAAACACCTTCCACACACACTGAAAACTCTTCCACACACACTGAAACCCCTTCCCCACACGCTGAAACCCCTTCCACACACACTGAAACCCATTCCACACATACTGAAACCCTTCCCCACACACTGAAACCCTTCTCCACACACTGAAACCTCTTCCCCAGACACTGAAACATCATTCACAAACACTGAAACCCATCCCCACACACTGAAACCTCTTCCGCACACACAGAAACCTCTTCCCCAAACACTGAAAGCCCTTCCGCACACGCTGAAACCCCTTCCACACACACTTCAACCTCTTCCACAAACACTTAAACCCCTTCTGCACACACTGAAATCTCTTCCCAACACACTAAAACCAATTATCCTCAGACTGAAACCCCTTCCCCACAATCTAAATCCACTTCCCCACACACTGAAACCCCTTCCCCACACACTGATAACTCTTCCCCAAACACTGAAACCCCTTCCCGACAGACTGAAATCCCTTCCCCACACACTGAAACCCATCCCCATACATTGTAACCTCTTCCCCACACACTGAAACCACCTCCCCACACACTGAAACCCATCCCCACAGACTGAAACCCTTACCCACACACTAAAACCTCTTCCCCACGCACTGAAACCCCTTCCCCGCGCACTGAAACCCCTTCCACACACACTGAAACCTCTTCCCCACACGCTGAAACACCTTCCCCACACGCTGAACCCCTTACACACACACTGAAACCCCTTACACACACACTGAAACCCCTTCCCCACATACTGAAAAACTTGCCCACACACTGAAACCCTTCTCCACACACTGACACCTCTTCCCCACACACTGAAACATCTTCCACACACACTGAAACATCTTCCACACACACTGACACCCATCACCACACACTGAAACCTCTTCCCCACACACAGAAACCTCTTCCCCACACACTGCAACCCCTTCCGCACACACTGAAACCCCTTCCGCACACACTGAAACCCCTTCCACACACACTGAAAATCTTTCTGCCCTCAATGAAAACTCTTCCCCACACTGAAAACCTTCCCCACACACTGAAACCCATCCCCACACACTGAAACCTCTTCCCAACACACTGAAACATCTTACACACAAACTGGAAGCTTTCCCTACGCACTGAAAACCATCCCCACACACTGAAACCTCTACCCCACACACTGAATCCCCTTCCCCACGCACTGAAACATCTTCCACACACACTGAAACCTCTTCCACACACACTGAAAACTCTTCCCCACACACTGAAAACTCTTCCCCACACACTGAAACCTCTTCCCCACACACTGAAACCTCTTCCCCACACACTGAAACCTCTTCCCCACACACTGAAACCTCTCCCCCGCACACTGAAACCCCATCCCCGCACACTGAAACCCCTTCCGCACACTCTGAAACCTCTTCCCCACAGACAGAAACCCCTTCCGCACACTCTGAAACCTCTTCCCCACACATAGAAACCTCTTCCCCACACACTGCAACGCCTTCCCCACACACTAAGACCTCTTCCCCACACACTGAAACCCCTTCCCCACAGACTGAAACCCTTTAACCACACACTGAAACCCATGCCCACACACTAAAACACCTTCCCCACACACTAAAACACCTTCCAAACACACTGAAAACTCTTCCACACACACTGAAACCCCTTCCCCACACGCTGAAACCCCTTCCACACACACTGAAACCCATTCCACACATACTGAAACCCTTCCCCACACATACTGAAACCCTTCTCCACACACTGAAACCTCTTCCCCAGACACTGAAACCTCTTCCCCAGACACTGAAACATCATTCACACACACTGAAACCCATCCCCACACACTGAAACCTCTTCTGCACACACAGAAACCTCTTCCCCACACACTGAAAGCCCTTCCGCACACGCTGAAACCCCTTCCACACACGCTGAAACACCTTCCACACACGCTGAAACACCTTCCACAAACACTTAAACCCCTTCTGCACACACTGAAATCTCTTCCCCACACACTGAAACCAATTATCCTCAGACTGAAACCCCTTCCCCACAATCTAAATCCACTTCCCCACACACTGAAACCCCTTCCCCACACACTGATACCTCTTCCCCAAACACTGAAACCCCTTCCCGACAGACTGAAATCCCTTCCCCACACACTGAAACCCATCCCCATACATTGTAACCTCTTCCCCACACACTGAAACCACCTCCCCACACACTGAAACCCATCCCCACAGACTGAAACCCTTACCCACACACTGAAACCTCTTCCCCACACACTGAAACCCCTTCCCCGCGCACTGAAACCCCTTCCACACACACTGAAACCCCTTCCACACACACTGAAACCTCTTCCCCACACACTGAAACACCTTCCCCACACACTGAAACACCTTCCCCACACACTGAAACCCTTCTCCACACACTGACACCTCTTCCCGAAACACTGAAACATCTTCCACACACACTGAAACATCTTCCACACACACTGACACCCATCACCACACACTGAAACCTCTTCCCCACACACTGAAACCTCTTCCCCACACACTGAAACCCCTTCCGCACACACTGAAACCCCTTCCGCACACACTGAAACCCCTTCCGCACACACTGAAACCCCTTCCGCACGCACTTAAACATCTTCCACACACACTGAAAACCTTTCTGCCCTCAATGAAAACTCTTCCCCACACTGAAAACCTTCCCCACACACTGAAACCCATCCCCACACACTGAAACCTCTTCCCAACACACTGAAACCTCTTCCCAACACACTGAAACATCTTCCACACACACTGGAAGCTTTCCCTACGCACTGAAAACCATCCCCACACACTGAAACCTCTACCCCACACACTGAAACCTCTTCCCCACACACTGAAAAACTTCCCCGGACACTGAAACCAATCCCCACAAACTGAAACCTCTTCCCCACTCACTGAAAACACTTCACCACGCACTAAAACCGATATCCACACTCTGAAACCTCTTTCCCCCACACTGAAAACCATCCCCACACACTGAAACCTCTACCCCACACACTGAAACCTCTTCCCCACACACTGAAAAACTTCCCCGGACACTGAAACTAATCCCCACAAACTGAAACCTCTTCCCCACACACTGAAAACACTTCACCACGCACTAAAACCGATACCCACACTCTGAAACCTCTTTCCCCCACACTGAAAACCATCCCCACACACTGAATCCCCTTCACCACACACAGAAACCCCTTCCCCACACACTGAAACAAAGAACAAAGAACAAAGAACAAAGATAATTACAGCACAGGAACAGGCCCTTCGGCCATCCAAGCCTGCGCCGATCCAGATCCTCTCTCTCAACATGTCGCCTATTTTCTAAGGTTCTGTATCTCTTTTCTTCCTGCCCATTCATGTATCTGTCTAGATACATCTTAAAAGACTCCATCGTGCCCGCATCTACCACCTCCGCTGGCAATGCGTTCCAGGTGCCCACCACCCTCTGCGTAAAGAACTTTCCACGCATATCCCCCCTAAACTTTTCCCCTTTCACTTTGAACTCGTGTCCTCTAGTAATTGAAACCCCCACTCTGGGAAAAAGCCTCTTGCTATCCACCCTGTCTATACCTCTCATGATTTTGTACACCTCAATCAGGTCCCCCCTCAACCTCCGTCTTTCTAATGAAAATAATCCTAATCTACTCAACCTCTCTTCATAGCTAGCGCCCTCCATACCAGGCAACATCCTGGTGAACCTCCTCTGCACCCTCTCCAAAGCATCCACATCCTTTTGATAATGTGGCGACCAGAACTGTACGCAGTATTCCAAATGTGGCCGAACCAAAGTCCTATACAACTGTAACATGACCTGCCAACTCTTGTACTCAATGCCCCGTCCGATGAAGGAAAGCATGCCGTATGCCTTCTTGACCACTCTATTTACCTGCATTGCCACCTTCAGGGAACAGTGAACCTGAACACCCAAATCTCTCTGGACATCAATTTTCCCCAGGACTTTTCCATTTACTGTATATTTCACTCTTGAATTGGAACTTCCAAAATGCATCACCTCGCATTTGCCCAGATTGAACTCCATCTGCCATTTCTCTGCCCAACTCTCCAATCTATCTATATTCTGCTGTATTCTCTGACAGTCCCCTTCACTATCTGCTACTCCACCAATCTTAGTGTCGTCTGCAAACTTGCTAATCAGTCCACCTATACTTTCCTCCAAATCATTAATGTATATCACAAACAACAGTGGTCCCAGCACGGATCTCTGTGGAACACCACTGGTCACACGTCTCCATTTTGAGAAACTCCCTTCTACTGCTACTCTCTGTCTCCTGTTGCCCAGCCAGTTCTTTATCCACCTAGCTAGTACACCTTGGACCCCAAGCGCCTTCACTTTCTCCATCAGCCTGCCATGGGGAACCTTATCAAACGCCTTACTGAAGTCCATGTATATGACATCGACAGCCATTCCCTCATCAATCAACTTTGTCACTTCCTCAAAGAATTCTATTAAGTTGGTAAGACATGACCTTCCCTGTACAAAACCATGTTGCCTATCACTGATGAGCCCATTTTCTTCCAAATGGGAATAGATCCTATCCCTCAGTATCTTCTCCAGCAGCTTCCCTACCACTGACGTCAGGCTCACCGGTCTATAATTACCTGGATTATCCCTGCTACCCTTCTTAAA
Organism: Heterodontus francisci; assembly: GCF_036365525.1. NCBI lineage: Eukaryota > Metazoa > Chordata > Chondrichthyes > Heterodontiformes > Heterodontidae > Heterodontus > Heterodontus francisci. The sequence continues at coordinate 6,861,432 of NC_090395.1, read as the reverse complement.
CAAGGGGACAACATTAGCAATTCTCCAGTCCTCCGGGACCTCACCCGTGTTTAAGGGTGCTGCAAAGATATCTGTTAAGGCCCCAGCTATTTCCTCTCTCGCTTCCCTCAGTAACCTGGGATAGATCCCATCCGGACCTGGGGACTTGTCCACCTTAATGCCCTTTAGAATACCCAACACTTCCTCCCTCCTTATGCCGACTTGACCTAGAGTAATCAAACATCTGTTCCTAACCTCAACATCCGTCATGTCCCTCTCCTCGGTGAATACCGATGCAAAGTACTCATTTAGAATCTCACCCATTTTCTCTGAGTCCAAGCATAACATTCCTCCTTTGTCCTTTAGTGGGCCAATCCTTTCTCTAGTTACCCTCTTTCTCCTTATATATGAATAAAAGGCTTTGGGATTTTCCTTAACCCTGTTTGCTAAAGATATTTCATGACCCCTTTTAGCCCTCTTAATTCCTCGTTTCAGATTGGTCCTACATTCCCGATATTCTTTCAAAGCTTCGTCTTTCATCAGCCGCCTGGACCTTATGTATGCTTCCTTTTTCCTCTTAGCTAGTCTCACAATTTCACCTGTCATCCATGGTTCCCTAATCTTGCCATTTCTATCCCTCATTTTCACAGGAACATGTCTCTCCTGCACGCTAATCAACCTCTCTTTAAAACCCTCCCACATATCACATGTGGATTTACCTTTAAACAGCTGCTCCCAATCTACATTTCCCAGCTCCTGCCGAATTTTGGTATAGTTGGCCTTCCCCCAATTTAGCAATCTTCCTTTAGGACCACTCTCGTCTTTGTCCATGAGTATTTTAAAGCTTACGGAATTGTGATCACTATTCCCAAAGTAGTCCCATACTGAAACTTCAACAACCTGGCCGGGCTCATTCCCCAACAGCAGGTCCAGTATGGCCCCTTCCCGAGTTGGACTATTTACATACTGCTATAGAAAACCCTCCTGGATGCTCCTTACAAATTCTGCTCCATCTGGACCTCTAACACTAAGCAAATCCCAGTCAATGTTGGGAAAATTAAAATCTCCTATCACCACCACCCTGTTGCTCCTACATCTTTCCATAATCTGTTTACATATTTCTACCTCTATCTCACGCTCGCTGTTGGGAGGCCTGTAGTACAGCCCCAACATTGTTACCGCACCCTTCCTATTTCTGAGTTCTGTCCATATTGCCTCACTGCTCGAGTCCTCCATAGTGCCCTCCTTCAGCACAGCTGTGATATCCTCTTTGACCAGTAATGCAACTCCTCCACCCCTTTTACCTCCCTCTCTATCCCGCCTGAAGCATCGATATCCTGGGATATTTAGTTGCCAATCATGCCCTTCCCTCAACCAAGTCTCAGTAATAGCAATAACATCATACTCCCAGGTACTAATCCAAGCCCTAAGTTCATCTGCCTTACCTACTACACTTCTTGCATTAAAACAAATGCACCTCAGACCACCAGTCCCTTTATATTCATCATCTGCTCCCTGCCTGCTCTTCCCCTTAGTCACACTGACTTCATTATCTAGTTCCTTACAGGCTTTTGTTACTACCTCCTTACTGTAAACTGACCTCAATTGGTTCCCATCCCCCTGCCACATTAGTTTAAACCCTCCCCAACAGCGTTAGCAAAAGCACCTCCAAGGACATTGGTTCCAGTCCGGCCCAGGTGTAGACCGTCCAATTTGTAATAGTCCCACCTCCCCCAGAACCGGTCCCAATGTCCCAAAAATCTGAACCCCTCCTTCCTGCACCATCTCTCAAGCCACGCATTCATCCTGACTATTCTTTCATTTTTACTCTGACTATCACGTGGCACTGGTAGTAATCCTGAGATTACTACCTCTGAGGTCCTACTTTTTAACTTGGCTCCTAACTCCCTAAACTCTGCTTGTAGGACCTCATCCCGTTTTTTACCTATATCATTAGTGCCTATGTGCACAATGACAACTGGCTGTTCACCCTCCCCCTTCAGAATGTTCTGCAGCCGATCTGAGACATCCCTGACCCGTGCACCTGGGAGGCAACATACCATTCCGGAGCCTCGTTTTCGACCACAGAACCGCCTATCTACTCCCCTTACAATCGAATCCCCTGCGACTATAGCCCTTCCACTCTTTTTCCCGCCCTTCTGAACAGCAGAGCCAGCCACGGTGCCATGGACCTGGCTACTGCTGCCTTCCCCTGGTGAGCCATCTCCCTCAACAGTATCCAAAACGGTATACTTGTTTTGGAGGGAGATGACCGCAGGGGACTCCTGCGCTGCCTTCCTGCTCTTTCTCTGCCTTTTGGTCACCCATTCCCTTTCTCCCTCAGCAATCCTAATCTGCGGTGTGACCAATTCACTAAACGTGCTATCCACGACCTCCTCAGCATCGCTCATGCTCCAAAGTGAGTCCATCCGCAGCTCGAGAGCCGTCATGCGGTCTAACAAGAGCTGCAGCTGGACACACTTCCTGCACGTGAAGGAGTCAGGGACATCAGCCATGTCCCTGAGCTCCCACATTGAGCAAGAGGAGCATGACACGGGTCTGAGATCTCCTGCCATTTTTAATTTTAAGCTTAACTTAGTTAAATGAAAAAGGAACGAAAAGTTTTTCCCAATCACAATAAAACCAGAGAAATCGAAAAAGCCTTACCTTATAAACACCCCACCGAGTCCTTTTTTTTTGGTTAGAGGAGGAGGGCGGGTGGGAGACACGACAAGTGTAGTGTCTCGGGTTCAGAAACCGCCCAAATATATAGTGTTTTACTTACCCAGCAGCCCCCTGGCCTCCGCCGAAAAACAAAAGGAAATTACATTTACTTTCAAACTGACCTTCCCAGCAGCTCACTCGCTCACACTCTGCTCCCGAAAAAGCTGCTGCAATGAAAGGAAAGTTACTTTAAACCGCCCAAATATATAGTGTTTTATTACCCAGCAGCCCCCTGGCCTCCGCCGAAAAACAAAAGGAAATTAAATTTACTTTCAAACTGACATTCCCAGCTGCTCACTCGCTCACACTCTGCTCCCGAAAAAGCTGCTGCAATGAAAGGAAAGTTATTTTAAACCGCCCAAATATATAGTGTTTTACTTACCCAGCAGCCCCCTGGCCTCCGCCGAAAAACAAAAGGAAATTACATTTACTTTCAAACTGACCTTCCCAGCAGCTCACTCGCTCACACTCTGCTCCCGAAAAAGCTGCTGCAATGAAAGGAAAGTTACTTTAAACCGCCCAAATATATAGTGTTTTATTACCCAGCAGCCCCCTGGCCTCCGCCGAAAAACAAAAGGAAATTAAATTTACTTTCAAACTGACATTCCCAGCTGCTCACTCGCTCACACTCTGCTCCCGAAAAAGCTGCTGCAATGAAAGGAAAGTTATTTTAAACCGCCCAAATATATAGTGTTTTATTACCCAGCAGCCCCCTGGCCTCCGCCGAAAAACAAAAGGAAATTACATTTACTTTCAAACTGACCTTCCCAGCAGCTCACTCGCTCACACTCTGCTCCCGAAAAAGCTGCTGCAATGAAAGGAAAGTTACTTTAAACCGCCCAAATATATAGTGTTTTATTACCCAGCAGCCCCCTGGCCTCCGCCGAAAAGCAAAAGGAAATTAAATTTACTTTCAAACTGACATTCCCAGCTGCTCACTCGCTCACACTCTGCTCCCGAAAAAGCTGCTGCAATGAAAGGAAAGTTATTTTAAACCGCCCAAATATATAGTGTTTTATTACCCAGCAGCCCCCTGGCCTCCGCCGAAAAACAAAAGGAAATTAAATTTACTTTCAAACTGACCTTCCCAGCAGCTCACTCGCTCACACTCTGCTCCCGAAAAAGCTGCTGCAATGAAAGGAAAGTTACTTTAAACCGCCCAAATATATAGTGTTTTATTACCCAGCAGCCCCCTGGCCTCCGCCGAAAAACAAAAGGAAATTAAATTTACTTTCAAACTGACATTCCCAGCTGCTCACTCGCTCACACTCTGCTCCCGAAAAAGCTGCTGCAATGAAAGGAAAGTTATTTTAAACCGCCCAAATATATAGTGTTTTACTTACCCAGCAGCCCCCTGGCCTCCGCCGAAAAACAAAAGGAAATTACATTTACTTTCAAACTGACCTTCCCAGCAGCTCACTCGCTCACACTCTGCTCCCGAAAAAGCTGCTGCAATGAAAGGAAAGTTACTTTAAACAGCCCAAATATATAGTGTTTTATTACCCAGCAGCCCCCTGGCCTCCGCCGAAAAACAAAAGGAAATTAAATTTACTTTCAAACTGACATTCCCAGCTGCTCACTCGCTCACACTCTGCTCCCGAAAAAGCTGCTGCAATGAAAGGAAAGTTATTTTAAACCGCCCAAATATATAGTGTTTTATTACCCAGCAGCCCCCTGGCCTCCGCCGAAAAACAAAAGGAAATTACATTTACTTTCAAACTGACCTTCCCAGCAGCTCACTCGCTCACACTCTGCTCCCGAAAAAGCTGCTGCAATGAAAGGAAAGTTACTTTAAACCGCCCAAATATATAGTGTTTTATTACCCAGCAGCCCCCTGGCCTCCGCCGAAAAGCAAAAGGAAATTAAATTTACTTTCAAACTGACATTCCCAGCTGCTCACTCGCTCACACTCTGCTCCCGAAAAAGCTGCTGCAATGAAAGGAAAGTTATTTTAAACCGCCCAAATATATGGTGTTTTACTTACCCAGCAGCCCCTTGGCCTCCGCCGAAAAACAAAAGGAAATTAAATTTACTTTCAAACTGACCTTCCCAGCTGCTCACTCGCTCACACTCTGCTCCCGAAAAAGCTGCTGCAATGAAACCTGTTCCCCACAGACTGAAACCTCTTCCGCACAAACTGAAACTCATTCCCAACGCACTGAAACCTCTTCCACACACACTGAAACCTCTTCCCCACGCACTGAAACCTCTTCCCCACGCACTGAAACCTATTCCACACACACTGAAACCCCTTCCCCGCACACTGAAACCTCTTCCCCACACACTGAAACCACATCACCACAGACAGAAACCCCTTCCACACACTCTGAAACCCCTTCCCCACACACTTAAAACATCTTCCCCAATCTCTTAAACCTCTTCCCCACACACTGAAACCCCTTCCCCACAAACAGAAACCTCTTCCCCACACACTGAAAGCTCTTCACCACACACTGAAAACCGTTCCCCACACACTGAAACCCTTCGCCACACACTGAAACCCATCCCCACACTCTGAAACCTCTTCCCCACACTCTGAAACCTCTTCCCCACACTCTGAAACCCTTCCCCACGCCATGAAATCCATCCCCACACACTGAAACCTCTTCCCCACTCACTGAAACCATTTCCCCACACACTGAAAATATTCCCCACACACTGAAACCCTTCCCCACACACTGACACCCTTCCCCACACACTGAAACCTCTTCCCCATACACTGAAACCCCTTCCGCACACACTGAAACCCATCGACAAATACTGAAACCTCTTCAGCACACACTGAAACCTCTTCCCCACACACTGAAAACCATCCCCACACACTGAATCCACTTCACCACACACTGAAACCCCTTCCCCACACACTGAAACACCTTCCCCGCACTCTGAAACCCCTTCCCCACACACTTAAAACACCTTCCCCGCACTCTGAAACCCCTTCCCCACACACTTAAAACATCTTCCCCAATCTCTTAAACCTCTTCCCCACACACTGAAACCCCTTCCCCACAAACAGAAACCTCTTCCCCACACACTGAAAACTCTTCACCACACACTAAAACCGTTCCCCACACACTGAAACCCTTCGCCACACACTGAAACCCATCCCCACACTCTGAAACCTCTTCCCCACACACTGAAACCCTTCCCCACGCCACGAAATCCATCCCCACACACTGAAACCTCTTCCCCACTCACTGAAACCACTTCCCCACACACCGAAAAAATTCCCCACACACTGAAACCCTTCCCCACACACTGACACCCTTCCCCACACACTGACACCCTTCCCCACACACTGACACCCTTCCCCACACACTGAAACATCTTTCCCATACACTGCAACCCCTTCCCCACACACTGAAACCCATCGACACATACTGAAACCTCTTCAGCACACACTGAAACCTCTTCAGCACACACTGAAAACCATCCCCACACACTGACACCCTTCCCCACACACTGACACCCTTCCCCACACACTGACACACTTCCCCACACACTGACACACTTCCCCACACACTGAAACCTCTTCCGCATACACTGAAACCCCTTCCCCACACACTGAAACCCATCGACACATACTGAAACCTCTTCAGCACACACTGAAAACCATCCCCACACACTGAATCCCCTTCACCACACACAGAAACCCCTTCCCCACACACTGAAACCCTTCCCCACACACTGAAACCTCTTCCCCATACACAGAAACCCCTTCCCCACTCACTGAAACCCCTTCCCCACACACTGAAACCCCTTCCCCACACACTGAAACCCCTTCCCCACACACTGAAACCCATCGACACATACTGAAACCTCTTCCCCACACACTGAAAACCATCCCCACACACTGAATCCCCTTCACCACATACAGAAACCCCTTCCCCACACACTGAAACAAAGAACAAATAACAAAGATAATTACAGCACAGGAACACGCCCTTCGGCCATCCAAGCCTGCGCCGATCCAGATCCTCTCTCTAAACATGTCGCCTATTTTCTAAGATTCTGTATCTCTTTTCTTCCTGCCCAATCATGTATCTGTCTAGATACATCTTAAAAGACTCCATCGTGCCCGCATCTACCACCTCCGCTGGCAATGCGTTCCAGGTGCCCACCACCCTCTGCGTAAAGAACTTTCCACGCATATGCCCCCTAAACTTTTCCCCTTTCACTTTGAACTCGTGTCCTCTAGTAATTGAAACCCCCACTCTGGGAAAAAGACTCTTGCTATCCACCCTATCTATACCTCTCATGATTTTGTACACCTCAATCAGGTCCCCCCTCAACCTCCGTCTTTCTAATGAAAATAATCCTAATCTACTCAACCTCTCTTCATAGCTAGCGCCCTCCATACCAGGCAACATCCTGGTGAACCTCCTCTGCACCCTCTCCAAAGCATCCACATCCTTTTGATAATGTGGCGACCAGAACTGTACGCAGTATTCCAAATGTGGCCGAACCAAAGTCCTATACAACTGTAACATGACCTGCCAATTCTTGTACTCAATGCCCCGTCCGATGAAAGAAAGCATGCCGTATGCCTTCTTGACCACTCTATTTACCTGCGTTGCCACCTTCAGGGAACAGTGAACCTGAACACCCAAATCTCTCTGGACATCAATTTTCCCCAGGACTTTTCCATTTACTGTATAGTTCACTCTTGAATTGGATCTTCCAAAATGCATCACCTCGCATTTGCCCTGATTGAACTCCATCTGCCATTTCTCTGCCCAACTCTCCAATCTATCTATATTCTGCTGTATTCTCTGACAGTCCCCTTCACTATCTGCTACTCCACCAATCTTAGTGTCATCTGCAAACTTGCTAATCAGTCCACCTATACTTTCCTCCAAATCATTAATGTATATCACAAACAACAGTGGTCCCAGCACGGATCCCTGTGGAACATCACTGGTCACACGTCTCCATTTTGAGAAACTCCCTTCTACTGCTACTCTCTGTCTCCTGTTGCCCAGCCAGTTCTTTATCCATCTAGCTAGTACACCTTGGACCCCAAGCGCCTTCACTTTCTCCATCAGCCTGCCATGGGGAACCTTATCAAACGCCTTACTGAAGTCCATGTATATGACATCGACAGCCCTTCCCTCATCAATCAACTTTGTCACTTCCTCAAAGAATCCTATTAAGTTGGTAAGACATGACCTTCCCTGCATAAAACCATGTTGCCTATCACTGATGAGCCCATTTTCTTCCAAATGGGAATAGATCCTATCCCTCAGTATCTTCTCCAGCAGCTTCCCTGCCACTGACGTCAGGCTCACCGGTCTATAATTACCTGGATTATCCCTGCTACCCTTCTGATACAAGGGGACAACATTAGCATTTCTCCAGTCCTCCGGGACCTCACCCGTGTTTAAGGATGCTGCAAAGATATCTGTTAAGGCCCCAGCTATTTCCTCTCTCGCTTCCCTCAGTAACCTGGGATAGATCCCATCCGGACCTGGGGACTTGTCCACATTAATGCCCTTTAGAATACCCAATACTTCCTCCCTCCTTATGCCGACTTGACCTAGAGTAATCAAACATCTGTTCCTAACCTCAACATCCGTCATGTCCCTCTCCTCGGTGAATACCGATGCAAAGTACTCGTTTAGAATCTCACCCATTTTCTCTGAGTCCAAGCATAACATTCCTCCTTTGTCCTTTAGTGGGCCAATCCTTTCTCTAGTTACCCTCTTTCTCCTTATATATGAATAAAAGGCTTTGGGATTTTCCTTAACCCTGTTTGCTAAAGATATTTCATGACCCCTTTTAGCCCTCTTAATTCCTCGTTTCAGATTGGTCCTACATTCCCGATATTCTTTCAAAGCTTCGTCTTTCATCAGCCGCCTGGACCTTATGTATGCTTCCTTTTTCCTCTTAGCTAGTCTCACAATTTCACCTGTCATCCATGGTTCCCTAATCTTGCCATTTCTATCCCTCATTTTCACAGGAACATGTCTCTCCTGCACGCTAATCAACCTCTCTTTCAAAGCCTCCCACATATCACATGTGGATTTACCTTTAAACAGCTGCTCCCAATCTACATTTCCCAGCTCCTGCCGAATTTTGGTATAGTTGGCCTTCCCCCAATTTAGCAATCTTCCTTTAGGACCACTCTCGTCTTTGTCCATGAGTATTTTAAAGCTTACGGAATTGTGATCACTATTCCCAAAGTAGTCCCCGACTGAAACTTCAACAACCTGGCCGGGCTCATTCCCCAACACCAGGTCCAGTATGGCCCCTTCCCGAGTTGGACTATTTACATACTGCTCTAGAAAACCCTCCTGGATGCTCCTTACAAATTCTGCTCCATCTGGACCTCTAACACTAAGCGAATCCCAGTCAATGTTGGGAAAATTAAAATCTCCTATCACCACCACCCTGTTGCTCCTACATCTTTCCATAATCGGTTTACATATTTGTACCTCTATCTCACGCTCGCTGTTGGGAGGCCTGTAGTACAGCCCCAACATTGTTACCGCACCCTTCCTATTTCTGAGTTCTGTCCATATTGCCTCACTGCTCGAGTCCTCCATAGTGCCCTCCTTCAGCACAGCTGTGATATCCTCTTTGACCAGTAATGCAACTCCTCCACCCCTTTTACCTCCCTCTCTATCCCGCCTGAAGCATCGATATCCTGGGATATTTAGTTGCCAATCATGCCCTTCCCTCAACCAAGTCTCAGTAATAGCAATAACATCATACTCCCAGGTACTAATCCAAGCCCTAAGTTCATCTGCCTTACCTACTACACTTCTTGCATTAAAACAAATGCACCTCAGACCACCAGACCCTTTATATTCATCATCTGCTCCCTGCCTGCTCTTCCCCTTAGTCACACTGACTTCATTATCTAGTTCCTTACAGGCTTTTGTTACTACCTCCTTACTGTCAACTGACCTCAATTGGTCCCCATCCCCCTGCCACATTAGTTTGAACCCTCCCCAACAGCGTTAGCAAAAGCACCTCCAAGGACATTGGTTCCAGTCCGGCCCAGGTGTAGACCGTCCAATTTGTAATAGTCCCACCTCCCCCAGAACCGGTCCCAATGTCCCAAACATCTGAACCCCTCCTTCCTGCACCATCTCTCAAGCCACGCATTCATCCTGACTATTCTTTCATTTTTACTCTGACGATCACGTGGCACTGGTAGTAATCCTGAGATTACTACCTCTGAGGTCCTACTTTTTAACTTGGCTCCTAACTCCCTAAAATCTTCTTGTAGGACCTCATCCCGTTTTTTACCTATATCATTAGTGCCTATGTGCACAATGACAACTGGCTGTTCACCCTCCCCCTTTAGAATGTTCTGCAGCCGATCTGAGACATCCCTGACCCGTGCACCTGGGAGGCAACATACCATTCGGGAGCCTCGTTTTCGACCACAGAACCGCCTATCTACTCCCCTTACAGTCGAATCCCCTACGACTATAGCCCTTCCACTCTTTTTCCCGCCCTTCTGAACAGCAGAGCCAGCCACGGTGCCATGGACCTGGCTACTGCTGCCTTCCCCTGGTGAGCCATCTCCCTCAACAGTATCCAAAACGGTATACTTGTTTTGGAGGGAGATGACCGCAGGGGACTCCTGCGCTGCCTTCCTGCTCTTTCTCTGCCTTTTGGTCACCCATTCCCTTTCTCCCTCAGCAATCCTAATCTGCGGTGTGACCAATTCACTAAACGTGCTATCCACGACCTCCTCAGCATCGCGTATGCTCGAATGTGAGTCCATCCGCAGCTCGAGAGCCGTCATGCGGTCTAACAAGAGCTGCAGCTGGACACACTTCCTGCACGTGAAGGAGTCAGGGACATCAGCCATGTCCCTGAGCTCCCACATTGAGCAAGAGGAGCATGAGACGGGTCTGAGATCTCCTGCCATTTTTAATCTTAAGCTTAACTTAGTTAAATGAAAAAGGAACGAAAGGTTTTTACCAATCACAATAAAACCAGAGAAATCGAAAAAGCCTTACCTTATAAACACCCCACCGAGTCCTTTTTTTTTGGTTAGAGGAGGAGGGCGGGTGGGAGACATGACAAGTGTGGTGTCTCGGGTTCAGAAACCGCCCAAATATACAGTGTTGTACTTACCCAGCAGCACCCTTGCCTCCGCCGAAAAACAAAAGGAAATTAAATTTACTTTCAAACTGACCTTCCCAGCAGCTCACTCGCTCACACTCTGCTCCCGAAAAAGCTGCTTCAATGAAAGGAAAGTTATTTTAAACCGCCCAAATATATAGTGTTTTACTTACCCAGCAGCCCCCTGGCCTCCGCCGCAAAACAAAAGGAAATTAAATTTACTTTCAAACTGACCTTCCCAGCAGCTCACTTGCTCACACTCTGCTCCCGAAAAAGCTGCTGCAATGATTGGAAAGTTATTTTAAACCGCCCAAATATATAGTGTTTTACTTACCCAGCGGCCCCTTGGCCTCCGCCGAAAAACAAAAGGAAATTAAATTTACTTTCAAACTGACCTTCCCAGCTGCTCACTCACTCACACTCTGCTCCCGAAAAAGCTGCTGCAATGATTGGACAGTTATTTTAAACCGCCCAAATATATAGTGTTTTACTTACCCAGCAGCCCCTTGGCCTCCGCCGAATAGCAAAAGGAAATTAAATTTACTTTCAAACTGACCTTCCCAGCAGCTCACTCGCTCACACTCTGCTCCCGGAAAAGCTGCTTTAATGAAAGGAAAGTTATTTTAATCCGCCAAATGTATAGTGTTTTACTTACCCAAAAGCCCCCTGGCCTCCGCCGAAAAACAAAAGGAAATTAAATTTACTTTCAAACTGACCTTCCCAGCAGCTCACTCGCTCACACTCTGCTCCCGAAAAAGCTGCTTCAATGCAAGGAAAGTTATTTTAAACCGCCCAAATATATAGTGTTTTACTTACCCAGCAGCCCCCTGGCCTCCGCCGAAAAACAAAAGGAAATTAAATTGACTTTCAAACTGACCTTCCCATCTGCTCACTCGATCGGACTCTGCTCCCGAAAAATCTGCTGCAATGATTGGAAAGTTATTTTAAACCACCCAAATATATAGTGTTTTACTTACCAAGCAGCCCCTTGGCCTCCGCCGAAAAACAAAAGGAAATTAAATTTACTTTCAAACTGAACTTCTCAGCTGCTCACTCGCACACACTCTGCTCCCGAAAAAGCTGCTGCAATGAAACCTGTTCCCCACAGACTGAAACCTCTTCCGCACAAACTGAAACTCCTTCCCCACGCACTGAAACCTCTTCCACACCCACTGAAACCTCTTCCCCACGCACTAAAACCTCTTCCAAACATACTGAATCCCCTTCCCCGCACACTGAAACCTCTTCCCCACACACTGAATCCCCTTCACCACACACTGAAACCCCTTCCCCACACACTGAAACCTCTTCCCCACACACTGAAACCACATCCCCACAGACAGAAACCCCTTCCCCACACTCTGAAACCCCTTCCCCACACACTTAAAACATCTTCCCCAATCTCTTAAACCTCTTCCCCACACACTGAAAACCATTCCCCACACACTGAAACCCATCCCCACACACTGAAACCCATCCCCACACACTGAAACCCTTCCCCACACACTGTAAGCCCTTCCCCGCACACTGAAACCCCTTCCCCACACACTGTAACCGCTTCCACACACACTGAAATCCCTTCCCCGCACACTGAAACCCCTTCCACGCACACTGAAACCCTTCCCCACACGCTGAAACACCTTCCCCACATTCTGAAACCCCTTCCACACACACTGAAACCCATCCCCACACACTGAAACCCCTTCCCCACACACTGAAACCCCTTCCCCACGCATTGAAACCTCTTCCACACAGACTGAAACCTTTTCCCCAAAAACTGAAACCTGTTCCCCACAGACTGAAACCTCTTCCGCACACACTGAAACTCCTTCCCCACGCACTGAAACCTCTTCCACACACACTAAAACCTCTTCCCCACACACTGAAAACTCTATCCCACACGCTGAAACTTCTTCCACACGCGCTGAAACCCATCCCCACACACTGAAACCCCTTCCACACACACTGAAACCTCTTGCACACAAACTGAAACCCCTTCCCCACGCACTGAAACCCCTTCCACACACACTGTTACCCCTTCCCCGCACACTGAAACCCCTTTCCCACACACTGAAACCTCATCCACACAAACTGAAACCTCTTATCCACACAATGAAACCTCTTCCTGACACACTGAAACCTCTTCCACACACACTGAATCATCTCCCCCACACACTGAAACCTCTTTCCCACACGCTGAACCGTCTTCCAAACCAACTGAAATCCATCCCCACACATTGACAGCCCTTCCACACACTGAAACCTCTTACACACACACTGAAACACCTTCCCTACACACTGAAACCCCTTCCACACACATTGTAACCACTTCCCCGCACACTGAAACCCCTTCATCACACACTGTAACCCCTTCCACACACACTAAAACCCCTTCTCCGCACACTGAAACCCCTTCCCTTCACACTGAAACCATTCCCCACACATTGAAAACCTTCCCCACACCCTGACACCCCTTCCTCACACGCTGAAATTTCCTTCCACACACACTGAATCCTCTTCCACATGCACTGAAACCCTTTCCGCACATACTGACACCCATAACCACACACTGAAACCCATCCCCACACACTGAAACCCTTCTCCACACACTGAAACCTCTTCCCCACACACTGAAACATCTTTCACACGCACTGAAACACATCCCCACACTGAAACCCCTTCCACACACACTGAAAACCCTTCCACACACACTGAAACCCCTTCCGCACACACTGAAACCTCTTCCCATACACTGAAACCTCTTCGCCACAGACTGAAACCCATCCCCACACACTGAAACCTCTTTCCTACACACTGAGACCCCTTCCCCACGCACTGAAACATCTTCCAGACACACTGAAACCTCTTCCCCACACACTGAAACCTCATCCCCACACACTGAAACCTCTTCCCCACACACTGAAACCTCTTCCCCACACACTGAAACCCCTTCCACACACACTGAAACCTCTTGCACACAAACTGAAACCCCTTCCCCACGCACTGAAACCCCTTCCACACACACTGTTACCCCTTCCCCGCACACTGAAACCCCTTTCCCACACACTGAAACCTCATCCACACAAACTGAAACCTCTTATCCACACAATGAAACCTCTTCCTGACACACTGAAACCTCTTCCACACACACTGAATCATCTCCCCCACACACTGAAACCTCTTTCCCACACGCTGAACCGTCTTCCAAACCAACTGAAATCCATCCCCACACATTGACAGCCCTTCCACACACTGAAACCTCTTACACACACACTGAAACACCTTCCCTACACACTGAAACCCCTTCCACACACATTGTAACCACTTCCCCGCACACTGAAACCCCTTCATCACACACTGTAACCCCTTCCACACACACTAAAACCCCTTCTCCGCACACTGAAACCCCTTCCCTTCACACTGAAACCATTCCCCACACATTGAAACCCTTCCCCACACCCTGACACCCCTTCCTCACACGCTGAAATTTCCTTCCACACACACTGAAACCTCTTCCACATGCACTGAAACCCTTTCCGCACATACTGACACCCATAACCACACACTGAAACCCATCCCCACACACTGAAACACTTCTCCACACACTGAAACCTCTTCCCCACACACTGAAACATCTTTCACACGCACTGAAACACATCCCCACACTGAAACCCCTTCCACACACACTGAAAACCCTTCCACACACACTGAAACCCCTTCCGCACACACTGAAACCTCTTCCCATACACTGAAACCTCTTCGCCACAGACTGAAACCCATCCCCACACACTGAAACCTCTTCCCTACACACTGAGACCCCTTCCCCACGCACTGAAACATCTTCCAGACACACTGAAACCTCTTCCCCACACACTGAAACCTCATCCCCACACACTGAAACCTCTTCCCCACACACTGAAACCTCTTCCCCACACACTGAAACCCCTTCCCCGCACACTGTAACCTCTTCCCCACACACTGTATCCCCTTCACCACACACTGAAACCCCTTCCCCACACACTGAAACATCTTCCCCACACACTGAAACCACATCCCAACAGACAGAAACCCCTTCCCCACAATCTGAAACCTCTTCCCCACACATTGAAACCTCTTCCCCACACACTGAAACCCCTTCCCCACACGCTGAAACCCATCCCCACACCCTGAAACCCCTTCCCCACACACTGAAACCCATCCCCACACACTGAAACCCTTCCCCACACACTGCAACCCATTCCCCGCACACTGAAAGTCCTTCCCCACACACTGAAACCGCTTCCACACACACTGAAATCCCTTCCCCGCAAACTGAAACCCCTTCCCCGCACACTGAAACCCTTCCCCATACGCTGATACCTCTTCCCCACACACTGAAAGTTTTTCCCCACAGACTGAAACCCATCCACACACACTGAAACACATCCCCACACACTGAAACCCTTCCCCACACACTGTAACCCCTTCTCCGCACACTGAAAGCCCTTCCCCACACACTGAAACCGCTTCCACACACACTGAAATCCCTTCCCCGCACACTGAATCCCCTTCCACGCACACTGAAACACTTCCCCACACGCTGAAACCTCTTCCCCACACACTGAAAGTTTTTCCCCACAGACTGAAACCCATCCACACACACTGAAACCCCTTCCCCACACACTGAAACCCCTTCCCCACGCACTGAAACCTCTTCCACACACAATGAAACCTCTTCGCCACACGCTGAAATCTCTTCCCCACACGCTGAAACTTCTTCCACACGCACTGAAACTCATCCCCACACACTGAAACCCCTTCCACACGCACTGAAACCTTTTCCACACAAACTGAAACCCCTTCACCACGCACTGAAACCCCTTCCACACACACTGTTACCCCTTCCCCGCACACTGAAACCCCTTCCCCACACACTGAAACCCCTCACACACACGGAAACCCCTACCCCGCACACTGAAACCCCTTCCGCACACACTGAAACCCCTTACCCACACGCTGAAACTCCTTCCACACACACTGAAACCTCTTTCACATGCACTGAAACCCCTTCCGCACACACTGAAACCCATCCCCAAACACTGAAACCCATCCCCTCACACTGAAACCATTCCCCACACAATGAAACGCATCCCCACACACTGAAACCTCTACCCCACACACTGAAACCCATTATCCAAACACTGAAACCTTTTCCCCACACACTGAAACCACTTCCCCACAGACTGAATCCCATTCCCCACACTCTGCAACCTCTTCCCCACACACTGAAACCCCTTAACCACACACTGAAACCCATCCCCACACACTGAAACTTCTTCCCCACACACTGAAACCCCTTCCGCAATCACTGAAACCCATCCCCACACTCTGAAACCCATCCCCACACACTGGAACCTCTTCCCCACACACTGAAAGCTCCTCCCCACAGTCTGAAACCCTTCCCCACACACTGAAACCTCTTTCCCACACACTGAAACCCCTTCCCCACGCACTGAAACCTCTTCCACACATACTGAAACCTCTTCCCCACACACTGAAACCTCTTCCCCAGACACTGAAACTCCTTCCCCACGCACCGAAACCTCTTCCACACACAATAAAACCCCTTCCCCACGCACTGTAACCCCTTCCCCAAACAATGAAACCCCTTCCCCACACACTGATTCCCCTTCCACACACACGGAAACCCCTTCCCCGCACACTGAAACCCCTTCCCCGCACACTGAAACCCTTCCCCACACGCGGAAACCCCTTACCCACTCGCTGAAACTCCTTCCACACACACTGAAACCTCTTCCACATGCACTGAAACCCATTCCGCACACACTGAAACACATCCCCACACACTGAAACCCATCCTCTCACACTGAAACCATTCCCCACACAATGAAACCCATCCCCACATACTGAAACCTCTTCCCCACACACTGAAACCCCTTATCCACACACTGAAACCCCTTCCCCACAGACTGAAACCTCTTTACCACACACTGACACCTCTTCTGCACAGACTGTAACGCCTTCCCCAGACATTGAAACCCATCCCCACACTCTGAAACCTCATGCCCACACACTGAAAACCCTTCCCCACAAACTGGAACCCCTTCCACACACACTGAAACCCATCCCCACACACTGAAACCTCTTCCCCACACACTGTAAACCCCTTCCCCACACACTGAAACCAATCCACACACTTTGAAAACCATCCCCGCACATTGAAAACTCTTCGCCACAGACTGAAACCCTACCCCACACACTGAAACCTCTTCCCCACAAACTGAAACCTCTTCCCCACACACTGAAACCCCTTCCCCGCACACTGAAACCTCTTCACCACACACTGAAACCCCTTCCCCACACACTGAAACCTCTTCCCCACAGACTGAAACCAGATCCCCACAGACTGAAACCCCTTCCCCACACTCTGAAACCTCTTCCCCACACACTGAAACCTCTTCCCCACGCACTGAAACCTCTTCCACACACACGGAAACCCCTTCCCCGCACACTGAAACCCCTTCCCCGCACACTGAAACCCTTCTCCACACGCTGAAACCCCTTACCCACTCGCTGAAACTCCTTCCACACACACTGAAACCTCTTCCACATGCACTGAAACCCATTCCGCACACACTGATGCACATCCCCACACTCTGAAACCCATCCCCTCACACTGAAACCATTCCACACACAATGAAACACATCCCCACATACTGAAACCTCTTCCCCACACACTGAAACCCCTTATCCACTCACTGAAACCCTTACCCCACAGACTGAAACCTCTTTCCCACACACTGAAACCTCTTCCGCACAGACTGTAACGCCTTCCCCAGACATTGAAACCCATCACCACACTCTGAAAACTCATGCCCACACACTGAAACCCCTTCCCCACACAATGAAACCCCTTCCCCACACACTGAAACCCATCCCCACACACTGAAACCTCTTCCACACACAATGTAAACCCCTTCCCCACACACTGAAACCAATCCCCACACATTGAAACCCATCCCCACACACTGAAACCTCTTCGACACAGACTGAAACCCTTCCCCACACACTGAAACATCTTCCCCACAAACTGAAACCTCTTCCCCACACACTGAAACCCCTTCCCCGCACACTGAAACCTCTTCCCCCCACACTGAATCCCCTTCATCACACACTGATACCCCTTCCCCCACACTGAAACCTCTTCCCCACAGACTGAAACCAGATCCCCACAGACTGAAACCACTTCCCCACACTCTGAAACCTCTTCCCCACACACTGAAACCTCTTCCCCACACACTGAAACCACTTCCCCACAAACTGAAAACCCTTCCCCACACACTGAAGCCTCTTCCCCACACACTGAAACCACTTGCCCACAGACTGAAACCCCTTAATCACACACTGAAACCCATCCCCACACACTGAAATCTCTTCCACACACACTGAATCCCCTTCCCCAAAGACTGAAACCCATTCCCCACACACTGAAACCCATCCCCAAACACTGAAACCTCTTCCCCACACACTGAAACCCCTTCCCCACACACTGAAACCCATCCCCACACACTGAATCCCATCCTCACACACTGAAAGCTCTTCCCCACAGACTGAAACCCTTCCACACACACTGAAACCTCTTCCTCACACACTGAAACACCTTCCCCACGCACTGAAAACCCTTCCACACATACTGAAACCTCTTCCCCACACACTGAAACCTCTTCCCCACACACTGAAACCTCTTCCTCACACACTGAAACTCCTTCCCCACGCACTGAAACCTCTTCCACACACACTGGAACCTCTTCCACACACACTGAAACCTCTTCCCCACACGCTTAAACTTCTTCCACAAGCACTGAAACCCATCCCCACACACAGAAACCTCTTCCACACACACTGAAACGTCTTCCTCACACAATCAAACACCTTCCCCACGCACTGAAACCCCTTCCACACACACTGTAACCCCTTCCCCGCACACTGAAACCCCTTCCCCACACACTGAATCCCCTTCCACACACACGGGAACCCCTTCCCCGCACACTGAAGCACATCCCCACACACTGAAACCCATCCCCTCACACTGAAACCATTCCCCACACAATGAAACCCATCCGCACATACTGAAACCTCTTCCCCACACTCTGAAACCCCTTATCCACCCACTGAAACCCCTTCCCCACAGACTGAAACCTCTTCCCCACACACTGAAACCTCTTCTGCACAGACTGTAACCCCTTCCCCAGACATTGAAACCTGTTCCCCAAACACTGAATCCCCTTCCCCACACACTGAAACCCATCCCCACACACTGAAACACATCCCCACACACTGAAATCATTCCCCACACACTGAAACCTCTTCCCACACACTGAAAACTCTTCGCCACAGTCTGAAACCCTTCCCCACACACTGAAACCTCTTCCCCACACACTGAAACCTCTTCCCCACACACTGAAACCTCTTCCCCACACACTGAAACTCCTTCCCCACGCACCGAAACCTCTTCCACACACCATAAAACCCCTTCCCCACGCACTGTAACCCCTTCCCCAAACAATGAAACCCCTTCCCCACACACTGATTCCCCTTCCACACACACGGAAACCCCTTCCCCGCACACTGAAACCCCTTCCCCGCACACTGAAACCCTTCCCCACACGCTGAAACCCCTTACCCACACACGGAAACCTCCCCTACATACTGAAACCCATCCCCACAAACTGAAACCTGTACCGCACACACTGAAACCTCTTCCCCACTCACTGAAAACCTTCCCCACACACTGAAAACCCTTCCCCACAGACTGAAACCCCTTAACCACACACTGAAACCCATCGCCACACACTGAAATCCCTTCCCCACACACTGAAACCACATCCCCCACACTGAAACCCATTCCCCACACACTGAAACCCATCCTCACACAATGAAACCCCTTCCACACAGACTGAAACATCTTCCACACAAATTGAAACCCCTTCCCCACACACTGAAACCCCTTCCACGCACACTGTAACCCCTTCCCCGCACAATGAAAAGGCTTCCCCACACACTGAAATCCCTTCCCCACGCACTGAACCACTTCCCCACACACTGAAACCCATTCCCCACAAACTGAAACCCATCCCCACAGACTGAAACACATCCCCACAGACTGAAACCCCTTCCCCACACACTGAAACCCATCCCCACACACTGAAACCCCTTCCATACACACTGAAACCTTTCCCTGCAGACTGGAACCATTCCCCACACACTGAAACCACTTCCCCACAAACTGAAACCCCTTCCCCAATCACAGAAAGCCATCCCCACACACTGAAACCTGTTCCCCACACACTGCAACCTCTTCCCCACCAACTGAAACCCCTTCCCCACACACAGAAGCCCCTTCCCCACACACTGAAACCTCTTCCCCACACACTGAAACCCCTTATCCACTCACTGAAACCCCTGTCCCACACACTGAAACCTCTTCCCCACACACTGAAACTCTTCCGCACAGACAGAAACCCCTTCCCCACACACTGAAAACCATCCCCACACACTGAAACCCCTTCCACACACACTGAAACATATTCCACACAATCTGAAACCCCTTCCCCACACACTGAAACCCCTTCCACACACACTGTAACCCCTTCCCCGCACAATGAGACGCCTTCCCCACACACTGAAACCCCTTTCCCACGCACTGAAACCTCTTCCCCACACCCTGAAACCCCTTCCCCACAAACTGAAACCCTTCCCCACAGACTGAAACACTTCACCACAGACTGAAACCCCTTCCCCACACACTGAAACCCATCCCCACACACTGAAACCTCTTCCCCACAAACTAAAACTGCTTCCCCACACACTGACACCCATCCCCACACACTGAAACCTCTTCCCCACACACTGCAACCTCTTCCCCACACACTGAAACCCCTTCCCCACACACAGAAACCCCCTCCCCACACACAGAAACCCCCTCCCCACACACTGAAACCCCTTCCCCACAGACTGAAACCACTTCCCCACACACTGAAACCTCTTCCCCACACACTGAAACCTCTTCCCCACACACTGAAACCCATAATCCACGCACTGAAACCCCTTTCCCACACACTGAAACCTCTTCCCTAGACACTGAAAACTCTTCCACACAGACAGAACCCCCTTCCCCACACACTGAAAACCATCCCCACACACTGAAACCTCATCCACACACACTGAAACCCCTTCCCCACACACTGAAACCCTTCCCCACACACTGAAACCTCTTCCCCACACACTGCAACTTCTTGCCCACACACTGAAACCCCTTCCCCACACACAGAAACCCCTTCCCCACACACTGAAACCTCTTCCCCAAACTCTGAAACCCCTTCCCCACTCACTGAAACCCATCCCCACACACTGAAACCCTTCCCCACACACTGAAACCCATCCCCACACACTGAAACCTCTTCCACACACAGTGAAACCTTTCCCGACAGACTGAAACCCTTCCCCACACACTGAAACCCCTTCCCCACAAACTGAAACCCCTTCCCCAAACACAGAAAGCCATCCCCACATACTGAAACCTCTTCCCCACACACTGAAACCGCTACCCCACACACTGAAACCCATCCCCACACACTGAAACCTCTTCCCCACGCACTGAAACCTCTTCCCCACACACTGAAACCGCTACCCCACACACTGAAACCCATCCCCACACACTGAAACCCCTTTCCCACACACTGAATCCTCTTACCCACACACTGAAACCTCTTCCCCATACACTGATACCCCTCCCCCACACACTGAAACTACTTCCCCAAAAACTGAAACCTCTTCCCCACATACTGAAACCTCTACCCCACACACTGAAACCCCTTATCCACACACTGAAACCCCTTTCCCACACGCTGAAACCCCTTCCCCACACACTGAAACCCATCCCCACACACTGAACCCTCATCCCCACACACTGAAACCCCTTCCCCACACACTGAAACCCCTTCCCCACACACTGAAACGCATCCCCACACACTGAAACCTCTTCCCCACACTCTGAAACCCCTTCCCCACACACTGAAACCCATCCCCACACACTGAAACCCTTCCCCACACACTGAAACCTCTTCCCACACACTGAAACATCTTCGCCACAGACTGGAACCCTTCCCCACACACTAAAACCTCTTCCCCACACACTGAAACCTCTTCCCCACACACGGAAACCCCTTCCCCACACACTGAAACCTCTTCCACTCACACTGAAACCCCTTCCCCACGCACTGAAACCTCCTCCACACACACTGAAACATCTTCCCCACTCACTGAAACCTCTTCCCCACACACTAAAACTCCTTCCCCACGCACTGAAAACTCTTCCACACACACTGAAACATCTTCCCCAAACTCTGAAACCTCTTCCGCACACGCTGAAAATTCTTCCAAACCCACTGAAACCCATCCCCACACACTGAAAACCATTCCACACACACTGAAACCTCTTCCACACAAACTGAAACCCCTTCCCTACACACGGAAAACTCCCCTACATACTGAAACCCATCCCCACAAACTGAAACCTGTACCCCACACACTGAAACCTCTTCCCCACTCACTGAAAACCTTCCCCACACACTGAAACGCATTCCCCACAGACTGAAACCCCTTAACCACTCCCTGAAACCCATCGCCACACACTGAAATCTCTTCCCCACACACTGAAACCCCTTCCCCCACACTGAAACCCATTCCCCACACACTGAAACCCATCCCCACACACTGAAACCCCTTCCACACACACTGAAACATCTTCCACACAAATTGAAACCCCTTCCCCACACACTGAAACCCCTTCCACACGCACTGAACCACTTCCCCACACACTGAAACCCATTCCCCAGAAACTGAAACCCATCCCCACAGACTGAAACACATCCCCACAGACTGAAACCCTTCCCCACACACTGAAACCTCTTCCCCACAAACTGAAACCCCTTCCCCAAACACAGAAAGCCATCCCCACACACTGAAAACTGTTCCCCACACACTGCAACCTCTTCCCCACACACTGAAACCCCTCCCCCACACACAGAAACCCCTTCCCCACACACTGAAACCTCTCCCCACACACTGAAACCCCTTATCCACACACTGAAACCCCTTTCTCACACACTGAAACCTCTTCCCCACACACTGGAACCTCTTCCGCACAGACAGAAACCCCTTCCCCACACACTGAAAACCATCCGCACACACTGAAACCCCTTCCACACACACTGAAACATATTCCACACAATCTGAAACCCCTTCCCCACACACTGAAACCCCTTCCACACACACTGTAACCCCTTCCCCGCACAATGAGACGCCATCCCCACACACTGAAACCCCTTTCCCACGCACTGAAACCTCTTCCCCACACACTGAAACCCCTTCCCCACAAACTGAAACCCTTCCCCACAGAATGAAACACTTCACCACAGACTGAAACCCCTTCCCCACACACTGAAACCCATCCCCACACACTGAAAACTCTTCCACACACACTGAAACCTTTCCCTGCAGACTGAAACCTTTCCCCAAACTCTGAAACCTCTTCCCCACAAACTGAAACCCCTTCCCCAAACACAGAAAGCCATCCCTGCACACTGAAACCTCTTCCCCACAAACTGAAACCGCTTCCCCACACACTGACACCCATCCCCACACACTGAAACCTCTTCCCCACACACTGCAACCTCTTCCCCACACACTGAAACCCCTTCCCCACACACAGAAACCCCTTCCCCACACACTGAAACATCTACCCCACACACTGAAACCCCTTCCCCAGAGACTAGAACCACTTCCCCACACACTAAAACCTCTTCCCCACACACTGAAACCACTTCCCCACAAACTGAAACCCCTTCCCCAAACACAGAAAGCCATCCCCACACACTGAAACCTGTTCCCCACACACTGCAACCTCTTCCCCACCAACTGAAACCCCTTCCCCACACACAGAAGCCCCTTCCCCACACACTGAAACCTCTTCCCCACACACTGAAACCCCTTATCCACACACTGAAACCCCTTTCCCACACACTGAAACCTCTTCCCCACACACTGAAACTCTTCCGCACAGACAGAAACCCCTTCCCCACACACTGAAAACCATCCCCACACACTGAAACCCCTTCCACACACACTGAAACATATTCCACACAATCTGAAACCCCTTCCCCACACACTGAAACCCCTTCCACACACACTGTAACCCCTTCCCCGCACAATGAGACGCCTTCCCCACACACTGAAACCCCTTTCCCACGCACTGAAACCTCTTCCCCACACCCTGAAACCCCTTCCCCACAAACTGAAACCCTTCCCCACAGACTGAAACACTTCACCACAGACTGAAACCCCTTCCCCACACACTGAAACCCATCCCCAAACACTGAAAACTCTTCCACACACACTGAAACCTTTCCCTGCAGACTGAAACCCTTCCCCACACTCTGAAACCTCTTCCCCACAAACTGAAACCCCTTCCCCAAACACAGAAAGCCATCCCCGCACACTGAAACCTCTTCCCCACAAACTAAAACCGCTTCCCCACACACTGACACCCATCCCCACACACTGAAACCTCTTCCCCACACACTGCAACCTCTTCCCCACACACTGAAACCCCTTCCCCACACACAGAATCCCCCTCCCCACACACAGAAACCCCCTCCCCACTCACTGAAACCCCTTCCCCACAGACTGAAACCACTTCCCCACACACTGAAACCTCTTCCCCACACACTGCAACCTCTTCCCCACACACTGAAACCCCTTCCCCACACACAGAAACCCCTTCCCCACACACTGAAACATCTTCCCCACACACTGAAACCCCTTCCCCAGAGACTAGAACCACTTCCCCACACACTAAAACCTCTTCCCCACACACTGAAACCACTTCCCCACAAACTGAAACCCCTTCCCCAAACACAGAAAGCCATCCCCACACACTGAAACCTGTTCCCCACACACTGCAACCTCTTCCCCACCAACTGAAACCCCTTCCCCACACACAGAAGCCCCTTCCCCACACACTGAAACCTCTTCCCCACACACTGAAACCCCTTATCCACACACTGAAACCCCTTTCCCACACACTGAAACCTCTTCCCCACACACTGAAACTCTTCCGCACAGACAGAAACCCCTTCCCCACACACTGAAAACCATCCCCACACACTGAAACCCCTTCCACACACACTGAAACATATTCCACACAATCTGAAACCCCTTCCCCACACACTGAAACCCCTTCCACACACACTGTAACCCCTTCCCCGCACAATGAGACGCCTTCCCCACACACTGAAACCCCTTTCCCACGCACTGAAACCTCTTCCCCACACCCTGAAACCCCTTCCCCACAAACTGAAACCCTTCCCCACAGACTGAAACACTTCACCACAGACTGAAACCCCTTCCCCACACACTGAAACCCATCCCCAAACACTGAAAACTCTTCCACACACACTGAAACCTTTCCCTGCAGACTGAAACCCTTCCCCACACTCTGAAACCTCTTCCCCACAAACTGAAACCCCTTCCCCAAACACAGAAAGCCATCCCCGCACACTGAAACCTCTTCCCCACAAACTAAAACCGCTTCCCCACACACTGACACCCATCCCCACACACTGAAACCTCTTCCCCACACACTGCAACCTCTTCCCCACACACTGAAACCCCTTCCCCACACACAGAATCCCCCTCCCCACACACAGAAACCCCCTCCCCACTCACTGAAACCCCTTCCCCACAGACTGAAACCACTTCCCCACACACTGAAACCTCTTCCCCACACACTCTAACCTCTTCCCCACACACTGAAAACCCTTATCCACGCACTGAAACCCCTTTCCCACACACTGAAACCTCTTCCCCAGACACTGAAAACTCTTCCACACAGACAGATCCCCCTTCCCCACACACTGAAAACCATCCCCACACACTGAAACCTCATCCACACACACTGAAACCCCTTCCCCACACACTGAAACCCTTCCCCACACACTGAAACCTCTTCCCCACACACTGCAACCTCTTGCCCACACACTGAAACCCCTTCCCCACACACAATAACCTTTTCCCCACACACTGAAACCTCTTCCCCACACTCTGAAACCCCTTCCCCACTCACTGAAACCCATCCCCACACACTGAAACCCTTCCCCACACACTGAAACCCATCCCCACACACTGAAAACTCTTCCACACACACTGAAACCTTTCCCGACAGACTGAAACCCTTCCCCACACACTGAAACCCCTTCCCCACAAAGTGAAACCCCTTCCCCAAACACAGAAAGCCATCCCCACACACTGAAACCTCTTCCCCACACACTGAAACCGCTACCCCACACACTGAAACCCATCCCCACACACTGAAACCTCTTCCCCACACACTGAAACCTCTTCCCCACACACTGCAACCTCTTCCCCACACACTGAAACACCTTCCCCACACACAGAAACCCCTTCCCCACGCACTGAAACCTCTTCCCCACACACTGAAACCGCTACCCCACACACTGAAACCCATCCCCACACACTGAAACCCCTTTCCCACACACTGAAACCTCTTACCCACACACTGAAACCTCTTCCCCATACACTGATACCCCTCCCCCACACACTGAAACTACTTCCCCAAAAACTGAAACCTCTTCCCCACACACTGAAACCTCTACCCCACACACTGAAACCCCTTATCCACACACTGAAACCCCTTTCCCACACGCTGAAACCCCTTCCCCACACACTGAAACCCATCCCCACACACTGAACCCTCATCCCCACACACTGAAACCCCTTCCCCACACACTGAAACCCCTTCCCCACACACTGAAACGCATCCCCACACACTGAAACCTCTTCCCCACAATCTGAAATCCCTTCCTCACACACTGAAACCCATCCCCACACACTGAAACCCCTTATCCACACACTGAAACCCCTTTCCCACACACTGAAACCTCTTCCCCACACACTGAAACCTCTTCCCCACACACTGAAACCCCTTCCCCACACACAGAAACCCCCTCCCCACACACAGAAACCCCCTCCCCACACACTGAAACCCCTTCCCCACAGACTGAAACCACTTCCCCACACACTGAAACCTCTTCCCCACACACTGAAACCTCTTCCCCACACACTGAAAACCCTTATCCACGCACTGAAACCCCTTTCCCACACACTGAAACCTCTTCCCCAGACACTGAAAACTCTTCCACACAGACAGAACCCCCTTCCCCACACACTGAAAACCATCCCCACACACTGAAACCTCATCCACACACACTGAAACCCCTTCCCCACACACTGAAACCCTTCCCCACACACTGAAACCTCTTCCCCACACACTGCAACCTCTTGGCCACACACTGAAACCCCTTCCCCACACACAGTAACCTTTTCCCCACACACTGAAACCTCTTCCCCACACTCTGAAACACCTTCCCCACTCACTGAAACCCATCCCCACACACTGAAACCCTTCCCCACACACTGAAACCCATCCCCACACACTGAAAACTCTTCCACACACACTGAAACCTTTCCCGACAGACTGAAACCCTTCCCCACACACTGAAACCCCTTCCCCACAAAGTGAAACCCCTTCCCCAAACACAGAAAGCCATCCCCACACACTGAAACCTCTTCCCCACACACTGAAACCGCTACCCCACACACTGAAACCCATCCCCACACACTGAAACCTCTTCCCCACACACTGAAACCTCTTCCCCACACACTGCAACCTCTTCCCCACACACTGAAACACCTTCCCCACACACAGAAACCCCTTCCCCACGCACTGAAACCTCTTCCCCACACACTGAAACCGCTACCCCACACACTGAAACCCATCCCCACACACTGAAACCCCTTTCCCACACACTGAAACATCTTACCCACACACTGAAACCTCTTCCCCATACACTGATACCCCTCCCCCACACACTGAAACTACTTCCCCAAAAACTGAAACCTCTTCCCCACACACTGAAACCTCTACCCCACACACTGAAACCCCTTATGCACACACTGAAACCCCTTTCCCACACGCTGAAACCCCTTCCCCACACACTGAAACCCATCCCCACACACTGAACCCTCATCCCCACACACTGAAACCCCTTCCCCACACACTGAAACCCCTTCCCCACACACTGAAACGCATCCCCACACACTGAAACCTCTTCCCCACAATCTGAAACCCCTTCCTCACACACTGAAACCCATCCCCACACACTGAAACCCTTCCCCCACACACTGAAACCTCTTCCCACACACTGAAACATCTTCGCCACAGACTGGAACCCTTCCCCACACACTAAAATCTCTTCCCCACACACTGAAACCTCTTCCCCACACACGGAAACCCCTTCCCCACGCACTGAAACCTCCTCCACACACACTGAAACATCTTCCCCACTCACTGAAACCTCTTCCCCACACACTAAAACTCCTTCCCCACGCACTGAAAACTCTTCCACACACACTGAAACATCTTCCCCACACTCTGAAACCTCTTCCGCACACGCTGAAAATTCTTCCAAACCCACTGAAACACATCCCCACACACTGAAAACCATTCCACACACACTGAAACCTCTTCCACACAAACTGAAACCCCTTCCCTACACACGGAAAACTCCCCTACATACTGAAACCCATCCCCACAAACTGAAACCTGCACCCCACACACTGAAACCTCTTCCCCACTCACTGAAAACCTTCCCCACACACTGAAACGCCTTCCCCACAGACTGAAACCCCTTAACCACTCCCTGAAACCCATCGCCACTCACTGAAATCTCTTCCCCACACACTGAAACCCCTTCCCCCACACTGAAACCCATTCCCCACACACTGAAACCCATCCCCACACACTGAAACCCCTTCCACACACACTGAAACATCTTCCACACAAATTGAAACCCCTTCCCCACACACTGAAACCCCTTCCACACGCACTGAACCACTTCCCCAGACACTGAAACCCATTCCCCACAAACTGAAACCCATCCCCACTGACTAAAACACATCCCCACAGACTGAAACCCTTCCCCACACACTGAAACCTCTTCCCCACAAACTGAAACCCCTTCCCCAAACACAGAAAGCCATCCCCACACACTGAAACCTGTTCCCCACACACTGCAACCTCTTCCCCACACACTGAAACCCCTTCCCCACACACAGAAACCCCTTCCCCACACACTGAAACCTCTTCCCCACACAATGAAACCCCTTATCCACACACTGAAACCCCTTTCCCACACACTGAAACCTCTTCCCCACACACTGGAACCTCTTCCGCACAGACAGAAAACCCTTCCCCACACACTGAAAACCATCCCCACACACTGAAACCCCTTCCACACACACTGAAACATATTCCACACAATCTGAAACCCCTTCCCCACACACTGTAACCCCTTCCCCGCACAATGAGACGCCTTCCCCACACACTGAAACCCCTTTTCCACGCACTGAAACCTCTTCCCCACACACTGAAACCCCTTCCCCACAAACTGAAACCCTTCCCCACAGACTGAAACACTTCACCACAGACTGAAACCCCTTCCCCACACACTGAAACCCATCCCCACACACTGAAAACTCTTCCACACACACTGAAACCTTTCCCCACACACTGAAAACCATCGCCACACACTGAAACCTCATCCCCACACACTGAAACCCCTTCCCCACTCACTGAAACCCCTTCCCCACAAACTGAAACCCTTCCCCACAGACTGAAACACTTCACCACAGACTGAAACCCCTTCCCCACACACTGAAACCCATCCCCACACACTGACAACTCTTCCACACAGACAGAACCCCCTTCCCCACACACTGAAAACCATCGCCACACACTGAAACCTCATCCCCACACACTGAAACCCCTTCCCCACTCACTGAAACCCCTTCCCCACACACTGAAACCCTTCCCCACACACTGAAACCTCTTTCCCACAAACTGAAACCCCTTCCCCAAACACAGAAAGCCATCCCTGCACACTGAAACCTCTTCCCCACAAACTGAAACCGCTTCCCCACACAATGACACCCATCCCCACACACTGAAACCTCTTCCCCACACACTGCAACCTCTTCCCCACACACTGAAACACCTTCCCCACACACAGAAACCCCTTCCCCACACACTGAAACATCTTCCCCACACACTGAAACCCCTTCCCCACAGACTAAAACCTCTTCCCCACACACTGAAACATCTTCCCCACACACTGAAACCTCTTCCCCACACACTGAAACCCCTTATCCACGCACTGAAACCCCTTTCCCACACACTGAAACCTCTTCCCCACACACTGACAACTCTTCCACACAGACAGAACCCCCTTCCCCACACACTGAAAACCATCCCCACACACGGAAACCTCATCCCCACACACTGAAACCCCTTCCCCACACACTGAAACCCCTTCACCACACACTGAAACCCTTCCCCACACACTGAAACCTCTTCCCCACACACTGCAACCTCTTGCCCACACACTGAAACCCCTTCCCTACACACAGAAACCCCTTCCCCACACACTGAAACCTCTTCCCCACACTCTGAAACCCCTTCCCCACACACTGACACCCATCCCCACACACTGAAACCCTTCCCCACACACTGAAACCTCTTCCACACACTGAAACATCTTCGCCACAGACTGGAACCCTTCCCCACACACTAAAACCTCTTCCCCACACACTGAAACCTCTTCCCCACACACGGAAACCCCTTCCCCACACACTGAAACCTCTTCCCCTCACACTGAAACCCCTTCCCCACGCACTGAAACCTCCTCCACACACACTGAAACATCTTCCCCACTCACTGAGACCTCTTCCCCACACACTAAAACTCCTTCCCCACGCACTGAAAACTCTTCCACACACACTGAAACATCTTCCCCACACACTGAAACCCCTTCCCCACAAACTGAAACCCTTCCCCACAGACTGAAACACTTCACCACAGACTGAAACCCCTTCCCCACACACTGAAACCCATCCCCACACACTGAAAACTCTTCCACACACACTGAAACCTTTCCCTGCAGACTGAAACCCTTCCCCAAACTCTGAAACCTCTTCCCCACAAACTGAAACCGCTTCCCCACACACTGACACCCATCCCCACACACTGAAACCTCTTCCCCACACACTGCAACCTCTTCCCCACACACTGAAACCCCTTCCCCAAACACAGAAACCCCTTCCCCACACACTGAAACATCTTCCCCAGACACTGAAACCCCTTCCCCACAGACTAAAACCACTTCCCCACAGACTAAAACCACTTCCCCACACACTAAAACCTCTTCCCCACACACTGAAACCTCTTCCCCACACACTGAAACCCCTTATCCACGCACTGAAACCCCTTTCCCACACACTGAAACCTCTTGCCACACACTGACAGCTCTTCCACACAGACAGAACCCCCTTCCCCACACACTGAAAACCATCGCCACACACTGAAACCTCATCCCCACACACTGAAACCCCTTCCCCACTCACTGAAACCCCTTTCCCACACACTGAAACCCTTCCCCACACACTGAAACCACTTCCCCACAAACTGAAACCCCTTCCCCAAACACAGAAAGCCATCCCTGCACACTGAAACCCCTTCCCCACACACTGAAACCCATCCCCACACACTGAAACCCTTCCCCACACACTGAAACCTCTTCCACACACTGAAACATCTTCGCCACAGACTGGAACCCTTCCCCACACACTAAAACCTCTTCCCCACACACTGAAACCTCTTCCCCACACACGGAAACCCCTTCCCCACACACTGAAACCTCTTCCCCTCACACTGAAACCCCTTCCCCACGCACTGAAACCTCCTCCACACACACTGAAACATCTTCCCCACTCACTGAGACCTCTTCCCCACACACTAAAACTCCTTCCCCACGCACTGAAAACTCTTCCACACACACTGAAACATCTTCCCCACACACTGAAACCCCTTCCCCACAAACTGAAACCCTTCCCCACAGACTGAAACACTTCACCACAGACTGAAACCCCTTCCCCACACACTGAAACCCATCCCCACACACTGAAAACTCTTCCACACACACTGAAACCTTTCCCTGCAGACTGAAACCCTTCCCCAAACTCTGAAACCTCTTCCCCACAAACTGAAACCCCTTCCCCAAACACAGAAAGCCATCCCTGCACACTGAAACCTCTTCCCCACAAACTGAAACCGCTTCCCCACATACTGACACCCATCCCCACACACTGAAACCTCTTCCCCACACACTGCAACCTCTTCCCCACACACTGAAACCCCTTCCCCAAACACAGAAACCCCTTCCCCACACACTGAAACATCTTCCCCACACACTGAAACCCCTTCCCCACAGACTAAAACCACTTCCCCACAGACTAAAACCACTTCCCCACACACTAAAACCTCTTCCCCACACACTGAAACCTCTTCCCCACACACTGAAACCCCTTATCCACGCACTGAAACCCCTTTCCCACACACTGAAACCTCTTGCCACACACTGACAGCTCTTCCACACAGACAGAACCCCCTTCCCCACACACTGAAAACCATCGCCACACACTGAAACCTCATCCCCACACACTGAAACCCCTTCCCCACTCACTGAAACCCCTTCCCCACACACTGAAACCCTTCCCCACACACTGAAACCACTTCCCCACAAACTGAAACCCCTTCCCCAAACACAGAAAGCCATCCCTGCACACTGAAACCTCTTCCCCACAAACTGAAACCGCTTCCCCACACACTGGCACCCATCCCCACACACTGAAATCTCTTCCCCACACACTGCAACCTCTTCCCCACACACTGAAACCCCTTCCCCACACACAGAAACCCCTTCCCCACACACAGAAACCCCTTCCCCACACACAGAAACCCCTTCCCCACACACTGAAACATCTTCCCCACACACTGAAACATCTTCCCCACACACTGAAACCTCTTCCCCACACACTGAAACCCCTTATCCACGCACTGAAACCCCTTTCCCACACACTGAAACCACTTCCCCACACACTGACAACTCTTCCACACAGACAGAACCCCCTTCCCCACACACTGAAAACCATCCCCACGCACTGAAACATCATCCCCACACACTGAAACCCCTTCCCCACACACTGAAACCCCTTCCCCACACACTGAAACCCTTCCCCACACACTGAAACCTCTTCCCCACACACTGCAACCTCTTGCCCACACACTGAAACCCCTTCCCTACACACAGAAACCCCTTCCCCACACACTGAAACCTCTTCCCCACACTCTGAAACCCCTTCCCCACACACTGAAACCCATCCCCACACACTGAAACCCTTCCCCACACACTGAAACCTCTTCCACACACTGAAACATCTTCGCCACAGACTGGAACCCTTCCCCACACACTAAAACCTCTTCCCCACACACTGAAACCTCTTCCCCACACACGGAAACCCCTTCCCCACACACTGAAACCTCTTCCCCTCACACTGAAACCCCTTCCCCACGCACTGAAACCTCCTCCACACACACTGAAACATCTTCCCCACTCACTGAGACCTCTTCCCCACACACTAAAACTCCTTCCCCACGCACTGAAAACTCTTCCACACACACTGAAACATCTTCCCCACACTCTGAAACCTCTTCCACACACGCTGAAAATTCTTCCAAACCCACTGAAACCCATCCCCACACACTGAAAACCATTCCACACACACTGAAACCTCTTCCACACAAACTGAAACCCCTTCCCTACACGGAAACCTCCCCTACATACAGAAACCCATCCCCACAAACTGAAAACTGTACCCCACACACTGAAACCTCTTCCCCAATCACTGAAAACCTTCCCCACAGGAGCTCCCGACGCTAATCTCACTGTCTGTGTTTTACAGTCGCCTTCATCAGGAGCTCACGACCCTAATCTCACTCTCGGTGTTTTACAGTCTCCTTCATCAGGAGCTCCCGAAACTAATCTCACTCTGTGTTTTCCAGTCTCCTTCATCAGGAGCTCCCGACCCTAATTTCACTCTCTGTGTTTTCCAGTCTCCTTCATCAGGAGCTCCCTACCCTAATTTCACTCTCTGTGTTTTACTATCTCCTTCATCAGGAGCTCCCGACCCTAATCTCAATCTCTTTGTTTTCCAGTCTCCTTCATCAGGAGCTCCCTACCCTAATTTCACTCTCTGTGTTTTCCAGTCTCCTTCATCAGGAGCTCCCGACCCTAAAACTGAAACCCATTCCTCACACACTGAAACCCATCCCCACACACTGAAACCCCTTCCACACACACTGAAACCTTTCCCTGCAGACTGAAACCCTACCCCACACACTGAAACCTCTTCCCCACAAACTGAAACCCCTTCCCCAAACACAGAAAGCCATCCCCATACACTGAAACCTGTTCCCCACACACTGCAACCTCTTCCCCACACACTGAAACCCCTTCCCCACACACAGAAACCCCTTCCCCACACACTGAAACCTCTTCCCCACACACTGAAACCCCTTATCCACACACTGAAACCCCTTTCCCACACACTGAAACCTCTTCCCCACACACTGGAACCTCTTCCGCACAGACAGAAACCCCTTCCCCACACACTGAAAACCATCCCCACACACTGAAACCCCTTCCACACACACTGAAACATATTCCACACAATCTGAAACCCCTTCCCCACACACTGAAACCCCTTCTACACACACTGTAACCCCTTCCCCGCACAATGAGACGCCTTCCCCACACACTGAAACCCCTTACCCACGCACTGAAACCTCTTCCCCACACACTGAAACCCCTTCCCCACAAACTGAAACCCTTCCCCACAGACTGAAACACTTCACCACAGACTGAAACCCCTTCCCCACACACTGAAACCCATCCCCACACACTGAAAACTCTTTCACACACACTGAAACCTTTCCCTGCAGACTGAAACCCTTCCCCAAACTCTGAAACCTCTTCCCCACAAACTGAAACCTCTTCCCCAAACACAGAAAGCCATCCATGCACACTGAAACCTCTTCCCCACAAATTGAAACCGCTTCCCCACACACTGACACCCATCCCCACACACTGAAACCTTTTCCCCACACACTGCAACCTCTTCCCCACACACTGAAACCCCTTCCCCACACACAGAAACCCCTTCCCCACACACTGAAACATCTTCCCCACACACTGAAACCCCTTCCCCACAGACTAAAACCACTTCCCCACACACTAAAACCTTTTCCCCACACACTGAAACTTCTTCCCCACACACTGAAACCCCTTATCCACGCACTGAAACCCCTTTCCCACACACTGAAACCTCTTCCCCACACACTGACAACTCTTCCACACAGACAGAACCACCTTCCCCACACACTGAAAACCATTCCCACAAACTGAAACCTCATCCCCACACACTGAAACCCCTTCCCCACACACTGAAACCCCTTCCCCACACACTGAAACCCTTCCCCACACACTGAAACCTCTTCCCCACAAACTGAAACCCCTTCCCCAAACACAGAAAGCCATCCCTGCACACTGAAACCTCTTCCCCACAAACTGAAACCGCTTCCCCACACACTGAAACCTCTTCCCCACACACTGCAACATCTTCCCCACACACTGAAACCCCTTCCCCACACACAGAAACCCCTTCCCCACACACAGAAACCCCTTCCCCACACACTGAAACATCTTCCCCACACACTGAAACCCCTTCCCCACAGACTAAAACCACTTCCCCACACACTGAAACCGCTTCCCCACACACTGAAACCTCTTCCCCACACACTGAAACCCCTTATCCACGCACTGAAACCCCTTTCCCACACACTGAAACCTCTTCCCCACACACTGACAACTCTTCCACACAGACAGAACCCCCTTCCCCACACTCTGAAAACCATCCCCACACACTGAAACATCATCCCCACACACTGAAACCCCTTCCCCACACACTGAAACCCCTTCCCCACACACTGAAACCCTTCCCCACACACTGAAACCTCTTCCCCACACACTGCAACCTCTTGCCCACACACTGAAACCCCTTCCCCACACACAGAAACCCCTTCCCCACACACTGAAACCTCTTCCCCACACTCTGAAACCCCTTCCCCACACACTGAAACCCATCCCCACACACTGAAACCCTTCCCCACACACTGAAACCCATCCCCACACACTGAAACCTCTTCCACACACGCTGAAACCTTTCCCTACAGACTGAAACCCTTCCCCACACACTGAAACCCCTTCCCCACAAACTGAAACCCCTTCCCCAAACACAGAAAGCCATCCCCACACACTGAAACCTCTTCCCCGCACACTGAAACCGCTACCCCACACACTGAAACCCATCCCCACACACTGAAAACTCTTCCCCACTCACTGCAACCTCTTCCCCACACACTGAAACACCTTCCCCACACGCAGAAACCCATTCCCCACACACTGAAACCTCTTCCCCACACTCTGCAACCCCTTCCCCACACACTGAAACCCATCTCCACACACTGAAACCCTTCCCCACACACTGAAACCTCTTCCCACACACTGAAACCACTTCGCAACAGACTGAAACGCTTCCCCACACACTAAAACCTCTTCCCCACACACTGAAACCTCTTCCCCACACACTGAAACCCCTTCCCCACACACTGAAATCTCTTTCCCACACTCTGAATCCCCTTCCCCACACACTGAAACCTCTTCCCCACACGCTGAAACTTCTTCCAAACACTCTGAAATCCATCCCCACACACTGAAAACCCTTCCACGCACATTGAAACCTCTTCTACACAAACTGAAACCCCTTCCCCACACACTGAAACCCTTCCCCACACACTGAAACCTCTTCCCCACACACTGTAACCTCTTGCCCACACACTGAAACCCCTTCCCTACACACAGAAACCCGTTCCCCACACACTGAAACCTCTTCCCCACACTCTGAAACCCCTTCCCCACACACTGAAACCCATCCCCACACACTGAAACCCTTCCCCACACACTGAAACCTCTTCCACACACTGAAACATCTTCGCCACAGACTGGAACCCTTCCACACACACTAACACCTCTTCCCCACACACTGAAACCTCTTCCCCACACAGGAAACCCCTTCCCCACACACTGAAACCTCTTCCCCTCACACTGAAACCCCTTCCCCACGCACTGAAACCTCCTCCACACACACTGAAACATCTTCCCCACTCACTGAGACCTCTTCCCCACACACTAAAACTCCTTCCCCACGCACTGAAAACTCTTCCACACACACTGAAACATCTT
Source organism: Heterodontus francisci (assembly GCF_036365525.1). NCBI lineage: Eukaryota > Metazoa > Chordata > Chondrichthyes > Heterodontiformes > Heterodontidae > Heterodontus > Heterodontus francisci. The sequence continues at coordinate 6,824,254 of NC_090395.1, read as the reverse complement.
CCCCACACTCTGAAACCTCTTCCGCACACGCTGAAAATTCTTCCAAACCCACTGAAACCCATCCCCACACACTGAAAACCATTCCACACACACTGAAACCTCTTCCACACAAACTGAAACCCCTTCCCTACACAGGGAAACCTCCCCTACATACTGAAACCCATCCCCACAAACTGAAACCTGTACCTCACACACTGAAACCTCTTCCCCACTCACTGAAAACCTTCCCCACGCACTGAAACGCCTTCCCCACAGACTGAAACCCCTTAACCACACCCTGAAACCCATCGCCACACACTGAAATCTCTTCCCCACACACTGAAACCCCTTCCCCCACACTGAAACCCATTCCCCACACACTGAAACCCATCCCCACACACTGAAACCCCTTCCACACAGACTGAAACATCTTCCACACAAATTGAAACCCCTTCCCCACACACTGAACCACCTTCCACACACACTGTAACCCCTTCCCCGCACAATGAAAAGCCTTCCCCACGCACTGAAACCCCTTCCACACGCACTGAACCACTTCCCCACACACTGAAACCCATTCCCCACAAACTGAAACCCATCCCCACAGACTGAAACACATCCCCACAGACTGAAACCCATTCCTCACACACTGAAACCCATCCCCACACACTGAAGACCCTTCCACACACACTGAAACCTTTCCCTGCAGACTGAAACCCTTCCCCACACACTGAAACCTCTTCCCCACAAACTGAAACCCCTTCCCCAAACACAGAAAGCCATCCCCATACACTGAAACCTGTTCCCCACACACTGCAACCTCTTCCCCACACACTGAAACCCCTTCCCCACACACAGAAACCCCTTCCACACACACTGAAAACTCTTCCCCACACACTGAAACCCCTTATCCACACACTGAAACCCCTTTCCCACACACTGAAACCTCTTCTCCACACACTGGAACCTCTTCCGCACAGACAGAAACCCCTTCCCCACACACTGAAAACCATCCCCACACACTGAAACCCCTTCCACACACACTGAAACATATTCCACACAATCTGAAACCCCTTCCCCACACACTGAAACCCCTTCCACACACACTGTAACCCCTTCCCCGCACAATGAGACGCCTTCCCCACACACTGAAACCCCTTACCCACGCACTGAAACCTCTTCCCCACACACTGAAACCCCTTCCCCACAAACTGAAACCCTTCCCCACAGACTGAAACACTTCACCACAGACTGAAACCCCTTCCCCACACACTGAAACCCATCCCCACACACTGAAAACTCTTTCACACACACTGAAACCTTTCCCTGCAGACTGAAACCCTTCCCCAAACTCTGAAACCTCTTCCCCACAAACTGAAACCCCTTCCCCAAACACAGAAAGCCATCCCTGCACACTGAAACCTCTTCCCCACAAATTGAAACCGCTTCCCCACACACTGACACCCATCCCCACACACTGAAACCTCTTCCCCACACACTGCAACCTCTTCCCCACACACTGAAACCCCTTCCCCACACACAGAAACCACTTCCCCACACACTGAAACATCTTCCCCACACACTGAAACCCCTTCCCCACAGACTAAAACCACTTCCCCACACACTAAAACCTCTTCCCCACACACTGAAACCTCTTCCCCACACACTGAAACCCCTTATCCACGCACTGAAACCCCTTTCCCACACACTGAAACCTCTTCCCCACACACTGACAACTCTTCCACACAGACAGAACCACCTTCCCCACACACTGAAAACCATTCCCACACACTGAAACCTCATCCCCACACACTGAAACCCCTTCCCCACACACTGAAACCCCTTCCCCACACACTGAAACCCTTCCCCACACACTGAAACCTCTTCCCCACAAACTGAAACCCCTTCCCCAAACACAGAAAGCCATCCCTGCACACTGAATCCTCTTCCCCACAAACTGAAACCGCTTCCCCACACACTGAAACCTCTTCCCCACACACTGCAACATCTTCCCCACACACTGAAACCCCTTCCCCACACACAGAAACCCCTTCCCCACACACAGAAACCCCTTCCCCACACACTGAAACATCTTCCCCACACACTGAAACCCCTTCCCCACAGACTAAAACCACTTCCCCACACACTGAAACCTCTTCCCCACACACTGAAACCCCTTCCCCACACACTGAAACCCCTTATCCACGCACTGAAACCCCTTTCCCACACACTGACAACTCTTCCACACAGACAGAACCCCCTTCCCCACACACTGAAAACCATCCCCACACACTGAAACATCATCCCCACACACTGAAACCCCTTCCCCACACACTGAAACCCCTTCCCCACACACTGAAACCCTTCCCCACACACTGAAACCTCTTCCCCACACACTGCAACCTCTTGCCCACACACTGAAACCCCTTCCCCACACACAGAAACCCCTTCCCCACACACTGAAACCTCTTCCCCACACTCTGAAACCCGTTCCCCACACACTGAAACCCATCCCCACACACTGAAACCCTTCCCCACACACTGAATCCCATCCCCACACACTGAAACCTCTTCCACACACACTGAAACCTTTCCCTACAGACTGAAACCCTTCCCCACACACTGAAACCCCTTCCCCACAAACTGAAACCCCTTCCCCAAACACAGAAAGCCATCCCCACACACTGAAACCTCTTCCCCGCACACTGAAACCGCTACCCCACACACTGAAACCCATCCACACACTGAAAACTCTTCCCCACACACTGCAACCTCTTCCCCACACACTGAAACACCTTCCCCACACGCAGAAACCCCTTCCCCACACACTGAATCCTCTTCCCCACACTCTGCAACCCCTTCCCCACAAACTGAAACCCATCCCCACACACTGAAACCCTTCCCCACACACTGAAACCTCTTCCCACACACTGAAACCACTTCGCAACAGACTGAAACGCTTCCCCACACACTAAAACCTCTTCCCCACACACTGAAACCTCTTCCCCACACACTGAAACCCCTTCCCCACACACTGAAATCTCTTTCCCACACACTGAAATCTCTTTCCCACACACTGAAATCTCTTTCCCACACTCTGAATCCCCTTCCCCACACACTGAAACCTCTTCCCCACACGCTGAAACTTCTTCCAAACGCACTGAAACCCATCCCCACACACTGAAAACCCTTCCACACACATTGAAACCTCTTCTACACAAACTGAAACCCCTTCCCCACACACGGAAACATCTTCCGCACACACTGAAACCCCTTCCCTACACACTGAAACCCATCCCCACAAACTGAAACCAATACCCCACACACTGAAACCTCTTCCCCGCACACTGAAAACCTTCCCCACTCACTGAAACCCCTTCCCCACACACTGAAACCCATCCCCACACACTGAAAACTCTTACCCACACACTGCAACCTCTTCCGCACACACTGCAACCTCTTCCCCACACACTGAAACCCCTTCCCCACACACATAACCCTCTTCCCCACACACTGAAACCTCATCCCCACACACTGAAACCTCTTCCCCGCACACTGAAACCCATCCCCACACGTTGAAACCCTTCCAAACACACTGAAACATCTTCCCACACACTGAAACCTCTTCGCCACAGACTGAAACCCTTCCCCACACACTAAAACCTCCTCCCCACACACTGAAACCTCTTCCCCACACACTGAAACGCCTTCCCCGAACACTGAAACCTCTTTCCCACACACTGAATCCCCTTCACCACACCCTGAAACCCCTTCCCCACACACTGAAGCCTCTTCCCCACGCACTGAAACCACTTCCCCACAGACTGAAACGCCTTCCCCACACTCTGAAAACTCATCCCCACACACTGAAATCTCTTCCCCGAACACTGAAACCACTTCCCCACACACTGAAACCCCTTCCCCACACACTGAAACCTCTTCTCCACACACTGAAACCTCTTCCCCACAGACTGAAACACTTATGCACACACTGAAACCCCTTCCCCACGCACTGAAACCTACTCCACACACACTGAAACATCTTCCCCACACACTGAAACCTCTTCCCCACACACTGAAACTCCTTCCCCACGGAATGAAACCTCTTCAACACACACTGAAACATCTTCCCCACACACTGAAACCTCTTCCCCACAAGCTGAAACTTCTTCCAAACCCACTGAATCCCATCCCCACACACTGAAACCTTTCCCTACACACTGAAAACCCATCCCCACAACTGAAACCTGTACCCCACACACTGAAAACTCTTCCCCACACACTGAAAACCTTCCCCACACATTGAAACCCCTTCTCCACAGACTGAAACCCCTCCAGCACACACTGAAACCCATCCCTACACACTGAAATCTCTTCCCCACAAACTGAAACCCATCCCCACACACTGAAACCCCTTCCACACGCACTGAAACATCTTCCCCACACACTGAAACACCTTCCACACACACTGAAACCCCTTCCCCGCACAATGATACGCCTTCCGCACACACTGAAACCCCTTCCCCACTGACTGAAACCTCTTCCCCACACACTGAAATCCCTTCCCCACAAACTGAAACCCATCCCCAAAGACTGAAACACATCCCCACAGGTTGAAACCCCTTCCCCTCACACTGAAACCCATCCCCACACACTGAAACCTCTTCCCCACACTCTGAAACCCCTTCCCCACACACTGAAACCCATCCCCACACACTGAAACCCTTCCCCACACACTGAAACCTCTTCCCACACACTGAAACCTCTTCCCCACACACTGAAACGCCGTCCCCGCACACTGAAACCTCTTTCCCACAAACTGAATCCCCTTCACCACACCCTGAAACCCCTTCCCCACACACTGAAACCTCTTCCCCACGCACTGAAACCACTTCCCCACAGACTGAAACTCCTTCCCCACACTCTGAAAACTCTTCCCCACACACTGAAATCTCTTCCCCGAACACTGAAACCACTTCCCCACACACTGAAACCCCTTCCCCACACACTGAAACCTCTTCTCCACACACTGAAACCTCTTCCCCACACACTGAAACCCCTTCCCCACGCACTGAAACCTACTCCACACACACTGAAACATCTTCCCCACACACTGAAACCTCTTCCCCACACACTGAAACTCCTTCCCCACGCAATGAAACCTCTTCAACACACACTGAAACATCTTCCCCACACACTGAAACCTCTTCCCCACACGCTGAAACTTCTTCCAAACCCACTGAATCCCATCCCCACACACTGAAACCTTTCCCTACACACTGAAAACCCATCCCCACAACTGAAACCTGTACCCCACACACTGAAACCTCTTCCCCACACACTGAAAACCTTCCGCACACACTGAAACCCCTTCTCCACAGACTGAAACCCCTCCAGCACACACTGAAACCCATCCCCACACACAGAAATCTCTTCCCCACAAACTGAAACCCATCCCCACACACTGAAACCCCTTCCCCGCACAATGATACGCCTTCCCCACACACTGAAACCCCTTCCCCACGCACTGAAACCTCTTCCCCACACACTGAAATCCCTTCCCCACAAACTGAAACCCATCCCCAAAGACTGAAACACATCCCCACAGGTTGAAACCCCTTCCCCTCACACTGAAACCCATCCCCACACACTGAAACCTCTTCCACACACACAGAAAGCCATCCCCACACACTGAAACCTCTTCCCCACACACTGAAACCACTTCCCCAAACACAGAAAGCCTTCCCCACACACTGAAACCCCTTCCCCACACACTGAAACCCATCCACACACACTGAATCACCTTATCCACACACTGAAACATCTTTCCCACACACTGAAACATCTTCCCCACACACTGAAACACCTTCCCCACACACTGAAACCCCTTCCCCACACACTGAAACCCATCCCCACACACTGAAACCCCTTATCCACACACTGAAACCCCTTTCCCACACACTGAAACCTCTTCCCCACACACTGAAACCTCTTCCGCACAGACAGAAACCCCTTCCCCACACACTGAAAACCATCCCCACACACTGACACCTCATCCCCACACACTGACACCTCATCCCCACACACTGAAACCCCTTCCGCACACACTGAAACCCATCCACGCACGCTGAAACCCTTCCCCACACATTGAAACCTCTTCGCACACATTGAAACATCTTCGCCACAGAATGAAAATCTTCCCCACACACTGAAACATCTTCCCCACACACTGGAACCCCTTCCCTGCACACTGAAACCTCTTTCCCACACACTGATTCCCCTTCACCACACACTGAAACCCCTTCCCCACACACTGAAACCTCTTCCCCACACACGGAAACCTCTTCCCCACAGACTGAAACCACTTCCCCACACAGTGAATCCCCTTCACCACAAACTGAAACCCCTTCCCCACACAATGAAATCTCTTCCCCACACACTGAAAGCCCTTCCACACGTACTGAAACCCTTCCCCACACACTGAAACCTCTTCCCCACACAGCGAAACCCCTACCACACGCACTGAAACCTCTTCCACACACACTGAAACCTCTTCCCCAAACACTGAAACCTCTTCCCCACACACTGAATCTCCTTCCCCACACACTGAAACCTCTTCACCACACGCTGAAACTTCTTCCACACCCACTGAAACCCATCCCCACTCACTTGAAATCCCTTACACACACACTGTAAACCCTTCCCCGCACACTGAAACCCCTTCCCCTCGCACTGAAACCCCTTCCCCACACGCTGAAACCCCTTCCCCACAAACTGAAACCCATCCCCACAGACTGAAACACATCCCCACAGACTGAAACCCCTTCCCCACACACTGAAACCCATCCCCACACACTGAAAACTCTTCCACACACACTGAAACATTTCCCTGCAGACTTAAACCCTTCCCCACACTCTGAAACCTCTTCCCCACAAACTGAAACCCCTTCCCCAAACACAGAAAGCCATCCCTGCACAATGAAACCTCTTCCCCACAAACTGAAACCGCTTCCCCACACACTGACACCCATCCCCACACACTGAAACCTCTTCCCCACACACTGCAACCTCTTCCCCACACACTGAAACCCCTTCCCCACACACAGAAACCCCTTCCCCACACACTGAAACATCTTCCCCACACACTGAAACCCCTTCCCCACAGACTGAAACCACTTCCCCACACATTGAAACCTCTTCACCCTCACGCTGAAACCTCTTCCCCACACACTGAAACTCCTTATCCACGCACTGAAACCCCTTTCCCACACACTGAAACCAGTTCCCCACACACTGAAAACTCTTCCACAGAGACAGAACCCCCTTCCCCACACACTGAAAACCATCCCCACACACTGAAAACTCTTCCACACAGACAGAACCCCCATCCCCACACACTGAAACCCTTCCCCACACACTGAAACCTCTTCCCACACACTGAAACCTCTTCCCCACACACTGAAACGCCGTCCCCGCACACTGAAACCTCTTTCCCACACACTGAATCCCCTTCACCACACCCTGAAACCCCTTCCCCACACACTGAAACCTCTTCCCCACGCACTGAAACCACTTCCCCACAGACTGAAACTCCTTCCCCACACTCTGAAAACTCTTCCCCACACACTGAAATCTCTTCCCCGAACACTGAAACCACTTCCCCACACACTGAAACCCCTTCCCCACACACTGAAACCTCTTCTCCACACACTGAAACCTCTTCCACACACACTGAATCTCCTTCCCCACGCAATGAAACCTCTTCAACACACACTGAAACATCTTCCCCACACACTGAAACCTCTTCCCCACACGCTGAAACTTCTTCCAAACCCACTGAATCCCATCCCCACACACTGAAACCTTTCCCTACACACTGAAAACCCATCCCCACAACTGAAACCTGTACCCCACACACTGAAACCTCTTCCCCACACACTGAAAACCTTCCCCACACACTGAAACCCCTTCTCCACAGACTGAAACCCCTCCAGCACACACTGAAACCCATCCCCACACACTGAAATCTCTTCCCCACAAACTGAAACCCATCCCCACACACTGAAACCCCTTCCACACGCACTGAAACATCTTCCACACAAACTGAAACACCTTCCACACACACTGAAACCCCTTCCCCGCACAATGATACGCCTTCCCCACACACTGAAACCCCTTCCCCAGGCACTGAAACCTCTTCCCCGCACACTGAAATCCCTTCCCCACAAACTGAAACCCATCCCCAAAGACTGAAACACATCCCCACAGGTTGAAACCCCTTCCCCTCACACTGAAACCCATCCCCACACACTGAAACCTCTTCCACACACACAGAAAGCCATCCCCACACACTGAATCCCCTTATCCACACACTGAAACATCTTTCCCACACACTGAAACATCTTCCCCACACACTGAAACCCCTTCCCCACACACTGAAACCCCTTCCCCACACACTGAAACCCATCCCCACACACTGAAACCCCTTATCCACACACTGAAACCCCTTTCCCACACACTGACACCTCATCCCCACACACTGACACCTCATCCCCACACACTGAAACCCCTTCCGCACACACTGAAACCCATCCACGCACACTGAAACCCTTCCCCACACATTGAAACCTCTTCCCACACATTGAAACATCTTCGCCACAGAATGAAAATCTTCCCCACACACTGAAACTTCTTCCCCACACACTGGAACCCCTTCCCCGCACACTGAAACCTCTTTCCCACACACTGTTTCCCCTTCCCCACACACTGAAACCCCTTCCCCACACACTGAAACCTCTTCCCCACACACGGAAACCTCTTCCCCACAGACTGAAACCACTTCCCCACACACTGAATCCCCTTCACCACAAACGGAAACCCCTTCCCCACACAATGAAATCTCTTCCCCACACACTGAAAGCACTTCCACACATACTGAAACCCTTCCCCACACACTGAAACCTCTTCCCCACACAGCGAAACCCCTACCACACGCACTTAAACCTCTTCCACACACACTGAAACCTCTTCCCCAAACACTGAAACCTCTTCCCCACACACTGAAACTCCTTCCCCACACACTGAGACCTCTTCACCACACGCTGAATCTTCTTCCACACCCACTGAAACCCATCCCCACTCACTTGAAATCCCTTACACACACACTGTAAACCCTTCCCCGCACACTGAAACCCCTTCCCCTCGCACTGAAACCCCTTCCCCACACGCTGAAACCCCTTCCCCACAAACTGAAACCCATCCCCATAGACTGAAACACATCCCCACAGACTGAAACCCCTTCCCCACACACTGAAACCCATCCCCACACACTGAAAACTCTTCCACACACACTGAAACCTTTCCCTGCAGACGTAAACCCTTCCCCACACTCTGAAACCTCTTCCCCACAAACTGAAACACCTTCCCCAAACACAGAAAGCCATCCCTGCACAATGAAACCTCTTCACCACAAACTGAAACCGCTTCCCCACACACTGACACACATCCCCACACACTGAAACCTCTTCCCCACACACTGCAACCTCTTCCCCACACACTGAAACCCCTTCCCCACACACAGAAACCCCTTCCCCACACACAGAAACCCCTCCCCCACACACTGAAACATCTTCCCCACACACTGAAACCCCTTCCCCACAGACTGAAACCACTTCCTCACACACTGAAACCTCTTACCCCTCACGCTGAAACCTCTTCCCCACACACTGAAACCCCTTATCCACGCACTGAAACCCCGTTCCCACACACTGAAACCAGTTCCCCACACACTGAAAACTCTTCCACACAGACAGAACCCCTTTCCCCACACACAGAAAACCATCCCCACACACTGAAACCTCATCCCCACACACTGAAACCCCTTCCCCACACACTGAAACCCCTTCCCCACACACTGAAACCCTTCCCCACACACTGAAACCTCTTCCCCACACGCTGCAACCTCTTGCCCACACACTGAAACCCCTTCCCAACACACAGAAACCCCTTCCCCACACACTGAAACCCCTTCCCCACACTCTGAAACCCCTTCCCCACACTCTGAAACCCCTTCCCCACACTCTGAAACCCCTTCCCCACACACTGAAACCCATCCCCACACACTGAAACCCATCCCCACACACTGAAACCCATCCCCACACACTGAAACCTCTTCCCCACACACTGCAACCTCTTGCCCACACACTGAAACCCCTTCCCCACACACAGAAACCCCTTCCCCACACACTGAAACCCATCCCCACACACTGAAAACCCTTCCACACACATTGAAACCTCTTCTTCACAAACTGAAACCCCTTCCCCACACACGGAAACATCTTCTGCACACACTGAAACCCCTTCCCTACACACTGAAACCCATCCCCACAAACAGAAACCTGCACCCCACACACTGAAACCTCTTCCGCACACACTGAAAACCTTCCCCCACACTGAAACCCCTTCCCCACACACTGAAACCCATCCCCACACACTGAAAACTCTTACCCACACACTGCAACCTCTTCCGCACACACTGCAACCTCTTCCCCACACACTGAAACCCCTTCCCCACACACATAACCCCCTTCCCCACACACTGAAACCTCATCCCCACACACTGAAACCTCTTCCCCGCACACTGAAACCATCCCCACACGTGGAAACCCTTCCAAACACACTGAAACATCTTCCCACACACTGAAACCTCTTCGCCACAGACTGAAACCCTTCCCCACACACTAAAACCTCCTCCCCACACACTGAAACCTCTTCCCCACACACTGAAACGCCTTCCCCGCACACTGAAACCTCTTTCCCACACACTGAATCCCCTTCACCACACCCTGAAACCCCTTCCCCACACACTGAAGCCTCTTCCCCACGCACTGAAACCTCTTCCCCACAGAATGAAACACTTATGCACACACTGAAACCTCTTCCCCACACACTGAAACCCCTTCCCCACGCACTGAAACCTACTCCACACACACTGAAACATCTTCCCCACACACTGAAACCTCTTCCCCACACACTGAAACTCCTTCCCCACGCAATGAAACCTCTTCAACACACACTGAAACATCTTCCCCACACACTGAAACCTCTTCCCCACAAGCTGAAACTTCTTCCAAACCCACTGAATCCCATCCCCACACACTGAAACCTTTCCCGACACACTGAAAACCCATCCCCACAACTGAAACCTGTACCCCACACACTGAAACCTCTTCCCCACACACTGAAAACCTTCCCCACACATTGAAACCCCTTCTCCACAGACTGAAACCCCTCCAGCACACACTGAAACCCATCCCTACACACTGAAATCTCTTCCCCACAAACTGAAACCCATCCCCACACACTGAAACCCCTTCCACACGCACTGAAACATCTTCCACACAAACTCAAACACCTTCCACACACACTGAAACCCCTTCCCCGCACAATGATACGCCTTCCCCACACACTGAAACCCCTTCCCCACTGACTGAAACCTCTTCCCCACACACTGACATCCCTTCCCCACAAACTGAAACCCATCCCCAAAGACTGAAACACATCCCCACAGGTTGAAACCCCTTCCCCTCACACTGAAACCCATCCCCACACACTGAAACCTCTTCCCCACACTCTGAAACCCCTTCCCCACACACTGAAACCCATCCCCACACACTGAAACCCTTCCCCACACACTGAAACCTCTTCCCACACACTGAAACCTCTTCCCCACACACTGAAACGCCGTCCCCGCACACTGAAACCTCTTCCCCACGCACTGAAACCACTTCCCCACAGACTGAAACTCCTTCCCCACACTCTGAAAACTCTTCCCCACACACTGAAATCTCTTCCCCGAACACTGAAACCACTTCCCCACACACTGAAACCCCTTCCCCACACACTGAAACCTCTTCTCCACACACTGAAACCTCTTCCCCACACACTGAAACCCCTTCCCCACGCACTGAAACCTACTCCACACACACTGAAACATCTTCCCCACACACTGAAACCTCTTCCCCACACACTGAAACTCCTTCCCCACGCAATGAAACCTCTTCAACACACACTGAAACATCTTCCCCACACACTGAAACCTCTTCCCCACACGTTGAAACTTCTTACAAACCCACTGAATCCCATCCCCACACACTGAAACCTTTCCCTACACACTGAAAACCCATCCCCACAACTGAAACCTGTACCCCACACACTGAAACCTCTTCCCCACACACTGAAAACCTTCCGCACACACTGAAACCCCTTCTCCACAGACTGAAACCCCTCCAGCACACACTGAAACCCATCCCCACACACTGAAATCTCTTCCCCACAAACTGAAACCCATCCCCACACACTGAAACCCCTTCCCCGCACAATGATACGCCTTCCCCACACACTGAAACCCCTTCCCCACGCACTGAAACCTCTTCCCCACACACTGAAATCCCTTCCCCACAAACTGAAACCCATCCCCAAAGACTGAAACACATCCCCACAGGTTGAAACCCCTTCCCCTCACACTGAAACCCATCCCCACACACTGAAACCTCTTCCACACACACAGAAAGCCATCCCCACACACTGAAACCTCTTCCCCACACACTGAAACCACTTCCCCAAACACAGAAAGCCTTCCCCACACACTGAAACCCCTTTCCCACACACTGAAACCAGTTCCCCACACACTGAAAACTCTTCCACACAGACAGAACCCCCTTCCCCACACACTGAAAACCATCCCCACACACTGAAAACTCTTCCACACAGACAGAACCCCCATCCCCACACACTGAAACCCTTCCCCACACACTGAAACCTCTTCCCACACACTGAAACCTCTTCCCCACACACTGAAACGCCGTCCCCGCACACTGAAACCTCTTTCCCACACACTGAATCCCCTTCACCACACCCTGAAACCCCTTCCCCACACACTGAAACCTCTTCCCCACGCACTGAAACCACTTCCCCACAGACTGAAACTCCTTCCCCACACTCTGAAAACTCTTCCCCACACACTGAAATCTCTTCCCCGAACATTGAAACCACTTCCCCACACACTGAAACCCCTTCCCCACACACTGAAACCTCTTCTCCACACACTGAAACCTCTTCCACACACACTGAATCTCCTTCCCCACGCAATGAAACCTCTTCAACACACACTGAAACATCTTCCCCACACACTGAAACCTCTTCCCCACACGCTGAAACTTCTTCCAAACCCACTGAATCCCATCCCCACACACTGAAACCTTTCCCTACACACTGAAAACCCATCCCCACAACTGAAACCTGTACCCCACACACTGAAACCTCTTCCCCACACACTGAAAACCTTCCCCACACACTGAAACCACTTCTCCACAGACTGAAACCCCTCCAGCACACACTGAAACCCATCCCCACACACTGAAATCTCTTCCCCAAAAACTGAAACCCATCCCCACACACTGAAACCCCTTCCACACGCACTGAAACATCTTCCACACAAACTGAAACACCTTCCACACACACTGAAACCCCTTCCCCGCACAATGATACGCCTTCCCCACACACTGAAACCCCTTCCCCAGGCACTGAAACCTCTTCCCCGCACACTGAAATCCCTTCCCCACAAACTGAAACCCATCCCCAAAGACTGAAACACATCCCCACAGGTTGAAACCCCTTCCCCTCACACTGAAACCCATCCCCACACACTGAAACCTCTTCCACACACACAGAAAGCCATCCCCACACACTGAATCCCCTTATCCACACACTGAAACATCTTTCCCACACACTGAAACATCTTCCCCACACACTGAAACCCCTTCCCCACACACTGAAACCCCTTCCCCACACACTGAAACCCATCCCCACACACTGAAACCCCTTATCCACACACTGAAACCCCTTTCCCACACACTGAAACCTCTTCCCCACACACTGAAACCTCTTCCGCACAGACAGAAACCCCTTCCCCACACACTGAAAACCATCCCCACACACTGACACCTCATCCCCACACACTGACACCTCATCCCCACACACTGAAACCCCTTCCGCACACACTGAAACCCATCCACGCACACTGAAACCCTTCCCCACACATTGAAACCTCTTCCCACACATTGAAACATCTTCGCCACAGAATGAAAATCTTCCCCACACACTGAAACTTCTTCCCCACACACTGGAACCCCTTCCCCGCACACTGAAACCTCTTTCCCACACACTGTTTCCCCTTCCCCACACACTGAAACCCCTTCCCCACACACTGAAACCTCTTCCCCACACACGGAAACCTCTTCCCCACAGACTGAAACCACTTCCCCACACACTGAATCCCCTTCACCACAAACGGAAACCCCTTCCCCACACAATGAAATCTCTTCCCCACACACTGAAAGCACTTCCACACATACTGAAACCCTTCCCCACACACTGAAACCTCTTCCCCACACAGCGAAACCCCTACCACACGCACTTAAACCTCTTCCACACACACTGAAACCTCTTCCCCAAACACTGAAACCTCTTCCCCACACACTGAAACTCCTTCCCCACACACTGAGACCTCTTCACCACACGCTGAATCTTCTTCCACACCCACTGAAACCCATCCCCACTCACTTGAAATCCCTTACACACACACTGTAAACCCTTCCCCGCACACTGAAACCCCTTCCCCTCGCACTGAAACCCCTTCCCCACACGCTGAAACCCCTTCCCCACAAACTGAAACCCATCCCCATAGACTGAAACACATCCCCACAGACTGAAACCCCTTCCCCACACACTGAAACCCATCCCCACACACTGAAAACTCTTCCACACACACTGAAACCTTTCCCTGCAGACGTAAACCCTTCCCCACACTCTGAAACCTCTTCCCCACAAACTGAAACACCTTCCCCAAACACAGAAAGCCATCCCTGCACAATGAAACCTCTTCACCACAAACTGAAACCGCTTCCCCACACACTGACACACATCCCCACACACTGAAACCTCTTCCCCACACACTGCAACCTCTTCCCCACACACTGAAACCCCTTCCCCACACACAGAAACCCCTTCCCCACACACAGAAACCCCTCCCCCACACACTGAAACATCTTCCCCACACACTGAAACCCCTTCCCCACAGACTGAAACCACTTCCTCACACACTGAAACCTCTTACCCCTCACGCTGAAACCTCTTCCCCACACACTGAAACCCCTTATCCACGCACTGAAACCCCGTTCCCACACACTGAAACCAGTTCCCCACACACTGAAAACTCTTCCACACAGACAGAACCCCTTTCCCCACACACAGAAAACCATCCCCACACACTGAAACCTCATCCCCACACACTGAAACCCCTTCCCCACACACTGAAACCCCTTCCCCACACACTGAAACCCTTCCCCACACACTGAAACCTCTTCCCCACACGCTGCAACCTCTTGCCCACACACTGAAACCCCTTCCCAACACACAGAAACCCCTTCCCCACACACTGAAACCCCTTCCCCACACTCTGAAACCCCTTCCCCACACTCTGAAACCCCTTCCCCACACTCTGAAACCCCTTCCCCACACACTGAAACCCATCCCCACACACTGAAACCCATCCCCACACACTGAAACCCATCCCCACACACTGAAACCTCTTCCCCACACACTGCAACCTCTTGCCCACACACTGAAACCCCTTCCCCACACACAGAAACCCCTTCCCCACACACTGAAACCCATCCCCACACACTGAAAACCCTTCCACACACATTGAAACCTCTTCTTCACAAACTGAAACCCCTTCCCCACACACGGAAACATCTTCTGCACACACTGAAACCCCTTCCCTACACACTGAAACCCATCCCCACAAACAGAAACCTGCACCCCACACACTGAAACCTCTTCCGCACACACTGAAAACCTTCCCCCACACTGAAACCCCTTCCCCACACACTGAAACCCATCCCCACACACTGAAAACTCTTACCCACACACTGCAACCTCTTCCGCACACACTGCAACCTCTTCCCCAAACACTGAAACCCCTTCCCCACACACATAACCCCCTTCCCCACACACTGAAACCTCATCCCCACACACTGAAACCTCTTCCCCGCACACTGAAACCATCCCCACACGTGGAAACCCTTCCAAACACACTGAAACATCTTCCCACACACTGAAACCTCTTCGCCACAGACTGAAACCCTTCCCCACACACTAAAACCTCCTCCCCACACACTGAAACCTCTTCCCCACACACTGAAACGCCTTCCCCGCACACTGAAACCTCTTTCCCACACACTGAATCCCCTTCACCACACCCTGAAACCCCTTCCCCACACACTGAAGCCTCTTCCCCACGCACTGAAACCTCTTCCCCACAGACTGAAACACTTATGCACACACTGAAACCTCTTCCCCACACACTGAAACCCCTTCCCCACGCACTGAAACCTACTCCACACACACTGAAACATCTTCCCCACACACTGAAACCTCTTCCCCACACACTGAAACTCCTTCCCCACGCAATGAAACCTCTTCAACACACACTGAAACATCTTCCCCACACACTGAAACCTCTTCCCCACAAGCTGAAACTTCTTCCAAACCCACTGAATCCCATCCCCACACACTGAAACCTTTCCCGACACACTGAAAACCCATCCCCACAACTGAAACCTGTACCCCACACACTGAAACCTCTTCCCCACACACTGAAAACCTTCCCCACACATTGAAACCCCTTCTCCACAGACTGAAACCCCTCCAGCACACACTGAAACCCATCCCTACACACTGAAATCTCTTCCCCACAAACTGAAACCCATCCCCACACACTGAAACCCCTTCCACACGCACTGAAACATCTTCCACACAAACTCAAACACCTTCCACACACACTGAAACCCCTTCCCCGCACAATGATACGCCTTCCCCACACACTGAAACCCCTTCCCCACTGACTGAAACCTCTTCCCCACACACTGAAATCCCTTCCCCACAAACTGAAACCCATCCCCAAAGACTGAAACACATCCCCACAGGTTGAAACCCCTTCCCCTCACACTGAAACCCATCCCCACACACTGAAACCTCTTCCCCACACTCTGAAACCCATTCCCCACACACTGAAACCCATCCCCACACACTGAAACCCTTCCCCACACACTGAAACCTCTTCCCACACACTGAAACCTCTTCCCCACACACTGAAACGCCGTCCCCGCACACTGAAACCTCTTCCCCACGCACTGAAACCACTTCCCCACAGACTGAAACTCCTTCCCCACACTCTGAAAACTCTTCCCCACACACTGAAATCTCTTCCCCGAACACTGAAACCACTTCCCCACACACTGAAACCCCTTCCCCACACACTGAAACCTCTTCTCCACACACTGAAACCTCTTCCCCACACACTGAAACCCCTTCCCCACGCACTGAAACCTACTCCACACACACTGAAACATCTTCCCCACACACTGAAACCTCTTCCCCACACACTGAAACTCCTTCCCCACGCAATGAAACCTCTTCAACACACACTGAAACATCTTCCCCACACACTGAAACCTCTTCCCCACACGTTGAAACTTCTTACAAACCCACTGAATCCCATCCCCACACACTGAAACCTTTCCCTACACACTGAAAACCCATCCCCACAACTGAAACCTGTACCCCACACACTGAAACCTCTTCCCCACACACTGAAAACCTTCCGCACACACTGAAACCCCTTCTCCACAGACTGAAACCCCTCCAGCACACACTGAAACCCATCCCCACACACTGAAATCTCTTCCCCACAAACTGAAACCCATCCCCACACACTGAAACCCCTTCCCCGCACAATGATACGCCTTCCCCACACACTGAAACCCCTTCCCCACGCACTGAAACCTCTTCCCCACACACTGAAATCCCTTCCCCACAAACTGAAACCCATCCCCAAAGACTGAAACACATCCCCACAGGTTGAAACCCCTTCCCCTCACACTGAAACCCATCCCCACACACTGAAACCTCTTCCACACACACAGAAAGCCATCCCCACACACTGAAACCTCTTCCCCACACACTGAAACCACTTCCCCAAACACAGAAAGCCTTCCCCACACACTGAAACCCCTTCCCCACACACTGAAACCCATCCACACACACTGAATCCCCTTATCCACACACTGAAACATCTTTCCCACACACTGAAACATCTTCCCCACACACTGAAACCCCTTCCCCACACACTGAAACCCCTTCCCCACACACTGAAACCCATCCCCACACACTGAAACCCCTTATCCACACACTGAAACCCCTTTCCCACACACTGAAACCTCTTCCCCACACACTGAAACCTCTTCCGCACAGACAGAAACCCCTTCCCCACACACTGAAAACCATCCCCACACACTGACACCTCATCCCCACACACTGACACCTCATCCCCACACACTGAAACCCCTTCCGCCCACACTGAAACCCATCCACGCACGCTGAAACCCTTCCCCACACATTGAAACCTCTTCGCACACATTGAAACATCTTCGCCACAGAATGAAAATCTTCCCCACACACTGAAACTTCTTCCCCACACACTGGAACCCCTTCCCTGCACACTGAAACCTCTTTCCCACACACTGATTCCCCTTCACCACACACTGAAACCCCTTCCCCACACACTGAAACCTCTTCCCCACACACGGAAACCTCTTCCCCACAGACTGAAACCACTTCCCCACACACTGAATCCCCTTCACCACAAACTGAAACCCCTTCCCCACACAATGAAATCTCTTCCCCACACACTGAAAGCCCTTCCACACATACTGAAACCCTTCCCCACACACTGAAACCTCTTCCCCACACAGCGAAACCCCTACCACACGCACTGAAACCTCTTCCACACACACTGAAACCTCTTCCCCAAACACTGAAACCTCTTCCCCACACACTGAATCTCCTTCCCCACACACTGAAACCTCTTCACCACACGCTGAAACTTCTTCCACACCCACTGAAACCCATCCCCACTCACTTGAAATCCCTTACACACACACTGTAAACCCTTCCCCGCACACTGAAACCCCTTCCCCTCGCACTGAAACCCCTTCCCCACACGCTGAAACCCCTTCCCCACAAACTGAAACCCATCCCCACAGACTGAAACACATCCCCACAGACTGAAACCCCTTCCCCACACACTGAAACCCATCCCCACACACTGAAAACTCTTCCACACACACTGAAACATTTTCCTGCAGACTTAAACCCTTCCCCACACTCTGAAACCTCTTCCCCACAAACTGAAACCCCTTCCCCAAACACAGAAAGCCATCCCTGCACAATGAAACCTCTTCCCCACAAACTAAAACCGCTTCCCCACACACTGACAGCCATCCCCACACACTGAAACCTCTTCCCCACGCACTGCAACCTCTTCCCCACACACTGAAACCCCTTCCCCACACACAGAAACCCCTTCCCCACACACTGAAACATCTTCCCCACACACTGAAACCCCTTCCCCACAGACTGAAACCACTTCCCCACACATTGAAACCTCTTCCCCCTCACGCTGAAACCTCTTCCCCACACACTGAAACTCCTTATCCACGCACTGAAACCCCTTTCCCACACACTGAAACCAGTTCCCCACACACTGAAAACTCTTCCACACAGACAGAACCCCCTTCCCCACACACTGAAAACCATCCCCACACACTGAAAACTCTTCCACACAGACAGAACCCCCATCCCCACACACTGAAACCCTTCCCCACACACTGAAACTTCTTCCCACACACTGAAACCTCTTCCCCACACACTGAAACGCCGTCCCCGCACACTGAAACCTCTTTCCCACACACTGAATCCCCTTCACCACACCCTGAAACCCCTTCCCCACACACTGAAACCTCTTCCCCACGCACTGAAACCACTTCCCCACAGACTGAAACTCCTTCCCCACACTCTGAAAACTCTTCCCCACACACTGAAATCTCTTCCCCGAACACTGAAACCACTTCCCCACACACTGAAACCCCTTCCCCACACACTGAAACCTCTTCTCCACACACTGAAACCTCTTCCACACACACTGAAACTCCTTCCCCACGCAATGAAACCTCTTCAACACACACTGAAACATCTTCCCCACACACTGAAACCTCTTCCCCACACGCTGAAACTTCTTCCAAACCCACTGAATCCCATCCCCACACACTGAAACCTTTCCCTACACACTGAAAACCCATCCCCACAACTGAAACCTGTACCCCACACACTGAAACCTCTTCCCCACACACTGAAAACCTTCCCCACACACTGAAACCCCTTCTCCACAGACTGAAACCCCTCCAGCACACACTGAAACCCATCCCCACACACTGAAATCTCTTCCCCAAAAACTGAAACCCATCCCCACACACTGAAACCCCTTCCACACGCACTGAAACATCTTCCACACAAACTGAAACACCTTCCACACACACTGAAACCCCTTCCCCGCACAATGATACGCCTTCCCCACACACTGAAACCCCTTCCCCAGGCACTGAAACCTCTTCCCCACACACTGAAATCCCTTCCCCACAAACTGAAACCCATCCCCAAAGACTGAAGCACATCCCCACAGGTTGAAACCCCTTCCCCTCACACTGAAACCCATCCCCACACACTGAAACCTCTTCCACACACACAGAAAGCCATCCCCACACACTGAAACCTCTTCCCCACACACTGAAACCACTTCCCCAAACACAGAAAGCCTTCCCCACACACTGAAACCCCTTCCCCACACACTGAAACCCATCCACACACACTGAATCCCCTTATCCACACACTGAAACATCTTTCCCACACACTGAAACATCTTCCCCACACACTGAAACCCCTTCCCCACACACTGAAACCCCTTCCCCACTAACTGAAACCCATCCCCACACACTGAAACCCCTTATCCACACACTGAAACCCCTTTCCCACACACTGAAACCTCTTCCCCACACACTGAAACCTCTTCCGCACAGACAGAAACCCCTTCCCCACACACTGAAAACCATCCCCACACACTGACACCTCATCCCCACACACTGACACCTCATCCCCACACACTGAAACCCCTTCCGCACACACTGAAACCCATCCACGCACGCTGAAACCCTTCCCCACACATTGAAACCTCTTCCCACACATTGAAACATCTTCGCCACAGAATGAAAATCTTCCCCACACACTGAAACTTCTTCCCCACACACTGGAACCCCTTCCCCGCACACTGAAACCTCTTTCCCACACATTGTTTCCCCTTCCCCACACACTGAAACCCCTTCCCCACACACTGAAACCTCTTCCCCACACACAGAAACCTCTTCCCCACAGACTGAAACCACTTCCCCACACACTGAATCCCCTTCACCACAAACGGAAACCCCTTCCCCACACAATGAAATCTCTTCCCCACACACTGAAAGCACTTCCACACATACTGAAACCCTTCCCCACACACTGAAACCTCTTCCCCACACAGCGAAACCCCTACCACACGCACTTAAACCTCTTCCACACACACTGAAACCTCTTCCCCAAACACTGAAACCTCTTCCCCACACACTGAAACTCCTTCCCCACACACTGAGACCTCTTCACCACACGCTGAATCTTCTTCCACACCCACTGAAACCCATCCCCACTCACTTGAAATCCCTTACACACACACTGTAAACCCTTCCCCGCACACTGAAACCCCTTCCCCTCGCACTGAAACCCCTTCCCCACACGCTGAAACCCCTTCCCCACAAACTGAAACCCATCCCCATAGACTGAAACACATCCCCACAGACTGAAACCCCTTCCCCACACACTGAAACCCATCCCCACACACTGAAAACTCTTCCACACACACTGAAACCTTTCCCTGCAGACGTAAACCCTTCCCCACACTCTGAAACCTCTTCCCCACAAACTGAAACACCTTCCCCAAACACAGAAAGCCATCCCTGCACAATGAAACCTCTTCCCCACAAACTGAAACCGCTTCCCCACACACTGACACCCATCCCCACACACTGAAACCTCTTCCCCACACACTGCAACCTCTTCCCCACACACTGAAACCCCTTCCCCACACACAGAAACCCCTTCCCCACACACAGAAACCCCTTCCCCACACACTGAAACATCTTCCCCACACACTGAAACCCCTTCCCCACAGACTGAAACCACTTCCCCACACACTGAAACCTCTTACCCCTCACGCTGAAACCTCTTCCCCACACACTGAAACCCCTTATCCACGCACTGAAACCCCGTTCCCACACACTGAAACCCCTTCCCAACACACAGAAACCCCTTCCCCACACACTGAAACCCCTTCCCCACACTCTGAAACCCCTTCCCCACACTCTGAAACCCCTTCCCCACACTCTGAAACCCCTTCCCCACACACTGAAACCCTTCCCCACACACTGAAACCCATCCCCACACACTGAAACCTCTTTCCCACACGCTGCAACCTCTTGCCCACACACTGAAACCCCTTCCCAACACACAGAAACCCCTTCCCCACACACTGAAACCCCTTCCCCACACTCTGAAACCCCTTCCCCACACTCTGAAACCCCTTCCCCACACTCTGAAACCCCTTCCCCACACACTGAAACCCTTCCCCACACACTGAAACCCATCCCCACACACTGAAACCCATCCCCACACACTGAAACCCATCCCCACACACTGAAACCTCTTCCCCACACACTGCAACCTCTTGCCCACACACTGAAACCCCTTCCCCACACACAGAAACCCCTTCCCCTCACACTGAAACCCATCCCCACACACTGAAAACCCTTCCACACACATTGCAACCTCTTCTTCACAAACTGAAACCCCTTCCCCACACACGGAAACATCTTCTGCACACACTGAAACCCCTTCCCTACACACTGAGACCCATCCCCACAAACAGAAACCTGCACCCCACACACTGAAACCTCTTCCGCACACACTGAAAACCTTCCCCACACACTGAAACCCCTTCCCCACACACTGAAACCCATCCCCACACACTGAAACCTCTTACCCACACACTGCAACCTCTTCCCCACACACTGCAACCTCTTCCCCACACACTGAAACCCCTTCCCCACACACATAACCCCCTTCCCCACACACTGAAACCTCATCCCCACACACTGAAACCCCTTCCCCACACACTGAAACGCATCCCCACACGTTGAAACCCTTCCCCACATACTGAAACCTCTTCCCACACACTGAAACCTCTTCGCCACAGACTGAAACCCTTCCCCACACACTAAAACCTCTTCCCCACGCACTGAAACCTCTTCACCACACCCTGAAACCCCTTCCCCACACACTGAAACCTCTTCCCCACGCACTGAAACCACTTCCCCACAGACTGAAACCCCTTCCACACAATCTGAAAACTCTGCCCCACACACTGAAATCTCTTCCCCGCACACTGAAACCACTTCCCCACACACTGAAACCCCTTCCCCACACACTGAAACCTCTTCTCCACACACTGAAACCTCTTCCACACAGACTGAAACACTTCCGCACACACTGAAACCTCTTCCCCACACACTGAAACCCCTTCCCCACGCACTGAAACCTCCTCCACACACACTGAAACATCTTCCCCACACACAGAAACCTCTTCCCCACTCACTGAAACTCCTTCCCCACGCAATGAAACCTCTTCAACACACACAGAAACATCTTCCCCACATACTGAAACCTCTTCCCCACACGCTGAAACTTCTTCCAAACCCACTGAATCCCATCCCCGCAAACTGAAACCCCTTCCCCAAACACAGAAAGCCATCCCTGCACAATGAAACCTCTTCCACCACAAACTGAAACCGCTTCCCCACACACTGACACCCATCCCCACACACTGAAACCTCTTCCCCACACACTGCAACCTTTTCCCCACGCACTGAAACCCCTTCCCCACACACAGAAACCCCTTCCCCACACACTGAAACATCTTCCCCACACACTGAAACCCCTTCCCCACAGACTGAAACCACTTCCCCACACACTGAAACCTCTTCCCCCTCACGCTGAAACCTCTTCCCCACACACTGAAACCCCTTATACACGCACTGAAACCCCTTTCCCACACACTGAAACCAGTTCCCCACACACTGAAAACTCTTCCACACAGACAGAACCCCCTTCCCCACACACAGAAAACCATCCCCACACACTGAAACCTCATCCCCACACACTGAAACCCCTTCCCCACACACTGAAACCCCTTCCCCACACACTGAAACCCTTCCCCACACACTGAAACCTCTTCCCCACACACTGCAACCTCTTGCCCACACACTGAAACCCCTTCCCCACACACAGAAACCCCTTCCCCACACACTGAAACCCATTCCCCACACTCTGAAACCCCTTCCCCACACCCTGAAACCCCTTCCCCACACACTGAAACCCTTCCCCACACACTGAAACCCATCCCCACACACTGAAACCCATCCCGACACACTGAAACCTCTTCCCCACACACTGCAACCTCTTGCCCACACACTGAAACCCCTTCCCCACACACAGAAACCCCTTCCCCACACACTGAAACCCATCTCCACACACTGAAAAAACCTTCCACACACATTGAAACCTCTTCTTCACAAACTAAAACCCCTTCCCCACACACGGAAACATCTTCCGCACACACTGTAACCCCTTCCCTACACACTGAAACCCATTCCCACAAACAGAAACCTGCACCCCACACACTGAAACCTCTTCCGCACACACTGAAAACCTTCCCCACACACTGAAACCCCTTCCCCACACACTGAAACCCATCCCCACACACTGAAACCTCTTACCCACACACTGCAACCTCTTCCCCACACACTGCAACCTCTTCCCCACACACTGAAACCCCTTCCCCACACACATAACCCCCTTCCCCACACACTGAAACCTCATCCCCACACACTGAAACCCCTTCCCCACACACTGAAACGCATCCCCACACGTTGAAACCCTTCCCCACACGTTGAAACCCTTCCCCACACACTGAAACCTCTTCCCACACACTGAAACCTCTTCGCCACAGACTGAAACCCTTCCCCACACACTAAAACCTCTTCCCCACGCACTGAAACCACTTCCCCACACACTGAAACGCCTTCCCCACACACTGAAACCTCTTTCCCACACACATAATCCCCTTCACCACACCCTGAAACCCCTTCCCCACACACTGAAACCTCTTCCCCACGCACTGAAACCACTTCCCCACAGACTGAAACCCCTTCCACACACTCTGAAAACTCTTCCCCACACACTGAAATCTCTTCCCCGCACACTGAAACCACTTCCCCACACACGGAAACCCCTTCCCCACACACTGAAACCTCTTCTCCACACACTGAAACCTCTTCCACACAGACTGAAACACTTCCGCACACACTGAAACCTCTTCCCCACACACTGAAACCCCTTCCCCACGCACTGAAACCTCCTCCACACACACTGAAACATCTTCTCCACACACTGAAACCTCTTCCCCACACACTGAAACTCCTTCCCCACGCAATGAAACCTCTTCAACACACACTGAAACATCTTCCCCACACACTGAAACCTCTTCCCCACACGCTGAAACTTCTTCCAAACCCACTGAATCCCATCCCCACACACTGAAACCTTTCCCTACACACTGAAAACCCATCCCCACAACTGAAACCTGTACCCCACACACTGAAACCTCTTCCCCACACACTGAAAACCTTCCCCACACACTGAAACCCCTTCTCCACAGACTGAAACCCATCCCCACACACTGAAACCGCTTCCACACACACTGAAACATCTTCCACACAAACTGAAACACCTTCCACACACACTGAAACCCCTTCCCCGCACAATGATACGCCTTCCCCACACACTGAAACCCCTTCCCCACGCACTGAAACCTCTTCCACACACACTGAAATCCCTTCCCCACAAACTGAAACCCATCCCCAAAATTCTGAAACACATCCCCACAGGTTGAAACCCCTTCCCCTCACACTGAAACCCATCCCCACACACTGAAACCTCTTCCACACACACAGAAAGCCATCCCCACACACTGAAACATCTTCTCCACACTCTGAAACAACTTCCCCAAACACTGAAAGCCATCCCCACTCACTGAAACCTCTTCCCCACACACGGAAACCCCTTCCCCACACACTGAAACCCATCCACACACACTGAATCCCCTTATCCACACACTGAAACACCTTTCCCACACACTGAAACCTCTTCCCCACACACTGAAACCCCTTCCCCACACACTGAAACCCATCCCCACACACTGAAACACCTTATCCACACACTGAAACTCCATTCCCACACACTGAAACCTCTTCCGCACAGACAGAAACCCCTTCCCCACACACTGAAAACCATCCCCACACACTGACACCTCATCCCCACACACTGAAACCCCTTCCCCACTCACTGAAAACCCTTCCCACACACTGAAACACATCCCCACACACTGAAAACTCTTCCCCACACACTGAAACCTCTTCCCCACACACTGAAACCTCTTACCCACACACTGAAACCCCTTCCCCACACACTGAAACCTATCCCCACACACTGAAACCCCTTCCGCACACACTGAAACCCATCCACGCACACTGAAACCCTTCCCCACACATTGAAACCTCTTCCCACACATTGAAACATCTTCGCCACAGAATGAAATCCTTCCCCACACACTGGATCCCCTTCCCACAAACTGAAACCTCTTTCCCACACACTGATTCCCCTTCACCACACACTGAAACCCCTTCCCCACACACTGAAACCTCTTCCCCACACACGGAAACCTCTTCCCCACAGACTGAAACCACTTCCCCACACACTGAATCCCCTTCACCACAAATTGAAACCCCTTCCCCACACAATGAACCCTCTTCCCCACACACTGAAAGCACTTCCACACATACTGAAACCCTTCCCCACACACTGAAACCTCTTCCCCACACAGCGAAACCCCTTCCCCACGCACTGAAACCTCTTCCACACACACTGAAACCTCTTCCCCAAACACTGAAACCTCTTCCCCACACACTGAAACTCCCTCCCCACACACTGAAACTCCTTCCCCACACACTAAAACCTCTTCACCACACGCTGAAACTTCTTCCACACCCACTGAAACCCATCCCCACTCACTTGAAATCCCTTACACACACACTGAAACCTCTTCCACACACAATGAAACCCATTCCCCACAAACGGAAACCCCTTCCGCGCACACTGAAACGCCATCCCCACACACTGAAACCATTCCCCACACACTGAAACCTCTTCCCCACACACTGAAACCTCTTCCCCACACACTGAAACCTCTTCCCCACACACTGAAACTCCTTCCCCACACACTGAAACCTCTTCCCCACACACTGAAACCTCTTCCCCACACGCTGAATCTTCTTCCACAACCACTGAAACCCATCCCCACACACTGAAACCCCTTCCACACACACTGAAACCTCTTCCACACAAACTGAAACCCCTTCCCCAGACACTGAAACCCCTTCCACACACACTGTAAACCCTTCCCCGCACACTGAAACCCCTTCCCCACGCACTAAAACCCCTTCCCCACACGCTGAAACCCCTTCCCCACAAACTGAAACCCATCCCCACAGACTGAAACACATCCCCACAGACTGAAACCCCTTCCCCACACACTGAAACTCATCCCCACGCACTGAAACCTCTTCCACACACACTGAAACCTTTCCCTACAGACTGAAACCCTTCCCCACACACAGGAACGAACCTCTTCCCCACAAACTGAAACCCATTCCCCACACACAGAAAACCATCCCCACACACTGAAACCTCTTCCCCACACACTGAAAGCCCTTCCCCACACAGTGAAACCCATCCCCACACACTGAAACCTCTTCCCCACACACTGCAACCTCTTCCCCACACACTGAAACCCCTTCCCCACACACTGGAACCCCTCCCCACACACTGAAAACTCTTCCCCACACACTGAAACTCCTTCCCCACACACTGAAACCTCTTCAACACACACTGAAACATCATCCCCACACACTGAAACCTCTTCCCCACACGCTGAAACTTCTTCCAAACCCACTGAATCCCATCCCCACACACTGAAACCTTTCCCTACACACTGAAAACCCATCCCCACAACTGAAACCTGTACCCCACACACTGAAACCTCTTCCCCACACACTGAAAACCTTCCCCACACACTGAAATCCCTTCTCCACAGACTGAAACCCCTCCAGCACACACTGAAACCCATCCCCACACACTGAAATCTCTTCCCCACAAACTGAAACCCATCCCCACACACTGAAACCCCTTCCACACACACTGAAACATCTTCCACACAAACTGAAACACCTTCCACACACACTGAAACCCCTTCCCCGCACAATGATACGCCTTCCCCACACACTGAAACCCCTTCCCCAGGCACTGAAACCTCTTCCACACACACTGAAATCCCTTCCCCACAAACTGAAACCCATCCCCAAAGACTGAAACACATCCCCACAGGTTGAAACCCCTTCCCCTCACACTGAAACCCATCCCCACACACTGAAACCTCTTCCACACACACAGAAAGCCATCCCCACACACTGAAACCTCTTCCCCACACTCTGAAACCACTTCCCCAAACACTGAAAGCCATCCCCACACACTGAAACCTCTTCCCCACACACTGAAACCCCTTCCCCACACACTGAAACCCATCCACACACACTGAATCCCCTTATCCACACACTGAAACACCTTTCCCACACACTGAAACCTCTTCCCCACACACTGAAACCCCTTCCCCACACACTGAAACCCATCCCCACACACTGAAACACCTTATCCACACACTGAAACTCCTTTCCCACACACTGAAACCTCTTCCGCACAGACAGAAACCCCTTCCCCACACACTGAAAACCATCCACACACACTGACACCTCATCCCCACTCACTGAAACCCCTTCCCCACACACTGAAAACCCTTCCCCACACACTGAAACACATCCCCACACACTGAAAACTCTTCCCCACACACTGAAACCTCATCCCCACACACTGAAACCTCTTCCCCACACACTGAAACCCCTTCCCCACACACTGAACCTATCCCCACACACTGAAACCCCTTCCGCACACACTGAAACCCATCCACGCACACTGAAACCCTTCCCCACACATTGAAACCTCTTCCCACACATTGAAACATCTTCGCCACAGAATGAAATCCTTCCCCACACACTGAAACTTCTTCCCCACACACTGGAACCCCTTCCCCGCACACTGAAACCTCTTTCCCACACACTGATTCCCCTTCACCACACACTGAAACCCCTTCCCCACACACTGAAACCTCTTCCCCACACATGGAAACCTCTTCCCCACAGACTGAAACCACTTCCCCACACACTGAATCCCCTTCACCACAAACTGAAACCCCTTCCCCACACAATGAAACCTCTTCCCCACACACTGAAAGCACTTCCACACATACTGAAACCCTTCCCCACACACTGAAACCTCTTCCCCACACAGCGAAAGCCCTTCCCCACGCACTGAAACATCTTCCACACACACTGAAACCTCTTCCCCAAACACTGAAACCTCTTCCCCACACACTGAAACACCTTCCCCACACACTAAAACCTCTTCACCACACGCTGAAACTTCTTCCACACCCACTGAAACCCATCCCCACTCACTTGAAATCCCTTACACACACACTGAAACCTCTTCCACACACACTGAAACCCATTCCCCACAAACGGAAACCCCTTCCGCGCACGCTGAATCTTCTTCCACAACCACTGAAACCCATCCCCACACACTGAATCCCCTTCCACACACACTGAAACCTCTTCCACACAAACTGAAACCCCTTCCCCAGACACTGAAACCCCTTCCACACACACTGTAAACCCTTCCCCGCACACTGAAACCCCTTCCCCACGCACTGAAACCCCATCCCCACACGCTGAAACCCCTTCCCCACAAACTGAAATCCATCCCCACAGACTGAAACACATCCCCACAGACTGAAACCCCTTCCCCACACACTGAAACTCATCCCCACGCACTGAAACCTCTTCCACACACACTGAAACCTTTCCCTACAGACTGAAACCCTTCCCCACACACAGGAACCTCTTCCCCACAAACTGAAACCCATTCCCCACACACAGAAAGCCATCCCCACACACTGAAACCTCTTCCCCACACACTGAAAGCCCTTCCCCACACAGTGAAACCCATCCCCACACACTGAAACCTCTTCCCCACACACTGCAACCTCTTCCCCACACACTGAAACCCCTTCCCCACACACTGGAACCCCTTCCCCACACACTGAAACCTCTTACCCACACACTGAAACCCCTTACCCACAGACTGTAACCACTTCCCCACACACAGAAATCTCTTCCCCACACACTGAAACCTCTTCCCGACACACTGAAACCTCTTCCCGACACACTGAAACCCCTTATCCACACATTGAAACCCCTTTCACACACACTGCAACCTCTTCCCCACATACGGAACCCTCTTCCGCACAGACTGAAACCCCTTCCCCACACACTGAAAACCATCCCCACACACTGAAACCTCATCCCCACACACTGAAACCCCTTCCCCACACACTGAAACCCCTTCCCCACACACTGAAACCCAACCCCACACACTGAAACCTCATCCCCACACATTGAAACCCCTTCCCCACACACTGAAACCCATCCCCACACACTGAAACCCCTTCCCCACACTCTGAAACCCATCCCCACACACTGAAAACCTTCCCCACGCACTGAAAACCTTCCCCACACTCTGAAACCTCTTCACACAGATGGAACCCTCTTCCCCACACAGTGAAACCCCTTTGCCGCACACTGAAACCTCTTTCCCACACACTGAATCCCCTTCACACACACTGAAACCTCATCCCCACACACTGAAACCTCTTCCCCACGCACTGAAACATCTTCCCCACACACTGAAACCACTTCCCCACACACTGAAACCACTTCCCCACACACTGAAACACCTTCCCCACACACTGAAACACCTTCCCCACACACTGAAACCTCTTCCCCACACACTGAAACCTCTTCCCCACACACTGAAACCTCTTCCCCACACACTGAAACCTATCCCCACACACTGAAACCCCTTCCGCACACACTGAAACCCATCCACGCACACTGAAACCCTTCCCCACACATTGAAACCTCTTCCCACACATTGAAACATCTTCGCCACAGAATGAAATCCTTCCCCACACACTGAAACTTCTTCCCCACACACTGGAACCCCTTCCCCGCACACTGAAACCCCTTCCCCGCACACTGAAACCTCTTTCCCACACACTGATTCCCCTTCACCACACACTGAAACCACTTCCCCACACACTGAATCCCCTTCACCACAAACTGAAACCCCTTCCCCACACAATGAAACCTCTTCCCCACACAGCGAAACCCCTTCCCCACGCACTGAAACCTCTTCCACACACACTGAAACCTCTTCCCCAAACACTGAAACCTCTTTACCACACACTGAAACTCCTTGCCCACACACTGAAGCCTCTTCACCACACGCTGAAACGTCTTCCACACCCACTGAAACCCATCCCCACTCACTTGAAATCCCTTACACACACACTGAAACCTCTTCCACACACACTGAAACCCATTCCCCACAAACGGAAACCCCTTCCGCGCACACTGAAACGCCATCCCCACACACTGAAACCATTCCCCACACACTGAAACCTCTTCCCCACACACTGAAACTCCTTCCCCACACACTGAAACCTCTTCCCCACACACTGAAACCTCTTCCCCACACACTGAAACCTCTTCCCCACACGCTGAATCTTCTTCCACAACCACTGAAACCCATCCCCACACACTGAAACCCCTTCCACACACACTGAAACCTCTTCCACACAAACTGAAACCCCTTCCCCAGACACTGAAACCCCTTCCACACACACTGTAAACCCTTCCCCGCACACTGAAACCCCTTCCCCACGCACTGAAACCCCTTCCCCACACGCTGAAACCCCTTCCCCACAAACTGAACCCCATCCCCACAGACTGAAACACATCCCCACAGACTGAAACCCCTTCCCCACACACTGAAACCTCTTCGCCACACACTGAAACTTCTTCCCCACACACTGAAACCTCTTCCCCACACAATCAAACACCTTCCCCACGCACTGAAACCCCTTCCACACAGACTGTAACCCCTTCCCCGCACACTGAAACCCCTTCCCCACACACTGAATCCCCTTCCACACACACGGAAACCCCTTCCCCACACACTGAAACACATTGAAACCCATCCGCTCACACTGAAACCATTCCCCACACAATGAAACCCATCCGCACATACTGAAACCTCTACCCCACACACTGAAACCCCTTATCCACACACTGAAACCCCTTCCCCACAGACTGAAACCTCTTCCCCACACACTGAAACATCTTCCGCACAGACTGTAACCCCTTCCCCAGACATTGAAACCCATTCCCACACACTGAAACCTCCTGCCCACACACTGAAACCCCTTCCCCACACACTGAAACCCCTTCCCCACACACTGAAACCCATCCCCACACACTGAACCCTCTTCCCCAAACACTGAAACCCTTTCCCCACACACTGAAACCCATCACCACACAGTGAAACACATCCCCACACACTGAAATCCTTCCCCACACACTGAAACCCCTTCCCCACACACTGAAACCCATCCCCACACACTGAAACACATCCCCACACACTGAAATCCTTCCCCACGCACTGAAACCTCTTCCACACACACTGAAACCTTTCCCTACAGACTGAAACCCTTCCCCACACACAGGAACCTCTTCCCCACAAACTGAAACCCATTCCCCACACACAGAAAGCCATCCCCACACACTGAAAACTCTTCCCCACACACTGAAAGCCCTTCCCAACACAGTGAAACCCATCCCCACACAATGAAACCTCTTACCCACACACTGAAACCCCTGACCCACAGACTGTAACCACTTCCCCACACACAGAAATCTCTTCCCCACACACTGAAACCTCTTCCCGACACACTGAAACCCCTTATCCACACATTGAAACCCCTTTCACACACACTGAAACCTCTTCCCCACATACAGAACCCTCTTCCGCACAGACTGAAACCCCTTCCCCACACACTGAAAACCATCCCCACACACTGAAACCTCATCCCCACACACTGAAACCCTTCCCCACACACTGAAACCCCTTCCCCACACACTGAAACCCAACCCCACACACTGAAACCTCATCCCCACACACTGAAACCCCTTCCACACACACTGAAACCTCTTCCACACAAACTGAAACCCCTTCCTCAGACACTGAAACCCCTTCCACACACAATGTAACCCATTCCCCGCACACTGAAACCCCTTCCCCACGCACTGAAACCCATTCCCCACACACAGAAACCATTTCCCCACAAACTGAAACCCATCCCCACAGACTGAAACACATCCCCACGCACTGAAACCTCTTCCACACACACTGAAACCTTTCCCGACAGACTGAAACCTTTCCCACACACTGAAGCCTCTTCCCCACAAACTGAAACCCCTTCCCCACGCACTGAAACCTCCTCCACACACACTGAAACATCTTCCCCACACACAGAAACCTCTTCCCCACACACTGAAACTCCTTCCCCACGCACTGAAACCTCTTCCACACACACTGAAACATCTTCGCCACACACTGAAACCTCTTCCCCGCACGCTTAAACTTCTTCCAAACCCACTGCAACCCATCCCCACACACTGAAACCCATCCTCACACACTGAAACCCCTTCCACACACACTGAAACCTCTTCCACACAATCTGAAACACCTTCCCCACACACTGAAACCCCTTCCCCACACACTGAAACCCATCCCCACACACTGAAACCTCTTCCCCACACACTGAAACCCCTTCCCCACACACTGAAACCCATCCCCACAAACTGAAACCCCTTCCTCACACACTGAAACCCTTCCCCACGCATTTAAACCTCTTCGCACACACTGAAACCTCTTCGCCACAAAATGAAACCCTTGTCCACACAGTGAAACCTCTTCCCGACACACTGAAACTTCTTCCCCACACACTGGATCCCCTTCCCCGCACACTTAAACCTCTTTCCGACACACTGATTCCCCTTCACCACAGTCTGAAACCCCTTCCCCACACACTGAAACCTCTTCCCCAGACACGGGAACCTCTTCCCACAGACTGAAACCACTTCCCCACAGACTGAAACCACTTCCCCACACACTGAATCCCCTTCACCACACACTGAAACCCCTTCCCCACACAATGAAACCTCTTCCCCACACACTGAAATCACTTCCCCACAGACTGAAACCCTTCCCCACACACTGAAACCTCTTCCCCACGCAGTGAAACCCCTTCCCCACGCACTGAAACCTCTTCCACACACACTGAAACCTCATCCCCACACACTGAAACCTCTTCCCCACACACTGAAACCTCTTCCCCACACACTGAAACCTCTTCCCCGCACACTGAAACCTCTTCCCCACACATTGAATCCCCTTCACCACACACTGAACCCCCTTCCCCACACACTGAAACCTCTTCCCCACACACTGAATCCACTTCCCCCACAGACAGAAACCCCTTCCCCACACTCTGAAACCTCTTCCCCACACATTGAAACCTCATCCGCACACACTGAAACCCCTTCCCCACACACTGAACCCCCTTCCCCACTCACTGAAATCCATCCCCACACACCGAAACCTCTTCCCCACACACTTAAACCCTTTCCCCACACACTGAAACCCATCCCCACACACTGAAACGGCTTCCCCACACTCTGAAACACATCCCCACACACTGAAAACCTTGCCACACACTGAAACCTCTTCCCCACACACTGAAACCTCTTCCCCACACACTGAAACCTCTTCCCCGCACACTGAAACCTCTTCCCCACACATTGAATCCCCTTCACCACACACTGAACCCCCTTCCCCACACACTGAAACCTCTTCCCCACACACTGAATCCACTTCCCCCACAGACAGAAACCCCTTCCCCACACTCTGAAACCTCTTCCCCACACATTGAAACCTCATCCGCACACACTGAAACCCCTTCCCCACACACTGAACCCCCTTCCCCACTCACTGAAATCCATCCCCACACACCGAAACCTCTTCCCCACACACTTAAACCCTTTCCCCACACACTGAAACCCATCCCCACACACTGAAACGGCTTCCCCACACTCTGAAACACATCCCCACACACTGAAAACCTTGCCACACAATGAAACCTCTTCCCACACACTGAAACCTCTTCGCCACACACTGAAACCTCTTCCCCACACACTGAAACCTCTTCCCCACACAATCAAACACCTTCCCCACGCACTGAAACCCCTTCCACACACACTGTAACCCCTTCCCCGCACACTGAAACCCCTTCCCCACACACTGAATCCCCTTCCACACACACGGAAACCCCTTCCCCACACACTGAAACACATCCCCACACACTGAAACCCGTCCGCTCACACTGAAACCATTCCCCACACAATGAAACCCATCCGCACATACTGAAACCTCTTCCCCACACACTGAAACCCCTTATCCACACACTGAAACCCCTTCCCCACAGACTGAAACCTCTTCCCCACACACTGAAACATCTTCTGCACAGACTGTAACCCCTTCCCCAGACATTGAAACCCATTTCCACACACTGAAACCTCATGCCCACACACTGAAACCCCTTCCCCACACACTGAAACCCCTTCCCCACACACTGAAACCCATCCCCACACACTGAAACCTCTTCCCCAAACACTGAAACCCCTTCCCCACACACTGAAACCCATCCCCACACACTGAAACACATCCCCACACACTGAAATCCTTCCCCACACACTGAAACCTCTTCCCACACACTGAAACCTCTTCGCCACAGACTGCAACCCTTCCCCACCCACTGAAACCTCTTCCCCTCACACTGAAACCTCTTCCCCACACACTGAAAGCACTTCACCGCACACTGAAACCTCTTCCCCACACACTGAAGCCCCTTCACCGCACACTGAAACCCCTTCCCCACAAAATGAAACCTCTTCCGCACAGACTGAAACCACTTCTCCACAGACTGAAACCCCTTCCCCACACTCTGAAACCTCTTCCCCACACACTGAAACTTCTTCCCCTCACAAAGAAACCACTTCCCCACAAACTGAAACACCTTCCCCAAACACTGAAACCTCTTCCCCAAACACTGAAACCCCTTGCCCACAGACTGAAACCCCTTAACCACACACTGAAACACATCCCCACGCACTGAAACCTCTTCCCCAAACACTGAAACTCCTTCCCCACGCACTGAAACCTCTTCCACACACAGTGAAACTCCTTCCCCACGCACTGAAACATCTTCCACACACAATAAAACCCCTTCCCCACGCGCTGAAACCCCTTCCACACACACTGTAACCCCTTCCCCGCACACTGAATCCCCTTCCACACACACTGAATCCCCTTCCACACACACGGAAACCCCTTCCCCGCACACTGAAACCCCTTCCCCGCAAACTGAAACCCTTCCCCACACACTGAAACTCCTTCCACATGCACTGAAACCCATTCCGCACACACTGAAACACATCCCC
Source organism: Heterodontus francisci (assembly GCF_036365525.1). Taxonomy (NCBI): domain Eukaryota; kingdom Metazoa; phylum Chordata; class Chondrichthyes; order Heterodontiformes; family Heterodontidae; genus Heterodontus; species Heterodontus francisci. Next base: position 6,787,487 of record NC_090395.1, on the reverse strand, counting down.
ACGCACTGAAACCCATCCCCTCACACTGAAACCATTCCACACACAATGAAACCCATCCGCACATACTGAAACCACTTCCCCACACACTAAAACCCCTTATGCACACACTGAAACCCCTTCCCCACAGACTGAAACATCTTCCCCACACACTGAAACCTCTTCCGCACAGACTGTAGCCCCTTCCCCAGACATTGAAACCCATCCAAGGACATTTGGAATACTGCGTACAGTTCTGGTCGCCACATTATCAAAAGGATGTGGATGCTTTGGAGAGGGTGCAGAGGAGGTTCACCAGGATGTTGCCTGGTATGGAGGGCGCTAGCTATGAAGAGAGGTTGAGTAGATTAGGATTATTTTCATTAGAAAGACGGAGGTTGAGGGGGGACCTGATTGAGGTGTACAAAATCATGAGAGGTACAGACAGGGTGGATAGCAAGAAGCTTTTTCCCAGAGTGGGGGTTTCAATTACTAGAGGACACGAGTTCAAAGTGAAAGGGGAAAAGTTTAGGGGGGATATGCGTGGAAAGTTCTTTACGCAGAGGGTGGTGGGCACCTGGAACGCATTGCCAGCGGAGGTGGTAGATGCGGGCACGATGGAGTCTTTTAAGATGTATCTGGACAGATACATGAATGGGCAGGAAGAAAAGAGATACAGAAGCTTAGAAAATAGGCGACATGTTTAGAGAGAGGATCTGGATCGGCGCAGGCTTGGAGGGCCGAAGGGCCTGTTCCTGTGCTGTAAGTATCTTTGTTCTTTGTTCTTTGTTCTTATCCCCATACTCTGAAACGTCATGCCCACACACTGAAACCCCTTCCCCACACACTGAAACCCCTTCCCCACACACTGAAACCCATCCCCACACACTGAAGCCCCTTCACCACACACTGAAACCCCTTCCCCACAATCTGAAACCTCTTCCCCACAGACTGAAGCCACTTCCCCACAGACTGAAACCCCTTCCCCACACTCTGAAACCCCTTCCCCACTCACTGAAACCCATCCCCACACACTGAAACACATCCCCACACACTGAAACCCATCCCCTCACACTGAAACCATTCCCCATACAATGAAACCCATCCGCACGTACTGAAACCACTTCCCCACACACTAAAACCCCTTATCCACACACAGAAACCCCTTCCCCACAGACTGAAACATCTTCCCCACACACTGAAACCTCTTCCGCACAGACTGTAGCCCCTTCCCCAGACTTTGAAACCCATCCCCACACTCTGAAACTTCATGCCCACCCACTGAAACCCCTTCCCCACACACTGTAACCCATTCCCACACACTGAAACACATCCCCACACACTCAAATCCTTCCCCACACACTGAAACCTCTTCCCACACACTGAAACCTCTTCGCCACAGACTGAAACCCTTCCCCACACACTGAAACCTCTTCCCCACACACTGAAACCTCTTCCCCACACACTGAAACCACATCCACGCACACTGAAACCTCCTTCCCACACACTGAAGCCCCTTCACCACACACAGAAACCCCTTCCCCACAATCTGAAACCTCTTCCCCACAGACTGAAACCACTTCCCCACAGACTGAAACCCCTTCCCCACACTCTGAAACCCCTTCCCCACACACTGAAACACATCCCCACACACTGAAACACATCCCCACACACTGAAATCCTTCCCCACACACTGAAACCTCTTCCCACACACTGAAACCTCTCCGCCACAGACTGAAACCCTTCCCCACACACTGAAACCTCTTCCCCACACACTGAAACCTCTTCCCCACACACTGAAACCCCTTCCCCGCACACTGAAACCTCTTTCCCACACACTGAAGCCCCTTCACCACACACTGAAACCCCTTCCCCACAATCTGAAACCTCTACCCCACAGACTGAATCCACTTCCCCACAGACTGAAACCCCTTCCCCACACTCTGAAACCCCTTCCCCACACACTGAAACCCATCCCCACACACTGAAACACATCCCCACACACTGAAATCCGTCTCCACACACTGAAACCTCTTCCCACACACTGAAACCTCTTCGCCACAGACTGAAACCCTTCCCCACACACTGGAACCTCTTCCCCACACACTGAAACCCCTTCCCCGCACACTGAAACCATTTTCTTTCACACTGAAGCCCCTTCCCCACACTCTGAAACCTCTTCCCCACACACTGAAACCACTTCCCCCACACTGAAACCCCTTGCCCTTCAGACTGAAACCCCTTAACCACACACTGAAACCCATCCACACACACTGACATCTCTTCCACACACACTAAAACCCCTTCCCCACAGACTCAAACTCCTTCCCCACACACTGAAACACATCCCCACACACTGAAACCTCTTCCCCACACACTGAAACCCCTTCCCCACACACTGAAACCCATCGCCACACACTGAAACCCATCCCCACACACTGAAACCCCCTGCCCTTCAGACTGAAACCCCTTAACCACACACTGAAACCCATCCACACACACTGACATCTCTTCCACAAACACTAAAACCCCTTCCCCACAGACTCAAACTCCTTCCCCACACACTGAAACACATCCCCACACACTGAAACCTCTTCCCCACACACTGAAACCTCTTCCCCACACACTGAAACCCATCGCCACACACTGAAACCCATCCCCACACACTGAAACCTCTTCCCCACACACTGAAACCTCTTCCCCACAGACTGAAACCCTTCCCCACACACTGAAACCTCATCCCCACACACTGAAACCTCTTCCCCACACACTGAAACCCCTTCCCCGCACACTGAAACCTCTTCCCCACACATTGAATCCCCTTCACCACACACTGTAACCCCTTCCCCACACACTGAAACCTCTTCCCCACACACTGAATCCACTTCCCCACAGACAGAAACCCCTTCCCCAAACTCTGAAAGCTCTTCCCCACACATTGAAACCTCATCCGCACACACTGAAACCGCTTCCCCACACACAGAACCCCCTTCCCCACTCACTGAAATCCATCCCCACACACCGAAACCTCTTCCGCACACACTTAAACCTTTTCCCCACACACTGAAACCCATCCCCACACACTGAAACCCCTTCCCCACACACTGAAACACATCCCCACACACTGAAAACATTGCCACACAATGAAACCTCTTCCCACACACTGAAACCTCTTCGCCACACACTGAAACCTCTTCCCCACACACTGAAACCTCTTCCCCACACAATCAAACACCTTCCCCACGCACTGAAACCCCTTCCACACACACTGTAACCCCTTCCCCGCACACTGAAACCCCTTCCCCGCACACTGAATCCCCTTCCACACACACGGAAACCCCTTCCCCTCACACTGAAACACATCCCCACACACTGAAACCCATCCGCTCACACTGAAACCATTCCCCACACAATGAAACCCATCCGCACATACTGAAACCTCTTCCCCACACACTGAAACCCCTTATCCATACACTGAAACCCCTTCCCCACAGACTGAAACCTCTTCCCCACACACTGAAACATCTTCCGCACAGACTGTAACCCCTTCCCCAGACATTGAAACCCATTCCCACACACTGAAACCTCATGACCACACACTGAAACCACTTCCCCACACACTGAAACCCCTTCCCCACACACTGAAACCCATCCCCACACACTGAAACCTCTTCCCCAAACACTGAAACCCCTTCCCCACACACTGAAACCCATCCCCACACACTGAAACCCATCCCCACACACTGAAACACATCCCCACACACTGAAATCCTTCCCCACACACTGAAACCTCTTCCCACACACTGAAACCTCTTCCCACACACTGAAACCTCTTCGCCACAGACTGCAACCCTTCCCCACACACTGAAACCTCTTCCCCTCACACTGAAACCTCTTCCCCACACACTGAAAGCACTTCACCGCACACTGAAACCTCTTCCCCACACACTGAAGCCCCTTCACCACACACTGAAACCCCTTCCCCACAAAATGAAACCTCTTCCGCACAGACTGAAACCACTTCTCCACAGACTGAAACCCCTTCCCCACACTCTGAAACCTCTTCTCCACACACTGAAACTTCTTCCCCTCACAAAGAAACCACTTCCCCACAAACTGAAACACCTTCCCCAAACACTGAAACCTCTTCCCCACACACTGAAACCCCTTGCCCACAGACTGAAACCCCTTAACCACACACTGAAACACATACCCACACACTGAAATCTCTTCCACACACACTAAAGCCCCATCGCCACACACTGAAACCCATCACCACACACTGAAACCTCTTCCCCACACACTCAAAGCTCTTCCCCACAGACTGAAACCCTTCCCCACACACTGAAACCTCTTCCCCACAGACTGAAACCCCTTCCCCACGCACTGAAACCTCTTCCACACATACTCAAACCTGTTCCCCACACACTGAAAACTCTTCCCCACACACTGAAACCTCTTCCCCAAACACTGAAACTCCTTCCCCACGCACTGAAACCTCTTCCACACACAGTGAAACCTCTTCCCCACACACTGAAACCTCTTCCACACACAATAAAACACCTTCCCCACGCGTTGAAACCCCTTCCACACACACTGTAACCCCTTCCCCGCACACTGAATCCCCTTCCACACACACTGAATCCCCTTCCACACACACGGAAACCCCTTCCCCGCACACTGAAACCCTTTCCCCGCAAACTGAAACCCTTCCCCACACGCTGAAACTCCTTCCACACACACTGAAACCTCTTCCACATGCACTGAAACCCATTCCGCACACACTGAAACACATCCCCACGCACTGAAACCCATCCCCTCACACTGAAACCATTCCACACACAATGAAACCCATCCGCACATACTGAAACGACTTCCCCACACACTAAAACCATTTATGCACACACTGAAACCCCTTCCCCACAGACTGAAACATCTTCCCCACACACTGAAACCTCTTCCGCACAGACTGTAGCCCCTTCCCCAGACATTGAAACCCATCCAAGGACATTTGGAATACTGCGTACAGTTCTGGTCGCCACATTATCAAAAGGATGTGGATGCTTTGGAGAGGGTGCAGAGGAGGTTCACCAGGATGTTGCCTGGTATGGAGGGCGCTAGCTATGAAGAGAGGTTGAGTAGATTAGGATTATTTTCATTAGAAAGACGAAGGTTGAGGGGGGACCTGATTGAGGTGTACAAAATCATGAGAGGTATAGACAGGGTGGATAGCAAGAAGCTTTTTCCCAGAGTGGGGGTTTCAATTACTAGAGGACACGAGTTCAAAGTGAAAGGGGAAAAGTTTAGGGGGGATATGCGTGGAAAGTTCTTTATGCAGAGGGTGGTGGGCACCTGGAACGCATTGCCAGCAGAGGTGGTAGATGCGGGCACGATGGAGTCTTTTAAGATGTATCTGGACAGATACATGAATGGGCAGGAAGAAAAGAGATACAGAAGCTTAGAAAATAGGCGACATGTTTAGGGAGAGGATCTGGATCGGCGCAGGCTTGGAGGGCCGAAGGGCCTGTTCCTGTGCTGTAATTATCTTTGTTCTTTGTTCTTTGTTCTTATCCCCATACTCTGAAACTTCATGCCCACACACTGAAACACCTTCCCCACACACTGAAACCCCTTCCCCACACACTGAAACCCATCCCCACACACTGAAGCCCCTTCACCACACACTGAAACCCCTTCCGCACAATCTGAAACCTCTTCCCCACAGACTGAAGCCACTTCCACACAGACTGAAACCCCTTCCCCACACTCTGAAACCCCTTCCCCACTCACTGAAACCCATCCCCACACACTGAAACACATCCCCACACACTGAAATCCATCCCCTCACACTGAAACCATTCCCCATACAATGAAACCCAACCGCACGTACTGAAACCACTTCCCCACACACTAAAACTCCTTATCCACACACAGAAACCCCTTCCCCACAGACTGAAACATCTTCCCCACACACTGAAACCTCTTCCGCACAGACTGTAGCCCCTTCCCCAGACATTGTAACCCATTCCCACACACTGAAACACATCCCCACACTCTCAAATCCTTCCCCACACACTGAAACCTCTTCCCACACACTGAAACCTCTTCGCCACAGACTGAAACCCTTCCCCACACACTGAAACCTCTTCCCCACACACTGAAACCTCTTCCCCACACACTGAAACCTCTTCCCCACACACTGAAACCCCTTCCCCGCACACTGAAACCTCCTTCCCACGCACTGAAGCCCCTTCACCACACACAGAAACCCCTTCCACACAATCTGAAACCTCTTCCCCACAGACTGAAACCACTTCCCCACAGACTGAAACCCCTTCCCCACACTCTGAAACCCCTTCCCCACACACTGAAACACATCCCCACACACTGAAATCCTTCCCCACACACTGAAACCTCTTCCCACACACTGAAACCTCTTCGCCACAGACTGAACCCCTTCCCCACGCACTGAAACCTCTTCCCCACACACTGAAACCTCTTCCCCACACATTGAAACCCCTTCCCCGCACACTGAAACCTCTTTCCCACACACTGAAGCCCCTTCACCACACACTGAAACCGCTTCCCCACAATCTGAAACCTCTTCCCCACAGACTGAATCCACTTCCCCACAGACTGAAACCCCTTCCCCACACTCTGAAACCCCTTCCCCACACACTGAAACCCATCCCCACACACTGAAACACATCCCCACACACTGAAATCCTTCTCCACACACTGAAACCTCTTCCCACACACTGAAACCTCTTCGCCACAGACTGAAACCCTTCCCTACACACTGAAACCTCTTCCCCACACACTGAACCCTCTTCCCCACACACTGAAACCCCTTCCCCGCACACTGAAACCATTTTCCCACACACTGAAACCACTTCCCCACACACTGAAACCCCTTGCCCTTCAGACTGAAACCCCTTAACCACTCACTGAAACCCATCCCCACACACTGAAATCTCTTCCACACACACTAAAACCCCTTCCCCACAGACTCAAACTCCTTCCCCACACACTGAAACACATCCCCACACACTGAAACCTGTTCCCCACAAACTGAAGCCCCTTCCACACACACTGAAACACCTTCCACACACACTTAAACCTCTTCCACACACACTGAAACCACTTCCGCACACACTGATAGCTCTTCCCCACACACTGAAACCCTTCCCCACACACTGAAATCTCTTCCGCATACAGTGAAACCCCTTCCCCACACACAGAAACCCCTTCCCCACACACTGAAAACTCTTCCCCACACACTGAAACCCCTTCCCCACACACTGAAACCCCTTCCCCACAGACTCAAACCACTTCCCCACTGACTCAAACCACTTCCCCACACACTGAAACCTCTTCCCAACACACAGATACCCCTTATCTACACACTGAAACCCCTTCCCCACACACTGAAACCTCTTCCCCACACACTGAAACCTCTTCCCCACAGACTGAAACCCCTTCCCCACACACTGAAACCCATCCCCACACACTGAAACCTCATCCACACACACTGAAACGCATTCCCCACACGCTGAAACCCCTTCCACACACACTGAAATCCGTCCCCACACGCTGAAACTCCTTCCACACACACTGAAACCTCTTCCACATGCACTGAAACCCAATCCGCAGACACTGAAACACATCCCCACACACTGAAACCCATCCCCTCACACTGAAACCATTCCCCACACAATGAAACCCATCCGCACATACTGAAACCACTTCCCCACACACTAAAACCCCTTATCCACTCACTGAAACCCCTTCCCCACAGACTGAAACATCTTCCCCACCAACTGAAACCTTTTCCGCACAGACTGTAGCCCCTTCCCCAGACATTGAAACACATCCCCACACTCTGAAACGTCATGCCCACACACTGAATCCCCTTCCCCACACACTTAAACCCCTTCCCCACACACTGAAATCCTTCCCCACACACTGAAACACATCCCCACACACTGAAATACTTCCCCACACACTGAAACCTCTTCCCACACACTGAAACCTCTTCGCCACAGACTGAAACCCTTCCCCACACACTGAAACCTCTTCCCCACACACTGAAACCTCTTCCCCACACACTGAAACCACTTCCCCGCACACTGAAACCATTTTCCCACACACTGAAGCCCCTTCCCCACTCTCTGAAACCTCTTCCCCACACACTGAAACCGCTTCCCCACAAAATGAAACCCCTTCCCCACACACTGAAACCTCTTCCCCACACACTGAAACCCCTTGCCCTTCAGACTGAAACCCCTTAACCACACACTGAAACCCATCCCCACACATTGAAATGTCTTCCTCACACACTAAAACCCCTTCCCCACAGACTGAAACCCCTTCCCCACACACTGAAACACATCCCCACACACTGAAACCTCTTCCCCACACACTGAAACCCCTTCCCCACACACTTAAACCCATCGCCACACACTGAAACCCATCCCCACACACTGAAACCTCTTCCCCACACACTGAAAGCTCTTCCCCACGCACTGAAACCCATCACCACACACTGAAACCCCTTCCACACACACTGAAACATCTTACACAAACACTGAAACCCCTTCCCCACGCACTGAATCGTCTTCCACACACACTGTTACCCCTTCCCCGCACACTGAAACCCATCCCCTCACACTGAAACCATTCCCCACACAATGAAACCCATCCCCACACAATGAAACCTCTTCCCCACACACTGAAACCTCTCCCCCACACGCTGAAACCCCTACCCCACACGCTGAAACACCTTCCACACACACTGAAACCCATTCCTCACACACTGAAATCCATCCCCGCACTCTGAAACCTCTTCGCCACTCACTGAAACCCATCCCCACACACTGAAACCTCTTCCGCGCAGACTGAAACCTCTTCCCCACACACTGGAACCTCTTCCCCACACACATAAACCCTTCCCCACACGCTGAAACCCCTTCTCCACACGCTGAAACCCCTTCCACACACTGTGAAACCCCTTCCACACTTACTGAAACCTCTTCCACACACACTGAAACCCCTTCCCCACACGCTGAAACCCCTTCCACACTCACTGAAACCCCTTCCCCACACACTGAAACCCTTCCCCACACACGAAAACCCTTCTCCACGCACTGAAACCTCTCCCCACACACTGAAACATCTTTCACAAACACTGAAACACATCCCCACACACTGAAACCTGTTCCCCACAAACTGAAGCCCCTTCCACACACACTGAAACACCTTCCACACACACTTAAACCTCGTCCACACACACTGAAACCACTTCCGCACACACTGATAGTTCTTCCCCACACACTGAAACCCTTCCCCACACACTGAAACCTCTTCCGCATACAGTGAAACCCCTTCCCCACACACAGAAACCCCTTCCCCACACACTGAAAACTCTTCCCCACACACTGAAACCCCTTCCCCACACACTGAAACCCCTTCCCCACACACAGATACCCCTTATCTACACACTGAAACCCCTTCCCCACACACTGAAACCTCTTCCCCACACACTGAAACCTCTTCCCCACAGACTGAAACCCCTTCCCCACACACTGAAACCCATCCCCACACACTGAAACCTCATCCACACACACTGAAACGCATTCCCCACACGCTGAAACCCCTTCCACACACACTGAAATCCGTCCCCACACGCTGAAACTCCTTCCACACACACTGAAACCTCTTCCACATGCACTGAAACCCAATCCGCAGACACTGAAACACATCCCCACACACTGAACCCCATCCGCTCACACTGAAACCATTCCCCACACAATGAAACCCATCCGCACATACTGAAACCACTTCCCCACACACTAAAACCCCTTATCCACACACTGAAACCCCTTCCCCACAGACTGAAACATCTTCCCCACCAACTGAAACCTTTTCCGCACAGACTGTAGCCCCTTCCCCAGACATTGAAACACATCCCCACACTCTGAAACTTCATGCCCACACACTGAAACCCCTTCCCCACACACTTAAACCCCTTCCCCACACACTGAAATCCTTCCCCACACACTGAAACACATCCCCACACTCTGCAATCCTTCCCCACACACTGAAACCTCTTCCCACACACTGAAACCTCTTCGCCACAGACTGAAACCCTTCCCCACACACTGAAACCTCTTCCCCACACACTGAAACCTCGGCCCCACACACTGAAACCACTTCCCCGCACACTGAAACCATTTTCCCACACACTGAAGCCCCTTCCCCACTCTCTGAAACCTCTTACCCACACACTGAAACCTCTTCCCCACACACTGAAACCGCTTCCCCACAAAATGAAACCCCTTCCCCACACACTGAAACCTCTTCCCCACACACTGAAACCCCTTGCCCTTCAGACTGAAACCCCTTAACCACACACTGAAACCCATCCCCACACATTGAAATGTCTTCCTCACACACTGAAACCCATTCCCCACTCGCTGAATCCCCTTCCCCACACACTGAAATCCGTCCCCACACGCTGAAACTCCTTCCACACACACTGAAACATCTTCCACATGCACTGAAACCCATTCCGCACACAATGAAACACATCCCCACACACTGAAACCCATCCCCTCACACTGAAACCATTCGCCACATACTGAAACCACTTCCCCACACACTAAAACCCCTTATCCACACACTGAAACGCCTTCCCCACAGACTGAAACATCTTCACCACACACTGAAACCTCTTCCGCACAGACTGTAGCCCCTTCCCCAGACGTTGAAACCCATCCCCACACACTGAAACTTCATGCACACACACTGAAACCCCTTCCCCACACACTGAAACCCCTTCCCCACACACTGAAACCCATCCCCACTCACTGAAACCTCTTCCCCACACACTGAAACCCCTTCCCCACACACTGAAACCCATCCCCACTCACTGAAACACATCCCCACACACTGAAATCCTTCCCCACACACTGAAACCTCTTCCCACACACTGAAACCTCTTCGCCACACACTGAAACCCCTTCCCCGCAAACTGAAACCTCTTTCCCACACACTGAAGCCCGTTCACCACACACTGAAACCCCTTCCCCACAATTTGAAACCTCTTCCCCACAGACTGAAACCACTTCCCCACAGACTGAAACACCTTCACCACACTCTGAAACCCCTTCCCCACACACTGAAAACCATCACCACACACTGAAACACATCCCCACACACTGAAATCCTTCCCCACACACTGAAACCTCTTCCCACACACTGAAACCTCTTCCCCACACACTGAAACCTCTTCCCCACGCACGAAAACCCTTCCCCGCACACTGAAACCTCTTTCCCACACACTGAAGCCCGTTCACCACACACTGAAACCCCTTCCCCACATTCTGAAACCTCTTCCCCACAGACTGAAACCACATCCCCACAGACTGAAACCTCTTCCCCACACTCTGAAACCCCTTCCCCACACACTGAAACCCATCCCCACACACTGAAACACATCCCCACACACTGAAATCCTTCCCCACACACTGAAACCTCTTCACACACTCTGAAACCTCTTCGCCACAGACTGAAACCCTTCCCCACACACTGAAACCTCTTCTCCAAACACTGAAACCTCTTCCCCACACACTGAAACCCCTTCCCCGCACACTGAAACCATTTTCCCGCACACTGAAGCCCCTTCCCCACACTCAGAAACCTCTTCCCCACACACTGAAACCTCTTCCCCACGCACTGAAATCTCTTCCACACACACTGAAACCTCTTCCCCACACACTGAAACCTCTTCCCCACACGCTGAAACTTCTTCCACACGCACTGAAACCCATCACCACACACTGAAACCCCTTCCACACACACTGAAACCTCTTACACAAAAACTGAAACCCCTTCCCCACGCACTGAATCGTCTTCCACACACACTGTTACCCCTTCCCCGCACACTGAAACCCATCCCCTCACACTGAAACCATTCCCCACACAATGAAACCCATCCCCACACACTGAAACCTCTTCCCCACACACTGAAACCTCTTCCCCACACGCTGAAACCCCTACCCCACACGCTGAAACACCTTCCACACACACTGAAACCCATTCCTCACACACTGAAATCCATCCCCGCAGACTGAAACCTCTTCGCCACACACTGAAACCCATCCCCACATACTGAAACCTCTTCCCCGCAGACTGAAACCTCTTCCCCACACACTGAAACCTCTTCCCCGCAGACTGAAACCTCTTCCCCACACACTGAAACCCCTTCCGCACACACTGATAGCTGTACCCCACACACTGAAACCCTTCCCCACACACTGAAACCTCTTCCGCATACACTGAAACTCCTTCCCCACACACAGAAACCACTTCCCCACACACTGAAACCACTTCCCCACACACTGAAACCTCTTCCCCACACACTAAAACCTCTTCCCCACAGACTGAAACCCCTTCCCCACACACTGAAACCCATCCCCACACACTGAAACCTCATCCACACACACTGAAACCCATTCCCCACACGCTGAAACCCCTTCCCCACACACTGAAAACCGTCCCAACACACCAAAACCTCTTCCCCACACACTGAAACCCATTCCCCACACACTGAAACCCATCCCCACACACTGAAACCCCATCCCCACGCACTGAAACCCATCCCCACACACTGAAACCTATTCCCACACACTGAAACCTATTCCCACACACTGAAACCTCTTCGCCACAGACGGAAACCCTTCCCCACACACTGAAACCTCTTCCCCACACACTGAAACCCCTTCCCCACGCACTGAAACATCTTCCACACACACTGAAACCTCTTCCCCACACTCTGAAACCTCTTCCCCACACACTGAAACCTCTTCCCCACACACTGAAACCTCTTCCCCACACACTGAAACCCCTTCCCCACGCACTGAAACATCTTCCACACACACTGAAACCCCTTCCACACACACTGAAACCTCTTACACAAAAACTGAAACCCCTTCCCCACGCACTGAATCGTCTTCCACACACACTGTTACCCCTTCCCCGCACACTGAAACCCATCCCCTCACACTGAAACCATTCCCCACACAATGAAACCCATCCCCACACACTGAAACCTCTTCCCCACACACTGAAACCTCTTCCCCACACGCTGAAACCCCTACCCCACACGCTGAAACACCTTCCACACACACTGAAACCCATTCCTCACACACTGAAATCCATCCCCGCAGACTGAAACCTCTTCGCCACACACTGAAACCCATCCCCACATACTGAAACCTCTTCCCCGCAGACTGAAACCTCTTCCCCACACACTGAAACCTCTTCCCCGCAGACTGAAACCTCTTCCCCACACACTGAAACCCCTTCCGCACACACTGATAGCTGTACCCCACACACTGAAACCCTTCCCCACACACTGAAACCTCTTCCGCATACACTGAAACTCCTTCCCCACACACAGAAACCACTTCCCCACACACTGAAACCACTTCCCCACACACTGAAACCTCTTCCCCACACACTAAAACCTCTTCCCCACAGACTGAAACCCCTTCCCCACACACTGAAACCCATCCCCACACACTGAAACCTCATCCACACACACTGAAACCCATTCCCCACACGCTGAAACCCCTTCCCCACACACTGAAAACCGTCCCAACACACCAAAACCTCTTCCCCACACACTGAAACCCATTCCCCACACACTGAAACCCATCCCCACACACTGAAACCCCATCCCCACGCACTGAAACCCATCCCCACACACTGAAACCTATTCCCACACACTGAAACCTATTCCCACACACTGAAACCTCTTCGCCACAGACGGAAACCCTTCCCCACACACTGAAACCTCTTCCCCACACACTGAAACCCCTTCCCCACGCACTGAAACATCTTCCACACACACTGAAACCTCTTCCCCACACTCTGAAACCTCTTCCCCACACACTGAAACCTCTTCCCCACACACTGAAACCTCTTCCCCACACACTGAAACCCCTTCCCCGCACACAGAAACCTCTTCCCCACACACTGAATCCACTTCACCACACACTGTAACCCCTTCCCCACACACTGAAACCTCTTCCCCACACACTGAAACCACTTCCCCACAGACTGAAACATCTTCACCACACACTGAAACCTCTTCCGCACAGACTGTAGCCCCTTCCCCAGACATTGAAACCTATCCCCACACTCTGAAACTTCATGCCCACACACTGAAACCCCTTCCCCACACACTGAAACCCCTTCCCCACACACTGAAACCCCTTCCCCACACACTGAAACCTCTTCCCCACACACTGAAACCCATCCCCTCACACTGAAACCATTCCCCACACAATGAAACCCATCCCCACACACTGAAACCTCTTCCCCACACACTGAAACCTCTTCCCCACACGCTGAAACCCCTACCCCACACGCTGAAACACCTTCCACACACACTGAAACCCATTCCTCACACACTGAAATCCATCCCCGCAGACTGAAACCTCTTCGCCACACACTGAAACCCATCCCCACATACTGAAACCTCTTCCCCGCAGACTGAAACCTCTCCCCCACACACTGAAACCTCTTCCCCGCAGACTGAAACCTCTTCCCCACACACTGAAACCCCTTCCGCACACACTGATAGCTGTACCCCACACACTGAAACCCTTCCCCACACACTGAAACCTCTTCCGCATACACTGAAACTCCTTCCCCACACACAGAAACCACTTCCCCACACACTGAAACCACTTCCCCACACACTGAAACCTCTTCCCCACACACTAAAACCTCTTCCCCACAGACTGAAACCCCTTCCCCACACACTGAAACCCATCCCCACACACTGAAACCTCATCCACACACACTGAAACCCATTCCCCACACACTGAAACCCCTTCCCCACAGACTGAAACCCCTTCCCCACACACTGAAACCTCTTCCCCACACACTGAAACCCATCCCCTCACACTGAAACCATTCCCCACACAATGAAACCCATCCCCACACACTGAAACCTCTTCCCCACACACTGAAACCTCTTCCCCACACGCTGAAACCCCTACCCCACACGCTGAAACACCTTCCACACACACTGAAACCCATTCCTCACACACTGAAATCCATCCCCGCAGACTGAAACCTCTTCGCCACACACTGAAACCCATCCCCACATACTGAAACCTCTTCCCCGCAGACTGAAACCTCTTCCCCACACACTGAAACCTCTTCCCCGCAGACTGAAACCTCTTCCCCACACACTGAAACCCCTTCCGCACACACTGATAGCTGTACCCCACACACTGAAACCCTTCCCCACACACTGAAACCTCTTCCGCATACACTGAAACTCCTTCCCCACACACAGAAACCACTTCCCCACACACTGAAACCACTTCCCCACACACTGAAACCTCTTCCCCACACACTAAAACCTCTTCCCCACAGACTGAAACCCCTTCCCCACACACTGAAACCCATCCCCACACACTGAAACCTCATCCACACACACTGAAACCCATTCCCCACACGCTGAAACCCCTTCCCCACACACTGAAAACCGTCCCAACACACCAAAACCTCTTCCCCACACACTGAAACCCATTCCCCACACACTGAAACCCATCCCCACACACTGAAACCCCATCCCCACGCACTGAAACCCATCCCCACACACTGAAACCTATTCCCACACACTGAAACCTATTCCCACACACTGAAACCTCTTCGCCACAGACGGAAACCCTTCCCCACACACTGAAACCTCTTCCCCACACACTGAAACCCCTTCCCCACGCACTGAAACATCTTCCACACACACTGAAACCTCTTCCCCACACTCTGAAACCTCTTCCCCACACACTGAAACCTCTTCCCCACACACTGGAACCTCTTCCCCACACACTGAAACCCCTTCCCCGCACACAGAAACCTCTTCCCCACACACTGAATCCACTTCACCACACACTGTAACCCCTTCCCCACACACTGAAACCTCTTCCCCACACACTGAAACCACTTCCCCACAGACTGAAACATCTTCACCACACACTGAAACCTCTTCCGCACAGACTGTAGCCCCTTCCCCAGACATTGAAACCCATCCCCACACTCTGAAACTTCATGCCCACACACTGAAACCCCTTCCCCACACACTGAAACCCCTTCCCCACACACTGAAACCCCTTCCCCACACACTGAAACCTCTTCCCCACACACTGAAACCCCTTCCCCACACACTGAAACCCATCCCCACTCACTGAAACACATCCGCACACACTGAAATCCTTCCCCACACACTGAAACCTCTTCGCACACAGAGAAACCTCTTCGCCACAGACTGAAACCCTTCCCCACACACTGAAACCTCTTCCCCACACCATGAAACCTCTTCCCCACACACTGAAACCCCTTCCCCGCAAACTGAAACCTCTTTCCCACACACTGAAGCCCGTTCACCACACACTGAAACCCCTTCCGCACAATTTGAAACCTCTTCCCCACAGACTGAAACCACTTCCCCACAGACTGAAACCCCTTCCCCACACTCTGAAACCCCTTCCCCACACACTGAAAACCATCCCCACACACTGAAACACATCCCCACACACTGAAATCCTTCCCCACACACTGAAACCTCTTCCCACACACTGAAACCTCTTCGCCACAGACTGAAACCCTTCCCCACACACTGAAACCTCTTCCCCACACACTGAAACCTCTTCCCCACGCACGAAAACCCTTCCCCGCACACTGAAACCTGTTTCCCCACACACTGAAGCCCCTTCACCACACACTGAAACCCTTCCCCACATTCTGAAACCTCTTCCCCACAGACTGAAAACACATGCCCACAGACTGAAACCTCTTCCCCACACTCTGAAACCCCTTCCCCACACACTGAAACCCATCCCCACACACTGAAACACATCCCCACACACTGAAATCCTTCCCCACACACTGAAACCTCTTCATACACACTGAAACCTCTTCGCCACACACTGAAACCTCTTCCCCACACGCTGAAACCCCTACCCCACACGCTGAAATACCTTCCACACACACTGAAACCCCTTCCTCACACACTGAAATCCATCCCCGCAGACTGAAACCTCATCCCCGCAGACTGAAACCTCTTCCCCACACAGTGAAACCTCTTCCCCACACACTGAAACATCTTCCCCACAAACATAAAGCCTTCCCCACACGCTGAAACCCCTTCTCCACACGCTGAAACCCCTTCCACACACTGTGAAACCCCTTCCCCACACACTGAAACCTCTTCCCCACACACTGAAACCTCATCCCCACGCACGAAAACCCTTCCCCGCACACTGAAACCTCTTTCCCACACACTGAAGCCCCTTCACCACACACTGAAACCCCTTCCCCACATTCTGAAACCTCTTCCCCACAGACTGAAACCACATCCCCACAGACTGAAACCTCTTCCCCACACTCTGAAACCCCTTCCCCACACACTGAAACCCATCCCCACACACTGAAACACATCCCCACACACTGAAATCCTTCCCCACACACTGAAACCTCTTCACACACACTAAAACCTCTTCGCCACAGACTGAAACCCTTCCCCACACACTGAAACCTCTTCTCCACACACTGAAACCTCTTCCCCACACACTGAAACCCCTTCCCCGCACACTGAAACCATTTTCCCACACACTGAAGCCCCTTCCCCACACTCAGAAACCTCTTCCCCACACACTGAAACCTCTTCCCCACACACTGAAACCTCTTCCCCAAACACTGAAACTCCTTCCCCACGCACTGAAACCTCTTCCACACACACTGAAACCTCTTCCCCACACACTGAAACCTCTTCCCCACACGCTGAAACTTCTTCCACACGCACTGAAGCCCATCACCACACACTGAAACCCCTTCCACACACACTGAAACCTCTTACACAAACACTGAAACCCCTTCCCCACGCACTGAATCGTCTTCCACACACACTGTTACCCCTTCCCCGCACACTGAAACCCATCCCCTCACACTGAAACCATTCCCCACACAATGAAACCCATCCCCACACACTGAAACCTCTTCCCCACACACTGAAACCTCTTCCCCACACGCTGAAACCCCTACCCCACACGCTGAAACACCTTCCACACACACTGAAACCCATTCCTCACACACTGAAATCCATCCCCGCAGACTGAAACCTCTTCGCCACACACTGAAACCCATCCCCACACACTGAAACCTCTTCCCCGCAGACTGAAACCTCTTCCCCACACACTGAAACCTCTTCCCCGCAGACTGAAACCTCTTCCCCACACACTGAAACCCCTTCCGCACACACTGATAGCTGTACCCCACACACTGAAACCCTTCCCCACACACTGAAACCTCTTCCGCATACACTGAAACTCCTTCCCCACACACAGAAACCACTTCCCCACACACTGAAACCTCTTCCCCACACACTGAAACCTCTTCCCCACACACTGAAACCTCTTCCCCACAGACTGAAACCCCTTCCCCACACACTGAAACCCATCCCCACACACTGAAACCTCATCCACACACACTGAAACCCATCCCCTCACACTGAAACCATTCCCCACACAATGAAACCCATCCCCACACACTGAAACCTCTTCCCCACACACTGAAACCTCTTCCCCACACGCTGAAACCCCTACCCCACACGCTGAAACACCTTCCACACACACTGAAACCCATTCCTCACACACTGAAATCCATCCCCGCAGACTGAAACATCTTCGCCACACACTGAAACCCATCCCCACACACTGAAACCTCTTCCCCGCAGACTGAAACCTCTTCCCCACACACTGAAACCTCTTCCCCGCAGACTGAAACCTCTTCCCCACACACTGAAACCCCTTCCGCACACACTGATAGCTGTACCCCACACACTGAAACCCTTCCCCACACACTGAAACCTCTTCCGCATACACTGAAACTCCTTCCCCACACACAGAAACCACTTCCCCACACACTGAAACCTCTTCCCCACACACTGAAACCTCTTCCCCACACACTGAAACCTCTTCCCCACAGACTGAAACCCCTTCCCCACACACTGAAACCCATCCCCACACACTGAAACCTCATCCACACACACTGAAACCCATTCCCCACACGCTGAAACCCCTTCCCCACACACTGAAAACCGTCCCAACACACCAAAACCTCTTCCCCACAGACTGAAACCCATTCCCCACACACTGAAACCCATCCCCACACACTGAAACCCCATCCCCACGCACTGAAACCCATCCCCACACACTGAAACCTATTCCCACACACTGAAACCTCTTCCCACACACTGAAACCTCTTCGCCACAGACGGAAACCCTTCCCCACACACTGAAACCTCTTCCCCACGCACTGAAACCCCTTCCCCACGCACTGAAACATCTTCCACACACACTGAAACCTCTTCCCCACACTCTGAAACCTCTTCCCCACACACTGAAACCTCTTCCCCACACACTGAAACCTCTTCCCCACACACTGAAACCCCTTCCCCGCGCACAGAAACCTCTTCCCCACACACTGAATCCACTTCACCACACACTGTAACCCCTTCCCCACACACTGAAACCTCTTCCCCACACACTGAAACCACTTCCCCACAGACTGAAACATCTTCACCACACACTGAAACCTCTTCCGCACAGACTGTAGCCCCTTCCCCAGACATTGAAACCCATCCCCACACTCTGAAACTTCATGCCCACACACTGAAACCCCTTCCCCACACACTGAAACCCCTTCCCTACACACTGAAACCCCTTCCCCACACACTGAAACCTCTTCCCCACACACTGAAACCCCTTCCCCACACATTGAAACCCATCCCCACTCACTGAAACACATCCGCACACACTGAAATCCTTCCCCACACACTGAAACCTCTTCGCACACACAGAAACCTCTTCGCCACAGACTGAAACCCTTCCCCACACACTGAAACCTCTTCCCCACACACTGAAACCTCTTCCCCACACACTGAAACCCCTTCCCCGCAAACTGAAACCTCTTTCCAACACACTGAAGCCCGTTCACCACATACTGAAACCCGTTCCCCACAATTTGAAACCTCTTCCCCACAGACTGAAACCACTTCCCCACAGACTGAAACCCCTTCCCCACACTCTGAAACCCCTTCCCCACACACTGAAAACCATCCCCACACACTGAAACACATCCCCACACACTGAAATCCTTCCCCACACACTGAAACCTCTTCCCACACACTGAAACCTCTTCGCCACAGACTGAAACCCTTCCCCACACACTGAAACCTCTTCCCCACACACTGAAACCTCTTCCCCACGCACGAAAACCCTTCCCCGCACACTGAAACCTGTTTTCCCACACACTGAAGCCCCTTCACCACACACTGAAACCCTTCCCCACATTCTGAAACCTCTTCCCCACAGACTGAAACCACATCCCCACAGACTGAAACCTCTTCCCCACACTCTGAAATCCCTTCCCCACACACTGAAACCCATCCCCACACACTGAAACACATCCCCACACACTGAAATCCTTCCCAACACACTAAAACCTCTTCACACACACTGAAACCTCTTCGCCACACACTGAAACCTCTTCCCCACACGCTGAAACCCCTACCCCACACGCTGAAATACCTTCCACACACACTGAAACCCATTCCTCACACACTGAAATCCATCCCCGCAGACTGAAACCTCTTCCCCGCAGACTGAAACCTCTTCCCCACACACTGAAACCTCTTCCCCACACACTGAAACCTCTTCCCCACACACATAAACCCTTCCCCACACGCTGAAACCCCTTCTCCACACGCTGAAACCCCTTCCACACACTGTGAAACCCCTTCCACACTTACTGAAACCTCTTCCACACTTACTGAAACCTCTTCCACACACACTGAAACACCTTCCCCACACGCTGAAACCCCTTCCACACTCACTGAAACCCCTTCCCCACACACTGAAACCCTTCCCAACACACGAAAACCCTTCTCCACGCACAAACCTCTTCCCCACACACTGAAACATCTTTCACAAACACTGAAACCCATCCCCACACACTGAAACCTGTTCCCCACACACTGAAGCCCCTTCCACACACACTGAAACACCTTCCACACACACTGAAACACCTTCCACACACACTTAAACCTCTTCCACACACACTGAAACCCCTTCCGCACACACTGATAGCTGTTCCCCACACACAGAAACCCCTTCCCCACACACTGAAACCTCTTCCCCACACACTGAAACCCCTTCCCCGCACACAGAAACCTCTTCCACACACTGAATCCACTTCACCACACACTGTCACCCCTTCCCCACACACTGAAACCTCTTCCCCACTCACTGTAACCACTTCCCCACTGACAGAAACCCCTGCACCACACTCTAAAACCTCTTCCCCACACATAGAACCCTCTTCCCCACACACTGAAACATTTTCCCCACACACTGAAACGCCTTCCCCACACACTGAAACCTCTTCCCCACACACTGAAACCCCTTCCACACACACTGAAACCTCTTCCACACACACTGAAACCTCTTCCACACACACTGAAACCCCTTCCCCACACACTGAAACCATTCCCCACACAATGAAACCCAACCCCACACACTGAAACCTCTTCCCCACACACTGAAACCTCTTCCCCACCCGCTGAAACCCCTACCTCACACGCTGAAACACCTTCCACACACACTGAAACCCATTCCTCACACATTGAAATCCATCCCCGCAGACTGAAACCTCTTCGACACACACTGAAACCCATCCCCACACACTGAAACCTCTTCCCCGCAGACTGAAACCTCTTCCCCACACACTGAAACCTCTTCCCCACACACATAAACCCTTCCCCACACGCTGAAACCCCTTGTCCACACGCTGAAACCTCTTCCACACACTGTGAAACCCCTTGCAAACTTACTGAAACCTCTTCCACACACACACTGAAACCCCTTCCCCACACGCTGAAACCCCTTCCCCACACGCTGAAACCCCTTCCACACTCACTGAAACCCCTTCCCCACACACTGAAACCCTTGCCCACACACAAAAACCCTTCTCCACGCACAGAAACCTCTTCCCCACACACTGAAACATCTTTCACAAACACTGAAACCCATCCCCACACACTGAAACCTGTTCCCCACACACTGAAGCCCCTTCCACACACACTGAAACACCTTCCACACACACTTAAACCTCTTCCACACACACTGAAACCCCTTCCGCACACACTGACAGCTGTTCCCCACACACTGAAACCCTTCCCCACACACTGAAACCTCTTCCGCATACACTGAAACCCCTTCCCCACACACAGAAACCCCTTCCCCACACACTGAAACCTCTTCCCCACACACTGAAACCCCTTCCCCACAGACTCAAACCAGTTCCCCACACACTGAATCCACTTCCCCACACACTGAAACCTCTTCCCCACACACAGATACCCC
This sequence comes from Heterodontus francisci, assembly GCF_036365525.1. Taxonomy (NCBI): domain Eukaryota; kingdom Metazoa; phylum Chordata; class Chondrichthyes; order Heterodontiformes; family Heterodontidae; genus Heterodontus; species Heterodontus francisci. Next base: position 6,765,012 of record NC_090395.1, on the reverse strand, counting down.
TTATCTACACACTGAAACCCCTTCCCCACACACAGAACCCCCTTCCCCACACACTGAAACCTCTTCCCCACACACTGAAATCCCTTCCCCACAGACTCAAACCACTTCCCCACAGACTCAAACCACTTCCCCACAGACTCAAACCACTTCCCCACACATTGAAACCTCTTCCCCACAGACTCAAACCACTTCCCCACACACTGAATCCACTTCCCCACACACTGAAACCTCTTCCCCACACACAGATACCCCTTATCTACACACTGAAACCCCTTCCCCACACACAGAAACCCCATCCCCACTCACTGAAACCTCTTCCCACACACTGAAACCTCTTCGCCACAGACGGAAACCCTTCCCCACACACTGAAACCTCTTCCCCACGCACTGAAACCCCTTCCCCACGCACTGAAACATCTTCCACACACACTGAAACCTCTTCCCCACACTCTGAAACCTCTTCCCCACACACTGAAACCTCTTCCCCACACACTGAAACCTCTTCCCCACACACTGAAACCCCTTCCCCGCGCACAGAAACCTCTTCCCCACACACTGAATCCACTTCACCACACACTGTAACCCCTTCCCCACACACTGAAACCTCTTCCCCACACACTGAAACCACTTCCCCACAGACTGAAACATCTTCACCACACACTGAAACCTCTTCCGCACAGACTGTAGCCCCTTCCCCAGACATTGAAACCCATCCCCACACTCTGAAACTTCATGCCCACACACTGAAACCCCTTCCCCACACACTGAAACCCCTTCCCTACACACTGAAACCCCTTCCCCACACACTGAAACCTCTTCCCCACACACTGAAACCCCTTCCCCACACATTGAAACCCATCCCCACTCACTGAAACACATCCGCACACACTGAAATCCTTCCCCACACACTGAAACCTCTTCGCACACACAGAAACCTCTTCGCCACAGACTGAAACCCTTCCCCACACACTGAAACCTCTTCCCCACACACTGAAACCTCTTCCCCACACACTGAAACCCCTTCCCCGCAAACTGAAACCTCTTTCCAACACACTGAAGCCCGTTCACCACATACTGAAACCCGTTCCCCACAATTTGAAACCTCTTCCCCACAGACTGAAACCACTTCCCCACAGACTGAAACCCCTTCCCCACACTCTGAAACCCCTTCCCCACACACTGAAAACCATCCCCACACACTGAAACACATCCCCACACACTGAAATCCTTCCCCACACACTGAAACCTCTTCCCACACACTGAAACCTCTTCGCCACAGACTGAAACCCTTCCCCACACACTGAAACCTCTTCCCCACACACTGAAACCTCTTCCCCACGCACGAAAACCCTTCCCCGCACACTGAAACCTGTTTTCCCACACACTGAAGCCCCTTCACCACACACTGAAACCCTTCCCCACATTCTGAAACCTCTTCCCCACAGACTGAAACCACATCCCCACAGACTGAAACCTCTTCCCCACACTCTGAAATCCCTTCCCCACACACTGAAACCCATCCCCACACACTGAAACACATCCCCACACACTGAAATCCTTCCCAACACACTAAAACCTCTTCACACACACTGAAACCTCTTCGCCACACACTGAAACCTCTTCCCCACACGCTGAAACCCCTACCCCACACGCTGAAATACCTTCCACACACACTGAAACCCATTCCTCACACACTGAAATCCATCCCCGCAGACTGAAACCTCTTCCCCGCAGACTGAAACCTCTTCCCCACACACTGAAACCTCTTCCCCACACACTGAAACCTCTTCCCCACACACATAAACCCTTCCCCACACGCTGAAACCCCTTCTCCACACGCTGAAACCCCTTCCACACACTGTGAAACCCCTTCCACACTTACTGAAACCTCTTCCACACTTACTGAAACCTCTTCCACACACACTGAAACACCTTCCCCACACGCTGAAACCCCTTCCACACTCACTGAAACCCCTTCCCCACACACTGAAACCCTTCCCAACACACGAAAACCCTTCTCCACGCACAAACCTCTTCCCCACACACTGAAACATCTTTCACAAACACTGAAACCCATCCCCACACACTGAAACCTGTTCCCCACACACTGAAGCCCCTTCCACACACACTGAAACACCTTCCACACACACTGAAACACCTTCCACACACACTTAAACCTCTTCCACACACACTGAAACCCCTTCCGCACACACTGATAGCTGTTCCCCACACACAGAAACCCCTTCCCCACACACTGAAACCTCTTCCCCACACACTGAAACCCCTTCCCCGCACACAGAAACCTCTTCCACACACTGAATCCACTTCACCACACACTGTCACCCCTTCCCCACACACTGAAACCTCTTCCCCACTCACTGTAACCACTTCCCCACTGACAGAAACCCCTGCACCACACTCTAAAACCTCTTCCCCACACATAGAACCCTCTTCCCCACACACTGAAACATTTTCCCCACACACTGAAACGCCTTCCCCACACACTGAAACCTCTTCCCCACACACTGAAACCCCTTCCACACACACTGAAACCTCTTCCACACACACTGAAACCTCTTCCACACACACTGAAACCCCTTCCCCACACACTGAAACCATTCCCCACACAATGAAACCCAACCCCACACACTGAAACCTCTTCCCCACACACTGAAACCTCTTCCCCACCCGCTGAAACCCCTACCTCACACGATGAAACACCTTCCACACACACTGAAACCCATTCCTCACACATTGAAATCCATCCCCGCAGACTGAAACCTCTTCGACACACACTGAAACCCATCCCCACACACTGAAACCTCTTCCCCGCAGACTGAAACCTCTTCCCCACACACTGAAACCTCTTCCCCACACACATAAACCCTTCCCCACACGCTGAAACCCCTTGTCCACACGCTGAAACCTCTTCCACACACTGTGAAACCCCTTGCAAACTTACTGAAACCTCTTCCACACACACACTGAAACCCCTTCCCCACACGCTGAAACCCCTTCCCCACACGCTGAAACCCCTTCCACACTCACTGAAACCCCTTCCCCACACACTGAAACCCTTGCCCACACACAAAAACCCTTCTCCACGCACAGAAACCTCTTCCCCACACACTGAAACATCTTTCACAAACACTGAAACCCATCCCCACACACTGAAACCTGTTCCCCACACACTGAAGCCCCTTCCACACACACTGAAACACCTTCCACACACACTTAAACCTCTTCCACACACACTGAAACCCCTTCCGCACACACTGACAGCTGTTCCCCACACACTGAAACCCTTCCCCACACACTGAAACCTCTTCCGCATACACTGAAACCCCTTCCCCACACACAGAAACCCCTTCCCCACACACTGAAACCTCTTCCCCACACACTGAAACCCCTTCCCCACAGACTCAAACCAGTTCCCCACACACTGAATCCACTTCCCCACACACTGAAACCTCTTCCCCACACACAGATACCCCTTATCTACACACTGAAACCCCTTCCCCACACACAGAACCCCCTTCCCCACACACTGAAACCTCTTCCCCACACACTGAAATCCCTTCCCCACAGACTCAAACCACTTCCCCACAGACTCAAACCACTTCCCCACAGACTCAAACCACTTCCCCACACATTGAAACCTCTTCCCCACAGACTCAAACCACTTCCCCACACACTGAATCCACTTCCCCACACACTGAAACCTCTTCCCCACACACAGATACCCCTTATCTACACACTGAAACCCCTTCCCCACACACAGAAACCCCATCCCCACTCACTGAAACCTCATCCACACACACTGAAACCCATTCCCCACACGCTGAAACCCCTTCCCCACACACTGAAAACCGTCCCAACACACCAAAACCTCTTCCCCACAGACTGAAACCCATTCCCCACACACTGAAACCCATCCCCACACACTGAAACCCCATCCCCACGCACTGAAACCCATCCCCACACACTGAAACCTATTCCCACACACTGAAACCTCTTCCCACACACTGAAACCTCTTCGCCACAGACGGAAACCCTTCCCCACACACTGAAACCTCTTCCCCACGCACTGAAACCCCTTCCCCACGCACTGAAACATCTTCCACACACACTGAAACCTCTTCCCCACACTCTGAAACCTCTTCCCCACACACTGAAACCTCTTCCCCACACACTGAAACCTCTTCCCCACACACTGAAACCCCTTCCCCGCGCACAGAAACCTCTTCCCCACACACTGAATCCACTTCACCACACACTGTAACCCCTTCCCCACACACTGAAACCTCTTACCCACACACTGAAACCACTTCCCCACAGACTGAAACATCTTCACCACACACTGAAACCTCTTCCGCACAGACTGTAGCCCCTTCCCCAGACATTGAAACCCATCCCCACACTCTGAAACTTCATGCCCACACACTGAAACCCCTTCCCCACACACTGAAACCCCTTCCCCACACACTGAAACACCTTCCCCACACACTGAAACCTCTTCCCCACACACTGAAACCCCTTCCCCACACACTGAAACCCATCCCCACTCACTGAAACACATCCGCACACACTGAAATCCTTCCCCACACACTGAAACCTCTTCGCACACACAGAAACCTCTTCGCCACAGACTGAAACCCTTCCCCACACACTGAAACCTCTTCCCCACACACTGAAACCTCTTCCCCACACACTGAAACCCCTTCCCCGCAAACTGAAACCTCTTTCCAACACACTGAAGCCCGTTCACCACACACTGAAACCCCTTCCCCACAATTTGAAACCTCTTCCCCACAGACTGAAACCACTTCCCCACAGACTGAAACCCCTTCCCCACACTCTGAAACCCCTTCCCCACACACTGAAAACCATCCCCACACACTGAAACACATCCCCACACACTGAAATCCTTCCCCACACACTGAAACCTCTTCCCACACACTGAAACCTCTTCGCCACAGACTGAAACCCTTCCCCACACACTGAAACCTCTTCCCCACACACTGAAACCACTTCCCCACGCACGAAAACAATTCCCCGCACACTGAAACCTGTTTTCCCACACACTGAAGCCCCTTCACCAAACACTGAAACCCTTCCCCACATTCTGAAACCTCTTCCCCACAGACTGAAACCACATCCCCACAGTCTGAAACCTCTTCCCCACACTCTGAAACCCCTTCCCCACACACTGAAACCCATCCCCACACACTGAAACACATCCCCACACACTGAAATCCTTCCCCACACACTGAAACCTCTTCACACACACTGAAACCTCTTCGCCACACACTGAAACCTCTTCCCCACACGCTGAAACCCCTACCCCACACGCTGAAATACCTTCCACACACACTGAAACCCATTCCTCACACACTGAAATCCATCCCCGCAGACTGAAACCTCTTCCCCGCAGACTGAAACCTCTTCCCCACACACTGAAACCTCTTCCCCACACACTGAAACCTCTTCCCCACACACTGAAACCTCTTCCCCACACACATAAACCCTTCCCCACACGCTGATACCCCTTCTCCACACGCTGAAACCCCTTCCACACACTGTGAAACCCCTTCCACACTTACTGAAACCTCTTCCACACACACTGAAACACCTTCCCCACACGCTGAAACCCCTTCCACACTCACTGAAACCCCTTCCCCACACACTGAAACCCTTCCCAACACACGAAAACCCTTCTCCACGCACAAACCTCTTCCCCACACACTGAAACATCTTTCACAAACACTGAAACCCATCCCCACACACTGAAAACTGTTCCCCACACACTGAAGCCCCTTCCACACACACTGAAACACCTTCCACACACACTGAAACACCTTCCACACACACTTAAACCTCTTCCACACACACTGAAACCCCTTCCGCACACACTGATAGCTGTTCCCCACACACAGAAACCCCTTCCCCACTCACTGAAACCTCTTCCCCACACACTGAAACCCCTTCCCCGCACACAGAAACCTCTTCCCCACCCACTGAATCCACTTCACCACACACTGTCACCCCTTCCCCACACACTGAAACCTCTTCCCCACTCACTGAAACCACTTCCCCACAGACAGAAACCCCTGCACCACACTCTAAAACCTCTTCCCCACACATAGAACCCTCTTCCCCACACACTGAAACATTTTCCCCACACACTGAAACGCCTTCCCCACACACTGAAACCACTTCCCCACACACTGAAACCTCTTCCCCACACGCTGAAACCCATTCCCCGCACACAGAAACCTCTTCCCCACACACTGTATCCACTTCACCACACACTGTAACCCCTTCCCCACACACTGAAACCTCTTCCCCACAGACAGAAACCCCTTCACCACACTCTAAAACCTCTTCCCCACACATAGAACACTCTTCCCCACACACTGAAACAACTTCCCCACACACTGAAACGCCTTCCCCACACACTGAAACCTATTCCCCACACACTGAAACCCCTTCCGCACAGACTGAAACCCCTTAACCACGCACTGAAACGCATGCCCACACACTAAAACCTCTTCCCCACACACAGAAACCCCTTCCACACACACTGAAACCTCTTCCACACACACTGAAACCCCTTCCCCACACACTGAAACCATTCCCCACACAATGAAACCCAACCCCACACACTGAAACCTCTTCCCCACACACTGAAACCTCTTCCCCACACACATAAACCCTTCCCCACACGCTGAAACCCCTTCTCCACACGCTGAAACCCCTTCCACACACTGTGAAACCCCTTCCACACTTACTGAAACCTCTTCCACACACACTGAAACCCCTTCCCCACACGCTGAAACCCCTTCCACACTCACTGAAACCCCTTCCCCACACACTGAAACCCTTCCCCACACACGAAAACCCTTCTCCACGCACTGAAACCTCTTCCCCACACACTGAAACATCTTTCACAAACACTGAAACCCATCCCCACACACTGAAACCTGTTCCCCACACACTGAAGCCCCTTCCACACACACTGAAACACCTTCCACACACACTGAAACACCTTCCACACACACTTAAACCTCTTCCACACACACTGAAACCCCTTCCGCACACACTGATAGCTGTTCCCCACACACTGAAACCCTTCCCCACACACTGAATCCTCTTCCGCGTACACTGAAACCCCTTCCCCACACACAGAAACCACTTCCCCACACACTGAAACCTCTTCCCCACACACTGAAACCCCTTCCCCACTGACTCAAACCACTTCCCCACACACTGAATCCACTTCCCCTCATACTGAAACCTCTTCCCCACACACAGATGCCCCTTATCTACACACTGTAACCCCTTCCCCACACACATAAACCCCTTCCCCACACACTGAAACCTCTTCCCCACACACAGATGCCCCTTATCTACACACTGTAACCCCTTCCCCACACACAGAAACCCCTTCTTCACACGCTGAAACCCCTTCCACACACTGTGAAACCCCTTCCACACTTACTGAAACCTCTTCCACACACACTGAAACACCTTCCCCACACGCTGAAACCCCTTCCACACTCACTGAAACCCCTTCCCCACACACTGAAACCCTTCCCAACACACGAAAACCCTTCTCCACGCACAAACCTCTTCCCCACACACTGAAACATCTTTCACAAACACTGAAACCCATCCCCACACACTGAAAACTGTTCCCCACACACTGAAGCCCCTTCCACACACACTGAAACACCTTCCACACACACTGAAACACCTTCCACACACACTTAAACCTCTTCCACACACACTGAAACCCCTTCCGCACACACTGATAGCTGTTCCCCACACACAGAAACCCCTTCCCCACTCACTGAAACCTCTTCCCCACACACTGAAACCCCTTCCCCGCACACAGAAACCTCTTCCCCACCCACTGAATCCACTTCACCACACACTGTCACCCCTTCCCCACACACTGAAACCTCTTCCCCACTCACTGAAACCACTTCCCCACAGACAGAAACCCCTGCACCACACTCTAAAACCTCTTCCCCACACATAGAACCCTCTTCCCCACACACTGAAACATTTTCCCCACACACTGAAACGCCTTCCCCACACACTGAAACCACTTCCCCACACACTGAAACCTCTTCCCCACACGCTGAAACCCATTCCCCGCACACAGAAACCTCTTCCCCACACACTGTATCCACTTCACCACACACTGTAACCCCTTCCCCACACACTGAAACCTCTTCCCCACAGACAGAAACCCCTTCACCACACTCTAAAACCTCTTCCCCACACATAGAACACTCTTCCCCACACACTGAAACAACTTCCCCACACACTGAAACGCCTTCCCCACACACTGAAACCTATTCCCCACACACTGAAACCCCTTCCCCACAGACTGAAACCCCTTAACCACGCACTGAAACGCATGCCCACACACTAAAACCTCTTCCCCACACACAGAAACCCCTTCCACACACACTGAAACCTCTTCCACACACACTGAAACCCCTTCCCCACACACTGAAACCATTCCCCACACAATGAAACCCAACCCCACACACTGAAACCTCTTCCCCACACACTGAAACCTCTTCCCCACACACATAAACCCTTCCCCACACGCTGAAACCCCTTCTCCACACGCTGAAACCCCTTCCACACACTGTGAAACCCCTTCCACACTTACTGAAACCTCTTCCACACACACTGAAACCCCTTCCCCACACGCTGAAACCCCTTCCACACTCACTGAAACCCCTTCCCCACACACTGAAACCCTTCCCCACACACGAAAACCCTTCTCCACGCACTGAAACCTCTTCCCCACACACTGAAACATCTTTCACAAACACTGAAACCCATCCCCACACACTGAAACCTGTTCCCCACACACTGAAGCCCCTTCCACACACACTGAAACACCTTCCACACACACTGAAACACCTTCCACACACACTTAAACCTCTTCCACACACACTGAAACCCCTTCCGCACACACTGATAGCTGTTCCCCACACACTGAAACCCTTCCCCACACACTGAATCCTCTTCCGCGTACACTGAAACCCCTTCCCCACACACAGAAACCACTTCCCCACACACTGAAACCTCTTCCCCACACACTGAAACCCCTTCCCCACTGACTCAAACCACTTCCCCACACACTGAATCCACTTCCCCTCATACTGAAACCTCTTCCCCACACACAGATGCCCCTTATCTACACACTGTAACCCCTTCCCCACACACAGAAACCCCTTCCCCACACACTGAAACCTCTTCCACACACACTGAAATCCCTTCCCCACTGACTCAGACCACTTCCCCACACACTGAAACCTCTTCCCCACACTCTGAAACCCCTTCCCCGCACACAGAAACCTCTTCCCCACACACTGAATCCACTTCACCACACACTGTAACCCCTTCCCCACACACTGAAACCTCTTCCCCACACACTGAAACCACTTCCCCACAGACAGAAACCCCTTCCCCACACACTGAAACCATTCCCCACACAATGAAACCCAACCCCACACACTGAGACCTCTTCCCCACACACTGTAACCCCTTCCCCACACTCTAAAACCTCTTCCCCACACATAGAACCCTCTTCCCCACACACTGAAACAACTTCCCCACACACTGAAACGCCTTCCCCACACACTGAAACCTCTTCCCCACACACTGAAACCTCTTCCCCACACACTGAAACCCCTTCCCCACAGACTGAAACCCCTTAACCACGCACTGAAACCCATGCCCACACACTAAAACCTCTTCCCCACACACTGAAACCCCTTCCACACACACTGAACCCTCTTCCACACACATTGAAACCCCTTCCCCACACACTGAAACCATTCCCCACACAATGAAACCCAACCCCACACACTGAAACCTCTTCCCCACACACTGAAACCTCTTCCCCACCCGCTGAAACCCCTACCCCACACGTTGAAACACCTTCCACACACACTGAAATCCATCCCCGCAGACTGAAACCTCTTCGCCACACACTGAAACCCATCCCCACACACTGAAACCTCTTCCCCGCAGACTGAAACCTCTTCCCCACACACTGAAACCTATTCCCCACACACATAAACCCTTCCGCACACGCTGAAACCCCTTCTACACAAGCTGAAACCTCTTCCACACACTGTGAAACCCCTTCCACTCTTACTGAAACCTCTTCCACACACACTGAAACACCTTCCCCACACGCTGAAACCCATTCCCCACACGCTGAAACCCCTTCCACACTCACTGAAACCCCTTCCCCACACACTGAAACCCTTCCCCACACACAAAAACCCTTCTCCACGCACTGAAACCTCTTCCCCACACTCTGAAACGTCTTTCACAAACACTGAAATCCATCCCCACACACTGAAACCTGTTCCCCACACACTGAAGCCCCTTCCACACACACTGAAACACCTTCCACACACACTTAAACCTCGTCCACACACACTGAAACCCCTTCTGCACACACTGATAGCTGTTCCCCACACACTGAAACCCTTCCCCACAGACTGAAACCTCTTCCGCATACACTGAAACCCCTTCCCCACACACAGAAACCCCTTCCCCACACACTGACACCTCTTCCCCACACACTGAAACCCCTTCCCCACAGACTCAAATCACTTCCCCACACACTGAATCCACTTCCCCACACACTGAATCCAATTCCCCACACACTGAAACCTCTTCCCCACACACAGATACCCCTTATCTACACACTGAAATCCCTTCCCCACACACTGAAACCTCTTCCCCACACACTGAAGCCTCTTCCCCACAGACTGAAACCCCTTCCCCACACACTGAAACCCATCCCCACACACTGACACCTCATCCACACACACTGAAACCCATTCCCCACACGCTGAAACCCCTTTCCCACACACTGAAATCCGTCCCAACACACCAAAACCTCTTCCCCACACACTGAAACCCATTCCCCACACACTGAATCCCATCCCCACACACTGAAACCCATCCCCACTCACTGAAACCCATCCCCACTCACTGAAAACCTTCCCCACACACTGAAACCTCTTCCCCACACACTGAAACCCCTTCCCCACGCACTGAAACGTCTTCCACACACACTGAAACCTCTTCCCCACACTCTGAAACCTCTTCCCCACACTCTGAAACCTCTTCCCCACACACTGAATCCACTTCACCACACACTGTAACCCCTTCCCCACACACTGAAACCTCTTCCCCACACACTGAAACCACTTCCCCACTGACAGAAACCCCTTCCCCACACACTGAAACCATTCCCCACACAATGAAACCCAACCCCACACACTGAGACCTCTTCCCCACACACTGTAACCCCTTCCCCACACACTAAAACCTCTTCCCCACACACAGAAACCTCTTCCCCACACACTGAATCCACTTCACCACACACTGTAACCCCTTCCCCACACACTGAAACCTCTTCCCCACACACTGAAACCTCTTCCCCACACACTGAAACCACTTCCCCACAGACAGAAACCCCTTCCCCACACACTGAAACCATTCCCCACACAATGTAACCCAACCCCACACACTGAGACCTCTTCCCCACACACTGTAACCCCTTCCCCACACTCTAAAACCTCATCCCCACACATAGAACCCTCTTCCCCACACACTGAAACAACTTCCCCACACACTGAAACGCCTTCCCCACACACTGAAACCTCTTCCCCACACACTGAAACCCCTTCCCCACAGACTGAAACCCCTTAACCACGCACTGAAACCCATGCCCACACACTAAAACCTCTTCCCCACACACTGAAACCCCTTCCACACACACTGAAACCTCTTCCACACACACTGAAACCCCTTCCCCACACACTGAAACCCAACCCCACACACTGAAACCTCTTCCGCACACACTGAAACCTCTTCCCCACCCGCTGAAACCCCTACCCCACACGCTGAAACACCTTCCACACACACTGAAATCCATCCCCGCAGACTGAAACCTCTTCGCCACACACTGAAACCCATCCCCACACACAGAAACCCTTCCCCGCAGACTGAAACCTCTTCCCCACACACTGAAACCTCTTCCCCACACACATAAACCCTTCCGCACACGCTGAAACCCCTTCTACACACGCTGAAACCTCTTCCCCACACGCTGAAACCCCTTCCACACTCACTGAAACCCCTTCCCCACACACTGAAACCCTTCACCACACAGAAAAACCCTTCTCCACGCACTGAAACCTCTTCCCCACACACTGAAACGTCTTTCACAAACACTGAAATCCATCCCCACACACTGAAACCTGTTCCCCACACACTGAAGCCCCTTCCACACACACTGAAACACCTTCCACACACACTTAAACCTCGTCCACACACACTGAAACCCCTTCCGCACACACTGATAGCTGTTCCCCACACACTGAAACCCTTCCCCACACACTGAAACCTCTTCCGCATACACAGAAACCCCTTCCCCACACACTGACACCTCTTCCCCACACACTGAAACCCCTTCCCCACAGACTCAAACCACTTCCCCACACACTGAATCCACTTCCCCACACACTGAATCCTATTCCCCACACACTGAAACCTCTTCCCCACACACAGATACCCCTTATCTACACACTGAAATCCCTTCCCCACACACTGAAATCTCTTCCCCACACACTGAAGCCTCTTCCCCACAGACTGAAACCCCTTCCCCACACACTGAAACCCATCCCCACACATTGACACCTCATCCACACACACTGAAACCCATTCCCCACACGCTGAAACCCCTTTCCCACACACTGAAATCCGTCCCAACACACCAAAACCTCTTCCCCACGCACTGAAACCCATTCCCCACACACTGAAACCCATCCCCACACACTGAAACCCCATCCCCACTCACTGAAACCCATCCCCACTCACTGAAAACCTTCCCCACACACTGAAACCTCTTCCCCACACACTGAAACCCCTTCCCCACGCACTGAAACATCTTCCACACACACTGAAACCTCTTCCCCACACTCTGAAACCTCTTCCCCACACACTGAATCCACTTCACCACACACTGTAACCCCTTCCCCACACACTGAAACCTCTTCCCCACACACTGAAACCACTTCCCCAAAGACAGAAACCCCTTCCCCACACACTGAAACCATTCCCCACACAATGAAACACAACCCCACACACTGAGACCTCTTCCCCACACACTGTAACCCCTTCCCCACACACTGAAACCTCTTCCCCACACACAGAAACCTCTTCCCCACACACTGAATCCACTTCACCACACACTGTAACCCCTTCCCCACACACTGAAACCTCTTCCCCACACACTGAAACCACTTCCCCACAGACAGAAACCCCTTCCCCACAGACAGAAACCATTCCCCACACAATGAAACCCAACCCCACACACTGAGACCTCTTCCCCACACACTGTAACCCCTTCCCCACACTCTAAAACCTCTTCCCCACACATAGAACCCTCTTCCCCACACACTGAAACAACTTCCCCACACAATGAAACGCCTTCCCCACACACTGAAACCTCTTCCCCACACACTGAAACCCCTTCCCCACACACTGAAACCCCTTAACCACGCACTGAAACCCATGCCCACACACTAAAACCTCTTCCCCACACACTGAAACCCCTTCCACACACACTGAAACCTCTTCCACACACACTGAAACCCCTTCCCCACACACTGAAACCATTCCCCACACAATGAAACCCAACCCCACACACTGAAACCTCTTCCCCACACACTGAAACCTCTTCCCCACCCTCTGAAACCCCTACCCCACACGCTGAAACACCTTCCACACACACTGAAATCCATCCCCGCAGACTGAAACCTCTTGGCCACACACTGAAACCCATCCCCACACACTGAAACCTCTTCCCCGCAGACTGAAACCTCTTCCCCACACACTGAAACCTCTTCCCCACACACATAAACCCTTCCGCACACGCTGAAACCCCTTCTACACACGCTGAAACCTCTTCCACACACTGTGAAACCCCTTCCACTCTTACTGAAACCTCTTCCACACACACTGAAACCCCTTCCCCACACGCTGAAACCCCTTCCCCACACGCTGAAACCCCTTCCACACTCACTGAAACCCCTTCCCCACACACTGAAACCCTTCCCCACACACAAAAACCCTTCTCCACGCACTGAAACCTCTTCCCCACACACTGAAACGTCTTTCACAAACACTGAAATCCATCCCCACACACTGAAACCTGTTCCCCACACACTGAAGCCCCTTCCACACACACTGAAACACCTTCCACACACACTTAAACCTCGTCCACACACACTGAAACCCCTTCCGCACACACTGATAGCTGTTCCCCACACACTGAAACCCTTCCCCACACACTGAAACCTCTTCCGCATACACTGAAACCCCTTCCCCACACACAGAAACCCCTTCCCCACACACTGACACCTCTTCCCCACACACTGAAACCCCTTCCCCACAGACTCAAACCACTTCCCCACACACTGAATCCACTTCCCCACGCACTGAATCCAATTCCCCACACACTGAAACCTCTTCCCCACACACAGATACCCCTTATCTACACACTGAAATCCCTTCCCCACACACTGAAACCTCTTCCCCACACACTGAAGCCTCTTCCCCACAGACTGAAACCCCTTCCCCACACACTGAAACCCATCCCCACACACTGACACCCCTTTCCCACACACTGAAATCCGTCCCAACACACCAAATCCTCTTCCCCACACACTGAAACCCATTCCCCACACACTGAAACCCATCCCCACACACTGAAACACCATCCCCACTCACTGAAACCCATCCCCACTCACTGAAAACCTTCCTCACACACTGAAACCTCTTCCCCACACACTGAAACCCCTTCCCCACGCACTGAAACATCTTCCACACACACTGAAACCTCTTCCCCACACTCTGAAACCTCTTCCCCACTCACTGAAACCTCTTCCCCACACCCTGAAACCTCTTCCCCACACCCTGAAACCTCTTCCCCACACACTGAAACCCCTTCCCCGCACACAGAAACCTCTTCCCCACACACTGAATCCACTTCATCACACACTGTAACCCCTTCCCCACACACTGAAACCTCTTCCCCAGACTCTGAAACCACTTCCCCACAGACAGAAACCCCTTCACCACACTCTAAAACCTCTTCCCCACACATAGAACCCTCTTCCCCACACACTGAAACATTTTCCCCACACACTGAAACGCCTTCCCCACACACTGAAACCTCTTCCCCACACACTGAAACCCCTTCCACACACACTGAAACCCCTTCCACACACACTGAAACCTCTTCCACACACACTGAAACCCCTTCCCCACACACTGAAACCATTCCCCACACAATGAAACCCAACCCCACACACGGAAACCTCTTCCCCACACACTGAAACCTCTTCCCCACCCGCTGGAACCCCTACCCCACACGCTGAAACACCTTCCACACCCACTGAAACCCAATCCTCACACACTGAAATCCATCCCCGCAGACTGAAACCTCTTCGCCACTCACTGAAACCCATCCCCACACACTGAAACCTCTTCCCTAGAGACTGAAAACTCTTCCCCACACACTGAAACCTCTTCCCCACACACATAAACCCTTCCCCACACGCTGAAACCCCTTCTCCACACGCTGAAACCCCTTCCACACACTGTGAAACCCCTTCCACACTTCCTGAAACCTCTTCCACACACACTGAAACCCCTTCCCCACACGCTGAAACCCCTTCCACACTCACTGAAACCACTTCCCCACAGACTCAAACCACTTCCCCACACACTGAATCCACTTCCCCACACACTGAAACTTCTTTCTCACACACAGATACCCACTTATCTACACACTGAAACCCCTTCCCCACACACAGAAACCCCTTCCCCACACACTGAAACCTCTTCCCCACACACTGAAACCCCTTCCCCACAGACTCAACCCACTTCCCCACACACTGATACCTCTTCCCCACACACTGAAACCCCTTCCCCGCACACAGAAACCTCTTCCCCACACACTGAATCCACTTCACCACACACTGTAACCCCTTCCTCACACACTGAAACCTCTTCCCCACACACTGAAACCACTTCCCCACAGACAGAAACCCCTTCATCACACTCTAAAACCTCTTCCCCACACATAGAACCCTCTTCCCCACACACTGAAACAACTTCCCCACACACTGAAACTCCTTCCCCACACACTGAAACTCCTTCCCCACACACTGAAACCTCTTCCCCACACACTGAACCCCCTTCCCCACAGACTGAAACCCCTTAACCACGCACTGAAACCCATGCCCACACACTATAACCTCTTCCCCACACACTGGAAACCCCTTCCACACACACTGAAACCTCTTCCACACACACTGAAACCCCTTCCCCACACACTGAAACCATTCCCCACACAATGAAACCCAACCCCACACACTGAAACATCTTCCCCGCAGACTGAAACCTCTTCCCCACACACTGAAACCTCTTCCCCACACACATAAACCCTTCCCCACACGCTGAAACCCCTTCTCCACACGCTGAAACCCCTTCCCCACACGCTGAAACCCCTTCCACACTCACTGAAACCACTTCCCCACAGACTCAAACCACTTCCCCACACACTGAATCCACTTCCCCACACACTGAAAGCTCTTCGCCACACACAGATACCCCTTATCTACACACTGAAGCCCCTTCCCCACACACAGAAACCCCTTCCCCACACACTGAAACCTCTTCCCCACACGCTGAAACCCCTTCCCCACAGACTCAAAACACTTCCCCACAGACTCAAACCTCTTCCCCACACACTGAAACCCCTTCCCCTCACACAGAAACCTCTTCCCCACACACTGAATCCACTTCACCACACACTGTAACCCCTTCCCCACACACTGAAACCTCTTCCCCACACACTGAAACCCCTTCCCCACAGACTCAAACCACTTCCCCACAGACTCAAACCTCTTCCCCACACACTGAAACCCCTTCCCCTCACACAGAAACCTCTTCCCCACACACTGAATCCACTTCACCACACACTGTAACCCCTTCCCCACACACTGAAACATCTTCCCCACACATATAACCCTCTTCCCCACACACTGAAACCTCTTCCCCACACATTGAAACCCCTTCCCCACACACTGAAACCCCTTCCCCACAGACTGAAACCCCTTAACCACGCACTGAAACCCATGCCCACACACTAAAACCTCTTCCCCACACACTGAAACCCCTTCAACACACACTGAAACCTCTTCCACACACACTGAAACCCCTTTCCCACACACTGAAACCAATCCCCACACAATGAAACCCAACCCCACACACTGAAACCTCTTCCCCACACACTGAAAACTCTTCCCCACCCGCTGAAACCCCTACCCCACACGCTGAAACACCTTCCACACACACTGAAACCCATTCCTCACACACTGAAATCCATCCCCTCAGACTGAAACCTCTTCGCCACACACTGAAACCCATCCCCACACACTGAAACCTCTTCCCCGCAGACTGAAACATCTTCCCCACACACTGAAACCTCTTCCCCACACACATAAACCCTTCCCCACACGCTGAAACCCCTTCTCCACACGCTGAAACCCCTTCCACACGCTGTGAAACCCCTTCCACACTTACTGAAACCTCTTCCACACACACTGTAACCCCTTCCCCACACCCTGAAACCCCTTCCACACTCACTGAAACCCCTTCCCCACACACTGAAACCCTTCCCCACACACGAATGCCCTTCTCCACGCACTGAAACCTCTTCCCCACACACTGAAACATCTTTCACAAACACTGAAACCCATCCCCACACACTGAAAGCTGTTCCACACACACTGAAGCCCCTTCCACACACACTGAAACACCTTCCACACACACTTAATCCTCTTCCACACACACTGAAACCCCTTCCGCACACACTGATAGCTGTTCCCCACACACTGAAACCCTTCCCCACACACAGAAACCTCTTCCGCATACAGTGAAACCCCTTCCCCACACACAGAAACCCTTCCCCACACACTGACACCTCTTCCCCACACACTGAAACCCCTTCCCCAAAGACTCAAACCACTTCCCCACACACTGAATCCACTTCCCCACACACTGAAACCTCTTCCCCACACACAGATACCCCTTATCTACACACTGAACCCCCTTCCCCACACACTGAAACCTCTTCCCCACACACTGAAACCTCTTCTGCACAGACTGAAACCCCTTCCCCACACACTGAAACCCATCCCCACACACTGAAACACATCCCCACACACTGACACCTCATCCACACACACTGAAACCCATTCCCCACACGCTGAAACCCCTTCCCCACACACTGAAATCCGTCCCAACACACCAAAACCTCTTCCCCACAGACTGAAACCCCTTCCCCACACACTGAAACCCATCCCCACACACTGACACCTCATCCACACACACTGAAACCCATTCCCCACACGCTGAAACCCCTTTGCCACTCACTGAAATCCGTCCCAACACACCAAAACCTCTTCCCCACACACTGAAACCCATTCCCCACACACTGAAAGCCATCCCCACACACTGAAACCCCATCCCCACTCACTGAAACCCATCCCCACTCACTGAAAACCTTCCCCACACACTGAAACCTCTTGCCCACACACTGAAACCCCTTCCCCACGCACTGAAACATCTTCCACACACACTGAAACCTCTTCCCCACACTCTGAAACCTATTCCCCACTCACTGAAACCTCTTCCCCACACCCTGAAACCTCTTCCCCACACACTGAAACCCCGTCCCCGCACACAGAAACCTCTTCCCCACCCACTGAATCCACTTCATCACACACTGTAACCCCTTCCCCACACACTGAAACCTCTTCCAAAGACACTGGAACCACTTCCCCACAGACAGAAACCCCTTCACAACACTCTAAAACCTCTTCCCCACACATAGAACCCTCTTCCCCACACACTGAAACATTTTCCCCACACACTGAAACGCCTTCCCCACACACTGAAACCTCTTCCCCACACACTGAAACACCTTCCACACACACTGAAACCCCTTCCACACACACTGAAACCTCTTCCACACACACTGAAACCCCTTCCCCACACACTGAAACCATTCCCCACACAATGAAACCCAACCCCACACACTGAAACCTCTTCCCCACACACTGAAACCTCTTCCCCACCCGCTGAAACCCCTACCCCACTCGCTGAAACACCTTCCACACCCACTGAAACCCATTCCTCACACACTGAAATCCATCCCCGCAGACTGAAACCTCTTCGCCACACACTGAAACCCATCCCCACACACTGAAACCTCTTCCCTGCAGACTGAAACCTCTTCCCCACACACTGAAACCTCTTCCCCACACACATAAACCCTTCCCCACACGCTGAAACCCCTTCTCCACACGCTGAAACCCCTTCCACACACTGTGAAACCCCTTCCACACTTCCTGAAACCTCTTCCACACACACTGAAACCCCTTCCCCACACGCTGAAACCCCTTCCACACTCACTGAAACCACTTCCCCACAGACTCAAACCACTTCCCCACACACTGAATCCACTTCCCCACACACTGAAATCTCTTCCCCACACACAGATACCCCTTATCTACACACTGAAACCCCGTCCCCACACACAGAAACCCCTTCCCCACACACTGAAACCTCTTCCCCACACACTGAAACCCCTTCCCCACAGACTCAAACCACTTCCCCACAGATTCAAACCTCTTCCCCACACACTGAAACCCCTTCCCCGCACACAGAAACCTCTTCCCCACACACTGAATCCACTTCACCACACACTGTAACCCCTTCCCCACACACTGAAACCTCTTCCCCACACATATAACCCTCTTCCCCACACACTGAAACAACTTCCCCACACACTGAAACGCCTTCCCCACACACTGAAACCTCTTCCCCACACACTGAAACCCCTTCCCCACACACTGAAACCCCTTCCCCACACACTGAAACCCCTTAACCACGCACTGAAACCCATGCCCACACACTAAAACCTCTTCCCCACACACTGAAACCCCTTCAACACACACTGAAACCTCTTCCACACACACTGAAACCCCTTCCCCACACACTGAAACCAATCCCCACACAATGAAACCCAACCCCACACACTGAAACCTCTTCCCCACACACTGAAACCTCTTCCCCACCCGCTGAAACCCCTACCCCACACGCTGAAACACCTTCCACACACACTGAAACCCATTCCTCACACACTGAAATCCATCCCCGCAGACTGAAACCTCTTCGCCACACACTGAAACCCATCCCCACACACTGAAACCTCTTCCCCGCAGACTGAAACCTCTTCCCCACACACTGAAACCTCTTCCCCACACACATAAACCCTTCCCCACACGCTGAAACCCCTTCTCCACACGCTGAAACCCCTTCCACACACTGTGAAACCCCTTCCACACTTACTGAAACCTCTTCCACACACACTGTAACCCCTTCCCCACACCCTGAAACCCCTTCCACACTCACTGAAACCCCTTCCCCACACACTGAAACCCTTCCACACACACGAAAACCCTTCTCCACGCACTGAAACCTCTTCCCCACACACTGAAACATCTTTCACAAACACTGAAACCCATCCCCACACACTGAAACCTGTTCCCCACACACTGAAGCCCCTTCCACACGCACTGAAACACCTTCCACACACACTTAAACCTCTTCCACACACACTGAAACACCTTCCGCACACACTGATAGCTGTTCCCCACACAATGAAACCCTTCCCCACACACTGAAACCTCTTCCGCATACACTGAAACCCCTTCCCCACACACAGAAACCCTTCCCCACACACTGAAACCTCTTCCCCACACACTGAAACCCCTTCCCCAAAGACTCAAACCACTTCCCCACACACTGAATCCACTTCCCCACACACTGAAACCTCTTCCCCACACACAGATACCCCTTATCTACACACTGAAACCCCTTCCCCACACACTGAAACCTCTTCCCCACACACTGAAACCTCTTCCCCACAGACTGAAACCCCTTCCCCACACACTGAAACCCATCCCCACACACTGACACCTCATCCACACACACTGAAACCCATTCCACACACACTGAAACCCATTCCCCACACACTGAAACCCATCCCCACACACTGAAACCCCATCCCCACACACTGAAACCCATCCCCACTCACTGAAAACCTTGCCACACACTGAAACCTCTTCCCACACACTGAAACCTCTTCGCCACAGACTGAAACCCTTCCCCACACACTGAAACCTCTTCCCCACACACTGAAACCCCTTTCCCACGCACTGAAACATCTTCCACACACACTGAAACCTCTTCCCCACACTCTGAAACCTCTTCCCCACTCACTGAAACCTCTTCCCCACACACAGAAACCTCTTCCCCACACACTGAAACCCCTTCCCCGCACACAGAAACCTCTTCCCCACACACTGAATCCACTTCACCACACACTGTAACCCCTTCCGCACACACTGAAACCTCTTCCCCACTCACTGAAACCACTTCCCCACAGACAGAAACCCCTGCAACACACTCTAAAACCTCTTCCCCACACATAGAACCCTCTTCCCCACACACTGAAACATTTTCCCCACACACTGAAACATTTTCCCCACACACTGAAACGCCTTCCCCACACACTGAAACCTCTTCCCCACACACTGAAACCCCTTCCACACACACTGAAACCTCTTCCACACACACTGAAACCCCTTCCCCACACACTGAAACCATTCCCCACACAATGAAACCCAAACCCACACACTGAAACCTCTTCCCCACACACTGAAACCTCTTCCCCACCCGCTGAAACCCCTACCTCACACGCTGAAACACCTTCCACACACATTGAAACCCATTCCTCACACACTGAAATCCATCCCCGCAGACTGAAACCTCTTCGCCACACACTGAAACCCATCCCCACACACTGAAACCTCTTCCCCGCAGACTGAAACCTCTTCCCCACACACTGAAACCTCTTCCCCACACACATAAACCCTTCCCCACACGCTGAAACCTCTTCCACACACTGTGAAACCCCTTGCAAACTTACTGAAACCTCTTCCACACACACACTGAAACCCCTTCCCCACACGCTGAAACCCCTTCCCCACACGCTGAAACCCCTTCCACACTCACTGAAACCCCTTCCCCACACACTGAAACCCTTCGCCACACACAAAAACCCTTCTCCACGCACTGAAACCTCTTCCCCACACACTGAAACATCTTTCACAAACACTGAAACCCATCCCCACACACTGAAACCTGTTCCCCACACACTGAAGCCCCTTCCACACACACTGAAACACCTTCCACACACACTTAAACCTCTTCCACACACACTGAAACCCCTTCCGCACACACTGATAGCTGTTCCCCACACACTGAAACCCTTCCCCACACACTGAAACCTCTTCCGCATACACTGAAACCCCTTCCCCACACACAGAAACCCCTTCCTCACACACTGAAACCTCTTCCCCACACACTGAAACCCCTTCCCCACAGACTCAAACCACTTCCCCAAACACTGAATCCACTTCCCCACACACTGAAACCTCTTCCCCACACACAGATACCCCTTATCTACACACTGAAACCCCTTCCCCACACACTGAACCCTCTTCCCCACACACTGAAACCTCTTCCCCACAGACTGAAACCCCTTCCCCACACACTGAAACCCATCCCCACACACTGACACCTCATCCACACACACTGAAACCCAATCCCCACACGCTGAAACCCCTTTCCCAACACTGAAATCCGTCCCAACACACCAAAACCTCTTCCCCACACACTGAAACCCATTCCCCACACACTGAAACCCATTAACCACACACTGAAACCCCATCCCCACTCACTGAAACCCATCCCCACTCACTGAAACCCATCCCCACTCACTGAAAACCTTCCCCACACACTGAAACCTCTTCCACACACACTGAAACCCCTTCCCCACGCACTGAAACATCTTCCATACACACTGAAACCTCTTCCCCACACTCTGAAACCTCTTCCCCACTCACTGAAACCTCTTCCCCACACCCTGAAACCTCTCCCACACACACTGAAACCCCTTCCCCGCACACAGAAACCTCTTCCCCACACACTGAATCCACTTCACCACACACTGTAACCCCTTCCCCACACACTGAAACCCCTTCCCCACACACTGAAACCCATCCCCACACACTGACACCTCATCCACACACACTGAAACCCATTCCCCACACGCTGAAACCCCTTTCCCACACACTGAAATCCGTCCCAACACACCAAAACCTCTTCCCCACACACTGAAACCCATTCCCCACACACTGAAACCCATTAACCACACACTGAAACCCCATCCCCACTCACTGAAATCCATCCCCACTCACTGAAAACCTTCCCCACACACTGAAACCTCTTCCCCACACACTGAAGCCCCTTCCACACACACTGAAACACCTTCCACAAACACTTAATCCTCTTCCACACACACTGAAACACCTTCCGCACACACTGATAGCTGTTCCCCACACACTGAAACCCTTCCCCACACACTGAAACCTCTTCCGCATACACTGAAACCCCTTCCCCACACACAGAAACCCTTCCCCACACACTGACACCTCTTCCCCACACACTGAAACCCCTTCCCCAAAGACTCAAACCACTTCCCCACACACTGAATCCACTTCCCCACACACTGAAACCTCTTCCCCACACACAGATACCCCTTATCTACACACTGAAACCCCTTCCCCACACACTGAAACCTCTTCCCCACACACAGAAACCTCTTCCCCACAGACTGAAACCCCTTCCCCACACACTGAAACCCATCCCCACACACTGACACCTCATCCACACACACTGAAACCCATTCCCCACACGCTGAAACCCCTTCCCCACACACTGAAATCCGTCCCAACACACCAAAACCTCTTCCCCACAGACTGAAACCCCTTCCCCACACACTGAAACCCATCCCCACACACTGACACCTCATCCACACACACTGAAACTCATTCCCCACACGCTGAAACCCCTTTGCCACACACTGAAATCCGTCCCAACACACCAAAACCTCTTCCCCACACACTGAAACCCATTCCCCACACACTGAAACCCATCCCCACACACTGAAACCCCATCCCCACTCACTGAAACCCATCCCCACTCACTGAAAACCTTCCCCACACACTGAAACCTCTTGCCCACACACTGAAACCCCTTCCCCACGCACTGAAACATCTTCCACACACACTGAAACCTCTTCCCCACACTCTGAAACCTATTCCCCACTCACTGAAACCTCTTCCCCACACCCTGAAACCTCTTCCCCACACACTGAAACCCCTTCCCCGCACACAGAAACCTCTTCCCCACACACTGAATCCACTTCATCACACACTGTAACCCCTTCCCCACACACTGAAACCTCTTCCAAAGACACTGAAACCACTTCCCCACAGACAGAAACCCCTTCACCACACTCTAAAACCTCTTCCCTACACATAGAACCCTCTTCCCCACACACTGAAACATTTTCCCCACACACTGAAACGCCTTCCCCACACACTGAAACCTCTTCCCCACACACTGAAACACCTTCCACACACACTGAAACCCCTTCCACACACACTGAAACCTCTTCCACACACACTGAAACCTCTTCCACACACACTGAAACCCCTTCCCCACACACTGAAACCATTCCCCACACAATGAAACCGAACCCACACACTGAAACCTCTTCCCCACACACTGAAACCTCTTCCCCACCCGCTGAAACCCCTACCCCACTCGCTGAAACACCTTCCACACCCACTGAAACCCATTCCTCACACACTGAAATCCATCCCCGCAGACTGAAACCTCTTCGCCACACACTGAAACCCATCCCCACACACTGAAACCTCTTCCCTGCAGACTGAAACCTCTTCCCCACACACTGAAACCTCTTCCCCACACACATAAACCCTTCCCCACACGCTGAAACCCCTTCTCCACACGCTGAAACCCCTTCCACACACTGTGAAACCCCTTCCACACTTCCTGAAACCTCTTCCACACACACTGAAACCCCTTCCCCACACGCTGAAACCCCTTCCACACTCACTGAAACCACTTCCCCACAGACTCAAACCACTTCCCCACACACTGAATCCACTTCCCCACACACTGAAATCTCTTCCCCACACACAGATACCCCTTATCTACGCACTGAAACCCCTTCCCCACACACAGAAACCCCTTCCCCACACACTGAAACCTCTTCCCCACACACTGAAACCCCTTCCCCACAGACTCAAACCACTTCCCCACAGACTCAAACCTCTTCCCCACACACTGAAACCCCTTCCCCGCACACAGAAACCTCTTCCCCACACACTGAATCGACTTCACCGCACACTGTACCCCTTCCCCACACACTGAAACCTCTTCCCCACACATATAACCCTCTTCCCCACACACTGAAACAACTTCCCCACGCACTGAAACAACTTGCCCCACACACTGAAACCTCTTCCCCACACACTGAAACCCCTTCCCCACACACTGAAACCCCTTCCCCACAGACTGAAACCCCTTAACCACGCACTGAAACCCGTGCCCACACACTAAAACCTCTTCCCCACACACTGAAACCCCTTCAACACACACTGAAACCTCTTCCACACACACTGAAACCCCTTCCCCACACACTGCAACCAATCCCCACACAATGAAACCCAACCCCACACACTGAAACCTCTTCCCCACACACTGAAACCTCTTCCCCACCCGCTGAAACCCCTACCCCACTCGCTGAAACACCTTCCACACACACTGAAACCCATCCCCACACACTGAAACCTCTTCCCCGCAGACTGAAACCTCTTCCCCACACACTGAAACCTCTTCCCCACACACTGAAACCCTACCCCACACGCTGAAACCCCTTCTCCACACGCTGAAACCCCTTCCACACACTGTGAAACCCCTTCCACACTTATTGAAACCTCTTCCACACACACTGTAACCCCTTCCCCACACCCTGAAACCCCTTCCACACTCACTGAAACCCCTTCCCCACACACTGAAACCCTTCCCCACACACGAAAACCCTTCTCCACGCACTGAAACCTCTTCCCCACACACTGAAACATCTTTCACAAACACTGAAACCCATCCCCACACACTGAAACCTGTTCCCCACACACTGAAGCCCCTTCCACACACACTGAAACACCTTCCACACACACGTAAACCTCTTCCACACACACTGAAACCCCTTCCGCACACACTGATAGCTGTTCCCCACACAATGAAACCCTTCCCCACACACTGAAACCTCTTCCGCATACACTGAAACCCCTTCCCCACACACAGAAACCCTTCCCCACACACTGAAACCTCTTCCCCACACACTGAAACCCCTTCCCCAAAGACTCAAACCACTTCCCCACACACTGAATCCACTTCCCCACACACTGAAACCTCTTCCCCACACACAGATACCCCTTATCTACACACTGAAACCTCTTCCCCACACACTGAAACCTCTTCCCCACCCGCTGAAACCCCTACCTCACACGCTGAAACACCTTCCACACACACTGAAACCCTTTCCTCACACACTGAAATCCATCCCCGCAGACTGAAACCTCTTCGCCACACACTGAAACCCATCCCCACACACTGAAACCTCTTCCCCGCAGACTGAAACCTCTTCCCCACACACTGAAACCTCTTCCCCACACACATAAACCCTTCCCCACACGCTGAAACCTCTTCCACACACTGTGAAACCCCTTGCAAACTTACTGAAACCTCTTCCACACACAAACTGAAACCCCTTCCCCACACGCTGAAACCCCTTCCCCACACGCTGAAACCCCTTCCACACTCACTGAAACCCCTTCCCCACACACTGAAACCCTTCCCCACACACAAAAACCCTTCTCCACGCACTGAAACCTCTTCCCCACACACTGAAACATCTTTCACAAACACTGAAACCCATCCCCACACACTGAAACCTGTTCCCCACACACTGAAGCCCCTTCCACACACACTGAAACACCTTCCACACACACTGAAACACCTTCCACACACACTGAAACCCCTTCCGCACACACTGATAGCTGTTCCCTACACACTGACACCCTTCCCCACACACTGAAACCTCTTCCGCATACACTGAAACCCCTTCCCCACACACAGAAACCCCTTCCCCACACACTGAAACCTCTTCCCCACACACTGAAACCCCTTCCCCACAGACTCAAACCACTTCCCCACACACTGAATCCACTTCCCCACACACTGAAACCTCTTCCCCACACACAGATACCCCTTATCTACACACTGAAACCCCTTCCCCACACACTGAAACCTCTTCCCCACACACTGAAACCTCTTCCCCACAGACTGAAACCCCTTCCCCACACACTGAAACCCATCCCCACACACTGACACCTCATCCACACACACTGAAACCCATTCCCCACACGCTGAAACCCCTTTCCCACACACTGAAATCCGTCCCAACACACCAAAACCTCTTCCCCACACACTGAAACCCATTCCCCACACATTGAATCCCATTCCCCACACACTGAAACCCATTCCCCACACACTGAAACCCATCCCCACACACTGAAACCCCATCCCCACACACTGAAACCCATCCCCACTCACTGAAAACCTTGCCACACACTGAAACCTCTTCCCACACACTGAAACCTCTTCGCCATAGACTGAAACCCTTCCCCACACACTGAAACCTCTTCCCCACACACTGAAACCCCTTCCCCACACACTGAAACATCTTCCACACACACTGAAACCTCTTCCCCACACTCTGAAACCTCTTCCCCACTCACTGAAACCTCTTCCCCACACACTGAAACCTCTTCCCCACACACTGAAACCCCTTCCCCGCACACAGAAACCTCTTCCCCACACACTGAATCCACTTCACCACACACTGTAACCCCTTCCCCACACAGTGAAACCTCTTCCCCACTCACTGAAACCACTTCCCCACAGACAGAAACCCCTGCACCACACTCTAAAACCTCTTCCCCACACATAGAACCCTCTTCCCCACACACTGAAACATTTTCCCCACACACTGAAACGCCTTCCCCACACACTGAAACCTCTTCCCCACACACTGAAACCCCTTCCAAACACACTGAAACCTCTTCCACACACACTGAAACCCCTTCCCCACACACTGAAACCATTCCCCACACAATGAAACCCAAACCCACACACTGAAACCTCTTCCCCACACACTGAAACCTCATTCCTCACACACTGAAATCCATCCCCGCAGACTGAAACCTCTTCGCCACACACTGAAACCCATCCCCACACACAGAAACCTCTTCCCCGCAGACTGAAACCTCTTCCCCACACACTGAAACCTCTTCCCCACACACATAAACCCTTCCCCACACGCTGAAACCTCTTCCACACACTGTCAAACCCCTTGCAAACTTACTGAAACCTCTTCCACACACACACTGAAACCCCTTCCCCACACGCTGAAACCCCTTCCCCACACGCTGAAACCCCTTCCACACTCACTGAAACCCCTTCCCCACACACTGAAACCCTTGCCCACACACAAAAACCCTTCTCCACGCACTGACACCTCTTCCCCACACACTGAAACATCTTTCACAAACACTGAAACCCATCCCCACACACTGAAACTGTTCCCCACACACTGAAGCCCCTTCCACACACACTGAAACACCTTCCACACACACTTAAACCTCTTCCACACACACTGAAACCCCTTCCGCACACACTGATAGCTGTTCCCCACACACTGAAACCCTTCCCCACACACTGAAACCTCTTCCGCATACACTGAAACCCCTTCCCCACACACAGAAACCCCTTCCCCACACACTGAAACCTCTTCCCCACACACTGAAACCCCTTCCCCACAGACTCAAACCACTTCCCCACACACTGAATCCACTTCCCCACACACTGAAACCTCTTCCCCACACACAGATACCCGTTATCTACACACTGAAACCCCTTCCCCACACACTGAAACCTCTTCCCCACACACTGAAACCTCTTCCCCACACACTGAAACCTCTTCCCCACACACTGAAATCCCTTCCCCACACACTGAAACCCATCCCCACACACTGACACCTCATCCACACACACTGAAACCCATTCCCCACACGCTGAAACCCCTTTCCCACACACTGAAATCCGTCCCAACACACCAAAACCTCTTCCCCACACACTGAAACCCATTCCCCACACACTGAAACCCATTAACCACACACTGAAACCCCATCCCCACTCACTGAAACCCATCCCCACTCACTGAAAACCTTCCCCACACACTGAAACCTCTTCCACACACACTGAAACCCCTTCCCCACGCACTGAAACATCTTCCACACACACTGAAACCTCTTCCCCACACTCTGAAACCTCTTCCCCACTCACTGAAACCTCTTCCCCAGACCCTGAAACCTCTCCCACACACACTGAAACCCCTTCCCCGCACACAGAAACCTCTTCCCCACACACTGAATCCACTTCACCACACACTGTAACCCCTTCCCCACACACTGAAACCCCTTCCCCACACACTGAAACCCATCCCCACACACTGAAACCCATCCCCACACACTGACACCTCATCCACACACACTGAAACCCATTCCCCACACGCTGAAACCCCTTTCCCACACACTGAAATCCGTCCCAACACACCAAAACCTCTTCCCCACACACTGAAACCCATTCCCCACACACTGAAACCCATTAACCACACACTGAAACCCATTAACCACACACTGAAACCCCATCCCCACTCACTGAAACCCAACCCCACTCACTGAAAACCTTCCCCACACACTGAAACCTCTTCCACACACACTGAAACCCCTTCCCCACGCACTGAAACATCTTCCACACACACTGAAACCTCTTCCCCACACACTGAAACCTCTTCCCCACTCACTGAAACCTCTTCCCCACACCCTGAAACCTCTCCCACACACACTGAAACCCCTTCCCCGCACACAGAAACCTCTTCCCCACACACTGAATCCACTTCACCACACACTGTAACCCCTTCCCCACACACTGAAACCCCTTCCCCACACACTGAAACCCCTTCCCCACAGACTGAAACATCTTCCCCACCAACTGAAACCTTTTCCGCGCAGACTGTAGCCCCTTCCCCAGACATTGAAACACATCCCCACACTCTGAAACTTCATGCCCACACACTGAAACCCCTTCCCCACACACTTAAACCCCTTCCCCACACACTGAAACCCTTCCCCACACACTGAAACACATCCCCACACACTGAAATCCTTCCCCACACACTGAAACCTCTTCCCACACACTGAAAACTCTTCGCCACAGATTGAAACCCTTCCCCACACACTGAAACCTCTTCCCCACACACTGAAACCTCTTCCCCACATACTGAAACCACTTCCCCGCACACTGAAACCATTTTCCCACACACTGAAGCCCCTTCCCCACTCTCTGAAACCTCTTCCCCACACACTGAAACCTCTTCCCCACACACTGAAACCTCTTCCCCACACACTGAAACCTCTTCCCCACACACTGAAACCCCTTGCCCTTCAGACTGAAACCCCTTAACCACACACTGAAACCCATCCCCACACATTGAAATGTCTTCCTCACACACTAAAACCTCTTCCCCACAGACTGAAACCCCTTCCCCACACACTGAAACACATCCCCACACACTGAAACCTCTTCCCCACACACTGAAACCCCTTCCCCACACACTGAAACCCATCGCCACACACTGAAACCCATCCCCACACACTGAAACCTCTTTACCACACACTGAACGCTCTTCCCCACAGACTGAAAGCCTTCCCCAAACACTGAAACCTCTTCCCCACAGACTGCAACCCCTTCCCCACGCACTGTAACCCCTTCCCCAGGCACTGAAACCTCTTCCACACATACTGAAACCTCTTCCCCACACGCTGAAACCTCTTCCCCACACTCTGAAACGTCTTCCACACGCACTGAAACCCATCCCCACACACTGAAACCTCATCCACACACACTGAAACCCATTCCCCACTCGCTGAATCCCCTTCCCCACACACTGAAATCCGTCCCCACACGCTGAAACTCCTTCCACACACACTGAAACCTCTTCCACATGCACTGAAACCCATTCCGCACACAATGAAACACATCCCCACACACTGAAACCCATCCCCTCACACTGAAACCATTCGCCACATACTGAAACCACTTCCCCACACACTAAAACCCCTTATCCACACACTGAAACCCCTTCCCCACAGAATGAAACATCTTCACCACACACTGAAACCTCTTCCGCACAGACTGTAGCCCCTTCCCCAGACATTGAAACCCATCCCCACACTCTGAAACTTCATGCCCACACACTGAAACCCCTTCCCCACACACTGAAACCCCTTCCCCACACACTGAAACCCATCCCCACACACTGAAACCTCTTCCCCACTCACTGAAACCCCTTCCCCACACACTGAAACCCATCCCCACTCACTGAAACACATCCCCACACACTGAAATCCTTCCCCACACACTGAAACCTCTTCCCACACACTGAAAACTCATCCACACACACTGAAACCCCTGCCCCACACACACTGAAACACCTTCCGCACACACTGAAACACCTTCCGCTCACACTGAAACCCTTCCCCACACACTGACACCCATCCCCACACACTGAAACCCATCCCCACACACTGAAACCCTTCTCCACACACTGAAACCCCTTCCACACACACTGAAACCTCTTCCACATGCACTGAACCCCCTTCCGCACATACCGACACCCATCCCCACACACTGAAACCCATCCCCACACACTGAAACCCTTCACCACACACTGAAACCTCTTCCCCACACACTGAATCATCTTTCACACAAACTGAAACACATCCGCACACTGAAACCCCTTCCACACACACTGAAAACCTTTCCACACACACTGAAATCCCTTCCGCACACACTGAAACCTCTTTCCATCCACTGAAACCTCTTCGCCACAGACTGAAACCCTTCCCCACACACTGAAACCTCTTCCCCACACACTGAAACACCTTCCCCACGCACTGAAACATCTTCCAGATACACTGAAACCTCTTCCCCAGACACTGAAACCTCTTCCCCACACACTGAAACCTCTTCCCCACACAGTGAAACCTCTTCCCCACACACTGAAACCCCTTCCCCGCACACTGAAATCTGTTCCCCACACACTGTATCCCCTTCAGCACACACTGAAACCCCTTCCCCACACACTGAAACATCTTCCCCACACACTGAAACCACATCCCCACAGACAGAAACCCCTTCCCCACATACTGAAACATCTTACCCACACACTGAAACCTCTTCCCCACACACTGAAACCTCTTCCCACACACTGAAACCTCTTCGCCACAGACTGAAACCCTTCAACACACACTGAAACCTCTTCCCCACACACTGAAACCCCTTCCCCACGCACTGAAACATCTTCCACACACACTGAAACCTCTTCCCCACACACTGAAACTTCTTCCCCACACACTGAAACCTCTTCCCCACACACTGAAACCACTTCCCCGCACACTGAAACCTCTTCCCCACACACTGAATCCCCTACACCACTCACTGTAACCCCATCCCCAAACACTGAAACCTCTTCCCCACACACTGAAACCACTTCCCCACAGACAGAAACCCCTTCCCCACACTCTGAAACCTCTTCCCCACACATAGAAACCTCTTCCCCACACACTGAAACCACTTCCCCACACACTGAAACGCCTTCCCCACACACTGAAACCTCTTCCCCACACACTGAAACCCCTTCCCCACAGACTGAAACCCCTTAACCACTCACTGAAACCCATGCCCACACACTAAAACCTCTTCCCCACACACTGAAACCCCTTCCACACACACTGAAACATCTTCCACACATACTGAAACCCCTTCCCCACACGCTGAAACCCCT
Organism: Heterodontus francisci; assembly: GCF_036365525.1. NCBI lineage: Eukaryota > Metazoa > Chordata > Chondrichthyes > Heterodontiformes > Heterodontidae > Heterodontus > Heterodontus francisci. The sequence continues at coordinate 6,731,852 of NC_090395.1, read as the reverse complement.
TCCACACACACTGAAACCCCTTCCCCACATACTGAAACCCTTCCCCACACACTAAAACCCTTCTCCACAATCAGAAACCTCTTCCCCAGACACTGAAACATCTTTCACACACACTGAAACCCATCCCCACACACTGAAACCTCTTCCCCACAAACTGAAACCTCATCCCCACACACTGAAACCCCTTCCGCACACAATGAAACCCCTTCCCCACACACTGAAACCTCTTCCCCACTGACTGAAACCCCTTCCCCACACACTGAAACCCATCCGCACACACTAAAACCTCATCCCCACACACTGAAACCCCTTCCCCACACGCTGAAACCCCTTCCCCAAACACTGAAATCCGTCCCCACACACCAAAACCTCTTTCCCACACACTGAACCCATTCCCCACACACTGAAACCCATTCCCCACACACTGAAACCCCATCGCCACATACTGAATCCCATCCCCACTCACTGAAAACCTTGCCACAAACTGAAACCCTTCCCCACACACTGAAACCTCTTCGCCACAGACTGAAACCCTTCCCCACACACTGAAACCAGTTCCCCACACACTTAAACCCCTTCCCCACGCACTGAAACATCTTCCACACACAATGAAACCTCTTCTCCACACACTGAAACCTCTTCCCCACTCACTGAAACCTCTTCCCCACACACTGAAACCTCTTCCCCGCGCACTGAAACCCCTTCCCCGCACACTGAAACCTCTTCCCCACACACTGAATCCCCTACACCAAATTCTGTAACCCCTTTCCCACACACTGAAACCTCTTCCCCACACACTGAAACCACTTCCCCACAGACAGAAACCCCTTCCCCACACACTGAAACCACTTCCCCACACACTGAAACGCCTTCCCCACACACTGAGACCTCTTCCCCACACACTGAAACCCCTTCCCCACACACTGAAACCCTTCTCCACACACTGAAACCTCTTCCCCAGACACTGAAACCCCTTCCACACACACTGAAATCTCTTCCACACACACTGAAACCCCTTCCCCACACGCTGAAACCCCTTCCACACACACTGAAACCCCTTCCCCACATACTGAAACCCTTCCCCACACACTGAAACCCTTCTCCACACACTGAAACCTCTTCCCCAGACACTGAAACATCTTTCACACACACTGAAACCCATCCCTACATACTGAAACCTCTTCCCCACAAACTGAAACCACTTCCCCCCACACACTGAAACCCCTTCCGCACACACTGAAACCCCTTCCACAGACACTGAAACCCCTTCCACACACACTTAAACCTCTTCCACAAACTCTGAAACACATTCCGCACACACTGAAATTTCTTCCCCACACACTGAAACCCTTCCCCACACACTGACACCCATCCCCACACACTGAAACCCATCCCCACACACTGAAACCCATCTCCACACACTGAAACCCCTTCCACACACACTGAAACCTCTTGGACATGCACTGAAACCCCTTCCGCACATACTGACACCCATCCCCACACTCTGATACCCATCGCCACACACTGAAACCCCTACACCGCTCACTGTAACCCCATCCCCACACACTGAAACCTCATCCCCACACACTGAAACCACTTCCCCACAGACAGAAACCCCTTCCCCACACTCTGAAACCTCTTCCCCACACACTAAAACCCTTCTCCACAAACTGAAACCTGTTCCCCAGACACTGAAACATCTTTCACACACACTGAAACCCATCCCCACACACTGAAACCTCTTCCCCACAAACTGAAATCTCTTCCCCACACACTGAAACCCCTTCCGCACACACTGAAACCCCTTCCCCACAAACTGAAACCTCTTCCCCACACACTGAAACCTCTTCCCCACTGACTGAAACCCCTTCCCCACACACTGAACACATCCGCACACACTAAACCCTCACCCCACACACTGAAACCCCTTCCCCACACGCTGAAACCCCTTCCCCACACACTGAAATCCGTCCCCACACACCAAAACCTCTTCCCCACACACTGAAACCCGTTCACCACACACTGAAACCCATCCCCACACACTGAAACCCCATTGCCACATACTGAAACCCATCCCCACTCACTGAAAACTCTTCCCCACACACTGAAACCTCTTCCCCACTGACTGAAACCCCTTCCCCACACACTGAACACATCCGCACACACTAACACCTCACCCCACACACTGAAACCCCTTCCCCACACGCTGAAACCCCTTCCCCACACACTGAAATCCGTCCCCACACACCAAAACCTCTTCCCCACACACTGAAACCCATTCCCCACACACTGAAACCCTTCTCCACACACTGAAACCTCTTCCCCACACACTGAAACCCCTACCTCACACGCTGAAACACCTTCCACACACATTGAAACCCATTCCTCACACACTGAAATCCATCCCCGCAGACTGAAACCTCTTCGCCACACACTGAAACCCATCCCCACACACTGAAACCTCTTCCCCGCAGACTGAAACCTCTTCCCCACACACTGAAACCTCTTCCCCACACACATAAACCCTTCCCCACACGCTGAAACCTCTTCCACACACTGTGAAACCCCTTGCAAACTTACTGAAACCTCTTCCACACACACACTGAAACCCCTTCCCCACACGCTGAAACCCCTTCCCCACACGCTGAAACCCCTTCCACACTCACTGAAACCCCTTCCCCACACACTGAAACCCTTCGCCACACACAAAAACCCTTCTCCACGCACTGAAACCTCTTCCCCACACACTGAAACATCTTTCACAAACACTGAAACCCATCCCCACACACTGAAACCTGTTCCCCACACACTGAAGCCCCTTCCACACACACTGAAACACCTTCCACACACACTTAAACCTCTTCCACACACACTGAAACCCCTTCCGCACACACTGATAGCTGTTCCCCACACACTGAAACCCTTCCCCACACACTGAAACCTCTTCCGCATACACTGAAACCCCTTCCCCACACACAGAAACCCCTTCCTCACACACTGAAACCTCTTCCCCACACACTGAAACCCCTTCCCCACAGACTCAAACCACTTCCCCAAACACTGAATCCACTTCCCCACACACTGAAACCTCTTCCCCACACACAGATACCCCTTATCTACACACTGAAACCCCTTCCCCACACACTGAACCCTCTTCCCCACACACTGAAACCTCTTCCCCACAGACTGAAACCCCTTCCCCACACACTGAAACCCATCCCCACACACTGACACCTCATCCACACACACTGAAACCCATTCCCCACACGCTGAAACCCCTTTCCCAACACTGAAATCCGTCCCAACACACCAAAACCTCTTCCCCACACACTGAAACCCATTCCCCACACACTGAAACCCATTAACCACACACTGAAACCCCATCCCCACTCACTGAAACCCATCCCCACTCACTGAAACCCATCCCCACTCACTGAAAACCTTCCCCACACACTGAAACCTCTTCCACACACACTGAAACCCCTTCCCCACGCACTGAAACATCTTCCATACACACTGAAACCTCTTCCCCACACTCTGAAACCTCTTCCCCACTCACTGAAACCTCTTCCCCACACCCTGAAACCTCTCCCACACACACTGAAACCCCTTCCCCGCACACAGAAACCTCTTCCCCACACACTGAATCCACTTCACCACACACTGTAACCCCTTCCCCACACACTGAAACCCCTTCCCCACACACTGAAACCCATCCCCACACACTGACACCTCATCCACACACACTGAAACCCATTCCCCACACGCTGAAACCCCTTTCCCACACACTGAAGTCCGTCCCAACACACCAAAACCTCTTCCCCACACACTGAAACCCATTCCCCACACACTGAAACCCATTAACCACACACTGAAACCCCATCCCCACTCACTGAAATCCATCCCCACTCACTGAAAACCTTCCCCACACACTGAAACCTCTTCCCCACACACTGAAGCCCCTTCCACACACACTGAAACACCTTCCACAAACACTTAATCCTCTTCCACACACACTGAAACACCTTCCGCACACACTGATAGCTGTTCCCCACACACTGAAACCCTTCCCCACACACTGAAACCTCTTCCGCATACACTGAAACCCCTTCCCCACACACAGAAACCCTTCCCCACACACTGACACCTCTTCCCCACACACTGAAACCCCTTCCCCAAAGACTCAAACCACTTCCCCACACACTGAATCCACTTCCCCACACACTGAAACCTCTTCCCCACACACAGATACCCCTTATCTACACACTGAAACCCCTTCCCCACACACTGAAACCTCTTCCCCACACACAGAAACCTCTTCCCCACAGACTGAAACCCCTTCCCCACACACTGAAACCCATCCCCACACACTGACACCTCATCCACACACACTGAAACCCATTCCCCACACGCTGAAACCCCTTCCCCACACACTGAAATCCGTCCCAACACACCAAAACCTCTTCCCCACAGACTGAAACCCCTTCCCCACACACTGAAACCCATCCCCACACACTGACACCTCATCCACACACACTGAAACCCATTCCCCACACGCTGAAACCCCTTTGCCACACACTGAAATCCGTCCCAACACACCAAAACCTCTTCCCCACACACTGAAACCCATTCCCCACACACTGAAACCCATCCCCACACACTGAAACCCCATCCCCACTCACTGAAACCCATCCCCACTCACTGAAAACCTTCCCCACACACTGAAACCTCTTGCCCACACACTGAAACCCCTTCCCCACGCACTGAAACATCTTCCACACACACTGAAACCTCTTCCCCACACTCTGAAACCTATTCCCCACTCACTGAAACCTCTTCCCCACACCCTGAAACCTCTTCCCCACACACTGAAACCCCTTCCCCGCACACAGAAACCTCTTCCCCACACACTGAATCCACTTCATCACACACTGTAACCCCTTCCCCACACACTGAAACCTCTTCCAAAGACACTGAAACCACTTCCCCACAGACAGAAACCCCTTCACCACACTCTAAAACCTCTTCCCTACACATAGAACCCTCTTCCCCACACACTGAAACATTTTCCCCACACACTGAAACGCCTTCCCCACACACTAAAACCTCTTCCCCACACACTGAAACACCTTCCACACACACTGAAACCCCTTCCACACACACTGAAACCTCTTCCACACACACTGAAACCTCTTCCACACACACTGAATCCCCTTCCCCACACACTGAAACCATTCCCCACACAATGAAACCGAACCCACACACTGAAACCTCTTCCCCACACACTGAAACCTCTTCCCCACCCGCTGAAACCCCTACCCCACTCGCTGAAACACCTTCCACACCCACTGAAACCCATTCCTCACACACTGAAATCCATCCCCGCAGACTGAAACCTCTTCGCCACACACTGAAACCCATCCCCACACACTGAAACCTCTTCCCTGCAGACTGAAACCTCTTCCCCACACACTGAAACCTCTTCCCCACACACATAAACCCTTCCCCACACGCTGAAACCCCTTCTCCACACGCTGAAACCCCTTCCACACACTGTGAAACCCCTTCCACACTTCCTGAAACCTCTTCCACACACACTGAAACCCCTTCCCCACACGCTGAAACCCCTTCCACACTCACTGAAACCACTTCCCCACAGACTCAAACCACTTCCCCACACACTGAATCCACTTCCCCACACACTGAAATCTCTTCCCCACACACAGATACCCCTTATCTACACACTGAAACCCCTTCCCCACACACAGAAACCCCTTCCCCACACACTGAAACCTCTTCCCCACACACTGAAACCCCTTCCCCACAGACTCAAACCACTTCCCCACAGACTCAAACCTCTTCCCCACACACTGAAACCCCTTCCCCGCACACAGAAACCTCTTCCCCACACACTGAATCGACTTCACCGCACACTGTACCCCTTCCCCACACACTGAAACCTCTTCCCCACACATATAACCCTCTTCCCCACACACTGAAACAACTTCCCCACGCACTGAAACAACTTGCCCCACACACTGAAACCTCTTCCCCACACACTGAAACCCCTTCCCCACACACTGAAACCCCTTCCCCACAGACTGAAACCCCTTAACCACGCACTGAAACCCGTGCCCACACACTAAAACCTCTTCCCCACACGCTGAAACCCCTTCAACACACACTGAAACCTCTTCCACACACACTGAAACCCCTTCCCCACACACTGCAACCAATCCCCACACAATGAAACCCAACCCCACACACTGAAACCTCTTCCCCACACACTGAAACCTCTTCCCCACCCGCTGAAACCCCTACCCCACTCGCTGAAACACCTTCCACACACACTGAAACCCATTCCTCACACACTGAAATCCATCCCCGCAGACTGAAACCTCTTCGCCACACACTGAAACCCATCCCCACACACTGAAACCTCTTCCCCGCAGACTGAAACCTCTTCCCCACACACTGAAACCTCTTCCCCACACACTGAAACCCTTCCCCACACGCTGAAACCCCTTCTCCACACGCTGAAACCCCTTCCACACACTGTGAAACCCCTTCCACACTTATTGAAACCTCTTCCACACACACTGTAACCCCTTCCCCACACCCTGAAACCCCTTCCACACTCACTGAAACCCCTTCCCCACACACTGAAACCCTTCCCCACACACGAAAACCCTTCTCCACGCACTGAAACCTCTTCCCCACACACTGAAACATCTTTCACAAACACTGAAACCCATCCCCACACACTGAAACCTGTTCCCCACACACTGAAGCCCCTTCCACACACACTGAAACACCTTCCACACACACGTAAACCTCTTCCACACACACTGAAACCCCTTCCGCACACACTGATAGCTGTTCCCCACACAATGAAACCCTTCCCCACACACTGAAACCTCTTCCGCATACACTGAAACCCCTTCCCCACACACAGAAACCCTTCCCCACACACTGAAACCTCTTCCCCACACACTGAAACCCCTTCCCCAAAGACTCAAACCACTTCCCCACACACTGAATCCACTTCCCCACACACTGAAACCTCTTCCCCACACACAGATACCCCTTATCTACACACTGAAACCTCTTCCCCACACACTGAAACCTCTTCCCCACCCGCTGAAACCCCTACCTCACACGCTGAAACACCTTCCACACACACTGAAACCCTTTCCTCACACACTGAAATCCATCCCCGCAGACTGAAACCTCTTCGCCACACACTGAAACCCATCCCCACACACTGAAACCTCTTCCCCGCAGACTGAAACCTCTTCCCCACACACTGAAACCTCTTCCCCACACACATAAACCCTTCCCCACACGCTGAAACCTCTTCCACACACTGTGAAACCCCTTGCAAACTTACTGAAACCTCTTCCACACACACACTGAAACCCCTTCCCCACACGCTGAAACCCCTTCCCCACACGCTGAAACCCCTTCCACACTCACTGAAACCCCTTCCCCACACACTGAAACCCTTCCCCACACACAAAAACCCTTCTCCACGCACTGAAACCTCTTCCCCACACACTGAAACATCTTTCACAAACACTGAAACCCATCCCCACACACTGAAACCTGTTCCCCACACACTGAAGCCCCTTCCACACACACTGAAACACCTTCCACACACACTGAAACACCTTCCACACACACTGAAACCCCTTCCGCACACACTGATAGCTGTTCCCTACACACTGACACCCTTCCCCACACACTGAAACCTCTTCCGCATACACTGAAACCCCTTCCCCACACACAGAAACCCCTTCCCCACACACTGAAACCTCTTCCCCACACACTGAAACCCCTTCCCCACAGACTCAAACCACTTCCCCACACACTGAATCCACTTCCCCACACACTGAAACCTCTTCCCCACACACAGATACCCCTTATCTACACACTGAAACCCCTTCCCCACACACTGAAACCTCTTCCCCACACACTGAAACCTCTTCCCCACAGACTGAAACCCCTTCCCCACACACTGAAACCCATCCCCACACACTGACACCTCATCCACACACACTGAAACCCATTCCTCACACGCTGAAACCCCTTTCCCACACACTGAAATCCGTCCCAACACACCAAAACCTCTTCCCCACACACTGAAACCCATTCCCCACACATTGAATCCCATTCCCCACACACTGAAACCCATTCCCCACACACTGAAACCCATCCCCACACACTGAAACCCCATCCCCACACACTGAAACCCATCCCCACTCACTGAAAACCTTGCCACACACTGAAACCTCTTCCCACACACTGAAACCTCTTCGCCATAGACTGAAACCCTTCCCCACACACTGAAACCTCTTCCCCACACACTGAAACCCCTTCCCCACACACTGAAACATCTTCCACACACACTGAAACCTCTTCCCCACACTCTGAAACCTCTTCCCCACTCACTGAAACCTCTTCCCCACACACTGAAACCTCTTCCCCACACACTGAAACCCCTTCCCCGCACACAGAAACCTCTTCCCCACACACTGAATCCACTTCACCACACACTGTAACCCCTTCCCCACACAGTGAAACCTCTTCCCCACTCACTGAAACCACTTCCCCACAGACAGAAACCCCTGCACCACACTCTAAAACCTCTTCCCCACACATAGAACCCTCTTCCCCACACACTGAAACATTTTCCCCACACACTGAAACGCCTTCCCCACACACTGAAACCTCTTCCCCACACACTGAAACCCCTTCCAAACACACTGAAACCTCTTCCACACACACTGAAACCCCTTCCCCACACACTGAAACCATTCCCCACACAATGAAACCCAAACCCACACACTGAAACCTCTTCCCCACACACTGAAACCTCTTCCCCACCCGCTGAAACCCCTACCTCACACGCTGAAACACCTTCCACACACACTGAAACCCATTCCTCACACACTGAAATCCATCCCCGCAGACTGAAACCTCTTCGCCACACACTGAAACCCATCCCCACACACAGAAACCTCTTCCCCGCATACTGAAACCTCTTCCCCACACACTGAAACCTCTTCCCCACACACATAAACCCTTCCCCACACGCTGAAACCTCTTCCACACACTGTCAAACCCCTTGCAAACTTACTGAAACCTCTTCCACACACACACTGAAACCCCTTCCCCACACGCTGAAACCCCTTCCCCACACGCTGAAACCCCTTCCACACTCACTGAAACCCCTTCCCCACACACTGAAACCCTTGCCCACACACAAAAACCCTTCTCCACGCACTGACACCTCTTCCCCACACACTGAAACATCTTTCACAAACACTGAAACCCATCCCCACACACTGAAACTGTTCCCCACACACTGAAGCCCCTTCCACACACACTGAAACACCTTCCACACACACTTAAACCTCTTCCACACACACTGAAACCCCTTCCGCACACACTGATAGCTGTTCCCCACACACTGAAACCCTTCCCCACACACTGAAACCTCTTCCGCATACACTGAAACCCCTTCCCCACACACAGAAACCCCTTCCCCACACACTGAAACCTCTTCCCCACACACTGAAACCCCTTCCCCACAGACTCAAACCACTTCCCCACACACTGAATCCACTTCCCCACACACTGAAACCTCTTCCCCACACACAGATACCCGTTATCTACACACTGAAACCCCTTCCCCACACACTGAAACCTCTTCCCCACACACTGAAACCTCTTCCCCACACACTGAAACCTCTTCCCCACACACTGAAATCCCTTCCCCACACACTGAAACCCATCCCCACACACTGACACCTCATCCACACACACTGAAACCCATTCCCCACACGCTGAAACCCCTTTCCCACACACTGAAATCCGTCCCAACACACCAAAACCTCTTCCCCACACACTGAAACCCATTCCCCACACACTGAAACCCATTAACCACACACTGAAACCCCATCCCCACTCACTGAAACCCATCCCCACTCACTGAAAACCTTCCCCACACACTGAAACCTCTTCCACACACACTGAAACCCCTTCCCCACGCACTGAAACATCTTCCACACACACTGAAACCTCTTCCCCACACTCTGAAACCTCTTCCCCACTCACTGAAACCTCTTCCCCAGACCCTGAAACCTCTCCCACACACACTGAAACCCCTTCCCCGCACACAGAAACCTCTTCCCCACACACTGAATCCACTTCACCACACACTGTAACCCCTTCCCCACACACTGAAACCCCTTCCCCACACACTGAAACCCATCCCCACACACTGAAACCCATCCCCACACACTGACACCTCATCCACACACACTGAAACCCATTCCCCACACGCTGAAACCCCTTTCCCACACACTGAAATCCGTCCCAACACACCAAAACCTCTTCCCCACACACTGAAACCCATTCCCCACACACTGAAACCCATTAACCACACACTGAAACCCATTAACCACACACTGAAACCCCATCCCCACTCACTGAAACCCAACCCCACTCACTGAAAACCTTCCCCACACACTGAAACCTCTTCCACACACACTGAAACCCCTTCCCCACGCACTGAAACATCTTCCACACACACTGAAACCTCTTCCCCACACACTGAAACCTCTTCCCCACTCACTGAAACCTCTTCCCCACACCCTGAAACCTCTCCCACACACACTGAAACCTCTTCCCCGCACACAGAAACCTCTTCCCCACACACTGAATCCACTTCACCACACACTGTAACCCCTTCCCCACACACTGAAACCCCTTCCCCACACACTGAAACCCCTTCCCCACAGACTGAAACATCTTCCCCACCAACTGAAACCTTTTCCGCGCAGACTGTAGCCCCTTCCCCAGACATTGAAACACATCCCCACACTCTGAAACTTCATGCCCACACACTGAAACCCCTTCCCCACACACTTAAACCCCTTCCCCACACACTGAAACCCTTCCCCACACACTGAAACACATCCCCACACAGTGAAATCCTTCCCCACACACTGAAACCTCTTCCCACACACTGAAAACTCTTCGCCACAGATTGAAACCCTTCCCCACACACTGAAACCTCTTCCCCACCCACTGAAACCTCTTCCCCACATACTGAAACCACTTCCCCGCACACTGAAACCATTTTCCCACACACTGAAGCCCCTTCCCCACTCTCTGAAACCTCTTCCCCACACACTGAAACCTCTTCCCCACACACTGAAACCTCTTCCCCACACACTGAAACCTCTTCCCCACACACTGAAACCCCTTGCCCTTCAGACTGAAACCCCTTAACCACACACTGAAACCCATCCCCACACATTGAAATGTCTTCCTCACACACTAAAACCCCTTCCCCACAGACTGAAACCCCTTCCCCACACACTGAAACACATCCCCACACACTGAAACCTCTTCCCCACACACTGAAACCCCTTCCCCACACACTGAAACCCATCGCCACACACTGAAACCCATCCCCACACACTGAAACCTCTTTACCACACACTGAACGCTCTTCCCCACAGACTGAAAGCCTTCCCCAAACACTGAAACCTCTTCCCCACAGACTGCAACCCCTTCCCCACGCACTGTAACCCCTTCCCCAGGCACTGAAACCTCTTCCACACATACTGAAACCTCTTCCCCACACGCTGAAACCTCTTCCCCACACGCTGAAACGTCTTCCACACGCACTGAAACCCATCCCCACACACTGAAACCTCATCCACACACACTGAAACCCATTCCCCACTCGCTGAATCCCCTTCCCCACACACTGAAATCCGTCCCCACACGCTGAAACTCCTTCCACACACACTGAAACCTCTTCCACATGCACTGAAACCCATTCCGCACACAATGAAACACATCCCCACACACTGAAACCCATCCCCTCACACTGAAACCATTCGCCACATACTGAAACCACTTCCCCACACACTAAAACCCCTTATCCACACACTGAAACCCCTTCCCCACAGAATGAAACATCTTCACCACACACTGAAACCTCTTCCGCACAGACTGTAGCCCCTTCCCCAGACATTGAAACCCATCCCCACACTCTGAAACTTCATGCCCACACACTGAAACCCCTTCCCCACACACTGAAACCCCTTCCCCACACACTGAAACCCATCCCCACACACTGAAACCTCTTCCCCACTCACTGAAACCCCTTCCCCACACACTGAAACCCATCCCCACTCACTGAAACACATCCCCACACACTGAAATCCTTCCCCACACACTGAAACCTCTTCCCACACACTGAAACCTCTTCGCCACAGACTGAAACCCTTCCCCAGACACTGAAACCTCTTCCCCACACACTGAAACCTCTTCCCCACACACTGAAACCCCTTCCACGCTAACTGAAACCTCTTTCCCACACACTGAAGCCCGTTCACCACACACTGAAACCCCTTCCCCACAATTTGAAACCTCTTCCCCACAGACTGAAACCACTTCCCCACAGACTGAAACCCCTTCCCCACACTCTGAAACCCCTTCCCCACACACTGAAAACCATCCCCACACACTGAAACACATCCCCACACACTGAAATCCTTCCCCACACACTGAAACCTCTTCCCACACACTGAAACCTCTTCCCACACACTGAAACCTCTTCGCCACAGACTGAAACCCTTCCCCACACACTGAAACATCTTCCCCACACACTGAAACCTCTTCCCCACGCACGAAAACCCTTCCCCGCACACTGAAACCTCTTTCCCACACACTGAAGCCCCTTCACCACACACTGAAACCCCTTCCCCACATTCTGAAACCTCTTCCCCACAGACTGAAACCACATCCCCACAGACTGAAACACATCCCCACACACTGAAATCCTTCCCCACACACTGAAACCTCTTCACACACACTGAAACCTCTTCACACACACTGAAACCTCTTCGCCACAGACTGAAACCCTTCCCCACACACTGAAACCTCTTCCCCACACACTGAAACCTCTTCCCCACACACTGAAACCCCTTCCCCGCACACTGAAACCATTTTCCCACACACTGAAGCCTCTTCCCCACACTCTGAAACCTCTTCCCCACACACTGAAACCTCTTCCCAACACACTGAAACCTCTTCCCAACACACTGAAACCTCTTCCCCAAACACTGAATCTCCTTCGCCACGCACTGAAACCTCTTCCACACACACTGAAACCTCTTCCCCACACTCTGAAACCTCTTCCCCACACACTGAAACCTCTTCCCCACACACTGAAACCTCTTCCCCACACACTGAATCCTCTTCCCCAAACACTGAAACTCCTTCCCCACGCACTGAAACCTCTTCCACACACACTGAAACCTCTTACCCACACAATGAAACCTCTTCACCACACACTGAAACCCCTTCCCCACACACTGAAACATCTTCCCCACACACTGAAACCTCTTCCCCACGCACGAAAACCCTTCCCCGCACACTGAAACCTCTTTCCCACACACTGAAGCCCCTTCACCACACACTGAAACCCCTTCCCCACATTCTGAAACCTCTTCCCCACAGACTGAAACCACATCCCCACAGACTGAAACACATCCCCACACACTGAAATCCTTCCCCACACACTGAAACCTCTTCACACACACTGAAACCTCTTCGCCACAGACTGAAACCCTTCCCCACACACTGAAACCTCTTCCCCACACACTGAAACCTCTTCCCCACACACTGAAACCCCTTCCCCGCACACTGAAACCATTTTCCCACACACTGAAGCCTCTTCCCCACACTCTGAAACCTCTTCCCCACACACTGAAACCTCTTCCCAACACACAGAAACCTCTTCCCAACACACTGAAACCTCTTCCCCAAACACTGAATCTCCTTCCCCACGCACTGAAACCTCTTCCACACACACTGAAACCTCTTCCCCAGACTCTGAAACCTCTTCCCCACACACTGAAACCTCTTCCCCACACACTGAAACCTCTTCCCCACACACTGAATCCTCTTCCCCAAACAGTGAAACTCCTTCCCCACGCACTGAAACCTCTTCCACACACACTGAAACCTCTTCCCCACACAATGAAACCTCTTCACCACACACTGAAACCCCTTCCACACACACTGAAACCTCTTACACAAACACTGAAACCCCTTCCCCACGCACTGAATCGTCTTCCACACACACTGTTACCCCTTCCCCGCACACTGAAACCCATCCCCTCACACTGAAACCATTCCCCACACAATGAAACCCATCCCCACACACTGAAACCTCTTCCCCACACACTGAAACCTCTTCCCCACACGCTGAAACCCCTACCCCACACGCTGAAACACCTTCCACACACACTGAAACCCATTCCTCACACCCTGAAATCCATCCCCGCAGACTGAAACCTCTTCCCCGCAGACTGAAACCTCTTCCCCACACACTGAAACCTCTTCCCCACACACATAAACCCTTCCCCACACACATAAACCCTTCCCCACACGCTGAAACCCCTTCTCCACACGCTGAAACCCCTTCCACACACTGTGAAACCCCTTCCACACTTACTGAAACCTCTTCGCCACACACTGAAGCCCCTTCCCCACGCACTGAAACCTCTTCCACACATACTGAAACCTCTTCCACACACACTGAAACCTCTTCCCCACACACTGAAACATCTTTCACAAACACTGAAACCCATCCCCACACACTGAAACCTGTTCCCCACACACTGAAGCCCCTTCCACACACACTGAAACACCTTCCACACACACTGAAACACCTTCCACACACACTGAAACACCTTCCACACACACTTAAACCTCTTCCACACACACTTAAACCCCTTCCGCACACACTGATAGCTGTACCCCACACATTGAAACCCTTCCCCACACACTGAAACCTCTTCCGCATACACTGAAACTCCTTCCCCACACACAGAAACCACTTCCCCACACACTAAAACCACTTCCCCACACACTGAAACCTCTTCCCCACACACTGAAACCTCTTCCCCACACACTGAAACCCCTTCCCCACACACTGAAACCCATCCCCACACACTGAAACCTCATCCACACACACTGAAACCCATTCCCCACACGCTGAAATCCCTTCCCCACACACTGAAATCCGTCCCAACACACCAAAACCTCTTCCCCACACACTGAAACCCATTCCCCACACACTGAAACCGATCCCCACACACTGAAAGCCCATCCCCACGCACTGAAACCCATCCCCACTCACTGAAAAACTTGCCACACAATGAAACCTCTTCCCACACACTGAAACCTCTTCGCCACAGACTGAAACCCTTCCCCACACACTGAAACCTCTTCCCCACACACTGAAACCCCTTCTCCACGCACTGAAACATCTTCCGCACACACTGAAACCTCTTCCCCACACTCTGAAACCTCTTCCCCACACAGTGAAACCTCTTCCCCACACACTGAAACCTCTTCCCCACACACTGAAACCCCTTCCCCGCACACAGAAACCTCTTCCCCACACATTGAATCCACTTCACCACACACTGTAACCCCTTCCCCACACACTGAAACCTCTTCCCCACACACTGACACCACTTCCCCACAGACAGAAACCCCTTCACCACACTCTAAAACCTCTTCCCCACACATAGAACCCTCTTCCCCACACACTGAAACAACTTCCCCACACACTGAAACGCCTTCCCCACACAATGAAACCTCTTCCCCACACACTGAAACCCCTTCCCCACAGACTGAAACCCCTTAAACACGCACTGAAACCCATGCCCACACACTGAAACCTCTTCCACACACACTGAAACCCCTTCCCCACACACTGAAACCATTCCCCACACACGGAAACCCAACCCCACACACTGAAACCTCTTCCCCACACACTGAAACCTCTTCCCCACCCGCTGAAACCCCTACCCCACACGCTGAAACACCTTCCACACACACTGAAACCCATTCCTCACACACTGAAATCCATCCCCGCAGACTGAAACCTCTTCGCCACACACTGAAACCCATCCCCACACACTGAAACCTCTTCCCCGCAGACTGAAACCTCTTCCCCACACACTGAAACCTCTTCCCCACACACTGAAACCTCTTCCCCACACACTGAAACCTCTTCCCCACACGCTGAAACCCCTTCTCCACACGCTGAAACCTCTTCCACACACTGTGAAACCCCTTCCACACTTACTGAAACCTCTTCCACACACGCTGAAGCCCCTTCCACACACACTGAAACACCTTCCACACACACTTAAACCTCTTCCACACACACTGAAACCCCTTCCGCACACACTGATAGCTGTTCCCCACACACTGAAACCCTTCCCCACACACTGAAACCTCTTCCGCATACACTGAAACCACTTCCCCACACACAGAAACCCCTTCCCCACACACTGAAACCTCTTCCCCACACACTGAAACCCCTTCCCCACAGACTCAAACCACTTCCCCACAGACTGAATCCACTTCCCCACACACTGAAACCCCTTAACCAAGCACTGAAACCCATGCCCACACACTAAAACCTCTTCCCCACACACTGAAACCCCTTCCACAAACACTGAAACCTCTTCCACACACACTGAAACCCCTTCCCCACACACTGAAACATCTTTCACAAACACTGAAACCCATCTCCACACACTGAAACCTGTTCCCCACACACTGAAGCCCCTTCCACACACACTGAAACACCTTCCACACACACTTAAACCTCTTCCACACGCACTGAAACCCCTTCCACAAAGACTGAAACCTCTTCCACACACACTGAAACCCCTTCCCCACACACTGAAACATCTTTCACAAACACTGAAACCCATCCCCACACACTGAAACCTGTTCCCCACACACTGAAGCCCCTTCCACACACACTGAAACACCTTCCACACACACTTAAACCTCTTCCACACACATAGAACCCTCTTCCCCACACATAGAACCCTCTTCCCCACACACTGAAACAACTTCCCCACACACTGAAACTCCTTCCCCACACACTGAAACGCCTTCCCCACACACTGAAACCTATTCCCCACACACTGAAGCCCATTCCCCACAGACTGAAACCCCTTAACCACGCACTGAAACCCATGCCCACACACTAAAACCTCTTCCCCACACACTGAAACCTCTTCCACACACACTGAAACCCCTTCCCCACACACTGAAGCCATTCCCCACACAATGAAACCCAACCCCACACACTGAAACCTCTTCCCCACACACTGAAACCTCTTCCCCACACACTGAAACCTCTTCCCCACACTCTGAAACCTCTTCCTCACACACTGAAACATCTTTCACAAACACTGAAACCCATCCCCACACACTGAAACCTGTTCCCCACACACTGAAGCCCCTTCCACACACACTGAAACACCTTCCACACACACTGAAACCCCTTCCGCACACACTGATAGCTGTTCCCCACACACTGAAACCCTTCCCCACACACTGAAACCTCTTCCGCATACACTGAAACCCCTTCCCCACACACAGAAACCCCTTCCCCACACACTGAAACCTCTTCCCCACACACTGAAACCCCTTCCCCACAGACTCAAACCACTTCCCCACAGACTGAATCCATTTCCCCACACACTGAAACCCCTTCCCCACAGACTCAAACCACTTCCCCACACACTGAATCCACTTCCCCACACACTGAAACCTCTTCCCCACACACAGATACCCCTTATCTACACACTGAAACCCCTTCCCCACACACTGAAACCTCTTCCCCACACAGTGAAACCCCTTCCCCACAGACTCAAACCACTTCCCCACACACTGAAACCTCTTCCCCACACACTGAAACCCCTTCCCCGCACACAGAAACCTCTTCCCCACACACTGACTCCACTTCACCACACACTGTAACCCCTTCCCCACACACTGAAACCTCTTCCCCACACACTGAAACCACTTCCCAACAGACAGAAACCCCTTCACCACACTCTAAAACATCTTCCCCACACATAGAACCCTCTTCCCCACACACTGAAACAACTTCCCCACACACTGAAACGCCTTCCCCACACACGGAAACCTCTTCCCCACACACTGAAACCCCTTCCCCACAGACTGAAACCCCTTAACCACGCACTGAAACCCATGCCCACACACTAAAACCTCTTCCCCAAACACTGAAACCCCTTCCCCACACACTGAAACCATTCCCCACACAATGAAACCCAACCCCACACACTGAAACCTCTTCCCCACACACTGAAACCTCTTCCCCACCCGCTGAAACCCCTACCCCACACTCTGAAACACCTTGCACACACACTGAAACCCATTCCTCACACAATGAAATAGATCCCCGCAGACTGAAACCTCTTCGCCACACACTGAAACCCATCCCCACACACTGAAACCTCTTCCCCGAAGACTGAAACCTCTTCCCCACACACTGAAACCTCTTCCCCACACACTGAAACCCTTCCCCACACGCTGAAACCCCTTCTCCACACGCTGAAACCTCTTCCACACACTGTGAAACCCCTTCCACACTTACTGAAACCTCTTCCACACACGCTGAAACCCCTTCCCCACACGCTGAAACACCTTCCCCACACGCTGAAACCCCTTCCACACTCACTGAAACCCCTTCCCCACACAGTGAAACCCTTCCCCACACACAAAAACCCTTCTCCACGCACTGAAACCTCTTTCCCACACACTGAAACATCTTTCACAAACACTGAAACCCATCCCCACACACTGAAACCTGTTCCCCACACACTGAAGCCCCTTCCACACACACTGAAACACCTTCCACACACACTTAAACCTCTTCCACACACACTGAAACCCCTTCCGCACACACTGATAGCTGTTCCCCACACACTGAAACCCTTCCCCACACACTGAAACCTCTTCCGCATACACTGAAACCCCTTCCCCACACACAGAAACCCCTTCCCCACACACTGAAACCTCTTCCCCACACACAGATACCCCTTATCTACACACTGAAACCCCTTCCCCACACACTGAAACCTCTTCCCCACACACAGATACCCCTTATCTACACACTGAAACCCCTTCCCCACACACTGAAACCTCTTCCCCACACACTGAAACCTCTTCCCCACAGACTGAAACCCCTTCCCCACACACTGAAACCCATCCCCACACACTGACACCTCATCCACACACACTGAAACCCATTCCCCACACGCTGAAACCCCTTTCCCACACACTGAAATCCGTCCCAACACACCAAAACCTCTTCCCCACACACTGAAACCTCTTCCCCACACACTGAAACCCATTCCCCACACACTGAAACCCCATCCCCACTCACTGAAACCCATCCCCACTCACTGAAAACCTTCCCCACACACTGAAACCTCTTCCCCACACACTGAAACCCCTTCCCGTCGCACTGAAACATCTTCCACACACACTGAAACCTCTTCCCCACAATCTGAAACCTCTTCCCCACTCACTGAAACCTCTTACCCACACCCTGAAACCTCTCCCCCACACACTGAAACGCCTTCCCCGCACACAGTAACCTCTTCCCCACACACTGAATCCACTTCACCACACACTGTAACCCCTTCCCCACACACTGAAACCTCTTCCCCAGACACAGAAACCACTTCCCCACAGACAGAAACCCCTTCACCACGCTCTAAAACCTCTTCCCCACACATAGAACCCTCTTCCCCACACACTGAAACATTTTCCCCACACACTGAAACGCCTTCCCCACACACTGAAACGCCTTCCCCACACAATGAAACCTCTTCCCCACACACTGAAACCCCTTCCCCACAGACTGAAACACCTTAACCACGCACTGAAACCCATGCCCACACACTGAAACCTCTTCCACACACACTGAAACCGCTTCCCCACACACTGAAACCATTCCCCTCACACGGAAACCCAACCCCACACACTGAAACCTCTTCCCCACACACTGAAACCTCTTCCCCACCCGCTGAAACCCCTACCCCACACGCTGAAACACCTTCCACACACACTGAAACCCATTCCTCACGCACTGAAATCCATCCCCGCAGACTGAAACCTCTTCGCCACACACTGAAACCCATCCCCACACACAGAAACCTCTTCCCCGCACACTGAAATCTCTTCTCCACACACTGAAACCTCTTCCCCACACACATAAACCCTTCCCCACACGCTGAAACCCCTTCTCCACACGCTGAAACCCCTTCCACACACTGTGAAACCCCTTCCACACTTACTGAAACCTCTTCCACACACACTGAAACCCCTTCCCCACACACTGAATCCACTTCCCCACACACTGAAACCTCTTCCCCACACACAGATACCCCTTATCTACACACTGAAACCCCTTCCCCACACACAGAAACCCCTTCCCCACACACTGAAACCTCTTCCCCACACACTGAAACGCCTTCCCCACACACTGAAACCTCTTCCCCACACACTGAAACCCCTTCCCCACAGACTGAAACCCCTTAAGCACACACTGAAACCTCTTCCACACACACTGAAACTCCTTCCCCACATTCTGAAGCCCTTCCCCATACACTAAAACCCTTCTCCAAACACTGAAACCTCTTCCCCAGACACTGAAACATCTGTCACACACACTGAAACCCATCCCCACAGACTGAAACCTCTTCCCCACAAACTGAAACCTCATCCCCACACATTGAAACCCCTTCCCCACACACGGAAACCCATCGCCACACACTGAAACCCATCCCCACAGACTGAAACCTCTTCCCCACACACTGAAAGCTCTTCCTCACAGACTAAAACCCTTCCCCGCACACTGAAACCTCTTCCCCACAGACTGAAACCCCTTCCCCATGCACTGAAACCTCTTCCACACATACTGAAACATCTTACCCACACACTGAAACCTCTTCCCCACACACTGAAACCTCTTCTCCAAACACTGAAACTCCATCCCCACGCACAGAAAACTCTTCCACACACACTGAAACCTCTTCCCCACAGACTGAAACCCCTTCCCCATGCACTGAAACCTCTTCCACACATACTGAAACATCTTACCCACACACTGAAACCTCTTCCCCACACACTGAAACCTATTCCCCACACACTGAAACCTCTTCCCCACACGCTGAAACTTCTTCCACACGCACTGAAACCCATCCCCACACACTGAAACCCCTTCCACACACACTGAAACCTCTTACACAAACACTGAAACCCCTTCCCCACGCAATTAATCCTCTTCAACACACACTGTAACCCCTTCCCGCACACTGAAACCCATCCCCTCACACTGAAACCATTCACCACACAATGAAACCCATCCCCACACACTGAAACCTCTTCCCCACACACTGAAACCTCTTCCCCACACGCTGAAACCCCTACCCCACACGCTGAAACCACTTCCACACACACTGAAACCCATTCCCCACACACTGAAACCCATCCCCGCAGACTGAAACCTCTTCCCCACACACTGAAACACATCCCCACACAGTGAAACCTCTTCCCCGCAGAATGAAACCTCTTCCCCACACACTGAAACCTCTTCCCCACACACAGAAACCCCTTCCACACTTACTGAAACCTCTTCCACACACACTGAAACAACTTTCCCACACGCTGAAACCCCTTCCACACACACTGAAACCCCGTCCCCACACACTGAAACCCTTCCCCACACACGAAAACCCTTCTCAACGCACTGTAACCTCTTCCCCACACACTGAAACATCTTTCACAAAAACTGAAAACCATCCCCTCACACTGAAACCTGCTCCCCACACACTGAAACCCCTTCCACACACACTGAAATCCCTTCCACACACACTTATACCTCTTCCACACACACTGAAACCCCTTCCACACACACTGAAACCCCTTCCCCACACACAGAAACCCCTTCCCCACACACTGAAACCTCTTCCCCACACACTGAAACCCCTCCCCCACAGACTCAAACCACTTCCCCACACACTGAAACCGCTTCCCCACACACTGAAACCTCTTCCCCACACATAGATACCCCATATCTACACACTGAAACCTCTTCCCCACAAACTGAAACCTCTTCCCCACACACTGAAACCTCTTCCCCACTGACTGAAACCCCTTCCCCACACACTGAAACCCATCCGCACACACTGAAACCTCATCCCCACACACTGAAACCCCTTCCCCACACGCTGAAACCCCATCCCCATACAATGAAATCCGTCCCAACACACCAAAATCTCTTCCCCACACACCAAACCCATTCCCCACACACTGAAACCCATCCCCACACACTGAAACCCCATCCCCACACACTGAAACCCATCCCCGCAGACTGAAACCTCTTCCCCACACACTGAAACACATCCCCACACACTGAAACCTCTTCCACACATACTGAAACATCTTACCCACACACTGAAACCTCTTCCCCACACACTGAAACCTCTTCCCACACACTGAAACCTCTTCGCCACAGACTGAAACCCTTCAACACACACTGAAACCTCTTCCCCACACACTGAAACCCCTTCCCCACGCACTGAAACATCTTCCACAAACACTGAAACCTCTTCCCCACACACTGAAACTTCTTCCCCACACACTGAAACCTCTTCCCCACACACTGAAATCACTTCCCCGCACACTGAAACCTCTTCCCCACACACTGAATCCCCTACACCACACACTGTAACCCCATCCCCAAACACTGAAACCTCTACCCCACACACTGAAACCACTTCCCCACAGACAGAAACCCCTTCCCCACACTCTGAAACCTCTTCCCCACACATAGAAACCTCTTCCCCACTCACTGAAACCACTTCCCCACACACTGAAACGCCTTCCCCACACACTGAAACCTCTTCCCCACACACTGAAACCCCTTCCCCACAGACTGAAACCCCTTAACCAATCACTGAAACCCATGCCCACACACTAAAACCTCTTCCCCACACACTGAAACCCCTTCCACACACACTGAAACCTCTTCCACACACACTGAAACCACTTCCCCACACGCTGAAACCCCTTCCACACACACTGAAACCCCTTCCCCACATACTGAAACCCTTCCCCACACACTAAAACCCTTCTCCACAAACTGAAACCTCTTCCCCAGACACTGATATATCTTTCACACACACTGAAACCCATCCCCACACACTGAAACCTCTTCCCCACAAACTGAAACCTCATCCCCACACACTGAAACCCCTTCCGCGCACAATGAAACCCCTTCCCCACACACTGAAACCTCTTCCCCACTGACTGAAACCCCTTCCCCACACACTGAAACCCATCCGCACATACTAAAACCTCATCCCCACACACTGAAACCCCTTCCCCACACGCTGAAACCCCTTCCCCAAACACTGAAATCCGTCCCCACACACCAAAACCTCTTTCCCACACACTGAACCCATTCCCCACACACTGAAACCCATCCCCACACACTGAAACCCCATCGCAACAAACTGAAACCCTTCCCCACACACTGAAACCTCTTCGCCACAGACTGAAACCCTTCCCCACACACTGAAACCTGTTCCCCACACACTTAAACCCCTTCCCCACGCACTGAAACATCTTCCACACATACTGAAACCTCTTCCCCACACACTGAAACCTCTTCCCCACACACTGAAACCTCTTCCCCACACACTGAAACCTCTTCCCCGCACACTGAAACCCCTTCCCCGCACACTGAAACCTCTTCCCCACACACTGAATCCCCTACACCAAACACTGTAACCCCTTCCCCACACACTGAAACCTCTTCCCCACACATAGAAACCTCATCCCCACACACTAAAACCACTTCCCCACACACTGAAACGCCTTCCCCACACACTGAGACCTCTTCCCCACACACTGAAACCCCTTCCCCACATACTGAAAACCTTCCCCACACACTGCAACCCTTCTCCACACACTGAAACCTCTTCCCCAGACACTGAAACATCTTTCACACACACTGAAACCCATCCCTACACACTGAAACCTCTTCCCCACAAACTGAAACCACTTCCCCCCACACACTGAAACCCCTTCCGCACACACTGAAACCCCTTCCACACACACTTAAACCTCTTCCACAAACACTGAAACACATTCCGCACACACTGAAATTTCTTCCCCACACACTGACACCCATCCCCACACAGTGAAATCCATCCCCACACACTGAAACCCATCTCCACACACTGAAACCCCTTCCACACACACTGAAACCTCTTCGACATGCACTGAAACCCCTTCCGCACGTACTGAAACCCATCCCCACACACTGAAACCCTTCTCCACACACTGAAACCTCTTCCCCACACACTGAAACATATTTCACACGCACTGAAACACATCCCCACACTGAAACCTCTTCCCCACACACTGAAACCCCTTCCCCGCACACTGAAACCTCTTCCCCACACACTGAATCCCCTTCACCACTCACTGAAACCCCTTCCCCACACACTGAAACATCTTCCCCACACACTGAAACCACATCCCCACAGACGGAAACCCCTTCCCCACTATCTGAAACCTCTTCCCCACACATTGAAACCTCTTCCCCACACACTGAAACCACTTTCCCACACTCTGAAACACCTTCCCCACTCACTTAAAACATCTTCCCCACACACTGAAAACCATCCCCACACCCTGAAACCCCTTCCCCACACACTGAAACCCATCCCCACACACTGAAACCCTTCCCCACACACTGTAACCCCTTCCCCACACACTGAAAGCCCTTCCCCACACACTGAAACCGCTCCCACACACACTGAAATCCCTTCCCCGCACACTGAAACCCCTTCCCCGCACACTGAAACCCTTCCCCACACGCGGAAACCTCTTCCCCACACACTGAAAGCTCTTCCCCACAGACTGAAACCCATCCCCACACACTGAAACCCCTTCCCCACACACTGAAACACCTTCCCCACGCACTGAAACCTCTTCCACACATACTGAAACCTCTTCCCCACAAACTGAATCCCCTTCCCCCCACACACTGAAACACCTTCCGCACGCACTGAAACCTCTTCCACACACAATGAAACCTCTTCGCCACATACTGAAACCTCTTCCCCACACGCTGAAACTTCTTCCACACGCACTGAAACTCATCCCCACACACTGAAACCCCTTCCACACACACTGAAACCTCTTCCACACAAACTGAAACCACTTCCCCACGCACTGAAACCCCTTCCACACACACTGTTACCCCTTCCCCGCACACTGAAACCCCTTCCCCACACACTGATTCCCCTCACACACACGGAAACCCCTTCCCCGCACACTGAAACCCCTTCCCCGCACGCTGAAACCCTTCCCCACACGCGGAAACCTCTTCCCCACACACTGAAAGCTCTTCGCCACAGACTGAAACCCATCCCCACACACTGAAACCCCTTCGCCACACACTGAAACACCTTCCCCACGCACTGAAACCTCTTCCACTCATACTGAAACCTCGTCCCCACAAACTGAAACCCCTTCCCCCCACACACTGAAACACCTTCCGCACACACTGAAACACCTTCCGCACGCACTGAAACCTCTTCCACACACAATGAAACCTCTTCGCCACACACTGAAACCTCTTCCCCACACGCTGAAACTTCTTCCACACGCACTGAAACTCATCCCCACACACTGAAACCCCTTCCACACACACTGAAACCTCTTCCACACAAACTGAAACCCCTTCCCCACGCACTGATACCCCTTCCACACACACTGTTACCCCTTCCCCACACACTGAAACCCCTTCACCGGACACTGAAACCTCTTCCCCACACACTGAAACCCCTTGCCCACAGACTGAAACCCCTTAAAAACACACTGAAACCCATCCCCACACACTGAAGTCTCTTCCACACACACTAAAACCCCTTCCACGCAGACTGAAACCCCCTCCCCACACACTGAAACCTCTTCCCCACACACTGAAACCCCTTCCCCACACACTGAAACCCATTGCCACACACTGAAACCCAACCACACACACTGCAACCTCTTCCCCACACACTGAAAGCTCTTCCCCACAGACTGAAACCCTTCCCCACACACTGAAACCTCTTCCCCACACACTGAAACCTCTTCCCCACACACTGAAACCCCTTCCCCAAGCAGTGAAACCTCTTCCACACATACTCAAACCTCTTCCCCACACACTGAAACCTCTTCCCCACACACTGAAACCTCTTCCCCAAACACTGAAACTCCTTCCCCACGCACTGAAACCTCTTCCACACACACTGAAACCTCTTCCCCACACACTGAAACCTCTTCCACACACAATAAAACACCTTCCCCACGCGCTGTAACCCCTTCCACACACACTGTAACCCCTTCTCCGCACACTGAAACCCCTTCCCCACACACTGAATCCCCTTCCACACACACGGAAACCCCTTCCCCGCACACTGAAACCCCTTCCCCGCACACTGAAACCCTTCCCCACACGCTGAAACTCCTTCCACACACACTGAAACCTCTTCCACATGCACTGAAACCCATTCCGCACACACTGAAACACATCCCCACACACTGAATCCCATCCCCTCACACTGAAACCATTCCCCACACAATGAAACCC
Source organism: Heterodontus francisci (assembly GCF_036365525.1). Taxonomy (NCBI): domain Eukaryota; kingdom Metazoa; phylum Chordata; class Chondrichthyes; order Heterodontiformes; family Heterodontidae; genus Heterodontus; species Heterodontus francisci. Next base: position 6,705,265 of record NC_090395.1, on the reverse strand, counting down.
ATCCACACATGCTGAAACCACTTCCCCACACATTAAAACCCCTTATCCAAACACTGAAACCCCTTCCCCACAGACTGAAACATCTTCCCCACACACTGAAAACACTTCCGCACACACTGAAACCCCTTCCCCACACACTGAAACCTCTTCCTCACACACTGAAACCTCTTCCCCACACACTGAAACCACTTCCCCACAAACTGAAACCCCTTCCCCACACACTGAAACCTCTTCCCCACACACTGAAACCCCTTGCCCACAGACTGAAACCCCTTAACCACCCATTGAAATCCATCCCCACACACTGAAATCTCTTCCACACACACTAAAACTCCTTCCCCACAGACTGAAACCCCTTCCCAACACACTGAAACACATCCCCAACACTGAAACCTCTTCCCCACACACTGAAACCCCTTCCCCTCACACTGAAACCCATCGCCACACACTGAAACCCATCCCCACACACTGAAACCTCTTCCCCACACACTGAAAGCTCTTCCCCACAGGCTGAAACCCTTCCCCACACACTGAAACCTCTTCCCCACAGACTGTAACCCCTTCCCCACGTACTGAAACCTCTTCCACACATACTGAAACCTCTTCCCCACACACTGAAACCTCTTCCCCACACACAGAAACCTCTTCCCCAAACACTGAAACTCCTTCCCCACGCACTGAAACCTCTTCCACACACACTGAAACCTCTTCCCCACACACTGAAACCACTTCCCCAGACGCTGAAACTTCTTACACAAACACTGAAACCCCTTCCCCACGCACTGAATCGTCTTCCACACACACTGTTACCCCTTCCCCGCACAATGAAATCATTCCCCACACAATGAAACCCATCCCCACACACTGAAACTTCTTCCCCACACACTGAAACCTCTTCCCCACACGCTGAAACCCCTACCCCACAGACTGAAACCCATTCCTCACACACTGAAATCCATCCCCGCAGACTGAAGCCTCTTCGCCACACACTGAAACCCATCCCCACACACTGAAACCTCTTCCCCACACACTGAAACCTCTTCCCCACACACTGAAACCCCTTCCCCACAGACTGAAACCCCTTACGCACACACTGAAACCTCTTCCACACACACTGAAACCCCTTCCCCACATTCTGAAGCCCTTCCCCATACACTAAAACCCTTCTCCAAACACTGAAACCTCTTCCCCAGACACTGAAACATCTGTCACACACACTGAAACCCATCCCCACAGACTGAAACCTCTTCCCCACAAACTGAAACCTCATCCCCACACATTGAAACCCCTTCCCCACACACGGAAACCCATCGCCACACACTGAAACCCATCCCCACAGACTGAAACCTCTTCCCCACACACTGAAAGCTCTTCCTCACAGACTAAAACCCTTCCCCGCACACTGAAACCTCTTCCCCACAGACTGAAACCCCTTCCCCATGCACTGAAACCTCTTCCACACATACTGAAACATCTTACCCACACACTGAAACCTCTTCCCCACACACTGAAACCTCTTCTCCAAACACTGAAACTCCATCCCCACGCACAGAAAACTCTTCCACACACACTGAAACCTCTTCCACACACACTGAAACCTCTTCCCCACACGCTGAAACTTCTTCCACACGCACTGAAACCCATCCCCACACACTGAAACCCCATCCACACACACTGAAACCTCTTACACAAACACTGAAACCCCTTCCCCATAAATGAATCCTCTTCAACACACACTGTAACCCCTTCCCCGCACACTGAAACCTCTTCCCCACAGACTGAAACCCCTTCCCCATGCACTGAAACCTCTTCCACACATACTGAAACATCTTACCCACACACTGAAACCTCTTCCCCACACACTGAAACCTCTTCCCCACACACTGAAACCTCTTCCCCACACGCTGAAACTTCTTCCACACGCACTGAAACCCATCCCCACACACTGAAACCCCTTCCACACACACTGAAACCTCTTACACAAACACTGAAACCCCTTCCCCACGCAATTAATCCTCTTCAACACACACTGTAACCCCTTCCCGCACACTGAAACCCATCCCCTCACACTGAAACCATTCACCACACAATGAAACCCATCCCCACACACTGAAACCTCTTCCCCACACACTGAAACCTCTTCCCCACACGCTGAAACCCCTACCCCACACGCTGAAACCACTTCCACACACACTGAAACCCATTCCCCACACACTGAAACCCATCCCCGCAGACTGAAACCTCTTCCCCACACACTGAAACACATCCCCACACAGTGAAACCTCTTCCCCGCAGAATGAAACCTCTTCCCCACACACAGAAACCTCTTCCCCACACACAGAAACCCCTTCCACACTTACTGAAACCTCTTCCACACACACTGAAACAACTTTCCCACACGCTGAAACCCCTTCCACACACACTGAAACCCCGTCCCCACACACTGAAACCCTTCCCCACACACGAAAACCCTTCTCAACGCACAGTAACCTCTTCCCCACACACTGAAACATCTTTCACAAACACTGAAAACCATCCCCTCACACTGAAACCTGCTCCCCACACACTGAAACCCCTTCCACACACACTGAAATCCCTTCCACACACACTTATACCTCTTCCACACACACTGAAACCCCTTCCACACACACTGAAACCCCTTCCCCACACACAGAAACCCCTTCCCCACACACTGAAACCTCTTCCCCACACACTGAAACCCCTCCCCCACAGACTCAAACCACTTCCCCACACACTGAAACCGCTTCCCCACACACTGAAACCTCTTCCCCACACATAGATACCCCATATCTACACACTGAAACCTCTTCCCCACAAACTGAAACCTCTTCCCCACACACTGAAACCTCTTCCCCACTGACTGAAACCCCTTCCCCACACACTGAAACCCATCCGCACACACTGAAACCTCATCCCCACACACTGAAACCCCTTCCCCACACGCTGAAACCCCATCCCCACACAATGAAATCCGTCCCAACACACCAAAATCTCTTCCCCACACACCAAACCCATTCCCCACACACTGAAACCCATCCCCACACACTGAAACCCCATCCCCACACACTGAAACCCATCCCCGCAGACTGAAACCTCTTCCCCACACACTGAAACACATCCCCACACACTGAAACCTCTTCCACACATACTGAAACATCTTACCCACACACTGAAACCTCTTCCCCACACACTGAAACCTCTTCCCACACACTGAAACCTCTTCGCCACAGACTGAAACCCTTCAACACACACTGAAACCTCTTCCCCACACACTGAAACCCCTTCCCCACGCACTGAAACATCTTCCACAAACACTGAAACCTCTTCCCCACACACTGAAACTTCTTCCCCACACACTGAAACCTCTTCCCCACACACTGAAATCACTTCCCCGCACACTGAAACCTCTTCCCCACACACTGAATCCCCTACACCACACACTGTAACCCCATCCCCAAACACTGAAACCTCTACCCCACACACTGAAACCACTTCCCCACAGACAGAAACCCCTTCCCCACACTCTGAAACCTCTTCCCCACACATAGAAACCTCTTCCCCACTCACTGAAACCACTTCCCCACACACTGAAACGCCTTCCCCACACACTGAAACCTCTTCCCCACACACTGAAACCCCTTCCCCACAGACTGAAACCCCTTAACCAATCACTGAAACCCATGCCCACACACTAAAACCTCTTCCCCACACACTGAAACCCCTTCCACACACACTGAAACCTCTTCCACACACACTGAAACCACTTCCCCACACGCTGAAACCCCTTCCACACACACTGAAACCCCTTCCCCACATACTGAAACCCTTCCCCACACACTAAAACCCTTCTCCACAAACTGAAACCTCTTCCCCAGACACTGATATATCTTTCACACACACTGAAACCCATCCCCACACACTGAAACCTCTTCCCCACAAACTGAAACCTCATCCCCACACACTGAAACCCCTTCCGCGCACAATGAAACCCCTTCCCCACACACTGAAACCTCTTCCCCACTGACTGAAACCCCTTCCCCACACACTGAAACCCATCCGCACATACTAAAACCTCATCCCCACACACTGAAACCCCTTCCGCACACGCTGAAACCCCTTCCCCAAACACTGAAATCCGTCCCCACACACCAAAACCTCTTTCCCACACACTGAACCCATTCCCCACACACTGAAACCCATCCCCACACACTGAAACCCCATCGCAACAAACTGAAACCCTTCCCCACACACTGAAACCTCTTCGCCACAGACTGAAACCCTTCCCCACACACTGAAACCTGTTCCCCACACACTTAAACCCCTTCCCCACGCACTGAAACATCTTCCACACATACTGAAACCTCTTCCCCACACACTGAAACCTCTTCCCCACACACTGAAACCTCTTCCCCACACACTGAAACCTCTTCCCCGCACACTGAAACCCCTTCCCCGCAAACTGAAACCTCTTCCCCACACACTGAATCCCCTACACCAAACACTGTAACCCCTTCCCCACACACTGAAACCTCTTCCCCACACACTGAAACCACTTCCCCACAGACAGAAACCCCTTCCCCACACTCTGAAACCTCTTCCCCACACATAGAAACCTCATCCCCACACACTAAAACCACTTCCCCACACACTGAAACGCCTTCCCCACACACTGAGACCTCTTCCCCACACACTGAAACCCCTTCCCCACATACTGAAAACCTTCCCCACACACTGCAACCCTTCTCCACACACTGAAACCTCTTCCCCAGACACTGAAACATCTTTCACACACACTGAAACCCATCCCTACACACTGAAACCTCTTCCCCACAAACTGAAACCACTTCCCCCCACACACTGAAACCCCTTCCGCACACACTGAAACCCCTTCCACACACACTTAAACCTCTTCCACAAACACTGAAACACATTCCGCACACACTGAAATTTCTTCCCCACACACTGACACCCATCCCCACACAGTGAAATCCATCCCCACACACTGAAACCCATCTCCACACACTGAAACCCCTTCCACACACACTGAAACCTCTTCGACATGCACTGAAACCCCTTCCGCACGTACTGAAACCCATCCCCACACACTGAAACCCTTCTCCACACACTGAAACCTCTTCCCCACACACTGAAACATATTTCACACGCACTGAAACACATCCCCACACTGAAACCTCTTCCCCACACACTGAAACCCCTTCCCCGCACACTGAAACCTCTTCCCCACACACTGAATCCCCTTCACCACTCACTGAAACCCCTTCCCCACACACTGAAACATCTTCCCCACACACTGAAACCACATCCCCACAGACGGAAACCCCTTCCCCACTATCTGAAAGCTCTTCCCCACACATTGAAACCTCTTCCCCACACACTGAAACCACTTTCCCACACTCTGAAACACCTTCCCCACTCACTTAAAACATCTTCCCCACACACTGAAAACCATCCCCACACCCTGAAACCCCTTCCCCACACACTGAAACCCATCCCCACACACTGAAACCCTTCCCCACACACTGTAACCCCTTCCCCACACACTGAAAGCCCTTCCCCACACACTGAAACCGCTCCCACACACACTGAAATCCCTTCCCCGCACACTGAAACCCCTTCCCCGCACACTGAAACCCTTCCCCACACGCGGAAACCTCTTCCCCACACACTGAAAGCTCTTCCCCACAGACTGAAACCCATCCCCACACACTGAAACCCCTTCCCCACACACTGAAACACCTTCCCCACGCACTGAAACCTCTTCCACACATACTGAAACCTCTTCCCCACAAACTGAATCCCCTTCCCCCCACACACTGAAACACCTTCCGCACGCACTGAAACCTCTTCCACACACAATGAAACCTCTTCGCCACATACTGAAACCTCTTCCCCACACGCTGAAACTTCTTCCACACGCACTGAAACTCATCCCCACACACTGAAACCCCTTCCACACACACTGAAACCTCTTCCACACAAACTGAAACCACTTCCCCACGCACTGAAACCCCTTCCACACACACTGTTGCCCCTTCCCCGCACACTGAAACCCCTTCCCCACACACTGATTCCCCTCACACACACGGAAACCCCTTCCCCGCACACTGAAACCCCTTCCCCGCACGCTGAAACCCTTCCCCACACGCGGAAACCTCTTCCCCACACACTGAAAGCTCTTCGCCACAGACTGAAACCCATCCCCACACACTGAAACCCCTTCGCCACACACTGAAACACCTTCCCCACGCACTGAAACCTCTTCCACTCATACTGAAACCTCGTCCCCACAAACTGAAACCCCTTCCCCCCACACACTGAAATACCTTCCGCACACACTGAAACACCTTCCGCACGCACTGAAACCTCTTCCACACACAATGAAACCTCTTCGCCACACACTGAAACCTCTTCCCCACACGCTGAAACTTCTTCCACACGCACTGAAACTCATCCCCACACACTGAAACCCCTTCCACACACACTGAAACCTCTTCCACACAAACTGAAACCCCTTCCCCACGCACTGATACCCCTTCCACACACACTGTTACCCCTTCCCTGCACACTGAAACCCCTTCCCCACACACTGATTCCCCTCACACACACGGAAACCCCTTCCCCGCACACTGAAACCCCTTCCCCGCACACTGAAACCCTTCCCCACACACTGAAAAACCTTACCCACACGCTGAAACTCCTTCCACACACTGAAACCTCTTCCACATGCACTGAAACCCCTTCCGCATACACTGAAACCCATCCCCAAACACTGAAACCCATCCCCTCACACTGAAACCATTCCCCACACAATGAAACGCATCCCCACACACTGAAACCTCTACCCCACACACTGAAACCCATTATGCAAACACTGAAACCTTTTCCCCACACACTGAAACCACTTCCCCACAGACTGAAACCCCTTCCCCACACTCTGCAACCTCTTCCCCACACACTGAAACCTCTTCATCACACACTGAAACCACTTCCCCACACACTGAAACCCCTTCCCCACTCACTGAAACCTCTTCCCCACACACTGAAACCCCTTCCCCACAGACTGAAGCCTCTTCCCCACACACTGAAACCTCTTCCCCACACACTGAAACCTCTTCCCCACACACTGAAACCCCTTCCGCAATCACTGAAACCCATCCCCACACTCTGAAACCCATCCCCACACACTGGAACCTCTTCCCCACACACTGAAAGCTCCTCCCCACAGACTGAAACCCTTCCCCACACACTGAAACCTCTTCCCCACACACAGAAACCCCTTCCCCACGCTTTGAAACCTCTTCCACACATACTGAAATCTCTTCCCCACACACTGAAACCTCTTCCCCACACACTGAAACTCCTTCCTCACGCAACCAAAACCTTTTCTACACACACTGAAACCTCTTCCCCACACACTGAAAACTCTTCCCCACTGGCTTAAACTTATTCCACACGCACTGAAACCCACCCCCACACACTGAAACCTCTTCCACACACACTGAAACCTCTTCCACACACAATAAAACCCCTTCCCCACGCACTGAAACCCCTTCCACACCCACTGTAACCCCTTCCCCAAACAATGAAACCCCATCCCCACACACTGAATCCCCTTCCACACACACGGAAACCCCTTCACCGCACACTGAAACCCCTTCCCCGCACACTGAAACCCTTCCCCACACGCTGAAACCCTTTACCCACTCGCTGAAACTCCTTCCACACACACTGAAACCTCTTCCACATGCACTGAAACCCATTCCGCACACACTGAAACACATCCCCACACACTGAAACCCATCCCCTCACACTGAAACCATTCCCCACACAATGAAACCCATCCCCACATACTGAAACCTCTTCCCCACACACTGAAATCCCTTATCCACACACTGAAACCCCTTCCCCACAGACTGAAACCTCTTTCCCACACACTGAAACTTCTTACGCACAGACTGTAACGCCTTCCCCAGACATTGAAACCCATCCCCACACTCTGAAACCTCATGCCCACCCACTGAAACCCCTTCCCCACACTCTGAAACCTCTTCCCCACACACTGAAACCACTTCCCCACAAACTGAAACCCCTGCCCCACACACTGAAACCTCTTCCCCACACACTGAAACCCCTTGCCCACAGACTGAAACCCCTAAACCACTCACTGAAACACATCCCCACACACTGAAATCTCTTCCACACACACCGAAACCCATCCCCACAAACTGAATCCCATTCTCACACACTGACACCGCTTCCCCACACACTGAAAGCTCTTCCCCACAGACTGAAACCCTTCCACACACACTGAAACCTCTTCCCCACAGACTGAAACCTGTTTCCCACACACAGAAACCTCTTCCGCACAGACTGTAACGCCTTCCCCAGACATTGAAACCCATCCCCACGCTCTGAAACCTCATTCCCACCCACTGAAACCCCTTCCCTACACACTGAAACCCCTTCCCCACACACTGAAACCCATCCCCACACACTGAAACCTCTTCCCCACACACTGTAAACGACTTCCCCACACACTGAAACCAATCCCCACACATTCAAACCCATCCCCACACACTGAAAACTCTTCGCCACAGACTGAAACCCTTCCCCACACACTGAAACCTCTTCCCCACAAACTGAAACCTCTTCCCCACACACTGAAACCCCTTCCCCGCACACTGAAACCTCTTCCCCCCACACTGAATCCCCTTCACCACACACTGAAACCTCTTCCCCACAGACTGAAACCAAATCCCCACAGACTGAAACCCCTTCCCCACAGTCTGAAACCTCTTCCCCACACACTGAAACCACTTCCCCACAAACTGAAACCCCTTCCCCACACACTGAAACCTCTTCCCCACACACTGAAACCCCTTGCCCACAGACTGAAACCCCTAAACCACTCTCTGAAACCCATCCCCACACACTGAAATCTCTTCCACACACACTGAAACCCCTTCCCCACAGACTGAAACCACTTCCCCACACACTGAATCCCATCCTCACACACTGAAACCGCTTCCCCACACACTGAAAGCTCTTCCCCACAGACTGAAACCCTTCCACACACACTGAAACCTCTTCCCCACACACTGAAACACCTTCCCCACGCACTGAAACCCCTTCCACACATACTGAAACCTCTTCCCCACACACTGAAACCTCTTCCCCACACACTGAAACTCCTACCCCACGCACTGAAACCTCTTCCACACACACTGAAACCTCTTCCACACACGCTTAAACTTCTTCCACACGCACTGAAACCCATCCCCACACACTGAAACCTCTTCCACACACACTGAAACGTCTTCCACACACAATCAAACATCTTCCCCACGCGCTGAAACCCCATCCACACACACTGTAACCCCTTCCCCGCACACTGAAACCCCTTCCCCACACACTGAATCCCCTTCCACACACACGGAAACCCCTTCCCCACTCACTGAAACACATCCCCACACACTGAAACCCATCCCCTCACACTGAAACCATTCCCCACACAATGAAACCCATCCGCACATACTGAAACCTCTTCTCCACACACTGAAACCCCTTATCCACATACTGAAACCCCTTCCCCACAGACTGAAACCTCTTCCCAACACACTGAAACCTCTTCTGCACAGACTGTAACCCCTTCCCCAGACATTGAAACCCATCCCCACACTCTGAAACCTCATGCCCACACACTGAAACCCCTTCCCCACACACTGAAACCCCTTCCCCACACACTTAAACCCATCCCCACACACTGATACCTCTTCCCCAAACACTGAAACCCATCCACACACACTGAAACACATCCCCACACACTGAAATCCTTCCCCACACACTGAAACCTCTTCCCACACACTGAATCCCCTACACCACACACTGTAACCCCATCCCCACACACTGAAACCTCTTCCCCACACACTGAAACCACTTCCCCACAGACAGAAACCCCTTCCCCACACTCTGAAAGCTCTTCCCCACACACTAAAACCTCTTTCCCACACACTGAAACCCCTTCCACACACACTGAAACCTCTTCCACACACACTGAAACCCCTTCCCCACACGCTGAAACCCCTTCCACACACACTGAAGCCCCTTCCCCACATACTGAAACCCTTCCCCACACACTAAAACCCTTCTCCACAAACTGAAACCTGTTCCGCAGACACTGAAACATCTTTCACACACACTGAAACCCATCCCCACACACTGAAACCTCTTCCCCACAAACTGAAACCTCATCCCCACACACTGAAACCCCTTCCGCACACACTGAAACCCCTTCCCCACACACTGAAACCTCTTCCCCACACACTGAAACCTCTTCCCCTCTGACTGAAACCCCTTCCCCACACACTGAAACACATCCGCACACACTAAAACCTCACCCCACACACTGAAACCCCTTCCCCACACGCTGAAACCCCTTCCCCACACACTGAAATCCGTCCCCACACACCAAAACCTCTTCCCCACAAACTGAAACCCATTCCCCACACACTGAAACCCATCCCCACACACTGAAACCCCATAGCCACATACTGAAACCCATCCCCACTCACTGAAAACATTGCCACAAACTGAAACCTCTTCCTACACACTGAAACCTCTTCCCCACACACTGAAACCCCTTCCCCACGCACTGAAACATCTTCCACATACACTGAAACTTCTTCCCCACACACTGAAACCTCTTCCCCACACACTGAAACCTCTTCCCCACAAACTGAAACCTCTTCCCCGCACACTGAAACCCCTTCTCCGCACACTGAAACCTCTTCCCCCCACACACTGAATCCCCTACATCACACACTGTATGCCCTTCCCCACACACTGAAACCTCTTCCCCACACACTGAAACCACTTCCCCACAGACAGAAACCCCTTCGCCACACTCTGAAACCCCTTCCCCACGCACTGAAACCTCTTCCCCACACACTGAATCCACTTCCCCACAGACAGAAACCCCTTCCCCACACACTGAAACCACTTCCCCACACACTGAAGCGCCTTCCCCACACACTGAGACCTCTTCCACACACACTGAAACCCCTTCCCCACAGACTGAAACCCTTTAACCACACACTGAAACCCATGCCCACACACTAAAACCTCTTCCCCACACACTGAAACCCCTTCCACACACACTGAAAACTCATCCACACACACTGAAACCCCTGCCCCACACGCTGAAACCCCTTCCACACACACGGAAACCCCTTCCTCACATACTGAAACCCTTCCCCACACACTGAAACCCTTCTCCACACACTGAAACCTCTTCCCCAGACACTGAAACATCTTTCACACCCACTGAAACCCATCCCCACACACTGAAACCTCTTCCCCACAAACTGAAACCCCTTCCCCCCACACACTGAAACACCTTCCGCACACACTGAAACACCTTCCGCTCACACTGAAACCCTTCCCCACACACTGACACCCATCCCCACACACTGAAACCCATCCCCACACACTGAAACCCTTCTCCACACACTGAAACCCCTTCCACACACACTGAAACCTCTTCCACATGCACTGAACCCCCTTCCGCACATACCGACACCCATCCCCACACACTGAAACCCATCCCCACACACTGAAACCCTTCACCACACACTGAAACCTCTTCCCCACACACTGAATCATCTTTCACACAAACTGAAACACATCCGCACACTGAAACCCCTTCCACACACACTGAAAACCTTTCCACACACACTGAAATCCCTTCCGCACACACTGAAACCTCTTTCCATCCACTGAAACCTCTTCGCCACAGACTGAAACCCTTCCCCACACACTGAAACCTCTTCCCCACACACTGAAACACCTTCCCCACGCACTGAAACATCTTCCAGATACACTGAAACCTCTTCCCCAGACACTGAAACCTCTTCCCCACACACTGAAACCTCTTCCCCACACAGTGAAACCTCTTCCCCACACACTGAAACCCCTTCCCCGCACACTGAAATCTGTTCCCCACACACTGTATCCCCTTCAGCACACACTGAAACCCCTTCCCCACACACTGAAACATCTTCCCCACACACTGAAACCACATCCCCACAGACAGAAACCCCTTCCCCACATACTGAAACATCTTACCCACACACTGAAACCTCTTCCCCACACACTGAAACCTCTTCCCACACACTGAAACCTCTTCGCCACAGACTGAAACCCTTCAACACACACTGAAACCTCTTCCCCACACACTGAAACCCCTTCCCCACGCACTGAAACATCTTCCACACACACTGAAACCTCTTCCCCACACACTGAAACTTCTTCCCCACACACTGAAACCTCTTCCCCACACACTGAAACCACTTCCCCGCACACTGAAACCTCTTCCCCACACACTGAATCCCCTACACCACTCACTGTAACCCCATCCCCAAACACTGAAACCTCTTCCCCACACACTGAAACCACTTCCCCACAGACAGAAACCCCTTCCCCACACTCTGAAACCTCTTCCCCACACATAGAAACCTCTTCCCCACACACTGAAACCACTTCCCCACACACTGAAACGCCTTCCCCACACACTGAAACCTCTTCCCCACACACTGAAACCCCTTCCCCACAGACTGAAACCCCTTAACCACTCACTGAAACCCATGCCCACACACTAAAACCTCTTCCCCACACACTGAAACCCCTTCCACACACACTGAAACATCTTCCACACATACTGAAACCCCTTCCCCACACGCTGAAACCCCTTCCACAGACACTGAAACCCCTTCCCCACATACTGAAACCCTTCCCCACACACTAAAACCCTTCTCCACAATCTGAAACCTCTTCCCCAGACACTGAAACATCTTTCACACACACTGAAACCCATCCCCACACACTGAAACCTCTTCCCCACAAACTGAAACCTCATCCCCACACACTGAAACCCCTTCCGCACACAATGAAACCCCTTCCCCACACACTGAAACCTCTTCCCCACTGACTGAAACCCCTTCCCCACACACTGAAACCCATCCGCACACACTAAAACCTCATCCCCACACACTGAAACCCCTTCCCCACACGCTGAAACCCCTTCCCCAAACACTGAAATCCGTCCCCACACACCAAAACCTCTTTCCCACACACTGAACCCATTCCCCACACACTGAAACCCATTCCCCACACACTGAAACCCCATCGCCACATACTGAATCCCATCCCCACTCACTGAAAACCTTGCCACAAACTGAAACCCTTCCCCACACACTGAAACCTCTTCGCCACAGACTGAAACCCTTCCCCACACACTGAAACCAGTTCCCCACACACTTAAACCCCTTCCCCACGCACTGAAACATCTTCCACACACAATGAAACCTCTTCTCCACACACTGAAACCTCTTCCCCACTCACTGAAACCTCTTCCCCACACACTGAAACCTCTTCCCCGCGCACTGAAACCCCTTCCCCGCACACTGAAACCTCTTCCCCACACACTGAATCCCCTACACCAAATTCTGTAACCCCTTTCCCACACACTGAAACCTCTTCCCCACACACTGAAACCACTTCCCCACAGACAGAAACCCCTTCCCCACACTCTGAAACCTCTTCCCCACACATAGAAACCTCATCCCCACACACTGAAACCACTTCCCCACACACTGAAACGCCTTCCCCACACACTGAGACCTCTTCCCCACACACTGAAACCCCTTCCCCACACACTGAAACCCTTCTCCACACACTGAAACCTCTTCCCCAGACACTGAAACCCCTTCCACACACACTGAAATCTCTTCCACACACACTGAAACCCCTTCCCCACACGCTGAAACCCCTTCCACACACACTGAAACCCCTTCCCCACATACTGAAACCCTTCCCCACACACTGAAACCCTTCTCCACACACTGAAACCTCTTCCCCAGACACTGAAACATCTTTCACACACACTGAAACCCATCCCTACATACTGAAACCTCTTCCCCACAAACTGAAACCACTTCCCCCCACACACTGAAACCCCTTCCGCGCACACTGAAACCCCTTCCACAGACACTGAAACCCCTTCCACACACACTTAAACCTCTTCCACAAACTCTGAAACACATTCCGCACACACTGAAATTTCTTCCCCACACACTGAAACCCTTCCCCACACACTGACACCCATCCCCACACACTGAAACCCATCCCCACACACTGAAACCCATCTCCACACACTGAAACCCCTTCCACACACACTGAAACCTCTTGGACATGCACTGAAACCCCTTCCGCACATACTGACACCCATCCCCACACTCTGATACCCATCGCCACACACTGAAACCCCTACACCGCTCACTGTAACCCCATCCCCACACACTGAAACCTCATCCCCACACACTGAAACCACTTCCCCACAGACAGAAACCCCTTCCCCACACTCTGAAACCTCTTCCCCACACACTAAAACCCTTCTCCACAAACTGAAACCTGTTCCCCAGAAACTGAAACATCTTTCACACACACTGAAACCCATCCCCACACACTGAAACCTCTTCCCCACAAACTGAAATCTCTTCCCCACACACTGAAACCCCTTCCGCACACACTGAAACCCCTTCCCCACAAACTGAAACCTCTTCCCCACACACTGAAACCTCTTCCCCACTGACTGAAACCCCTTCCCCACACACTGAACACATCCGCACACACTAAACCCTCACCCCACACACTGAAACCCCTTCCCCACACGCTGAAACCCCTTCCCCACACACTGAAATCCGTCCCCACACACCAAAACCTCTTCCCCACACACTGAAACCCGTTCACCACACACTGAAACCCATCCCCACACACTGAAACCCCATTGCCACATACTGAAACCCATCCCCACTCACTGAAAACTCTTCCCCACACACTGAAACCTCTTCCCCACTGACTGAAACCCCTTCCCCACACACTGAACACATCCGCACACACTAACACCTCACCCCACACACTGAAACCCCTTCCCCACACGCTGAAACCCCTTCCCCACACACTGAAATCCGTCCCCACACACCAAAACCTCTTCCCCACACACTGAAACCCATTCCCCACACACTGAAACCCTTCTCCACACACTGAAACCTCTTCCCCACACACTGAAACCCCTTCCCCACACACTGAAACCCTTCTCCACACACTGAAACCTCTTCCCCAGACACTGAAACCCCTTCCACACACACTGAAATCTCTTCCACACACACTGAAACCCCTTCCCCACACGCTGAAACCCCTTCCACACACACTGAAACCCCTTCCCCACATACTGAAACCCTTCCCCACACACTGAAACCCTTCTCCACACACTGAAACCTCTTCCCCAGACACTGAAACATCTTTCACACACACTGAAACCCATCCCTACATACTGAAACCTCTTCCCCACAAACTGAAACCACTTCCCCCCACACACTGAAACCCCTTCCGCACACACTGAAACCCCTTCCACAGACACTGAAACCCCTTCCACACACACTTAAACCTCTTCCACAAACTCTGAAACACATTCCGCACACACTGAAATTTCTTCCCCACACACTGAAACCCTTCCCCACACACTGACACCCATCCCCACACACTGAAACCCATCCCCACACACTGAAACCCATCTCCACACACTGAAACCCCTTCCACACACACTGAAACCTCTTCGACATGCACTGAAACCCCTTCCGCACATACTGACACCCATCCCCACACTCTGATACCCATCGCCACACACTGAAACCCCTACACCACTCACTGTAACCCCATCCCCACACACTGAAACCTCATCCCCACACACTGAAACCACTTCCCCACAGACAGAAACCCCTTCCCCACACTCTGAAACCTCTTCCCCACACACTAAAACCCTTCTCCACAAACTGAAACCTGTTCCCCAGACACTGAAAAATCTTTCACACACACTGAAACCCATCCCCACACACTGAAACCTCTTCCCCACAAACTGAAATCTCATCCCCACACACTGAAACCCCTTCCGCACACACTGAAACCCCTTCCCCACACACTGAAACCTCTTCCCCACACACTGAAACCTCTTCCCCACTGACTGAAACCCCTTCCCCACACACTGAACACATCCGCACACACTAAAACCTCACCCCACACACTGAAACCCCTTCCCCACACGCTGAAACCCCTTCCCCACACACTGAAATCCGTCCCCACACACCAAAACCTCTTCCCCACATACTGAAACCCATTCCCCACACACTGAAACCCATCCCCACACACTGAAACCCCATCGTCACATACTGAAACCCATCCCCACTCACTGAAAACTCTTCCCCACACACCAAAACCTCTTCCCCACTGACTGAAACCCCTTCCCCACACACTGAACACATCCGCACACACTAAAACCTCACCCCACACACTGAAACCCCTTCCCCACACGCTGAAACCCCTTCCCCACACACTGAAATCCGTCCCCACACACCAAAACCTCTTCCCCACACACTGAAACCCATTCCCCACACACTGAAACCCATCCCCACACACTGAGACCTCTTCCCCACACACTGAAACCACTTCCCCACATACTGAAACCCTTCCCCACACACTGAAACCCTTCTCCACACACTGAAACCTCTTCCCCAGACACTGAAACCCCTTCCACAAACACTGAAATCTCTTCCACACACACTGAAACCCCTTCCCCACACGCTGAAACCCCTTTCACACACACTGAAACCCCTTCCCCACATACTGAAACCCTTCCCCACACACTGAAACCCTTCTCCACACACTGAAACCTCTTCCCCAGACACTGAAACATCTTTCACACACACTGAAACCCATCCCTACATACTGAAACCTCTTCCCCACAAACTGAAACCACTTCCCCCCACACACTGAAACCCCTTCCGCACACACTGAAACCCCTTCCACAGACACTGAAACCCCTTCCACACACACTTAAACCTCTTCCACAAACTCTGAAACACATTCCGCACACACTGAAATTTCTTCCCCACACACTGAAACCCTTCCCCACACACTGACACCCATCCCCACACACTGAAACCCATCCCCACACACTGAAACCCATCTCCACACACTGAAACCCCTTCCACACACACTGAAACCTCTTCGACATGCACTGAAACCCCTTCCGCACATACTGAAACCCATCCCCACACTCTGATACCCATCGCCACACACTGAAACCCCTACACCACACACTATAACCCCATCCCCACACACTGAAACCTCTTCCCCACACACTGAAACCACTTCCCCACAGACAGAAACCCCTTCCCCACACTCTGAAACCTCTTCCCCACACACTAAAACCCTTCTCCACAAACTGAAATCTGTTCCCCAGACACTGAAACATCTTTCACACACACTGAAACCCATCCCCACACACTGAAACCTCTTCCCCACAAACTGAAATCTCATCCCCACACACTGAAACCCCTTCCGCACACACTGAAACCCCTTCCCCACACACTGAAACCTCTTCCCCACACACTAAAACCTCACCCCACACACTGAAACCCCTTCCCCACACGCTAAAACCCCTTCCGCACACACTGAAATCCGTCCCCACACACCAAAACCTCTTCCCCACACACTGAAACCCATTCCCCACACACTGAAACCCATCGCCACATACTGAAACCCATCCCCACTCACTGAAAACATTGCCACAAACTGAAACCTCTTCCTACACACTGAAACATCTTCGCCACAGACTGAAACCCTTCCCCACACACTGAAACCTCTTCCCCACACACTGAAACCCCTTCCCCACGTACTGAAACATCTTCCACACACACTGAAACCTCTTCCCCACACACTGAAACCTCTTCCCCACAAACTGAAACCTCTTCCCCACACACTGAAACCTCTTCCCCGCACACTGAAACCCCTTCTCCGCACACTGAAACCTCTTCCCCCCACACACTGAATCCCCTACATCACACACTGTAACCCTTCCCCACACACTGAAACCTCTTCCCCACACACTGAAACCACTTCCCCACAGACAGAAACCCCTTCCCCACACTCTGAAACCTCTTCCCCACACACTGAAACCTCTTCCCCACACACTGAAACCACTTCCCCACACACTGAAGCGCCTTCCCCACACACTGAGACCTCTTCCACACACACTGAAACCCCTTCCCCACAGACTGAAACCCTTTAAGCACACACTGAAACCCATGCCCACACACTAAAACCTCTTCCCCACACACTGAAACCCCTTCCACACACACTGAAAACTCTTCCACACACACTGAAACACCTTCCGCACACGCTGAAACCCCTTCCACACACACTGAAACCCCTTCCTCACATACTGAAACCCTTCCCCACACACTGAAACCCTTCTCCACACACTGAAACCTCTTCCCCAGACACTGAAACATCTTTCACACACACTGAAACCCATCCCCACACACTGAAACACCTTCCGCACACACTGAGACGCTTCCCCACACAGTGACACCCATCCCCACACACTGAAACCCCTTCCACACACTCTGAAACCTCTTCCACATGCACTGAACCCCCTTCCGCACATACTGACACCCATCCTAACACACTGAAACCCATCCCCACACACTGAAACCCTTCTCCACACACTGAAACCTCTTCCCCACACACTGAAACATCTTTCACACAAACTGAAACACATCCGCACACTGAAACCCCTTCCACACACACTGAAAACCTTTCCACACACACTGAAACCCCTTCCGCACACACTGAAACCTCTTCCCATTCACTGAAACCTCTTCGCCACAGACTGAAACCCTTCCCCACACACTGAAACCTCTTCCCCACACACTGAAACCCCTTCCCCACGCACTGAAACATCTTCCAGACACACTGAAACCTCTTCCCCACACACTGAAACCTCTTCCACACACACTGAAACCTCTTCCCCACACACTGAAACCCCTTCCCCGCACACTGAAATATGTTCCCCACACACTGTATCCCCTTCACCACACACTGAAACACCTTCCCCACACACTGAAACATATTCCCCACACACTGAAACCACATCCCCACAGACAGAAACCCCTTCCCCACTTACTGAAACATCTTACCCACACACTGAAACATCTTCCCCACACACTGAAACCTCTTCCCACACACTGAAACCTCTTCGCCACAGACTGAAACCCTTCCCCACACACTGAAACCTCTTCCCCACACAAAGAAACCACTTCCCCGCACACTGAAACCTCTTCCCCACACACTGAATCCCCTACACCACACACTGTAACCCCATCCCCAAACACTGAAACCTCTTCCCCACACTCTGAAACCTCTTCCCCACACATAGAAACCTCTTCCCCACACACTGAAACCACTTCCCCACACACTGAAACGCCTTCCCCACACACTGAAACCTCTTCCCCACACACTGAATCCCCTTCCCCACATACTGAAACCCCTTAACCACTCACTGAAACCCATGCCCACACACAAAAACCTCTTCCCCACACACTGAAACCCCTTCCACACACACTGAAACCTCTTCCACACACACTGAAACACCTTCCCCACACGCTGAAACCCCTTCCACACACACTGAACCCCCTTCCCCACATACTGAAACCCTTCCCCACACACTAAAACCCTTCTCCACAAACTGAAACCTCTTCCCCAGACACTGAAACATCTTTCACACACACTGAAACCCATCCCCAGACACGGAAACCTCTTCCCCACAAACTGAAACCTCATCCCCACACACTGAAACCCCTTCCGCACACAATGAAACCCCTTCCCCACACACTGACACCTCTTCCCCACTGACTGAAAACCCTTCCCCACACACTGAAACCCATCCGCACACACTAAAACCTCATCCCCACACACTGAAACCCCTTCCCCATACGCTGAAACCCCTTCCCCAAACACTGAAATCCGTCCCCACACACCAAAACCTCTTTCCCACACTCTGAACCCATTCCCCACACACTGAAACCCATTCCCCACACACTGAAACCCCATCGCCACGTAGTGAATCCCATCCCCACTCACTGAAAACCTTGCCACAAACTGAAACCCTTCCCCACACACTGAAACCTCTTCGCCACAGACTAAAACCCTTCCCCACACACTGAAACCTGTTCCCCACACACTTAAACCCCTTCCCCACGCACTGAAACATCTTCCACACACACTGAAACCTCTTCCCCACACACTGAAACCTCTTCCCCCTCACTGAAACCTCTTCCCCACACACTGAAACCTCTTCCCCGCACACTGAAACCCCTTCCCCGCACACTGAAACCTCTTCCCCACACACTGAATCCCCTACACCAAACACTGTAACCCCTTCCCCACACACTGAAACCTCTTCCCCACACACTGAAACCACTTCCCCACAGACAGAAACCCCTTCCCCACACTCTGAAACCTCTTCCCCTCACATAGAAACCTCATCCCCACACTCTGAAACCACTTCCCCACACACTGAAACGCCTTCCCCACACACTGAGACCTCTTCCCCACACACTGAAACCCCTTGCCCACATACTGAAACCCTTGCCCACACACTGAAACCCTTCTCCACACACTGAAACCTCTTCCCCAGACACTGAAACCCCTTCCACACACACTGAAACCACTTCCCCACACGCTGAAACCCCTTCCACACACACTGAAACCCCTTCCCCACATACTGAAACCCTTCCCCACACACTGAAACCCTTCTCCACACACTGAAACCTCTTCCCCAGACACTGAAACATCTTTCACACACACTGAAACCCATCCCTACATACTGAAACCTCTTCCCCACAAACTGAAACCACTTCCCCCCACACACTGAAACCCCTTCCGCACACACTGAAACCCCTTCCACAGACACTGAAACCCCTTCCACACACACTTAAACCTCTTCCACAAACTCTGAAACACATTCTGCACACACTGAAATTTCTTCCCCACACACTGAAACCCTTCCCCAATACACTGACACCCATCCCCACACACTGAAACCCATCCCCACACACTGAAACCCATCTCCACACACTGAAACCCCTTCGACACACTCTGAAACCTCTTCGACATGCACTGAAACCCCTTCCGCACATACTGACACCCATCCACACACACTGAAACCCATCTTCACACACTGAAACCTCTTCCCCACACACTGAAACATCTTTCACACACATTGAAACACATCTCCACACTGAAACCCCTTCCACACACACTGAAAACCCTTCCACACACACTGAAACCTCTTCCCCACACACTGAAACCCCTTCCCCGCACACTGAAGCCTCTTCCCCACACACTGAATCCCCTTCACCACACACTGAAACCCCTTCCCCACACACTGAAACATCTTCCCCACACACTGAAACCACATCCCCACAGACGGAAACCCCTTCCCCACAATCTGAAACCTCTTCCCTACACATTGAAACCTCTTCCCCACACACTGAAACCACTTCCCCACACTCTGAAACCCCTTCCCCACTCACTTAAAACATCTTCCCCACACACTGAAACCCATCCCCACACCCTGAAACCCCTTCCCCACACACTGTAACCCCTTCCCCGCACACTGAAAGCCCTTCCCCACACACTGAAACCCCTTCCCCGCACACTGAAACCCTTCCCCACACGCGGAAACCTCTTCCCCACACACTGAAAGCTCTTCCCCACAGACTGAAACCCATCCCCACACACTGAAACCCCTTCCCCACACACTGAAACACCTTCCCCACGCACTGAAACCTCTTCCACTCATACTGAAACCTCTTCCCCACAAACTGAAACCCCTTCCCCCCACACACTGAAACACCTTCCGCACACACTGAAACACCTTCCGCACTCACTGAAACCTCTTCCACACACAATGAAACCTCTTCGCCACACACTGAAACCTCTTCCCCACACACTGAAACCCCTTCCACACACACTGAAACCTCTCACACACAAACTGAAACCCCTTCCCCACGCACTGAAACCCCTTCCACACACACTGTTACCCCTTCCCCGCACACTGAAACCCCTTCCCCACAAACTGATTCCCCTCACACACACGGAAACCCCTTCCCCGCACACTGAAACCCCTTCCCCGCACACTGAAACCCTTCCCCACACACTGCAAAACCTTACCCACACGCTGAAACTCCTTCCACACACACTGAAACCTCTTCCACATGCACTGAAACCCCTTCCGCACACACTGAAACCCCTTCCACACACACTGTTACCCCTTCCCCGCACACTGAAACCCCTTCCCCACACACTGATTCCCCTCACACACACGGAAACCCCTTCCCCGCACACTGAAACCCCTTCCCCGCACACTGAAACCCTTCCTCACACACTGCAAAACCTTACCCACACGCTGAAACTCCTTCCACACACTCTGAAACCCCTTCCGCACACACTGAAACCCATCCCCAAACACTGAAACCCATCCCCTCACACTGAAACCATTCCCCACACAATGAAACGCATCCCCACACACTGAAACCTCTACCCCACACACTGAAACCCATTATCCAAACACTGAAACCTTTTCCCCACACACTGAAACCACTTCCCCACAGACTGAAACCCCTTCCCCACACTATGCAACCTCTTCCCCACGCACTGAAACCTCTTCACCACACACTGAAACCACTTCCCCACACACTGAAACCACTTCCCCACTCACTGAAACCTCTTCCCCACACACTGAAAGCCCTTCCCCACAGACTGAAACCCCTTAACCACACACTGAAAGCTCCTCCCCACAGACTGAAACCCTTCCCCACACACTGAAAGCTCTTCCCCACACACAGAAACCCCTTCCCCACGCTTTGAAACCTTTTCCACACATACTGAAACCTCTTCCCCACACACTGAAACCTCTACCCCACACACTGAAACTCCTTCCCCACGCACCGAAACCTCTTCTACACACACTGAAACCTCTTCCCCACACACTGAAAACTCTTCCCCACTGGCTTAAACTTATTCCACACGCACTGAAACCCACCCCCACACACTGAAACCTCTTCCACACACACTGAAACCTCTTCCACACACAATAAAACCCCTTCCCCACGCACTGAAACCCCTTCCACACACACTGTAACCCCTTCCCCAAACAATGAAACCCCATCCCCTCACACTGAATCCCCTTCCACACACACGGAAACCCCTTCCCCGCACACTGAAACCCCTTCCCCGCACACTGAAACCCTTCCCCAAACGCTGAAACCCTTTACCCACTCGCTGACACTCCTTCCACACACACTGAAACCTCTTCCACATGCACTGAAACCCATTCCGCACACACTGAAACACATCCCCACACACTGAAACCCATCCCCTCACACTGAAACCATTCCCCACACAATGAAACCCATCCCCACATACTGAAACCTCTTCCCCACACAGTGAAACCCCTTATCCACACACTGAAACCCCTTCCCCACAGACTGAAACCTCTTTCCCACACACTGAAACCTCTTCCGCACAGTCTGTAACGCCTTCCCCAGACATTGAAACCCATCCCCACACTCTGAAACCTCATGCCCACACACTGAAAACCCTTCCCCACACACTGAAACCCCTTCCCCACACACTGAAACCCATCCCCACACACTGAAACCCATCTCCACACACTGCAACCCCTTCCACACACACTGAAACCTCTTCGACATGCACAGAAACCCCTTCCGCACATACTGACACCCATCCCCACACTCTGAATCCCATCACCACACACTGAAACCTCTTCCCCACACACTGAAACATCTTTCACACACACTGAAACGCATCCCCACACTGAAACCCCTTCCACACACACTGAAAACCCTTCCACACACACTGAAACCTCTTCCCCACACACTGAAACCCCTTCCCCGCACACTGAAATCCCTTCCCCGCACACTGAATCCCCTTCACCACACACTGAAACCCCTTCCCCACTGACTGAAACATCTTCCCCACACACTGAAACCACATCCCCACAGACGGAACCCCCTTCCCCACAATCTGAAACCTCTTCCCCACACATTGAAACCTCTTCCCCACACACTGAAACCACTTCCCCACACTCTGAAACCCCTTCCCCACTCACTTAAAACATCTTCCCCACACTCTTAAACCTCTTCCCCACACACTGAAACCCCTTCCCCACACACTGAAACCCATCCCCACACCCTGAAACCCCTTCCCCACACACTGAAACCCATCCCCACACACTGACACCCTTCCCCACACACTGTAGCCCCTTCCCCGCACACTGAAAGCCCTTCCCCACACACTGAAACTGCTTCCACACACACTGAAACCCTTTCCCCGCACACTGAAACTCCTTTCCCGCACCCTGAAACCCTTCCCCACACGCGGAAACCTCTTCCCCACACCCTGAAACCCCTTCCCCACACACTGAAACCTCTTCCCCACACACTGAAAGCTCTTCCCCACAGACTGAAACCCATCCCCACACACTGAAACCCCTTCCCCACACACTGAAACACCTTCCCCACGCACTGAAACCTCTTCCACTCATACTGAAACCTCTTCCCCACAAACTGAAACCCCTTCCCCCCACACACTGAAACACCTTCCGCACACACTGAAACACCTTCTGCACACACTGAAACACCTTCCGCACGCACTGAAACCTCTTCCACACACAATGAAACCTCTTCGCCACACACTGAAACCTCTTCCCCACACGCTGAAACTTCTTCCACACGCACTGAAACTCATCCCCACACACTGAAACCCCTTCCACAGACACTGAAACCTCTTCCACACAAACTGAAACCCCTTCCCCACGCACTGAAACCCCTTCCACACACACTGTTACCCCTTCCCCGCACACTGAAACCCCTTCCCCACACACTGATTCCCCTCACACACACGGAAACCCCTTCCCCGCACACTGAAACCCCTTCCCCGCACACTGAAACCCTTCCCCACACACTGCAAAACCTTACCCACACGCTGAAACTCCTTCCACACACACTGAAACCTCTTCCACATGCACTGAAACCCCTTCCGCACACACTGAAACCCCTTCCACACACACTGTTACCCCTTCCCCGCACACTGAAACCCCTTCCCCACACACTGATTCCCCTCACACACACGGAAACCCCTTCCCCGCACACTGAAACCCCTTCCCCGCACACTGAAACCCTTCCCCACACACTGCAAAACCTTACCCACACGCTGAAACTCCTTCCACACACACTGAAACCTCTTCCACATGCACTGAAACCCCTTCCGCACACACTGAAACCCATCCCCATACACTGAAACGCATCCCCTCACACTGAAACCATTCCCCACACAATGAAACGCATCCCCACACACTGAAACCTCTACCCCACACACTGAAACCCATTATCCAAACACTGAAACCTTTTCCCCACACACTGAAACCACTTCCCCACAGACTGAAACCCCTTCCCCACACTATGCAACCTCTTCCCCACGCACTGAAACCTCTTCACCACACACTGAAACCACTTCCCCACACACTGAAACCACTTCCCCACTCACTGAAACCTCTTCCCCACACACTGAAACCCCTTCCCCACAGACTGAAACCCCTTAACCACACACTGAAACCCATCCCCACAAACTGAAACCTCTTCCCCACACACTGAAACCCCTTCCGCAATCACTGAAACCCATCCCCACACTCTGAAACCCATCCCCACACACTGGAACCTCTTCCCCACACACTGAAAGCTCCTCCCCACAGACTGAAACCCTTCCCCACACACTGAAACCTCTTCCCCACACACAGAAACCCCTTCCCCACGCTTTGAAACCTTTTCCACACATACTGAAACCTCTTCCCCACACACTGAAACCTCTTCCCCACACACTGAAACTCCTTCCCACGCACCGAAACCTCTTCTACACACACTGAAACCTCTTCCCCACACACTGAAAACTCTTCCCCACTGGCTTAAACTTATTCCACACGCACTGAAACCGACCCCCACACACTGAAACCTCTTCCACACACACTGAAACCCCTTCCACACACACTGTAACCCCTTCCCCAAACAATGAAACCCCATCCCAACACACTGAATCCCCTTCCACACGCACGGAAACCCCTTCCCCGCACACTGAAACCCCTTCCCCGCACACTGAAACCCTTCCCCAAACGCTGAAACCCTTTACCCACTCGCTGACACTCCTTCCACACACACTGAAACCTCTTCCACATGCACTGAAACCCATTCCGCACACACTGAAACACATCCCCACACACTGAAACCCATCCCCTCACACTGAAACCATTCCCCACACAATGAAACCCATCCCCACATACTGAAACCTCTTCCCCACACAGTGAAACCCCTTATCCACACACTGAAACCCCTTCCCCACAGACTGAAACCTCTTTCCCACACACTGAAACCTCTTCCGCACAGTCTGTAACGCCTTCCCCAGACATTGAAACCCATCCCCACACTCTGAAACCTCATGCCCACACACTGAAAACCCTTCCCCACACACTGAAACCCCTTACCCACACACTGAAACCCATCCCCACACACTGAAACCCATCTCCACACACTGCAACCCCTTCCACACACACTGAAACCTCTTCGACATGCACTGAAACCCCTTCCGCACATACTGACACCCATCCCCACACTCTGAATCCCATCACCACACACTGAAACCCTTCTCCACACACTGAAACCTCTTCCCCACACACTGAAACATTTTTCACACACACTGAAACACATCCCCACACACTGAAACCCCTTCCACACACACTGAAAACCCTTCCACACACACTGAAACCTCTTCCCCACACACTGAAACCCCTTCCCCGCACACTGAAACCCCTTCCCCGCACACTGAATCCCCTTCACCACACACTGAAACCCCTTCCCCTCACACTGAAACATCTTCCCGAAACACTGAAACCACATCCCCACAGACGGAACCCCCTTCCCCACAATCTGAAACCTCTTCCCCAAACACTGAAACCACTTCCCCACACTCTGAAACCCCTTCCCCACTCACTTAAAACATCTTCCCCACACTCTTAAACCTCTTCCCCACACACTGAAACCCCTTCCCCACACACTGAAACCCATCCCCACACACTGTAGCCCCTTCCCCGCACACTGAAAGCCCTTCCCCACACACTGAAACCGCTTCCACACACACTGAAATCCCTTCCCCGCACACTGAAACTCCTTTCCCGCACCCTGAAACCCTTCCCCACACGCGGAAACCTCTTCCCCACACACTGAAAGCTCTTCCCCACAGACTGAAACCCATCCCCATAACTGAAACCCCTTCCCATACACTGAAACCCCTTCCCCACACACTGAAATACCTTCCACACGCACTGAAACCTCTTCCACACATACTGAAACCTCTTCCCCACAAACTGAAATCCCTTCCCCCCACACACTGAAACACCTTCCGCACACACTGAAACCCCTACACCACACACTGAAACCCATCCCCACACACTGAAACCCTTCCCCACACACTGTAGCCCTTCCCCGCACACTGAAAGCCCTTCCCCACACACTGAAACCGCTTCCACACACACTGAAATCCCTTCCCCGCACACTGAAACTCCTTTCCCGCACCCCGAAACCCTTCCCCACACGCGGAAACCTCTTCGCCACACACTGAAACCTCTTCCCCACACGCTGAAACTTCTTCCACACGCACTGAAACTCATCCCCACACACTGAAACCCCTTCCACACACACTGAAACCTCTTCCACACAAACTGAAACCCCATCCCCACGCACTGAATCCCCTTCCACACACACTGTTACCCCTTCCCCGCACACTGAAACCCCTTCCCTACACACTGATTCCCCTCACAGACACGGAAACCCCTTCCCCGCACACTGAAACCCCTTCCCCGCACACTGAAACCCTTCCCCACACACTGAAACCCCTTACCCACACGCTGAAACTCCTTCCACACACACTGAAACCTCTTCCACATGCACTGAAACCCCTTCCGCACACACTGAAACCCATCCCCAAACACTGAAACCCATCCCCTCACACTGAAACCATTCCCCACACAATGAAACGCATCCCCACACACTGAAACCTCTACCCCACACACTGAAACCCATTATCCAAACACTGAAACCTTTTCCCCACACACTGAAACCACTTCCCCACAGACTGAAACCCCTTCCCCACACTCTGCAACCTCTTCCCCACACACTGAAACCTCTTCACCACACAATGAAACCACTTCCCCACACACTGAAACCCCTTCCCCACTCACTGAAACCTCTTCGCCACACACTGAAACCCCTTCCCCACAGACTGAAACCCCTTAACCACACACTGAAACCCATCCCCACAAACTGAAACCTCTTCCCCACACAGTGAAACCCCTTCCGCAATCACTGAAACCCATCCCCACACTCTGAAACCCATCCCCACACACTGGAACCTCTTCCCCACACACTGAAAGCTCCTCCCCACAGACTGAAACCCTTCCCCACACACTGAAACCTCTTCACCACACACAGAAACCCCTTCCCCACGCTTTGAAAACTTTTCCACACATACTGAAACCTCTTCCCCACACACTGAAACCTCTTCCCCACACACTGAAACTCCTTCCCCACGCACCAAAACCTCTTCTACACACACTGAAACCTCTTCCCCACAGACTGAAAACTCTTCCCCACTGGCTTAAACTTATTCCACACGCACTGAAACCCACCCCCACACACTGAAACCTCTTCCACACACACTGAAACCTCTTCCACACACAATAAAACCCCTTCCCCACGCACTGAAACCCCTTCCACACACACTGTAACCCCTTCCCCAAACAATGAAACCCCATCCCCACACACTGAATCCCCTTCCACACACACGGAAACCCCTTCACCGCACACTGAAACCCCTTCCCCGCACACTGAAACCCTTCCCCACACGCTGAAACCCTTTACCCACTCGCTGAAACTCCTTCCACACTCACTGAAACCTCTTCCACATGCACTGAAACCCATTCCGCACACACTGAAACACATCCCCACACACTGAAACCCATCCCCTCACACTGAAACCATTCCCCACACAATGAAACCCATCCCCACATACTGAAACCTCTTCCCCACACACTGAAACCCCTTATCAACACACTGAAACCCCTTCCCCACAGACTGAAACCTCTTTCCCACACACTGAAACCTCTTCCGCACAGACTGTAACGCCTTCCCCAGACATTGAATCCCATCCCCACACTCTGAAACCTCATGCCCACACACTGAAACCCCTTCCCCACACACTGAAACCCCTTCGCCACACACTGAAACCCATCCCCACACACTGAAACCTCTTCCCCACACACTGTAAACCCCTTCCCCACACACTGAAACCAATCCCCACACATTGAAACCCATCCCCACACACTGAAAACTCTTCGCCACAGACTGAAACCCTTCCCCACACACTGAAACCTCTTCCCCATAAACTGAAACCTCTTCCCCACACAGTGAAACCCCTTCCCCGCACACTGAAACCTCTTCCCCCCACACTGAATCCCCTTCACCACTCACTGAAACCTCTTCCCCACAGACTGAAACCAAATCCCCACAGACTGAAACCACTTCCCCACACTCTGAAACCTCTTCCCCACATACTGAAACAACTTCCACACAAACTGAAACCCCTTCCCCACACACTGAAACCTCTTCCCCACACACTGAAACCCCTTGCCCACAGACTGAAACCCCTTAACCACACAATGAAACCCATCCCCACACACTGAAATCTCTTCCACACACACTGAAACCCCTTCCCCACAGACTGAAACCACTTCCCCACACACTGAAACCCATCCCCACACACTGAAACCTCATGCCCACACACTGAAACCCCTTCCCCACACACTGAAACCCCTTCCCCACACACTGAAACCCATCCCCACACACTGAAACCTCTTCCCCACACACTGTAAACCCCTTCCCCACACACTGAAATCAATCCCCACACATTGAAACCCATCCCCACACACTGAAAACTCTTCGCCACAGACTGAAACACTTCCCCACACACTGAAACCTCTTCCCCACAAACTGAAACCTCTTCCCCACACAGTGAAACCCCATCCCCGCACACTGAAACCTCTTCCCCCCACACTGAATCCCCTTCACCACACACTGAAACCTCTTCCCCACAGACTGAAACCAAATCCCCACAGACTGAAACCCCTTCCTCACACTCTGAAACCTCTTCCCCACACACTGAAACCACTTCCACACAAACTGAAACCCCTTCCCCACACACTGAAACCTCTTCCCCACACACTGAAACCCCTTGCCCACAGACTGAAACCCCTTAACCACACACTGAAACCCATCCCCACACACTGAAATCTCTTCCACACACACTGAAACCCCTTCCCCACAGACTGAAACCACTTCCCCACACACTGAAACCCATCCCCAAACACTGAAACCTCTTCCCCACACACTGAAACCACTTCCCCACACACCGAAACCCATCCCCACACACTGAATCCCATCCTCACACACTGAAACCGCTTCCCCACACACTGAAAGCTCTTCCCCACAGACTGAAACCCTTCCACACACACTGAAACCTCTTCCCCACACACTGAAACACCTTCCCCACGCACTGAAACCCCTTCCACACATACTGAAACCTCTTCCCCACACACTGAAACCTCTTCCCCACACACTGAAACTCCTACCCCACGCACTGAAACCTCTTCCACACACACCGAAACCTCTTCCACACACACTGAAACCTCTTCCCCACACGCTTAAACTTCTTCCACACGCACTGAAACCCATCCCCACACACTGAAACCTCTTCCACACACACTGAAACGTCTTCCACACAAAATCAAACACCTTCCCCAGGCACTGAAACCCCTTCCACACACACTGTAACCCCTTCCCCGCACACTGAAACCCCTTCCCCACACACTGAATCCCCTTCCACACACACGTAAACCCCTTCCCCACACACTGAAACACATCCCCACACACTGAAACCCATCCCCTCACACTGAAACCATTCACAACACAATGAAACCCATCCGCACATACTGAAACCTCTTCTCCACACACTGAGACCCCTTATCCACACACTGAAACCCCTTCCCCACAGACTGAAACCTCTTCCCCACACACTGAAACCTCTTCTGCACAGACTGCAACCCCTTCCCCAGACATTGAAACCCATCCCCACACTCTGAAACCTCATGCTCACACACTAAAACCCCATCCCCACACACTGAAACCTCTTCCCCAAACACTGAAACCCCTTCCCCACACACTGAAACCCATCCCCACACACTGAAACACATCCCCACACACTGAAATCCTTCCCTACACAATGAAACCTCTTCCCACACACTGAATCCCCTACACCACACACTGTAACCCCATCCCCACACACTGAAACCTCTTCCTCACACTCTGAAACCTCTTCCCCACACACTAAAACCTCTTCCCCACACTCTGAAACCCCTTCCACACACACTGAAACCTCTTCCACACACACTGAAACCCCTTCCCCACACGCTGAAACCCCTTCCACACACACTGAAACCCCTTCCCCACATACTTAAACCCTTCCCCACACACTAAAACCCTTCTCCACAAACTGAAACCTCTTCCCCAGACACTGAAACATCTTTCACACACACTGAAACCCATCATCACACACTGAAACCTCTTCCCCACAAACTGAAACCTCATCCCCACACACTGAAACCCCTTCCGCACACACTGAAACCTCTTCCCCAGACACTGAAACCTCTTCCCCACACACTGAAACCTCTTCCCCACTGACTGAAACCCCTTCCCCGCACACTGAAACCCATCCGCACACACGAAAACCTCATCCCCACACACTGAAACCCCTTCCCCACACGCTGAAACCCCTTCCCCACACACTGAAATCCGTCCCCACACACCAAAACCTCTTCCCCACACACTGAAACCCATTCCCCACACACTGAAACCCATCCCCACACACTGAAACCCCATCGCCACATATTGAAACCCATCCCCACTCACTGAAAACATTGCCACAATCTGAAACCTCTTCCTACACACTGAAAACTCTTCGCCACAGACTGAAACCCTTCCCCACACACTGAAACCTCTTCCCCACCCACTGAAACCCCTTCCCCACGCACTGAAACATCTTCCACACACACTGAAACCTCTTCCCCACACACTGAAACCTCCTCCCCACACAGTGAAACCTCTTCCCCGCACACTGAAACCCCTTCTCCGCACACTGAAACCTCTTCCCCCCACACACTGAATCCCCTACAACACTCACTGTAACCCCTTCCCCACACACTGAAACCTCTTCCCCACACACTGAAACCACTTCCCCACAGATAGAAACCCCTTCCCCACACTCTGAAACCTCTTCCCCACACATAGAAACCTCTTCCCCACACACTGAAACCACTTGCCCACACACTGAAGCGCCTTCCCCACATACTGTGACCTCTTCCACACACACTGAAACCCCTTCGCCACAGACTGAAACCCTTTAACCAAACACTGAAACCCATGCCCACACACTAAAACCTCTTCCCCACACACTGCAACCCCTTCCACACACACTGAAAACTCTTCCACACACACTGAAACCCGTTCCCCACACGCTGAAACCCCTTCCACACACTCTGAAACCCCTTCCTCACATACTGAAACCCTTCCCCACACACTGAAACCCTTCTCCACACACTGAAACCTCTTCCCCAGACACTGAAACATCTTTCACACACACTGAAACCCATCCCCACACACTGAAACCTCTTCCCCACAAACTGAAATACCTTCCCCCCACACACTGAAACACCTTCCGCACGCACTGAAACACCTTCCGCACACACTGAAACCCTTCCCCACACACTGACACCCATCCCCACACACTGAAACCCATCCCCACACACTGAAACCCTTCTCCACACACTGAAACCCCTTCCCCACACACTGAAACCTCTTCCCCACACACTGAAACCCCATCCCCGCACACTGAAACCTGTTCCCCACACACTGAAACCCATCCCAACACACTGAAACATCTTCCCCGCACACTGAAACATCTTCCGCACACACTGAAACCCATCCCCACACACTGAAACCTCTTCCCCACACATTGAAACCCCTTCGCCATGCACTGAAACCCTTCCCCACTCACTGAAAATCATCCCCACTCACTGAAACCTCTTCCCCACACACTGAAACCCATCCACACGCACTGAAACCTCTTCCACAAACACTGAAACCTCTTCCCCACACACTGAAACATCTTCCCCACAAAATGAAACCTCTTCCCCTCACACTGAAACTCCTTCCCCACGCATTGAATCATCTTTCACCCGCACTGAAACCCATCCCCACACACTGAAACCTCTTCCCCACTCTCTGAAACCTCTTCCCCACACACTGAAACCCCTTCCTCACACACTGAAACCCCTTCCACACACACTGTAACCCCTTCCCCTCACACTGAAACCCCTTCCCCAAACACTGAAACCCCTTCCACACACACTGAAACCCCTTCCCCGCACACTGAAACCTCTTCGCCACACACTGAAACCCCTTCCCCACGCACTGAAACCTCTTCCACACACACTGAAAGCTCTTCCCCACAGACTGAAACCTCTTCCCCACACACTGAAACTCCTTCCCCACGCACTGAAACCTCTTCCACACACACTGAAATCTCTTCCACACACACTGAAACATCTTCCCCACACACTGAAACCTCTTCCCCACACGCTGAAACTTCTTCCGCACACACTGAAACCCATCCCCACACACTGAAACCCCTTCCACACACACTGAAACCCCTTCCTCGCACACTGAAACCCCTTCCCCACACACTGAAACGCCTTGCACACACACTGAAACCCCTTCCCCACACACTGAAATGCCTTCGCCGCACACCGAAACCCTTCCCACAATCTGAAACCCCTTCCCCACACGTTGAAACCCCTTCCACACACACAGAAACCTCTTCCACATGCACTGAAACCCCTTCCGCACGCAGTGAAACCCATCCCCACACACTGAAACCCATCCCCACACACTGAAACAATTCCCCACACAATGAAACCCATCCCCACACACTGAAACCTCTTGCCCACACACTGAAACCTCTTCCCCACACGCTGAAACATCTTTCACACACACTGAAACACATCCCTACACACTGAAACTCTTTCCCACACACTGAAACCTCTTCCCCACACACTGAAACCCCTTCCCGCACACTGAAACCTCTTCCGCACACACTGAAACCCATCCCCACACACTAAAACCTCTTCCCCACACATTGAAACCCCTTCCCCATGCACTGAAACCCTTCCCCACACACTGAAACCCATCCCCACAGACTGAAACACCTACCCCACACACTGAAAGCCATCCCCACACACTGAAACCTCTTCCCCACACACTGAAACCTCTTCCCCACACATTGAAACCCCTTCCCCTTGCACTGAAACCCTTCCCCACTCACTGAAACACATCCCTACACACTGAAACCTCTTCCCCACACACTGAAAGCTCTTCCCACAGACTGAAAACCATCCCCACACACTGAAACCTCTTCCCCACACACTGAAACCCCATCCCCACGCACTGAAACCTCTTCCACAAACACTGAAACCTCTTCCCCACACACTGAAACCTCTTCCCCACAAAATGAAACCTCTTCCCCTCACACTGAAACTCCTTCCCCACGCATTGAATCTTCTTTCACACGCACAGAAACCCATCCCCACACACTGAAACCTCTTCCCCACACTCTGAAACCTCTTCCCCACACACTGAAACCCGTTCCCCACACACTGAAACCCCTTCCACACACACTGTAACCCCTTCCCCGCACACTGAAACCCCTTCCCCAAACACTGAAACCCTTTCCACACACACTGAATCCCCTTCCCCGCACACTGAAACCTCTTCGCCACACACTGAAACCCCTTCCCCACGCACTGAAACCTCTTCCACACACACTGAAACCTCTTCCCCACAGACTGAAACCTCTTCCCCACACACTGAAACTCCTTCCCCACGCACTGAAACCTCTTCCACACACACTGAAACATCTTCCCCACACACTGAAACCTCTTCCCCACACGCTGAAACTTCTTCCGCACCCACTGAAACCCATCCCCACACACTGAAACCCCTTCCACACACACTGTAACCCCTTCCTCGCATACTGAAACCCCTTCCCCACACACTGAAACGCCTTCCACACACACTGAAATCCCTTCGCCGCACACTGAAACCCTTCCCACAAGCTGAAACCCCTTCCCCACACGCTGAAACCCCTTCCACACACACAGAAACCTCTTCCACATGCATTGAAACCCCTTCTGCACGCACTGAAACCCATCCCCACACACTGAAACCCATCCCCACACACTGAAACAATTCCCCACACAATGAAACCCATCCCCACACACTGAAACCTCTTGCCCACACACTGAAACACCTTCCCCACACGCTGAAACATCTTTCACACGCACTGAAACACATCCCCACACACTGAAACTCTTCCCCACACACTGAAACCCCTTCCGCACACACTGAAACTCCTTCCCCACACACTGAAACCCATCCCCACAGACTGAAACACCTTCCCCACACACTGAAACCCATCCCCACACACTGAAACCTCTTCCCCACACACTGAAACCTCTTCCCCACACATTGAAACCCCATCCCCATGCACTGAAACCCTTCCCCACTCACTGAAACCCATCCCCACACACTGAAACCTCTTCCCCACACACTGAAAGCTCTTCCCCACACACTGAAAGCTCTTCCCCACAGACTGAAAACCATCCCCACACACTGAAACCTCTTCCCCACACACTGAAACCTCTTCCCCACACATTGAAACCCCGTCCCCATGCACTGAAACACTTCCCCACTCACTGAAACCCATCCCCACACACTGAAACCTCTTCCCCACACACTGAAAGCTCTTCCCCACAGACTGAAAACCATCCCCACACACTGAAACCTCTTCCCCACACACTGAAACCCCATCCCCACGCACTGAAACCTCTTCCACAAACACTGAAACCTCTTCCCCACACACTGAAACCTCTTCCCCACAAAATGAAACCTCTTCCCCTCACACTGAAACTCCTTCCCCACGCATTGAATCATCTTTCACACGCACTGAAACCTCTTCCCCACAGACTGAAACCTCTTCCCCACACACTGAAACTCCTTCCCCACGCACTGAAACCTCTTCCACACACACTGAAACATCTTCCCCACACACTGAAACCTCTTCCCCACACGCTGAAACTTCTTCCGCACCCACTGAAACCCATCCCCACACACTGAAACCCCTTCCACACACACTGTAACCCCTTCCTCGCATACTGAAACCCCTTCCCCACACACTGAAACGCCTTCCACACACACTGAAATCCCTTCGCCGCACTCTGAAACCCTTCCCACAAGCTGAAACCCCTTCCCCACACGCTGAAACCCCTTCCACACACACAGAAACCTCTTCCACATGCATTGAAACCCCTTCCGCACGCACTGAAACCCATCCCCACACACTGAAACCCATCCCCACACACTGAAACAATTCCCCACACAATGAAACCCATCCCCACACACTGAAACTTCTTGCCCACACACTGAAACACCTTCCCCACACGCTGAAACATATTTCACACGCACTGAAACACATCCCCACACACTGAAACTCTTCCCCACACACTGAAACCCCTTCCGCACACACTGAAACTCCTTCCCCACACACTGAAACCCATCCCCACAGACTGAAACACCTTCCCCACACACTGAAACCCATCCCCACACACTGAAACCTCTTCCCCACACACTGAAACCTCTTCCCCACACATTGAAACCCCTTCCCCATGCACTGAAACCCATCCCCACACACTAAAACCTCTTCCCCACACATTGAAACCCCTTCCCCATGCACTGAAACCCTTCCCCACACACTGAAACCCATCCCCACAGACTGAAACACCTACCGCACACACTGAAAGCCATCCCCACACACTGAAACCTCTTCCCCACACACTGAAACCTCTTCCCCACACATTGAAACCCCTTCCCCTTGCACTGAAACCCTTCCCCACTCACTGAAACACATCCCTACACACTGAAACCTCTTCCCCACACACTGAAAGCTCTTCCCACAGACTGAAAACCATCCCCACACACTGAAACCTCTTCCCCACACACTGAAACCCCATCCCCACGCACTGAAACCTCTTCCACAAACACTGAAACCTCTTCCCCACACACTGAAACCTCTTCCCCACAAAATGAAACCTCTTCCCCTCACACTGAAACTCCTTCCCCACGCATTGAATCATCTTTCACACGCACAGAAACCCATCCCCACACACTGAAACCTCTTCCCCACACTCTGAAACCTCTTCCCCACACACTGAAACCCGTTCCCCACACACTGAAACCCCTTCCACACACACTGTAACCCCTTCCCCGCACACTGAAACCCCTTCCCCAAACACTGAAACCCTTTCCACACACACTGAATCCCCTTCCCCGCACACTGAAACCTCTTCGCCACACACTGAAACCCCTTCCCCACGCACTGAAACCTCTTCCACACACACTGAAACCTCTTCCCCATAGACTGAAACCTCTTCCCCACACACTGAAACTCCTTCCCCACGCACTGAAACCTCTTCCACACACACTGAAACATCTTCCCCACACACTGAAACCTCTTCCCCACACGCTGAAACTTCTTCCGCACCCACTGAAACCCATCCCCACACACTGAAACCCCTTCCACACACACTGTAACCCCTTCCTCGCATACTGAAACCCCTTCCCAACACACTGAAACGCCTTCCACACACACTGAAATCCCTTCGCCGCACACTGAAACCCTTCCCACAAGCTGAAACCCCTTCCCCACACGCTGAAACCCCTTCCACACACACAGAAACCTCTTCCACATGCATTGAAACCCCTTCTGCACGCACTGAAACCCATCCCCACACACTGAAACCCATCCCCACACACTGAAACAATTCCCCACACAATGAAACCCATCCCCACACACTGAAACCTCTTGCCCACACACTGAAACACCTTCCCCACACGCTGAAACATCTTTCACACGCACTGAAACACATCCCCACACACTGAAACTCTTCCCCACACACTGAAACCCCTTCCGCACACACTGAAACTCCTTCCCCACACACTGAAACCCATCCCCACAGACTGAAACACCTTCCCCACACACTGAAACACATCCCCACACACTGAAACCTCTTCCCCACACACTGAAACCTCTTCCCCACACATTGAAACCCCATCCCCATGCACTGAAACCCTTCCCCACTCACTGAAACCCATCCCCACACACTGAAACCTCTTCCCCACACACTGAAAGCTCTTCCCCACAGACTGAAAACCATCCCCACACACTGAAACCTCTTCCCCACACACTGAAACCTCTTCCCCACACATTGAAACCCCTTCCCCATGCACTGAAACACTTCCCCACTCACTGAAACCCATCCCCACACACTGAAACCTCTTCCCCACACACTGAAAGCTCTTCCCCACAGACTGAAAACCATCCCCACACACTGAAACCTCTTCCCCACACACTGAAACCCCATCCCCACGCACTGAAACCTCTTCCACAAACACTGAAACCTCTTCCCCACACACTGAAACCTCTTCCCCACAAAATGAAACCTCTTCCCCTCACACTGAAACTCCTTCCCCACGCATTGAATCATCTTTCACACGCACTGAAAACTCTTCCACACACACTGAAACCTCTTCCCCACAGACTGAAACCTCTTCCCCACACACTGAAACTCCTTCCCCACGCACTGAAACCTCTTCCACACACACTGAAACATCTTCCCCACACACTGAAACCTCTTCCCCACACGCTGAAACCCCTTCCGCACACACTGAAACTCCTTTCCCACACACTGAAACCCATCCCCACAGACTGAAACACCTTCCCCACACACTGAAACCCATCCCCACACACTGAAACCTCTTCCCCACACACTGAAACCTCTTCCCCACACATTGAAACCCCTTCCCCATGCACTGAAACCCTTCCCCACTCACTGAAACACATCCCCACACACTGAAACCTCTTCCCCACACACTGAAAGCTCTTCCCCACAGACTGAAAACCATCCCCACACACTGAAACCTCATCCCCACACACTGAAACCTCTTCCCCACACTTTGAAACCCCTTCCCCATGCACTGAAACACTTCCCCACTCACTGAAACCCATCCCCACACACTGAAACCTCTTCCCCACACACTGAAAGCTCTTCCCCACAGACTGAAAACCATCCCCACACACTGAAACCTCTTCCCCACACACTGAAACCCCATCCCCACGCACTGAAACCTCTTCCACAAACACTGAAACCTCTTCCCCACACACTGAAACCTCTTCCCCACAAAATGAAACCTCTTCCCCTCACACTGAAACTACTTCCCCACGCATTGAATCATCTTTCACACGCACTGAAACCCATCCCCACACACTGAATCCTCTTCCCCACACTCTGAAACCTCTTCCCCACACACTGTACCCCCTTACCCACACATTGAAACCCCTTCCACACACACTGTAACCCCTTCCCCGCACACTGAAACTACTTCCCCAAACACTGAAACCCCTTCCACACACACTGAAACCCCTTCACCGCACACTGAAACCTCTTCGCCACACACTGAAACCCCTTCCCCACTCACTGAAACCTCTTCCACACACACTGAAACCTCTTCCCCACAGACTGAAACCTCTTCCCCACACACTGAAACTCCTTCCCCACGCACTGAAACCTCTTCCACACACACTGAAACATCTTCCCCACACACTGAAACCCATCCCCACACACTGAAACCCCTTCCACACACACTGTAACCCCTTCCTCGCACACTGAAACCCCTTCCCCACACACTGAAACGCCTCCCACACACACTGAATCCCCTTCCCCACACACTGAAATCCCTTCGCCGCACATTGAAAACCTTCCCACAAGCTGAAACCCCTTCCCCACTCGCTGAAACCCCTTCCACACACACAGAAACCTCTTCCACATGCACTGAAACCCCTTCCGCACGCACTGAAACCCATCCCCATACACTGAAACCCATCCCCACACACTGAAACAATTCCCCACACAATGAAACCCATCCCCACACACTGAAACCTCATCCCCACACACTGAAACCTCTTCCCCACACGCTGAAACATCTTTCACACGCACTGAAACACATCCCCACACACTGAAACTCTTCCCTACACACTGAAACCCCTTCCGCACACACTGAAACCCCTTCCCAACACGCTGAAACTCCTCCCATACACACTGAAACCTCTTCCCCACACACTGAAACCCATCCCCACAGACTGAAACACCTTCCCCACACACTGAAACCCATCCCCACACACTGAAACCTCTTCCCCGCACACTGAAACCTCTTCCGCACACACTGAAACCCATCCGCAGACACTAAAACCTCTTCCCCACTCACTGAAACCCATCCCCACACACTGAAACCTCTTCCCCACACACTGAAAGCTCTTCCACACAGACTAAAAACCATCCCCACACACTGAAACCTCTTCCCCACACACTGATACCAAATCCCCACGCACTGAAACCTCTTCCACAAACACTGAAACCTCTTCCCCACACACTGAAACCTCTTCCCCACAAAATGAAACCTCTTCCCCTCACTCTGAAACTCCTTCCCCACGCATTGAATCATCTTCCACACGCACTGAAACCCATCCCCACACATTGAAACCTCTTCCCCACACTCTGAAACCTCTTCCCCACACACGGAAACACCTTCCGCACACACTGAAACCCCTTCCCCACACGCTGAAACCCCTTCCACACACACTGAAACCTCTTCCCCACACACTGAAACCTTTCCCTACACTCTGAAACCCTTCCCCACACACTGAAAACTCTACCCCACACACTGAAACCTCATCCCCACACACTGAAACCCTTTCCCCACACACTGAAACCCATCCCCACGCACTGAAACCTCTTCCATAAACAATGAAACCTCTTCCCCACAAACTGAAACCTCTTCCCCACACACTGAAACCTCTTCCCCTCACACTGAAACTCCTTACCCACACACTGAAACATCTTCCCCACACACTGAAACCTCTTCCCCACACGCTGAAACATCTTCCACACGCACTGAAACCCATCCCCACACACTGAAACCCCTTCCACACACACTGAAGCCTCTTCCACACACACTGAAACCCGTTCCCCA
Source organism: Heterodontus francisci (assembly GCF_036365525.1). Classification (NCBI taxonomy): domain Eukaryota; kingdom Metazoa; phylum Chordata; class Chondrichthyes; order Heterodontiformes; family Heterodontidae; genus Heterodontus; species Heterodontus francisci. The sequence goes on along the minus strand of NC_090395.1, from coordinate 6,663,890 downwards.
CTCACTGAAACCCCTTCCACACACACTGTAACCCCTTCCCCGAACACTGAAACACCTTCCCCAAACACTGAAACCCCTTCCACAAACACTGAAACCCGTTCCCCGCACACTGAAACCTCTTCGCCACACACTGAAGCCCCTTCCCCACGCACTGAAACCTCTTCCACACACACTGAAACCTCTTCCCCACAGACTGAAACCTCTTCCCCACACACTGAAACTCCTTCCCCACGCACTGAAACCTCTTCCACACACACTGAAACCTCTTCCACACACACTGAAACATCTTCCCCACACACTGAAACCTCTTCCCCACACGCTGAAACTTCTTCCGCACCCACTGAAACCCATCCCCACACACTGAAACCCCTTCCACACAGACTAAAAACCATCCCCACACACTGAAACCTCTTCCCCACACACTGATACCCAATCCCCACGCACTGAAACCTCTTCCACAAACACTGAAACCTCTTCCCCACACACTGAAACCTCTTCCCCACAAAATGAAACCTCTTCCCCTCACTCTGAAACTCCTTCCCCACGCATTGAATCATCTTCCACACGCACTGAAACCCATCCCCACACATTGAAACCTCTTCCCCACACTCTGAAACCTCTTCCCCACACACGGAAACACCTTCCGCACACACTGAAACCCCTTCCCCACACGCTGAAACCCCTTCCACACACACTGAAACCTCTTCCCCACACACTGAAACCTTTCCCTACACTCTGAAACCCTTCCCCACACACTGAAACCTCTACCCCACACACTGAAACCTCATCCCCACACACTGAAACCCTTTCCCCACACACTGAAACCCATCCCCACGCACTGAAACCTCTTCCATAAACAATGAAACCTCTTCCCCACAAACTGAAACCTCTTCCCCACACACTGAAACCTCTTCCCCTCACACTGAAACCTCTTCCCCACACGCTGAAACATCTTCCACACGCACTGAAACCCATCCCCACACACTGAAACCCCTTCCACACACACTGAAGCCTCTTCCACACACACTGAAACCCGTTCCCCACTCACTGAAACCCCTTCCACACACACTGTAACCCCTTCCCCGAACACTGAAACACCTTCCCCAAACACTGAAACCCCTTCCACAAACACTGAAACCCGTTCCCCGCACACTGAAACCTCTTCGCCACACACTGAAGCCCCTTCCCCACGCACTGAAACCTCTTCCACACACACTGAAACCTCTTCCCCACAGACTGAAACCTCTTCCCCACACACTGAAACTCCTTCCCCACGCACTGAAACCTCTTCCACACACACTGAAACCTCTTCCACACACACTGAAACATCTTCCCCACACACTGAAACCTCTTCCCCACACGCTGAAACTTCTTCCGCACCCACTGAAACCCATCCCCACACACTGAAACCCCTTCCACACACACTGTAACCCCTTCCTCGCACACTGAAACCCCTTCCCCACACACTGAAACGCCTTGCACACACACTGAAACCCCTTCCCCACACACTGAAATGCCTTCGCCGCACACCGAAACCCTTCCCACAATCTGAAACCCCTTCCCCACACGTTGAAACCCCTTCCACACACACAGAAACCTCTTCCACATGCACTGAAACCCCTTCCGCACGCAGTGAAACCCATCCCCACACACTGAAACCCATCCCCACACACTGAAACAATTCCCCACACAATGAAACCCATCCCCACACACTGAAACCTCTTGCCCACACACTGAAACCTCTTCCCCACACGCTGAAACATCTTTCACACACACTGAAACACATCCCTACACACTGAAACTCTTTCCCACACACTGAAACTTCTTCCCCACACACTGAAACACCTTCCCGCACACTGAAACCTCTTCCGCACACACTGAAACCCATCCCCACACACTAAAACCTCTTCCCCACACATTGAAACCCCTTCCCCATGCACTGAAACCCTTCCCCACACACTGAAACCCATCCCCACAGACTGAAACACCTACCCCACACACTGAAAGCCATCCCCACACACTGAAACCTCTTCCCCACACACTGAAACCTCTTCCCCACACATTGAAACCCCTTCCCCTTGCACTGAAACCCTTCCCCACTCTCTGAAACACATCCCTACACACTGAAACCTCTTCCCCACACACTGAAAGCTCTTCCCACAGACTGAAAACCATCCCCACACACTGAAACCTCTTCCCCACACACTGAAACCCCATCCCCACGCACTGAAACCTCTTCCACAAACACTGAAACCTCTTCCCCACACACTGAAACCTCTTCCCCACAAAATGAAACCTCTTCCCCTCACACTGAAACTCCTTCCCCACGCATTGAATCATCTTTCACACGCACAGAAACCCATCCCCACACACTGAAACCTCTTCCCCACACTCTGAAACCTCTTCCCCACACACTGAAACCCGTTCCCCACACACTGAAACCCCTTCCACACACACTGTAACCCCTTCCCCGCACACTGAAACCCCTTCCCCAAACACTGAAACCCTTTCCACACACACTGAATCCCCTTCCCCGCACACTGAAACCTCTTCGCCACACACTGAAACCCCTTCCCCACGCACTGAAACCTCATCCACACACACTGAAACCTCTTCCCCACAGACTGAAACCTCTTCCCCACACACTGAAACTCCTTCCCCACGCACTGAAACCTCTTCCACACACACTGAAACATCTTCCCCACACACTGAAACCTCTTCCCCACACGCTGAAACTTCTTCCGCATCCACTGAAACCCATCCCCACACACTGAAACCCCTTCCACACACACTGTAACCCCTTCCTCGCATACTGAAACCCCTTCCCCACACACTGAAACGCCTTCCACACACACTGAAATCCCTTCGCCGCACACTGAAACCCTTCCCACAAGCTGAAACCCCTTCCCCACACGCTGAAACCCCTTCCACACACACAGAAACCTCTTCCACATGCATTGAAACCCCTTCTGCACGCACTGAAACCCATCCCCACACACTGAAACCCATCCCCACACACTGAAACAATTCCCCACACAATGAAACCCATCCCCACACACTGAAACCTCTTGCCCACACACTGAAACACCTTCCCCACACGCTGAAACATCTTTCACACGCACTGAAACACATCCCCACACACTGAAACACTTCCCCACACACTGAAACCCCTTCCGCACACAGTGAAACTCCTTCCCCACACACTGAAACCCATCCCCACAGACTGAAACACCGTCCCCACACACTGAAACCCATCCCCACTCACTGAAACCTCTTCCCCACACACTGAAACCTCTTCCCCACACATTGAAACCCCATCCCCATGCACTGAAACCCTTCCCCACTCACTGAAACACATCCCCACACACTGAAACCTCTTCCCCACACACTGAAAGCTCTTCCCCACAGACTGAAAACCATCCCCACACACTGAAACCTCTTCCCCACACACTGAAACCTCTTCCCCACACATTGAAACCCCTTCCCCATGCACTGAAACACTTCCCCACTCACTGAAACCCATCCCCACACACTGAAACCTCTTCCCCACACACTGAAAGCTCTTCCCCACAGACTGAAAACCATCCCCACACACTGAAACCTCTTCCCCACACACTGAAACCCCATCCCCACGCACTGAAACCTCTTCCACAAACACTGAAACCTCTTCCCCACACACTGAAACCTCTTCCCCCCAAAATGAAACCTCTTCCCCTCACACTGAAACTCCTTCCCCACGCATTGAATCATCTTTCACACGCACTGAAACCTCTTCCACACACACTGAAACCTCTTCCCCACAGACTGAAACCTCTTCCCCACACACTGAAACATCTTCCCCACACACTGAAACCTCTTCCCCACACGCTGAAACATCTTCCACACGCACTGAAACCCATCCCCACACACTGAAACCCCTTCCACACACACTGAAGCCTCTTCCACACACACTGAAACCCGTTCCCCACTCACTGAAACCCCTTCCACACACACTGTAACCCCTTCCCCGAACACTGAAACACCTTCCCCAAACACTGAAACCCCTTCCACAAACACTGAAACCCGTTCCCCGCACACTGAAACCTCTTCGCCACACACTGAAGCCCCTTCCCCACGCACTGAAACCTCTTCCACACACACTGAAACCTCTTCCCCACAGACTGAAACCTCTTCCCCACACACTGAAACTCCTTCCCCACGCACTGAAACCTCTTCCACACACACTGAAACCTCTTCCACACACACTGAAACATCTTCCCCACACACTGAAACCTCTTACCCACACGCTGAAACTTCTTCCGCACCCACTGAAACCCATCCCCACACACTGAAACCCCTTCCACACACACTGTAACCCCTTCCTCGCACACTGAAACCCCTTCCCCACACACTGAAACGCCTTGCACACACACTGAAACCCCTTCCCCACACACTGAAATGCCTTCGCCGCACACCGAAACCCTTCCCACAATCTGAAACCCCTTCCCCACACGTTGAAACCCCTTCCACACACACAGAGACCTCTTCCACATGCACTGAAACCCCTTCCGCACGCAGTGAAACGCATCCCCACACACTGAAACCCATCCCCACACACTGAAACAATTCCCCACACAATGAAACCCATCCCCACACACTGAAACCTCTTGCCCACACACTGAAACCTCTTCCCCACACGCTGAAACATCTTTCACACACACTGAAACACGTCCCTACACACTGAAACTCTTTCCCACACACTGAAACTTCTTCCCCACACACTGAAACCCCTTCCCGCACACTGAAACCTCTTCCGCACACACTGAAACCCATCCCCACACACTAAAACCTCTTCCCCACACATTGAAACCCCTTCCCCATGCACTGAAACACCTACCCCACACACTGAAAGCCATCCCCACACACTGAAACCTCTTCCCCACACACTGAAACCTCTTCCCCACACATTGAAACCCCTTCCCCTTGCACTGAAACCCTTCCCCACTCACTGAAACACATCCCTACACACTGAAACCTCTTCCCCACACACTGAAAGCTCTTCCCACAGACTGAAAACCATCCCCACACACTGAAACCTCTTCCCCACACACTGAAACCCCATCCCCACGCACTGAAACCTCTTCCACAAACACTGAAACCTCTTCCCCACACACTGAAACCTTTTCCCCACAAAATGAAACCTCTTCCCCTCACACTGAAACTCCTTCCCCACGCATTGAATCATCTTTCACACGCACAGAAACCCATCCCCACACACTGAAACCTCTTCCCCACACACTGAAAGCTCTTCCCCACAGACTGAAAACCATCCCCACACACTGAAACCTCTTCCCCACACACTGAAACCCCATCCCCACGCACTGAAACCTCTTCCACAAACACTGAAACCTCTTCCCCACACACTGAAACCTCTTCCCCCCAAAATGAAACCTCTTCCCCTCACACTGAAACTCCTTCCCCACGCATTGAATCATCTTTCACACGCACTGAAACCTCTTCCACACACACTGAAACCTCTTCCCCACAGACTGAAACCTCTTCCCCACACACTGAAACATCTTCCCCACACACTGAAACCTCTTCCCCACACGCTGAAACATCTTCCACACGCACTGAAACCCATCCCCACACACTGAAACCCCTTCCACACACACTGAAGCCTCTTCCACACACACTGAAACCCGTTCCCCACTCACTGAAACCCCTTCCACACACACTGTAACCCCTTCCCCGAACACTGAAACACCTTCCCCAAACACTGAAACCCCTTCCACAAACACTGAAACCCGTTCCCCGCACACTGAAACCTCTTCGCCACACACTGAAGCCCCTTCCCCACGCACTGAAACCTCTTCCACACACACTGAAACCTCTTCCCCACAGACTGAAACCTCTTCCCCACACACTGAAACTCCTTCCCCACGCACTGAAACCTCTTCCACACACACTGAAACCTCTTCCACACACACTGAAACATCTTCCCCACACACTGAAACCTCTTACCCACACGCTGAAACTTCTTCCGCACCCACTGAAACCCATCCCCACACACTGAAACCCCTTCCACACACACTGTAACCCCTTCCTCGCACACTGAAACCCCTTCCCCACACACTGAAACGCCTTGCACACACACTGAAACCCCTTCCCCACACACTGAAATGCCTTCGCCGCACACCGAAACCCTTCCCACAATCTGAAACCCCTTCCCCACACGTTGAAACCCCTTCCACACACACAGAGACCTCTTCCACATGCACTGAAACCCCTTCCGCACGCAGTGAAACGCATCCCCACACACTGAAACCCATCCCCACACACTGAAACAATTCCCCACACAATGAAACCCATCCCCACACACTGAAACCTCTTGCCCACACACTGAAACCTCTTCCCCACACGCTGAAACATCTTTCACACACACTGAAACACGTCCCTACACACTGAAACTCTTTCCCACACACTGAAACTTCTTCCCCACACACTGAAACCCCTTCCCGCACACTGAAACCTCTTCCGCACACACTGAAACCCATCCCCACACACTAAAACCTCTTCCCCACACATTGAAACCCCTTCCCCATGCACTGAAACACCTACCCCACACACTGAAAGCCATCCCCACACACTGAAACCTCTTCCCCACACACTGAAACCTCTTCCCCACACATTGAAACCCCTTCCCCTTGCACTGAAACCCTTCCCCACTCACTGAAACACATCCCTACACACTGAAACCTCTTCCCCACACACTGAAAGCTCTTCCCACAGACTGAAAACCATCCCCACACACTGAAACCTCTTCCCCACACACTGAAACCCCATCCCCACGCACTGAAACCTCTTCCACAAACACTGAAACCTCTTCCCCACACACTGAAACCTTTTCCCCACAAAATGAAACCTCTTCCCCTCACACTGAAACTCCTTCCCCACGCATTGAATCATCTTTCACACGCACAGAAACCCATCCCCACACACTGAAACCTCTTCCCCACACTCTGAAACCTCTTCCCCACACACTGAAACCCGTTCCCCACACACTGAAACCCCTTCCACACACACTGTAACCCCTTCCCCGCACACTGAAACCCCTTCCCCAAACACTGAAACCCTTTCCCCACACACTGAATCCCCTTCCCCGCACACTGAAACCTCTTCGCCACACACTGAAACCCCTTCCCCACGCACTGAAACCTCATCCACACACACTGAAACCTCTTCCCCACAGACTGAAACCTCTTCCCCACACACTGAAACTCCTTCCCCACGCACTGAAACCTCTTCCACACACACTGAAACATCTTCCCCACACACTGAAACCTCTTCCCCACACGCTGAAACTTCTTCCGCATCCACTGAAACCCATCCCCACACACTGAAACCCCTTCCACACACACTGTAACCCCTTCCTCGCATACTGAAACCCCTTCCCCACACACTGAAACGCCTTCCACACACACTGAAATCCCTTCGCCGCACACTGAAACCCTTCCCACAAGCTGAAACCCCTTCCCCACACGCTGAAACCCCTACCACACACACAGAAACCTCTTCCACATGCATTGAAACCCCTTCTGCACGCACTGAAACCCATCCCCACACACTGAAACCCATCCCCACACACTGAAACAATTCCCCACACAATGAAACCCATCCCCACACACTGAAACCTCTTGCCCACACACTGAAACACCTTCCCCACACGCTGAAACATCTTTCACACGCACTGAAACACATCCCCACACACTGAAACTCTTCCCCACACACTGAAACCCCTTCCGCACACACTGAAACTCCTTCCCCACACACTGAAACCCATCCCCACAGACTGAAACACCTTCCCCACACACTGAAACCCATCCCCACACACTGAAACCTCTTCCCCACACACTGAAACCTCTTCCCCACACATTGAAACCCCATCCCCATGCACTGAAACCCTTCCCCACTCACTGAAACACATCCCCACACACTGAAACCTCTTCCCCACACACTGAAAGCTCTTCCCCACAGACTGAAAACCATCCCCACACACTGAAACCTCTTCCCCACACACTGAAACCTCTTCCCCACACATTGAAACCCCTTCCCCATGCACTGAAACACTTCCCCACTCACTGAAACCCATCCCCACACACTGAAACCTCTTCCCCACACACTGAAAGCTCTTCCCCACAGACTGAAAACCATCCCCACACACTGAAACCTCTTCCCCACACACTGAAACCCCATCCCCACGCACTGAAACCTCTTCCACAAACACTGAAACCTCTTCCCCACACACTGAAACCTCTTCCCCCCAAAATGAAACCTCTTCCCCTCACACTGAAACTCCTTCCCCACGCATTGAATCATCTTTCACACGCACTGAAACCTCTTCCACACACACTGAAACCTCTTCCCCACAGACTGAAACCTCTTCCCCACACACTGAAACTCCTTCCCCACGCACTGAAACCTCTTCCACACACACTGAAACATCTTCCCCACACACTGAAACCTCTTCCCCACACGCTGAAACTTCTTCCGCACCCACTGAAACCCATCCCCACACACTGAAACCCCTTCCACACACACTGTAACCCCTTCCTCGCATACTGAAACCCCTTCCCCACACACTGAAACGCCTTCCACACACACTGAAATCCCTTCGCTGCACACTGAAACCCTTCCCACAAGCTGAAACCCCTTCCCCACACGCTGAAACCCCTTCCACACACACAGAAACCTCTTCCACATGCATTGAAACCCCTTCCGCACGCACTGAAACCCATCCCCACACACTGAAACCCATCCCCACACACTGAAACAATTCCCCACACAATGAAACCCATCCCCACACACTGAAACCTCTTGCCCACACACTGAAACACCTTCCCCACACGCTGAAACATATTTCACACGCACTGAAACACATCCCCACACACTGAAACTCTTCCCCACACACTGAAACCCCTTCCGCACACACTGAAACTCCTTCCCCACACACTGAAACCCATCCCCACAGACTGAAACACCTTCCCCACACACTGAAACCCATCCCCACACACTGAAACCTCTTCCCCACACACTGAAACCTCTTCCCCACACATTGAAACCCCTTCCCCATGCACTGAAACCCTTCCCCACTCACTGAAACCCATCCCCACACACTGAAACCTCTTCCCCACACACTGAAAGCTCTTCCCCACAGACTGAAAACCATCCCCACACACTGAAACCTCTTCCCCACACACTGAAACCTCTTCCCCACACATAGAAACCCCTTCCCCATGCACTGAAACACTTCCCCACTCACTGAAACCCATCCCCACACACTGAAACCTCTTCCCCACACACTGAAAGCTCTTCCCCACAGACTGAAAACCATCCCCACACACTGAAACCTCTTCCCCACACACTGAAACCCCATCCCCACGCACTGAAACCTCTTCCACAAACACGGAAACCTTTTCCCCACACACTGAAACCTCTTCCCCACAAAATGAAACCTCTTCCCCTCACACTGAAACTCCTTCCCCACGCATTGAATCATCTTTCACACGCACTGAAACCCATACCCACACACTGAATCCTCTTCCCCACACTCTGAAACCTCTTCCCCACACACTGTAACCCCTTACCCACACATTGAAACCCCTTCCACACACACTGTAACCCCTTCCCCGCACACTGAAACCCCTTCCCCGAACACTGAAACCCCTTCCACACACACTGAAACCCCTTCACCGCACACTGAAACCTCTTCGCCACACACTGAAACCCCTTCCCCACTCACAAAAACCTCTTCCACACACACTGAAACCTCTTCCCCACAGACTGAAACCTCTTCCCCACACACTGAAACTCCTTCCCCGCGCACTGAAACCTCTTCCACACACACTGAAACATCTTCCCCACACACTGAAACCCATCCCCACACACTGAAACCCCTTCCACACACACTGTAACCCCTTCCTCGCACACTGAAACCCCTTCCCCACACACTGAAACGCCTCCCACACACACTGAATCCCCTTCCCCACACACTGAAATCCCTTCGCCGCACATTGAAAACCTTCCCACAAGCTGAAACCCCTTCCCCACTCGCTGAAACCCCTTCCACACACACAGAAACCTCTTCCACATGCACTGAAACCCCTTCCGCACGCACTGAAACCCATCCCCATACACTGAAACCCATCCCCACACACTGAAACAATTCCCCACACAATGAAACCCATCCCCACACACTGAAACCTCATCCCCACACACTGAAACCTCTTCCCCACACGCTGAAACATCTTTCACACGCACTGAAACACATCCCCACACACTGAAACTCTTCCCTACACACTGAAACCCCTTCCGCACACACTGAAACCCCTTCCCAACACGCTGAAACTCCTCCCATACACACTGAAACCTCTTCCCCACACACTGAAACCCATCCCCACAGACTGAAACCCCTTCCCCATGCACTGAAACCCATCCCCACAAACTGAAACCCATCCCCACGCACTGAAACCTCTTCCACACACACTGCAACCCCTTCCCCGCACACTGAAACCCCTTCCCCAAACACTGAAACCCCTTCCACACACACTGAAACCCCTACTCCGCACACTGAAACCTCTTCGCCACAGACTGAAACCCCTTCCCCACGCACTGAAACCTCTTCCACACACACTGAAACCTCTTCCCCACACACTGAAACTCCTTCCCCACACACTGAAACCCCTACCCCGCACACTGAAACCTCTTCGCCACAGACTGAAACCCCTTCCCCACGCACTGAAACCTCTTCCCCACAGACTGAAACCTCTTCCCCACACACTGAAACTCCTTCCCCACGCACTGAAACCTCTTCCACACACATTGAAACATCTTCCCCACACACTGATACCTCTTCCCCACACGCTGAAACTTCTTCCGCACACACTGAAACCCATCCCCACACACTGAAACCCCTTCCACACACACTGTAACCCCTTCTTCGCACACTGAAACCCCTTCCCCACACACTGAAACGCCTTCCACACACACTGAAACCCCTTCCCCACACACTGAAATCCCTTCACCGCACAGTGAAACCCATCCCCACACACTGAAACCTCTTCCCCACACACTGAAACCTCTTCCCCTCACATTGAAACCCCTTCCCCATGCACTGAAACCCTTCCCCGCTCACTGAAACCCATCCCCACATTCTGTAACCTCTTCCCCACACACTGAAAGCTCTTCCCCACAGACTGAAAACCATCCCCACACACTGAAACCTCTTCCCCACAAACTGAAACCCCATCCCCACGCTCTGAAACCTCTTCCACAAACACTGAAACCTCTTTCCCACACACTGAAACCTCTTCCCCACAAAATGAAATCTCTTCCCCTCACACTGAAACTCCTTCCCCACGCATTGAATCATCTTTCACACGCACTGAAACCCATCCCCACACATTGAAACCTCTTCCCCACTCTCTGAAACCTCTTCCCCTCAGACTGAAACCCCTTCTTCACACACTGAAACCCCTTCCACACACACTGTAACCCCTTCCCCGCACACTGAAACCCCTTCCCCAAACACTGAAACCCCTTCAACACACACTTGAAACCCCTTCCCCGCACGCTGAAACTCCTTCCATACACACTGAAACCTCTTCCCCACACACTGAATCCCATCCCCACAGACTGAAACACCTTCCCCACACACTGAAACACATCCCCACACACTGAAACCTCTTCCGCGCACACTAAAACCTATTCCGCACACACTGAAACCCATCCCCACACACTGAAACCTCTTCCCCAAACATTGAAACCCCTTCCCCATGCACTGAAACCCTTCCCCACTCACTGAAACCCATCCCCACACACTGAAACTTCTTCCCCACACACTGAAAGTTCTTCCCCACAGACTGAAAACCATCCCCACACACTGAAACCTCTTCCCCACACACTGAAACCCCATCCCCACGCACTGAAACCTCTTCCACAAACACAGAAACCTCTTCCCCACACACTGAAACCTCTTCCCCACAAAATGAAACCTCTTCCCCTCACACTGAAACTCCTTCCCCACGCATTGAATCATCTTTCACACGCACAGAAACCCATCCCCACACACTGAAACCTCTTCCCCACACTCTGAAACCTCTTCCTCACACACTGAAACACCTTCCGCACACAGTGAAACATCTTCCCCACACGCTGAAACCCCTTCCACACACACTGAAACCTTTTCCCCACACACTGAAACCTTTCCCTACACCCTGAAACCCTTCCCCACACACTGAAACCTCTACCCCACACACTGAAACCTCATCCCCACACACTGAAACCCTTTCCCCACACACTGAAACCCATCCCCACACACTGAAACCTCTTCCCCACACACTGAAACCCCTGCCCCATGCACTGAAACCCATCCCCACAAACTGAAACCCATCCCCACGCACTGAAACCTCTTCCCCACACACTGAAAGCTCTTCCCCACAGACTGAAACCCTTCCCCACACACTGAAACCTCATCCCCACACACTGAATCCCCTTCCCCACGCACTGAAAACTCTTCCACAAACACTGAAACCTCTTCCCCACACACTGAAACCTCTTCCCCACACACTGAAACCTCTTCCCCACACGCTGAAACATCTTCCACACGCACTGAAACCCATCCCCACACACTGAAACCCCTTCCACACACACTGAAACCTCTTCCACACACACTGAAACCCGTTCCCCACTCACTGAAACCCCTTCCACACACACTGTAACCCCTTCCCCGAACACTGAAACCCCTTCCCCAAACACTGAAACCCCTTCCCCAAACACTGAAACCCCTTCCACAAACACTGAAACCCCTTCCCCGCACACTGAAACCTCTTCGCCACACACTGAAATCCCTTCCCCACGCACTGAAACCTCTTCCACACACACTGAAACCTCTTCCCCACAGACTGAAACCTCTTCCCCACACACTGAAACATCTTCCACACACACTGAAACTCCTTCCCCACGCACTGAAACCTCTTCCACACACACTGAAACATCTTCCCCACACACTGAAACCTCTTCCCCACACGCTGAAACTTCTTCCGCATCCACTGAAACCCATCCCCACACACTGAAACCCCTTCCACACACACTGTAACCCCTTCCTCGCATACTGAAACCCCTTCCCCACACACTGAAACGCCTTCCACACACACTGAAATCCCTTCGCCGCACACTGAAACCCTTCCCACAAGCTGAAACCCCTTCCCCACACGCTGAAACCCCATCCCCACACACTGAAACCCCTTCCACACACACTGTAACCCCTTCCTCGCATACTGAAACCCCTTCCCCACACACTGAAACGCCTTCCACACACACTGAAATCCCTTCGCTGCACACTGAAACCCTTCCCACAAGCTGAAACCCCTTCCCCACACGCTGAAACCCCTTCCACACACACAGAAACCTCTTCCACATGCATTGAAACCCCTTCCGCACGCACTGAAACCCATCCCCACACACTGAAACCCATCCCCACACACTGAAACAATTCCCCACACAATGAAACCCATCCCCACACACTGAAACCTCTTGCCCACACACTGAAACACCTTCCCCACACGCTGAAACATATTTCACACGCACTGAAACACATCCCCACACACTGAAACTCTTCCCCACACACTGAAACCCCTTCCGCACACACTGAAACTCCTTCCCCACACACTGAAACCCATCCCCACAGACTGAAACACCTTCCCCACACACTGAAACCCATCCCCACACACTGAAACCTCTTCCCCACACACTGAAACCTCTTCCCCACACATTGAAACCCCTTCCCCATGCACTGAAACCCTTCCCCACTCACTGAAACCCATCCCCACACACTGAAACCTCTTCCCCACACACTGAAAGCTCTTCCCCACAGACTGAAAACCATCCCCACACACTGAAACCTCTTCCCCACACACTGAAACCTCTTCCCCACACATAGAAACCCCTTCCCCATGCACTGAAACACTTCCCCACTCACTGAAACCCATCCCCACACACTGAAACCTCTTCCCCACACACTGAAAGCTCTTCCCCACAGACTGAAAACCATCCCCACACACTGAAACCTCTTCCCCACACACTGAAACCCCATCCCCACGCACTGAAACCTCTTCCACAAACACTGAAACTTCTTCCCCACACACTGAAACCTCTTCCCCACAAAATGAAACCTCTTCCCCTCACACTGAAACTCCTTCCCCACGCATTGAATCATCTTTCACACGCACTGAAACCCATCCCCACACACTGAATCCTCTTCCCCACACTCTGAAACCTCTTCCCCACACACTGTAACCCCTTACCCACACATTTAAACCCCTTCCACACACACTGTAACCCCTTCCCCGCCCACTGAAACCCCTTCCCCAAACACTGAAACCCCTTCCACACACACTGAAACCCCTTCACCGCACACTGAAACCTCTTCGCCACACACTGAAACCCCTTCCCCACTCACAAAAACCTCTTCCACACACACTGAAACCTCTTCCCCACAGACTGAAACCTCTTCCCCACACACTGAAACTCCTTCCCCGCGCACTGAAACCTCTTCCACACACAGTGAAACATCTTCCCCACACACTGAAACCCATCCCCACACACTGAAACCCCTTCCACACACACTGTAACCCCTTCCTCGCACACTGAAACCCCTTCCCCACACACTGAAACGCCTCCCACACACACTGAATCCCCTTCCCCACACACTGAAATCCCTTCGCCGCACATTGAAAACCTTCCCACAAGCTGAAACCCCTTCCCCACTCGCTGAAACCCCTTCCACACACACAGAAACCTCTTCCACATGCACTGAAACCCCTTCCGCACGCACTGAAACCCATCCCCATACACTGAAACCCATCCCCACACACTGAAACAATTCCCCACACAATGAAACCCATCCCCACACACTGAAACCTCATCCCCACACACTGAAACCTCTTCCCCACACGCTGAAACATCTTTCACACGCACTGAAACACATCCCCACACACTGAAACTCTTCCCTACACACTGAAACCCCTTCCGCACACACTGAAACCCCTTCCCAACACGCTGAAACTCCTCCCATACACACTGAAACCTCTTCCCCACACACTGAAACCCATCCCCACAGACTGAAACACCTTCCCCACACACTGAAACCCATCCCCACACACTGAAACCTCTTCCCCGCACACTGAAACCTCTTCCGCACACACTGAAACCCATCCGCAGACACTAAAACCTCTTCCCCACACATTGAAACCCCTTCCCCATGCACTGAAACCCTTCCCCACTCACTGAAACCCATCCCCACACACTGAAACCTCTTCCCCACACACTGAAAGCTCTTCCACACAGACTAAAAACCATCCCCACACACTGAAACCTCTTCCCCACACACTGAAACCCAATCCCCACGCACTGAAACCTCTTCCACAAACACTGAAACCTCTTCCCCACACACTGAAACCTCTTCCCCACAAAATGAAAACTCTTCCCCTCACTCTGAAACTCCTTCCCCACGCATTGAATCATCTTCCACACGCACTGAAACCCATCCCCACACATTGAAACCTCTTCCCCACACTCTGAAACCTCTTCCCCACACACGGAAACACCTTCCGCACACACTGAAACCCCTTCCCCACACGCTGAAACCCCTTCCACACACACTGAAACCTCTTCCCTACACACTGAAACCTTTCCCTACACTCTGAAACCCTTCCCCACACACTGAAACCTCTACCCCACACACTGAAACCTCATCCCCACACACTGAAACCCTTTCCCCACACACTGAAACCCATCCCCACGCACTGAAACCTCTTCCATAAACACTGAAACCTCTTCCCCACACACTGAAACCTCTTCCCCACACACTGAAACCTCTTCCCCTCACACTGAAACTCCTTACCCACACACTGAAACATCTTCCCCACACACTGAAACCTCTTCCCCACACGCTGAAACATCTTCCACACGCACTGAAACCCATCCCCACACACTGAAACCCCTTCCACACACACTGAAGCCTCTTCCACACACACTGAAACCCGTTCCCCACTCACTGAAACCCCTTCCACACACACTGTAACCCCTTCCCCGAACACTGAAACACCTTCCCCAAACACTGAAACCCCTTCCACAAACACTGAAACCCGTTCCCCGCATACTGAAACCTCTTCGCAACACACTGAAGCCCCTTCCCCACGCACTGAAACCTCTTCCACACACACTGAAACCACTTCCCCACAGACTGAAACCTCTTCCCCACACACTGAAACATCTTCCACACACACTGAAACATCTTCCCCACACACTGAAACCCCTTCCACACACACTGAAACCCCTTCCCCACGCACTGAAACCTCTTCCACACACACTGAAACCTCTTCCCCACAGACTGAAACCTCTTCCCCACACAATGAAGCTCCTTCCCCACGCACTGAAACATCATCCACACACACTGAAACATCTTCCCCAGACACTCAAACCTCTTCCCCACACGCTGAAACTTCTTCCACACCCACTGAAACCCATCCCCACACACAGAAACCCCTTCCACACCCACTGTAACCCCTTCCCCGCACACTGAAACACCTTCCCCACACACTGAAACCCCTTCCACAATCACTGAAATCCCTTCCCCGCACAGTGAAACCCTTCCCACAAGCTGAAACCCCTGCCCCACACGCTGAAACCCCTTCCACACACACAGAAACCTCTTCCACATGCCCTGAAACCCTTTCCGCACGCACTGAAACCCATCCCCACACACTGAAACCCATCCCCACACACTGCAACCATTCCCCACACAATGAAACCCATCCCCACACACTGAAACCTCTTGCCCACACACTGAAACCTCTTCCCCACACGCTGAAACATCTTTCACACGCACTGAAACCCATCCCCACACACTGAAACCTCTTCCCCACACTCTGAAACCTCTTCCCCACACACTGAAACCCCTTCCGCACACACTGAAACACCTTCCCCACACGCTGAAACCCCTTCCACACACACTGAAACCTCTTCCCCACACACTGTAACCTTTCCCTACACTCTGAAACCCTTCCCCACACACTGAAACCTCTACCCCACACACTGAAACCTCATCCCCCCACACTGAATCCCTTACCCCACACACTGAAACCCATCCCCACACACTGAAACCTCTTCCCCACACACTGAAACCCCTTCCCCATGCACTGAAACCCATCCCCACAAACTGAAACCCATCCCCACGCACTGAAACCTCTTCCACACACACTGCAACCCCTTCCCCGCACACTGAAACCCCTTCCCCAAACACTGAAACCCCTTCCACACACACTGAAACCCCTACCCCGCACACTGAAACCTCTTCGCCACAGACTGAAACCCCTTCCCCACGCACTGAAACCTCTTCCACACACACTGAAACCTCTTCCCCACAGACTGAAACCTCTTCCCCACACACTGAAACTCCTTCCCCACGCACTGAAACCTCTTCCACACACACTGAAACATCTTCCCCACACACTGATACCTCTTCCCCACACGCTGAAACTTCTTCCGCACACACTGAAACCCATCCCCACACACTGAAACCCCTTCCACACACACTGTAACCCCTTCTTCGCACACTGAAACCCCTTCCCCACACACTGAAACGCCTTCCACACACACTGAAACCCCTTCCCCACACACTGAAATCCCTTCACCGCACAGTGAAACCCATCCCCACACACTGAAACCTCTTCCCCACACACTGAAACCTCTTCCCCACACATTGAAACCCCTTCCCCATGCACTGAAACCCTTCCCCGCTCACTGAAACCCATCCCCACATTCTGTAACCTCTTCCCCACACACTGAAAGCTCTTCGCCACAGACTGAAAACCATCCCCACACACTGAAACCTCTTCCCCACACACTGAAACCCCATCCCCACGCTCTGAAACCTCTTCCACAAAAACTGAAACCTCTTCCCCACACACTGAAACCTCTTCCCCACAAAATGAAATCTCTTCCCCTCACACTGAAACTCCTTCCCCACGCATTGAATCATCTTTCACACGCACTGAAACCCATCCCCACACACTGAAACCTCTTCCCCACTCTCTGAAACCTCTTCCCCTCAGACTGAAACCCCTTCTTCACACACTGAAACCCCTTCCACACACACTGTAACCCCTTCCCCGCACACTGAAACCCCTTCCCCAAACACTGAAACCCCTTCAACACACACTTGAAACCCCTTCCCCGCACACTGAAACCTCTTCGCCACACACTGAAACCCCTTCCCCACGCACTGAAACCTCTTCCACACACACTGAAACCTCTTCCCCACAGACTGAAACCTCTTCCCCACACACTGAACTCCTTCCCCACGCACTGAAACCTCTTCCACACACACTGAAACATCTTCCCCACACACTGAAACCTCTTCCCCACACGCTGAAACGTCTTCCGCACCCACTGAAACCCATCCCCACACACTGAAACCCCTTCCACACACACTGTAACCCCTTCCTCGCACACTGAAACCCCTTCCCCACACACTGAAACGCCTTCCACACACACTGAAACCCCTTCCCCACACACTGAAATCCCTTCGCCGCACACTGAAACCCTTCCCACAAGCTGAAACCCCTTCCCCACACGCTGAAACCCCTTCCACACACACAGAAACCTCTTCCACATGCAGTGAAACCCCTTCTGCACGCACTGAAACCCATCCCCACACACTGAAACCCATCCCCAAACACTGAAACAATTCCCCACACAATGAAACCCATCCCCACACACTGAAACCTCTTCCCCACACACTGAAACCTCTTCCCCACACGCAGAAACATCTTTCACACGCACTGAAACACATCCCCACACACTGACACTCTTCCCCACACACTGAAACCCCTTCCGCAAACACTGAAACCCCTTCCCCACACGCTGAAACTCCTTCCATACACACTGAAACCTCTTCCCCACACACTGAATCCCATCCCCACAGACTGAAACACCTTCCCCACACACTGAAACACATCCCCACACACTGAAACCTCTTCCGCGCACACTAAAACCTATTCCGCACACACTGAAACCCAGCCCCACACACTGAAACCTCTTCCCCAAACATTGAAACCCCTTCCCCATGCACTGAAACCCTTCCCCACTCACTGAAACCCATCCCCACACACTGAAACTTCTTCCCCACACACTGAAAGTTCTTCCCCACAGACTGAAAACCATCCCCACACACTGAAACCTCTTCCCCACACACTGAAACCCCATCCCCACGCACTGAAACCTCTTCCACAAACACAGAAACCTCTTCCCCACACACTGAAACCTCTTCCCCACAAAATGAAACCTCTTCCCCTCACACTGAAACTCCTTCCCCACGCATTGAATCATCTTTCACACGCACAGAAACCCATCCCCACACACTGAAACCTCTTCCCCACACTCTGAAACCTCTTCCTCACACACTGAAACACCTTCCGCACACAGTGAAACATCTTCCCCACACGCTGAAACCCCTTCCCCACACACTGAAACCTCTACCCCACACACTGAAACCTCATCCCCACACACTGAAACCCTTTCCCCACACACTGAAACCCATCCCCACGCACTGAAACCTCTTCCCCACACACTGAAAGCTCTTCCCCACAGACTGAAACCCTTCCCCACACACTGAAACCTCATCCCCACACACTGAATCCCCTTCCCCACGCACTGAAAACTCTTCCACAAACACTGAAACCTCTTCCCCACACACTGAAACCTCTTCCCCACACACTGAAACCTCTTCCCCACACGCTGAAACATCTTCCACACGCACTGAAACCCATCCCCACACACTGAAACCCCTTCCACACACACTGAAACCTCTTCCACACACACTGAAACCCGTTCCCCACTCACTGAAACCCCTTCCACACACACTGTAACCCCTTCCCCGAACACTGAAACCCCTTCCCCAAACACTGAAACCCCTTCCCCAAACACTGAAACCCCTTCCACAAACACTGAAACCCCTTCCCCGCACACTGAAACCTCTTCGCCACACACTGAAACCCCTTCCCCACGCACTGAAACCTCTTCCACACACACTGAAACCTCTTCCCCACAGACTGAAACCTCTTCCCCACACACTGAAACATCTTCCACACACACTGAAACATCTTCCCCACACACTGAAGCCCCTTCCACACACACTGAAACCCCTTCCCCACGCACTGAAACCTCTTCCACACACACTGAAACCTCTTCCCCACACACTGAAACCCATCCCCACAGACTGAAACACCTTCCCCACACACTGAAACCCATCCCCACACACTGAAACCACTTCCCCGCACACTGAAACCTCTTCGGCACACACTGAAACCCATCCCCACACACTGAAACCTCTTCCCCACACATTGAAACCCCTTCCCCATGCACTGAAACCCTTCCCCACTCACTGAAACCCATCTCCACACACTGAAACCTCTTCCCCACTCACTGAAAGCTCTTCCCCACAGACTGAAAACCATCCCCAGACACTGAAACCTCTTCCCCACACACTGAAACCCTATCCCCACGCACTGAAACCTCTTCCACAAACACTGAAACCTCTTCCCCACACACTGAAACCTCTTCCCCACAAAATGAAACATCTTCCCCTCACACTGAAACTCCTTCCCCACGCATTGAATCATCTTCCACACACACTGAAACATCTTCCCCACACACAGAAACCTCTTCCCCACACACTGAAACATCTTCCACACGCACTGAAACCCATCCCCACACACTGAAACCCCTTCCACTCACACTGAAACCTCTTCCACACACACTGAAACACCTTCCCCACACACTGAAACCCCTTCCACACACACTGTAACACCTTCCCCCCACTCGGAAGCCCCTTCCCCAAACACTGAAACCACTTCCACACACACTGAAACCCATTCCCCGCACACTGAAACCTCTTCCCCACACACTGAAACCCCTTCCCCACGCACTGAATCCTCTTCCACACACACTGAAACCTCTTCCCCACACACTGAAACCTCTTCCCCACACACTGAAACTCCTTCCCCACGCACTGAAACATCTTCCACTCAGACTGAAACATCTTCCCCACACACTGAAACCTCTTCCCCACACGCTGAAGCTTCTTCCACACCCACTGAAACCCATCCCCAAACACTGAAACCCCTTCCACACTCACTGTACCCACTTCACCGCACACTGAAAACCCTTCCCCACACACTGAAACCCCTTCCACCAACACTGAAACCCCTTTCCCACACACTGAAACCTCTTCCACACACACTGAAACATCTTCCCCACACACTGATACCTCTTCCCCACACGCTGAAACTTCTTCCGCACACACTGAAACCCATCCCCACACACTGAAACCCCTTCCACACACACTGTAACCCCTTCTTCGCACACTGAAACCCCTTCCCCACACACTGAAACGCCTTCCACACACACTGAAACCCCTTCCCCACACACTGAAATCCCTTCACCGCACAGTGAAACCCATCCCCACACACTGAAACCTCTTCCCCACACACTGAAACCTCTTCCCCACACATTGAAACCCCTTCCCCATGCACTGAAACCCTTCCCCGCTCACTGAAACCCATCCCCACATTCTGTAACCTCTTCCCCACACACTGAAAGCTCTTCGCCACAGACTGAAAACCATCCCCACACACTGAAACCTCTTCCCCACACACTGAAACCCCATCCCCACGCTCTGAAACCTCTTCCACAAACACTGAAACCTCTTCCCCACACACTGAAACTCCTTCCCCACGAAATGAAATCTCTTCCCCTCACACTGAAACTCCTTCCCCACGCATTGAATCATCTTTCACACGCACTGAAACCCATCCCCACACACTGAAACCTCTTCCCCACTCTCTGAAACCTCTTCCCCTCAGACTGAAACCCCTTCTTCACACACTGAAACCCCTTCCACACACACTGTAACCCCTTCCCCGCACACTGAAACCCCTTCCCCAAACACTGAAACCCCTTCAACACACACTTGAAACCCCTTCCCCGCACACTGAAACCTCTTCGCCACACACTGAAACCCCTTCCCCACGCACTGAAACCTCTTCCACACACACTGAAACCTCTTCCCCACAGACTGAAACCTCTTCCCCACACACTGAACTCCTTCCCCACGCACTGAAACCTCTTCCACACACACTGAAACATCTTCCCCACACACTGAAACCTCTTCCCCACACGCTGAAACGTCTTCCGCACCCACTGAAACCCATCCCCACACACTGAAACCCCTTCCACACACACTGTAACCCCTTCCTCGCACACTGAAACCCCTTCCCCACACACTGAAACGCCTTCCACACACACTGAAACCCCTTCCCCACACACTGAAATCCCTTCGCCGCACACTGAAACCCTTCCCACAAGCTGAAACCCCTTCCCCACACGCTGAAACCCCTTCCACACACACAGAAACCTCTTCCACATGCAGTGAAACCCCTTCTGCACGCACTGAAACCCATCCCCACACACTGAAACCCATCCCCAAACACTGAAACAATTCCCCACACAATGAAACCCATCCCCACACACTGAAACCTCTTCCCCACACACTGAAACCTCTTCCCCACACGCAGAAACATCTTTCACACGCACTGAAACACATCCCCACACACTGACACTCTTCCCCACACACTGAAACCCCTTCCGCAAACACTGAAACCCCTTCCCCACACGCTGAAACTCCTTCCATACACACTGAAACCTCTTCCCCACACACTGAATCCCATCCCCACAGACTGAAACACCTTCCCCACACACTGAAACACATCCCCACACACTGAAACCTCTTCCGCGCACACTAAAACCTATTCCGCACACACTGAAACCCAGCCCCACACACTGAAACCTCTTCCCCAAACATTGAAACCCCTTCCCCATGCACTGAAACCCTTCCCCACTCACTGAAACCCATCCCCACACACTGAAACTTCTTCCCCACACACTGAAAGTTCTTCCCCACAGACTGAAAACCATCCCCACACACTGAAACCTCTTCCCCACACACTGAAACCCCATCCCCACGCACTGAAACCTCTTCCACAAACACAGAAACCTCTTCCCCACACACTGAAACCTCTTCCCCACAAAATGAAACCTCTTCCCCTCACACTGAAACTCCTTCCCCACGCATTGAATCATCTTTCACACGCACAGAAACCCATCCCCACACACTGAAACCTCTTCCCCACACTCTGAAACCTCTTCCTCACACACTGAAACACCTTCCGCACACAGTGAAACATCTTCCCCACACGCTGAAACCCCTTCCCCACACACTGAAACCTCTACCCCACACACTGAAACCTCATCCCCACACACTGAAACCCTTTCCCCACACACTGAAACCCATCCCCACACACTGAAACCTCTTCCCCACACACTGAAACCCCTGCCCCATGCACTGAAACCCATCCCCACAAACTGAAACCCATCCCCACGCACTGAAACCTCTTCCCCACACACTGAAAGCTCTTCCCCACAGACTGAAACCCTTCCCCACACACTGAAACCTCATCCCCACACACTGAATCCCCTTCCCCACGCACTGAAAACTCTTCCACAAACACTGAAACCTCTTCCCCACACACTGAAACCTCTTCCCCACACACTGAAACCTCTTCCCAACTCGCTGAAACATCTTCCACACGCACTGAAACCCATCCCCACACACTGAAACCCCTTCCACACACACTGAAACCTCTTCCACACACACTGAAACCCGTTCCCCACTCACTGAAACCCCTTCCACACACACTGTAACCCCTTCCCCGAACACTGAAACCCCTTCCCCAAACACTGAAACCCCTTCCCCAAACACTGAAACCCCTTCCACAAACACTGAAACCCCTTCCCCGCACACTGAAACCTCTTCGCCACACACTGAAACCCCTTCCCCACGCACTGAAACCTCTTCCACACACACTGAAACCTCTTCCCCACAGACTGAAACCTCTTCCCCACACACTGAAACATCTTCCACACACACTGAAACATCTTCCCCACACACTGAAGCCCCTTCCACACACACTGAAACCCCTTCCCCACGCACTGAAACCTCTTCCACACACACTGAAACCTCTTCCCCACACACTGAAACCCATCCCCACAGACTGAAACACCTTCCCCACACACTGAAACCCATCCCCACACACTGAAACCACTTCCCCGCACACTGAAACCTCTTCGGCACACACTGAAACCCATCCCCACACACTGAAACCTCTTCCCCACACATTGAAACCCCTTCCCCATGCACTGAAACCCTTCCCCACTCACTGAAACCCATCTCCACACACTGAAACCTCTTCCCCACTCACTGAAAGCTCTTCCCCACAGACTGAAAACCATCCCCAGACACTGAAACCTCTTCCCCACACACTGAAACCCTATCCCCACGCACTGAAACCTCTTCCACAAACACTGAAACCTCTTCCCCACACACTGAAACCTCTTCCCCACAAAATGAAACATCTTCCCCTCACACTGAAACTCCTTCCCCACGCATTGAATCATCTTCCACACACACTGAAACATCTTCCCCACACACAGAAACCTCTTCCCCACACACTGAAACATCTTCCACACGCACTGAAACCCATCCCCACACACTGAAACCCCTTCCACTCACACTGAAACCTCTTCCACACACACTGAAACACCTTCCCCACACACTGAAACCCCTTCCACACACACTGTAACACCTTCCCCCCACTCGGAAGCCCCTTCCCCAAACACTGAAACCACTTCCACACACACTGAAACCCATTCCCCGCACACTGAAACCTCTTCCCCACACACTGAAACCCCTTCCCCACGCACTGAATCCTCTTCCACACACACTGAAACCTCTTCCCCACACACTGAAACCTCTTCCCCACACACTGAAACTCCTTCCCCACGCACTGAAACATCTTCCACTCAGACTGAAACATCTTCCCCACACACTGAAACCTCTTCCCCACACGCTGAAGCTTCTTCCACACCCACTGAAACCCATCCCCAAACACTGAAACCCCTTCCACACTCACTGTACCCACTTCACCGCACACTGAAAACCCTTCCCCACACACTGAAACCCCTTCCACCAACACTGAAACCCCTTTCCCACACACTGAAATCCCTTCCCCGCACACTGAAACCCTTCCCCACAAGCTGAAACCCCTTCCCCACACGCTGAAACCCCTTCCACACACACTGAAACCTCTTCCACATGCACTGAAACCCCTTCCGCACACACTGAAACTCATCCCCACACACTGAAACCCATCCCCACACACTGAAAAAATTCCCCACACAATGAAACCCATCCCCACACACTGAAACCTCTTCCCCACACGCTGAAACATCTTTCACACGCACTGAAACCCATCCCCACACACTGAAATCTCTTCCACACACACTGAAACCTCTTCCCCACAGACTGATACCCCTTCCGCACACACTGAAACCCCTTCCCCACACGCTGAAACCCCTTCCACACACACTGAAACCCATTCCCCACACACTGAAACCCATCCCCACAGACTGAAACACCTTTCCCACACACTGAAACCCATCCCCACACACTGAAACCTCTTCCCCGCACACTGAAACTTCTTCCCCACACATTGAAACCTCTTCCCCACTCACAGAAACCCTTCCCCACACGCTGAAACCCCTTCCCCACACGCTGAAACCCCTTCCACACACATTGAAACCCCTTCCACACACACTGAAATCTCTTCCACACACAATGAAACCCCTTCCCCACATACGTAAACCCTTCCCCAAGCCCTGAAACACTTCCCCACAGTCTGAAACCTCTTCCCCTCACACTGAAACCCCTTCCGCTCATACTGAAACACCTTCCACACACACTGAAACCCGTTCCACACACACTTGAACCTCTATCACACACACACTGAAACCCCTTCCGCACACACTGAAACCTCCTCCCCACACACTGAAACAGTTCCCCACACACTGAAACCCATCCACACACACTGAAACCTCTTCCCCACACACTGAAACCTCTTCCCCACACACTGAAACCTTTCCCTACACACTGAAACCCATCCCCACACATTGCAACCGCTACCCCACACACTGAAACCTCTTCCCCACACACTGAAACACCTTCCCCAGACACTGACACCCATCCCCACACACTGAAACCTCTTCCCCACGCACTGAAACCCCTTCCCCATGCACTGAATCCCATCCCCACACACGGAAACCCATCCCCACACACTGAAACCTCTTCCCCACAAACTGAAAGCTCTGCCCCACAGACTGAAACCCTTCCCCATACACTGAAACCTCTTCCCCACACACTGAAACCCCTTCCCCACGCACTGAAACCACTTCCACAAACACTGAAACCTCTTCCCCACACGCAGAAACCTCTTCCCCACACAGTGAAACCTCTTCCCCTCACACTGAAACTCGTTCCCCACGCACTGAATCATCTTCCACACACACTGAAACATCTTCCCCACACACTGAAACCTCTTCCCCACACGCTGAAACATCTTCCACACGCACTGAAACCCGTCCCCACACACTGAAACCCCTTCCACACACATTGAAACCTCTTCCACACACACTGAAACCCCTTCCCCACACACTGAAACCCCTTCCACACACACTGTAACCCCTTCCCCGCACACTGAAACCCCTTCCCCAAACACTGAAACCCCTTCCACACACACTGAAACCCCTTCCCCGCACACTGAAAACACTTCCCCACAAACTGAAACCCCTTCCCCACACACTGAAACCATTTACCCCCGCACTGAAACCTCTTCCCCACACACTGAAACAACTTCCCCACACACTGATACCCATCCCCACAGATTGAAACCCATCCCACACACTGAAACCTCTTCCACACACACAGAAACCTTTCCCTCCAGTCTGAAACCCTTCCCCACACACTGAGACCTCTTCACCACACACTGAAACACCTTCCCCACACACAGAAAGCCATCCACACACACTGAAACCTCTTCTCCACACACAGAAACCCCTTCCCCAGGCACTGGAACCCATCCCCACACACTGAAACCTCTTTCCCACACACTGCAACCTTTTCCCCACACACTGAAACCCCTTCCCCACACACTGAAACCCCTTCTCCACATACTGAAACCTCTTCCCCACACACTGAAACCACTTCCCCACGCACTGAAACCACTTCCACAAAGACTGAAACCTCTTCCCCACACACTGAATCCTCTTCCCCACACAGTGAAACCTCTTCCGCTCACACTGAAACTCCTTCCCCACGCACTGAAACCTTTCCCTACACACTGAAACCCATCCCCACACATTGCAACCGCTACCCCACACACTGAAACCTCTTCCCCACACACTGAAACACCTTCCCCACACACTGACACCCATCCCCACACACTGAAACCTCTTCCCCACGCACTGAAACCCCTTCCCCATGCACTGAAACCCATCCCCACACACGGAAACCCATCCCCACACACTGAAACCTCTTCCCCACAAACTGAAAGCTCTGCCCCACAGACTGAAACCCTTCCCCATACACTGAAACCTCTTCCCCACACACTGAAACCCCTTCCCCACGCACTGAAACCACTTCCACAAACACTGAAACCTCTTCCCCACACGCTGAAACCTCTTCCCCACACAGTGAAACCTCTTCCCCTCACACTGAAACTCGTTCCCCACGCACTGAATCATCTTCCACACACACTGAAACATCTTCCCCACACACTGAAACCTCTTCCCCACACGCTGAAACATCTTCCACACGCACTGAAACCCGTCCCCACACACTGAAACCCCTTCCACACACATTGAAACCTCTTCCACACACACTGAAACCCCTTCCCCACACACTGAAACCCCTTCCACACACACTGTAACCCCTTCCCCGCACACTGAAACCCCTTCCCCAAACACTGAAACCCCTTCCACACACACTGAAACCCCTTCCCCGCACACTGAAACCACTTCCCCACAAACTGAAACCCCTTCCCCACACACTGAAACCATTTACCCCCGCACTGAAACCTCTTCCCCACACACTGAAACAACTTCCCCACACACTGAAACCCATCCCCACAGACTGAAACCCATCCCACACACTGAAACCTCTTCCACACACACAGAAACCTTTCCCTCCAGTCTGAAACCCTTCCCCACACACTGAGACCTCTTCACCACACACTGAAACACCTTCCCCACACACAGAAAGCCATCCACACACACTGAAACCTCTTCTCCACACACAGAAACCCCTTCCCCAGGCACTGGAACCCATCCCCACACACTGAAACCTCTTTCCCACACACTGCAACCTTTTCCCCACACACTGAAACCCCTTCCCCACACACTGAAACCCCTTCTCCACATACTGAAACCTCTTCCCCACACACTGAAACCACTTCCCCACGCACTGAAACCACTTCCACAAAGACTAAAACCTCTTCCCCACACACTGAATCCTCTTCCCCACACAGTGAAACCTCTTCCGCTCACACTGAAACTCCTTCCCCACGCACTGAATCCCCTTCCCCACGCACTGAAACCTCTTCCCCACATACTGAAACCCCTTCCCCACAAACTGAACCCCATCCCCACAGACTGAAACCCATCCCACACACTGAAACCACTTCCACACACACTGAAACCTCTTCCCCACACACATAAACATCTTCCCCACACACTGAAACCCCTTATCCGCACTCTGAAAGCTCTTCCCCACAGACTGAAACCCCTTCCCCGCACACTGAAACCCATCCCCACACACTATAACCCCTTCCCCTCAGACATAAACCACTTCCCCACACACTGAAACCCCTTCCTTAAACACTGAAACCTCTAGCCCACACACTGAAACCTTTTCCCAACACAGACATACACTGACACCAAGTTACAAAGAGATACACTGACACCAAGTAATAAAGACATACACTGATACACAGTAACACAGGCACACACTTACACCAAGTAACACAGACATACACTGACACCAAGTTACAAAGACATACACTGACACCAAGTAACAAAGACAGACACTTACACCAAGTAACACAGACATACACTGAAACCAAGTAACAAAGACACACATTTGCACCAAGTAACAAAGACATGCACTGACACCAAGTAACAAAGACAGACACTTACACCAAGTAACACAGACATACACTGAAACCAAGTAACAAAGACACACACTTGCACAAAGTAACAAAGACACACACTGACACCCAGTAACACAGACACACACTTACACCAAATAACACAGACATACACTGACACCAAGTAACAAAGACATACACTGATACCCAGTAACACAGGCACACACTTACACCAAGTAACAAAGACATACACTGACACCAAGTAACAAAGACATACACTGACACCAGGTAACAAAGACACACACTTACACCAAGTAACACAGACATACACTGACACCAAGTAACAGAAGCACACACATATACCAAGTAACAAAGACATACACTGACACCAAGTAACAAAGACACACACTTACACCAAGTAACACAGACATACACTGACACCAAGGAACAAAGACATACACTGACACCAAGTAACAAAGACATACACTTACACCAAGTAACAAAGACATACACTGACACCAAGTTACAAAGACATACACTGACACCAAGTAACAAAGACAGACACTGACACCCAGTAACACAAACAAACACAGTGACACCAAGTGACGCAGACATACACTGACACCAAGTAACGAAGACATACACTGACACCAAGTAACAAAGACATACACTGACACACAGTAACACAGACACACACGGACACCAAGTAACAAAAACAAGCACTTACACCAAGTAACACAGACACACACTGACACCCAGTAACACAAACAAACACACTGACAACAAGTGACGCAGACTTACACAGTAAGACTTGCCGGTTCATATGATAATTGGCCATCATAAATTGCCCCTAGTATAGGTAGGTGGTAGGGAAATATATAGGGACAGGTGGGGATGTGATAGGAATACGGGATTAGTGTAGGATTAGTATAAATGGCTGGTTGATGGTCGGCACAGACTCGGTGGGCCGAAGGGCCTGTTAAAGAGCTGAATCTCTAAACTAAACTAAATACTGACACCCAGTAACACACACAAACACACATACACAGACACCCAGTAACAAAGACATACACTTACACCAAGTAACAAAGACATACACTGACACCAAGTAACAAAGACATACACTGACACCAAGTAACAAAGACATGCACTGACACCAAGTAACAAAGACAGACAATTACACGAAGTAACAAAGTCATCCACTTTCACCAAGTATTTTGACATACACTGACACCAAGTTAGAAAGACATACACTGATAGCCAGTAACACTGACAACCAGTAACAAAGACATACACTTACACCCAGTAACAAAGACATACACTGACACCAAGTAACAAAGACAGACAATTACACCAAGTAACAAAGTCATACACTTACACCATGTAACAAAGACATACACTGATACCCAGTAACACAGACGCACACTTCCACCAAGTAACACAGACATACATTGAGACCAAGTCACAAAGACATACACTGATACCCAGTAACACAGACACACACTTGCAACAAGTGACAAATACATACACTTACACCAAGTATTTTGACATACACTGACACCAAGTAACAAAGACATACACTGATACCCAGTAACACAGACATACACTTACACCAAGTAAAACAGACATACACTGACACTAAGTAACAATGACAGACAATTACACCAAGTAACAAAGACACACACTGGCACCCAGTAACACAGACACACACTTAAACCATGAAACACAGACATACACTGACACCAAGTAACAAAGACAGACACTGATACCCAGTAACACAGACACACACTTGCAACAAGTGACAAATACATACACTTACACCAAGTATTTTGACATACACTGACACCAAGTAACAAAGACACACACTGGCACCCAGTAACACAGACACACACTTAAACCATGAAACACAGACATACACTGACACCAAGTAACAAAGTCATACACTGATACCCAGTAACACAGACACACACTTACACCAAGTAACACAGACTCACACTGACACCCAGTAACACAGACACACACTTACACCAAGTAACACAGACATACACTGACACCAAGTAACAAGACATACACTGATACCCAGTAACAAAGACACACACTTACACCAAGTAACAAAGACAGACACTGATACCCAGTAACACAGATACACACTGAAACCAATTAACAAAGACATACACTGAGACCCAGTAACAAAGACATACACTGACTCCCAGTAACACTGACACACACGGACACCAAGTAACAAAGACACACACTTACACCAAGTAACACAGACTCACACTGACACCCATTAACACAGACACACACTTACACCAAGTAACACAGACATACACTGACACCAAGTAACAAAGACATACACTGATACCCAGTAACACAGGCACACACTTACACCAAGTAACACAGACATGCACTGACACAAAGTTACAAAGACATACACTGACACCAAGTAACAAAGACATACACTGACACCAAGTAACAAAGACACACCCTTACACCAAGTAACACAGACATACAATGACACCAAGTAAGAAAAACAGACAATTACACCAAGTAACAAAGACATACACTTACACCAAGTATTTTGACATACACTGACACCAAGTAACAAAGATATACACTGATACCCAGTAACACAGACACACACTTCAACCTAGTAACAAAGACATACACTGACACCAAGTAACAAAGACATACACTTACACCAAGTAACAAAGACACACGCTTACACCAAGTAACACAGACATACACTGACACCAAGTAAGAAAGACAGACAATTACACCAATTAACAAAGACATACACTTACACCAAGTATTTTGACATACACTGACACCAAGTAACAAAGACATACACTGATACCCAGTAACACAGACACACACTTACACCTAGTAACAAAGACATACACTGACACCAAATAACAAAGACACACACTTACACCAAGGAACACAGACTCACACTGACACCCAGTAACACAGACACACACTTACACCAAGTAACAAAGACAGACACTTACACCAAGTAACAAAGACAGACACTGATACCCAGTAACACAGACACACACTTACACCAATTAACAAAGACTTACACTGATACCCAGTAACACAGACACACACTTACACCAAGTAACAAAGACTTACACTTACACCAAGTATTTTGACATACACTTACACCAAGTAACAAAGACATACACTGATACCCAGTAACACAGACACACACTGACACCCAGTTAGAAACACACACTGAAACCCAGTAACACAGAGACACTCTGACCCCCAGTAACACAGACATACACTGATATCCAGTAACAAAGACATACACTGACACCACGTCACAAAGACACAAACTGACACCCAGTAACAAAGACATACACTGACACCTTTTCACAAAGACATACACTGATACCCAGTAACACAGACACACACTTACACCAAGTAACACAGACATACGCTTACACCAAGTAACAAAGACATACACTGACACCCAGTAACACAGACACACACTTACACCAAGTAACAAAGACAGACACTTACACCAAGTAACAAAGACATGCACTGACACCCAGTAACACAGACACACACGGACACCAAGTAACAAAGACACACACTTACACCAGTTAAAGACAGACACACACTGACACCCAGTAACAAAGACATACACTGATACCCAGTAACACAGACACAAACCTACACCAAGTAACAAAGACATACACTTACACCAAGTAACAAAGACAGACAATTACACCAAGTAACAAAGACATACACTGACACCAAGTATTTTGAGATACACTGACACCAAGTAACAAAGACATACACTGATACCCATTAACACAGACACACACTTACACCAAGTAACAAAGACATACACTGACACCAAGCAACAAAGACACACACTTACACCAAGTAACACAGACATACAGTGACACCAAGTAACAAAGACATACACTGATACCCAGTCACACAGACACACATTTACACCAAGTAACAAAGACATACACTTCCACCAAGTAACACAGACATACACTTACGTCAAGCATTTTGACATACACTGACACCCAGTAACAAAGACATCCACTGACAACAAGTCAAAAACACATACACAGACACCCAGTAACACAGACACACTCTTCCACCAAGTAACAAAGACATACACTGACACCAAGTAACAAAGACATACACTGACACCCAGTAACACAGACACACACGGACACCAAGTAACAAAGACAAACACTTACACCAAGTAAAGACAGACACACACTGACACCCAGTAACAAAGACATGCACTGATACCCAGTAACACAGACACAAACGTACACCAAGTAACAAAGACATACACTTACACCAAGTAACAAAGACATACACTTACACCAAGTATTTTGACATACACTGACACCCAGTAACAAAGACATACACTGATACCCAGTAACACAGACATACACTGATACCAAGTCACAAAGACAGACACTGAGACCCAGTAACAAAGACACAAACTTACACCAGGTAACAAAGACATACACTTACACCAAGTAACAAAGACAGACAATTACACCAAGTAACAAAGACATACACTTACACCAAGTGTTTTGACATACACTGACACCAAGTAACAAAGACATACACTGATACCCAGTAACACAGACACACACTGACACCCAGTAACAAAGACATACACTGATACCAAGTCACAAAGACATACACTGATACCCAGTAACACAGACACACACTGACACCAAGTAACAAAGACATACACGGACACCAAGTAACAAAGACATAAGCTTACACCAAGTAACAAAGACACACACTTACACCAAAGAACACAGACATACACTGACACCAAGTAACAAAGACATACACTGACACCAACTAACAAAGACATACACTGACACCCAGTAACACAGACACACACGGACACCAAGTAACAAAGACAAACACTTACACCAAGTAAAGACAGACACACACTGACACCCAGTAACAAAGACATGCACTGATACCCAGTAACACAGACACAAACGTACACCAAGTAACAAAGACATACACTTACACCAAGTAACAAAGACATACACTTACACCAAGTATTTTGACATACACTGACACCAAGTAACAAAGACATACAGTGATACCCAGTAACACAGACATACACTGATACCAAGTCACAAAGACAGACACTGAGACCCAGTAGCACAGACACAAACTTACACCAGGTAACAAAGACATACACTTACACCAAGTAACAAAGACAGACAATTACACCAAGTAACAAAGACATACACTTACACCAAGTGTTTTGACATACACTGACACCAAGTAACAAAGACATACACTGATACCCAGTAACACAGACACACACTGACACCCAGTAACGAAGACATACACTGATACCAAGTCACAAAGACATACACTGATACCCAGTAACACAGACACACACTGACACCAAGTAACAAAGACATACACTGACACCAAGTAACAAAGACATAAGCTTACACCAAGTAACAAAGACACACACTTACACCAAAGAACACAGACATACACTGACACCAAGTAACAAAGACATACACTTACACCAAATAACAAAGACAGACAATTACACCAAGTAACAAAGACATACACTTACACCAAGTGTTTTGAAATACACTGACACCAAGTAACAAAGACATACACTGATACCCAGCAACACAGACACACTCTTCCACCAAGTAACAAAGACATACACTGACACCAAGTAACAAAGACATACACTGATACCCAGTAACACAGACACACACTTACACCAAGTAACAAAGACACACACTGATACCCAGTAACACATACACACACTGACACCAAGTCACAAAGACATACGCTGATACCCAGTAACACAGACATACACTGATAACAAGTCACAAAGACAGACACTGATACCCAGTAACACAGACACACACTGACACCCAGTAACAAAGACAAACACTGATACCAAGTCACAAAGACACACACTTACACCAAGTAACAAAGACATACACTGACACCAAGTCACAAAGACATACACTGATACCCAGTAACAAAGACATACACTGATACCCAGCAACACAGACACACACTGACACCCAGTTAGAAACACACACTGACCCCCAGTAACACAGAGAAACTCTGACCCCCAGTAACACAGACATACACTGATACCCAGTTACAAAGACATACACTGACACCAAGTCACAAAGACACACACTGACACCAAGTAACAAAGACACACACTTACACCAAGTAAAGACAGACACACACTGACACCCAGTAACAAAGACATACACTGATACCCAGTAACACAGACACGCACTTACACCAAGTAACAAAGACATACACTGACACCAATTAACAAAGACACACACTTACACCAAGTAACAAAGACAGACACTGATACCCAGTAACACAGACGCACACTTACACCAAGTAACAAAGACGGACACTGATACCCAGTAACACAGACACACACTTACACCAAGTAACAAAGACATACACTTACACCAAGTAACACAGACATACACTTACACCAAGTATTTTGACATACACTTACACCAAGTAACAAAGACATACACTGATACCCAGTAACACAGACACACACTGACACCCAGTTAGAAACACACACTGACCCCCAGTAACACAGAGACACTCTGACCCCCACTAACACAGACATACACTGATATCCAGTAACAAAGACATACACTGACACCAAGTCACAAAGACACAAACTGACACCAAGTAACAAAGACACACACTTACACCAAGTAAAGACAAACACACACTGACACCAGTAACAAAGACATACACTGATACCCAGTAACACAGACACAAACGTACCCCAAGTGACAAAGACATACACTTACACCATTTCACAAAGACATACACTGATACCCAGTAACACAGACACACACTTCCACCAAGTAACAAAGACAGACACTGACACCAAGTAACAAAGACATACACTGACACCCAGTAACACAGACACACACGGACACCAAGTAACAAGGACACACACTTACACCAAGTAAAGACAGACACACACTGACACCCAGAAACAAAGACATACACTGATACCCAGTAACACAGACATAAACCTACACCAAGTAACAAAGACATACACTTGCACCAAGTAACAAAGACAGACAATTACACCAAGTAACAAAGACATACACTGACACCAAGTATTTTGACATACACTGACACCAAGTAACAAAGACAGACACTGATACCCATTGACACAGACACACACTTACACCAAGTAACAAAGACATACACTGACACCAAGCAACAAAGACACACACTTACACCAAGTATCACAGGCATACAGTGACACCAAGTAACAAAGACATACACTGATACCCAGTCACACAGACACACATTTACACCAAGTAACAAAGACATTCACTTCCACCAAGTAACACAGACATACACTTACGTCAAGTAACAAAGACATACACTTACACCAAGTGTTTTGACATAAACTGACACCAAGTAACAAAGACATGCACTGATACCCAGCAACACATACACACACTTACACCAAGTAACAAAGACATACACTGATACCCAGTAACAAAGACATACACTGACAACCAGTAACAAAGACATCCACCGACAACAAGTCAAAAACACATACACTGACAAGAAGTAACAAAGACATACACTTACACCAGGTAACACAGACACACACTGACACCCAGTAACAAAGAAATACACTGATACCCAGTAACACAGACACACACCTACACCAAGTAACAAAGACATACACTGACACCAAGTAACAAAGACACACACTTACACCAAGTATCACAGACAAACACTGACACCCAGTAACAAAGACACACATTTACACCAAGTAACAAAGACATACACTTACACCAAGTAACACAGACATACACTTACACCAAATATATTGACATACACTTACACCAAGTGACAAAGACATACACTGACACCCAGGATCAAAGACATCCACTGACAACAAGTCACAAACACATACACTGACACCAAGTAACAAAGACATACACTCACACCAAGTAACAAAGACAGACACTGACACCCAGGAACACAGACACACACTGACACCAAGTAACAAAGACATACACTGACACGAAGTAACAAAGGCACACACTTACACCAAGTAACACAGACATACACTGACACCCAGTAACAAAGACATACACTGATACCCAGTAACACAGACATACACTTCCACTAAGTAACAAACACATACACTTACACCAAGTATTTTGACACACACTGACACCAAGTAACAAAGACATACACTGATACCCAGTAACACAGATATAAACTGATACCAAGTCACAAAGACATACACTGATACCCAGTAACACAGACACACACTGACACCAAGTAACAAAGACATACGCTTACACCAAGTAACAAAGACACACACTTACACCAAGGAACACAGACATACACTGAAACCAAGTAACGAAGACATACACTTACACCAAGTAACAAAGACAGACAATTACACCAAGTAATAAAGACATACACTTACACAAAGTATTTTGACATACACTGATACCAAGTAACAAAGACATACACTGATACCCAGTAACACAAACACACACTTACACCAAGTAACAAAGACGTACACTGACACCAAGTCACAAAGACATACACTGATTCCCAGTAACACAGACACACATTTACACCAAGTAACAAAGACATACACTGACACCAAGTCACAAAGACATACACTGATACCGAGTAACACAGACACACACTTACACCAAGTAACACAGACATCCACTGACACCAAGTAACAAAGACATACACTGATACCCAATAACACAGACACACACTTACTCAAAGTAACAAAGACAGACACTTACACCAAGTAACAAAGTCATACACTGACACCGAGTAACAAAAACACACACGGACACCAAGTAACAAAGACACCCACTTACACCAAGTAACACAGACACACACTGACACCCAGTAACAAAGACATACACTGATACCCAGTAACACAGACACACACTTACACTAAGTAACAAACACATACACTTACACCAAGTATTTTGACACACACTGACACCAAGTAACAAAGACATACACTGATACCCAGTAACACAGACATACACTGATACCAAGTAACAAAGACATACACTGATACCCAGTAACACAGACACACACTTACAACAAGTAACAAAGACGTACACTGACACCAAGTCACAAAGACATACACTGATACCCAGTAACATAGACACACACTTACACCAAGTAACAAAGACATACACTGACACCAAGTCACAAAGACATACACTGATACCCAGTAACACAGACACACACTTACACCAAGTAACACAGACATCCACTGACACCAAGTAACAAAGTCATACACTGACACCGAGTAACAAAAACACACACGGACACCAAGTAACAAAGACACCCACTTACACCAAGTAACACAGACACACACTGACACCCAGTAACAAAGACATACACTGATACCCAGTAACACAGACACACACTTACACTAAGTAACAAACACATACACTGACACCAAGTATTTTGACACACACTGACATCAAGTAACAAAGACATACACTGATACACAGTAACACAGACATACACTGATACCAAGTCACAAAGACATACACTGATACCCAGTAACACAGACACACACTGACACCAAGTAACAAAGACATACGCTGACACCAAGTAACAAAGACACACACTTACACCAAGGAACACAGACATAAACTGACACCAAGTAACAAAGACATACACTTACACCAAGTAACAAAGACAGACAATTACACCAAATAATAAAGACATACACTTACACCCAGTAACAAAGACATACACTGACACCAAGTAACACAGACAACACACTGGGCGGCACAGTGGCGCAGTGGTTAGCACTGCAGCCTCACAGCTCCAGCGACCCGGGTTCGATTCTTGGTACTGCCTG
This sequence comes from Heterodontus francisci, assembly GCF_036365525.1. Taxonomy (NCBI): domain Eukaryota; kingdom Metazoa; phylum Chordata; class Chondrichthyes; order Heterodontiformes; family Heterodontidae; genus Heterodontus; species Heterodontus francisci. The sequence continues at coordinate 6,624,764 of NC_090395.1, read as the reverse complement.
TGCGGAGTTTGCAAGTTCTCCCTGTGTCTGCGTGGGTTTCCTCCCACATGCCAAAGACTTGCAGGTTGATAGGTTAATTGGCCATCATAAATTGCCCCTAGTATAGGTAGGTAGTAGGGAAATATAAAGGGACCGGTGGGGATGTTATTGGAATGTGGGATTCGTATAGGATTAGTATAAATGGTTGGTTGATGGTCGGCACAGACTCGTTGGGCCGAAGGGCCTGTTTCAGTACTGTATCTCTAAACTAAGTACTGACACCTCGTGTCACAGACACACACTGACACCCAGTAACACAAACACACACTGACAACCAGTAACACAGAGAACCACTGATACACAGTAACAAAGCCATACACTGACACCAAGTAACTCAGACACACACTGACACCAAGTCACAAAGACATACACTGACGCCAAGTAACAAAGACATACACTTACACCAAGGAACAAAGACACACACTTACACCAAGGAACACAGACATACACTGACACCAAGTAACAAAGACATACACTTACACCAAGTAACAAAGACAGAAAATTACACCAAGTAACAAAGACATAGACTAACACCAAGTGTTTTGACATACACTGACACCAAGTAACAAAGACATACACTGATACCCAGTAACACAGACATACACTGTTACCAAGTCACAAAGACATGCACTGATACCCAGTAACACGGACACACACTGACACCCAGTAACAAAGACATACACTGATACCAAGTCACAAAGACATACGCTTACACCAAGTAACAAAGAGACACACTTACACCAAGGAACACAGACATACACTGACACCAAGTAACAAAGACATACACTTACACCAAGTAACAAAGACAGAAAATTACACCAAGTAACAAAGACATAGACTAACACCAAGTGTTTTGACATACACTGACACCAAGTAACAAAGACATACACTGATACCCAGCAACACATACACACACTTACACCAAGCAACAAAGATATACACTGACACCCAGTAACACAGACACACACGGACACCAAGTAACAAAGACACACACTTACACCAAGTAAAGACAGACACACACTGACACCCAGTAACAAAGACATACACTGATACCCAGTAACACAGACAAGCACTTACACCAAGTAACAAAGACATACACTGACACCAAGTCACAAAGACATACACTGACACTCAGTAACAAAGACATACACTGATACCCAGTAACACAGACATACACTGATACCAAGTCACAAAGACATACACTGATACCCAGTAACACAGACACACACTGACACCAAGTAACAAAGACATACGCTTACACCAAGTAACAAAGACACACACTTACACCACGGAACACAGACATACACTGACACCAAGTAACAAAGTCATACACTTACACCAAGTAACAAAGACAGACAATTACACCAAGTAATAAAGACATACACTTACACAAAGTATTTTGACATACACTGACACCAAGTAACAAAGACATACACTGATACCCAGTAACACATACACGCAATTACACCAAGTAACAAAGACGTACACTGACACCAAGTCACAGAGACATACACTGATACCCAGTAACACAGACACACACTTACACCAAGTAACAAAGACATACACTGACATCCAGTTACAAAGACATACACTGACACCCAGTAGCACAGACACACACTGACACCAAGTAGCAAAGACATGCACTGACACCAATTAACAAAGACATACACTGATACCCAGTAACACAGGCACACACTGGGGGCGGTGTGCACATTGGCGCAGTGGTTAGCACTGCAGCCTCACAGCTCCAGGGACCCGGGTTCGATTCTGGGTACTGCCTGTGCGGAGTTTGCACGTTTCCCCAGTGTCTGCGTGGGTTTCCTCCGGGTGCTCCGGTTTCCTCCCACATGCCAACGACTTGCAGGTTGATAGGTTAATTGGCCATCATAAATTGCCCCTAGTATAGGTAGGTGGTAGGGAAATATAAAGGGACCGGTGGGGATGTTATTGGAATGTGGGATTCGTGTAGGATTAGTATAAATGGTTGGTTGATGGTCGGCACAGACTCGGTGGGCCGAAGGGCCTGTTTCAGTGCTGTATCTCTAAACTAAACTAAATACTGACACCTAGTGTCACAGACACACACTGACACCCAGTAACAAAGACAAACACTGACACCAAGTAACAAAGACATACACTTACACCAAGTAACAAAGACAGAAAATTACACCAAGTAACAAAGACATAGACTGATACCCAGCAACACATACACACACTGACACACAGTAACAAAGCCATACACTGACACCAAGTAACTCAGACACACACTGACACCAAGTAACAAAGACATACACTTACACCAAGTAACAAAGACACATACTTACACCAAGTAACACACACATATACTGACACCAAGGAACAAAGACAGACAATTACACCAAGTAACAAAGACATACACTGATACCCAGCAACACATACACACACTGACACACAGTAACAAAGCCATACACTGACACCAAGTAACTCAGACACACACTGACACCAAGTAACAAAGACATACACTTACACCAAGTAACAAAGACACATACTTACACCAAGTAACACACACATATACTGACACCAAGGAACAAAGACAGACAATTACACCAAGTAACAAAGACATACACTTACACCAATTATTTTGACGTACACTTACACTAAGTAAAAAAGACATACACTGATACCCAGTAACACAGACACACACTTACACCAAGTAACAAAGACATACACTGACACCCAGAAACAAAGAGATACACTGACACCAAGTATTTTGACATACACTTGCACTAAGTAAAAAAGACATACACTGATACCCAGTAACACAGACACACACTTACACCAAGCAACACAGACATACACTGACACCAAGTAACAAAGATATACACTTACACCAAGTATTTTGACATACACTTACACTAAGTAACAAAGACATACACTGACACCCAGTAACAAAGACATACACTTACACCAAGCAACACAGACATACACTGACACCAAATAACAAAGACATACACTGACACCAAGTAACAAAGACATAAGCTTACACCAAGTAACAAAGACAGACAATTACACCAAGTAACAAAGACATACACTTACACCAAGTATTTTGACATACACTTATACCAAGTAACAAAGAAATACAGTGACAACCAGTAACAAAGACATCCACTGACACCAAGTCACAAACAGATACAATGACACCAAGTAACAAAGACATACACTTACACCAAGTAACAAAGACATACACTGACACCCAGGAACACTGGCACACACTGACACCAAGTAACAAAGACATACACTTACACCAAGCAACACAGACATACACTGACACCAAGTAACAAAGACATACACTGACACCAGGTAACAAAGACATAAGCTTACACCAAGTAACAAAGACAGACAATTACACCAAGTAACAAGGACATACACTTACACCAAGTATTTTGACATACACTTACACCAAGTAACAAAGACATACACTGACACCCAGTAACAAATACATACAATGAAACCAAGTCACAAACACATACACTTACACCAAGTATCAAAGACATACACTGACACCAAGTAACAAAGACATACACTGATACCCAGCAACACAGACGCACACTTACACCAAGTAACAAAGACATACACTTACACCAAGTAACACAGACATACACTTACACCAAGTATTTTGACATACATATATACCAAGTAACAAAGAAATACAGTGACAACCAGTAACAAAGACATCCACTGACACCAAGTCTCAAACACATACAATGACACCAAGTAACAAAGACATACACTGACACCAAGTAACAAAGACATACACTGACACCCAGTAACACAGACATACACGGACACCAAGTAACAAAGACACACACCTGCACCAAGTAACAAAGACACACACTTACACCAAGGAACACAGACATACACTGACACCAAGTAACAAAGACATACACTTACACCAAGTAACAAAGACACTCACTTGCACCAAGTAACAAAGACACACACTTACACCAAGGAACACAGACACACACTGACACCAAGTAACAAAGACATACACTGACACCAAGTAACAAAGACACACACTTACACCAAGGAACACAGACATACACTGACACCAAGTAACAAAGACAAACACTTACACCAAGTAACAAAGACAGAAAATTACACCAAGTAACAAAGACATAGACTAACACCACGTGTTTTGACATACACTGATACCCAGCAACACAGACACACACTTACACCAAGTAACAAAGACATACACTGACACCAAGTAACAAAGACATACACTGATACCCAGTAACACAGACATACACTGATACCAAGTCACAAAGACATACACTGATACCCAGTAACACGGACACACAATGACACCCAGTAACAAAGACATACACTGATACCAAGTCACAAAGACATACGCTTACACCAAGTAACAAAGAGACACACTTACACCAAGTAAAGACAGACACACACTGACACCCAGTAACAAAGACATACACTGATACCCAGTAACACAGACAAGCACTTACACCAAGTAACAAAGACATACACTGACACCAAGTCACAAAGACATACACTGACACCCAGTAACAAAGACATACACTGATACCCAGTAACACAGACATACACTGATACCAAGTCACAAAGACATACACTGATACCCAGTAACACAGACACACACTGACACCAAGTAACAAAGACATACGCTTACACCAAGTAACAAAGACACACACTTACACCACGGAACACAGACATACACTGACACCAAGTAACAAAGTCATACACTTACACCAAGTAACAAAGACAGACAATTACACCAAGTAATAAAGACATACACTTACACAAAGTATTTTGACAAACACTGACACCAAGTAACAAAGACATACACTGATACCCAGTAATACATACACACTCTTAAACCAAGTAACAAAGACATACACTGACATCCAGTTACAAAGACATACACTGACACCCAGTAGCACAGACACACACGGACACCAAGTAACAAAGTCACACACTTACACCAAGTAACACAGACACACACTGACACCCAGTAACACAAACAAACACACTGACACCCAGTAACACAGACACACACTGACACCAAGTAACAAAGATATACACTTACACCAAGTAACAAAGACATACACTTACACTAAGTAACAAAGACATACACTGACACCCAGTAACAAAGACATACACTTACACCAAGCAACACAGACATACACTGACACCAAATAACAAAGACATACACTGACACCAAGTAACAAAGACATAAGCTTACACCAAGTAACAAAGACACACAATTACACCATGTAACAAAGACATACACTTACACCAAGTATTTTGACAAACACTTATACCAAGTAACAAAGAAATACAGTGACAACCAGTAACAAAGACATCCACTGACTCCAAGTCACAAACACATACAATGACACCAAGTAACAAAGACATACCCTTACACCAAGTAACAAAGACATACACTGACACCCAGGAACACTGGCACACACTGACACCAAGTAACAAAGACATACACTTACACCAAGCAACACAGACATACACTGACACCAAGTAACAAAGACATACACTGACACCAAGTAACAAAGACATAAGCTTACACCAAGTAACAAAGACAGACAATTACACCAAGGAACACAGACATACACTGACACAAAGTAACAAAGACATACACTGACACCAAGTACCAAAGACAGACAATTACACAAAGTAACAAAGACATACACTTACACCAAGTATTTTGACGTACACTGACACCAAGTAAAAAAGACATACACAGATACCCAGTAACACAGACACACACTTACACCAAGTAACAAAGACATACACTGACACCCAGAAACAAAGACAGACACTGACACCAAGTCACAAAGACATACACTGATACCCAGTAACACAGACACACACTTACACCAAGCAACACAGACATACACTGACATCAAGTACAAAGATATACACTTACACCAAGTATTTTGACATACACTTACACTAAGTAACAAAGACATACACTGACACCCAGTAACAAAGACATACACTGACACCAAGTAACAAAGACATAAGCTTACAGCAAGTAACAAAGACAGACAATAACACCAAGTAATAAAGACATACACTTACACCAAGTATTTTGACATACACTTATACCAAGTAACAAAGAAATACAGTGACACCAAGTAACAAAGACATCCACTGACACCAAGTCACAAACACATACAATGACACCAAGTAACAAAGACATACACTTACACCAAGTAAAAAAGACATACACTGACACCCAGGAACACTGGCACACACTGACACCAAGTAACAAAGGCACGCGCTTACACGAAGTAACAAAGACATACACTGACACGAAGTAACAAAGACACACACTTACACCAAGTAACAAAGACATACACTGACACCCAGTAACAAAGACATACACTGACACCAAGTAACAAAGACATAAGCTTACACCAAGTAACAAAGACAGACAATTACACCAAGTAACAAAGACATACACTTACACCAAGTATTTTGACATACACTTACACCAAGTAACAAAGACATACACTGACACCAAGTCACAAACACATACACTTACACCAAGTATCAAAGACATACACTGACACCAAGTAACAAAGACATACACTGATACACAGTAACACAGACGCACACTTACACCAAGTAACAAAGACATACACTTACACCAAGTAACACAGACATACACTGACACCAAGTAACAAAGACAGAAAATTACACCAAGTAACAAAGACATAGACTAACACCAAGTGCTTTGACATACACTGACACCAAGTAACAAAGACATACACTGATACCCAGTAACACAGACACACACTGACACCAAGTAACAAAGACATACACTGACACCAAGTAACAAAGACACACACTTACACCACGGAACACAGACATACACTGACACCAAGTAACAAAGTCATACACTTACACCATGTAACAAAGACAGACAATTACACCAAGTAATAAAGACATACACTTACACAAAGTATTTTGACATACACTGACACCAAGTAACAAAGACATACACTGATACCCAGTAACACATACACACACTAACACCAAGTAACAAAGACATACACTGACATCCAGTAACAAAGACATACACTGAAACCCAGTAACACATACACACACGGACACCAAGTAACAAAGACATACACTGACACCAAGTCACAAAGACATACACTGATACCCAGTAACACAGACACACACTTACACCAAGTAACAAAGACATACACTGACATCCAGTAACAAAGACATACACTGAAACCCAGTAACACATACACACACGGACACCAAGTAACAAAGACATACACTTACACCAAGCAATACAGACATACACTGACACCAAGTAACAAAGACATACACTGACACCAGGTCTCAAAGACATAAGCTTACACCAAGTAACAAAGACAGACAATTACACCAAGTAACAAAGACATACACTGACACCAAGTCACAAAGACATACACTGATACCCAGTAACACAGACACACACTTACACCAAGTAACAAAGACATACACTGACATCCAGTAACAAAGACATACACTGAAACCCAGTAACACATACACACACGGACACCAAGTAACAAAGACATACACTTACACCAAGCAACACAGACATACACTGACACCAAGTAACAAAGACATACACTGACACCAGGTCTCAAAGACATAAGCTTACACCAAGTAACAAAGACAGACAATTACACCAAGTAACAAAGACATACACTTACACCAAGTATTTTGACATACACTTACACCAAGTAACTAAGACATACACTGACACCCAGTAACAAATACATACAATGAAACCAAGTCACACACACATACACTTACACCAAGTATCAAAGACATACACTGACACCAAGTAACAAAGACATACACTGATACCCAGTAACACAGACGCACACTTACACCAAGTAACAAAGACATACACTTACACCAAGTAACACAGACATACACTTACACCAAGTATTTTGACATACACTTATACCAAGTAACAAAGAAATACAGTGACAACCAGTAACAAAGACATCCACTGACACCAAGTCACAAACACATACAATGACACCAAGTAACAAAGACATACACTGACACCAAGTAACAAAGACATACACTTACACCAAGCAACACAGACATACACTGACACCAAGTAACAAAGACATACACTGACGCCAGGTAACAAAGACATAAGCTTACACCAAGTAACAAAGACAGACAATTACACCAAGTAACAAAGACATACACTTACTGACACCAAGTCACAAACACATACAATGACACCAAGTAACAAAGACATACACTGACACCAAGTAACAAAGACATACACTGACACCCGTAAACACAGACATACACGGACACCAAGTAACAAAGACACACACCTGCACCAAGTAACATAGACACACACTGACACCCAGTAACACAAACAAACACACTGACACCCAGTAACAAAGACATACACTGATACACAGTAACAAAGCCATACACTGACACCAAGTAACTCAGACACACACTGACACCAAGTAACAAAGACATACACTGACACCAAGTAACAAAGACATACACTTACACCAAGTAACAAAGACACACACTTACACCAAGGAACACAGACATACACTGACACCAAGTAACAAAGACATACACTTACATCAAGGAACAAAGACAGAAAATTACACCAAGGAACAAAGACATAGACTAACACCAAGTGTTTTGACATACACTGACACCAAGTAACAAAGACATACACTGATACCCAGCAACACAGACACACACTGACACCAAGTAACAAAGACATACACTGACACCAAGTAACAAAGACATACACTGATACCCAGTAACACAGACATACACTGATACCAAGTCACAAAGACATACACTGATACCCAGTAACACGGACACACACTGATACCAAGTCACAAAGACATACGCTTACACCAAGTAACAAAGAGACACACTTACACCAAGGAACACAGACATACACCGACACCAAGTAACAAAGACATACACTTACACCAAGTAACAAAGACAGAAAATTACACCAAGTAACAAAGACATAGACTAACACCAAGTGTTTTGACATACACTGACACCAAGTAACAAAGACATACACTGATACCCAGCAACACATACACACACTTACACCAAGCAACAAAGATATACACTGACACCCAGTAACACAGACACACACGGACACCAAGTAACAAAGACACACACTTACACCAAGTAAAGACAGACACACACTGACACCCACTAACAAAGACATACACTGATAGCCAGTAACACAGACAAGCACTTACACCAAGTAACAAAGACATACACTGACACCAAGTAACAAAGACATACACTGATACCCAGTAACACAGACATACACTGATACCAAGTCACAAAGACATACACTGATACCCAGTAACACGGACACACACTGACACCCAGTAACAAAGACATACACTGATACCAAGTCACAAAGACATACGCTTACACCAAGTAACAAAGAGACACACTTACACCAAGGAACACAGACATACACTGACACCAAGTAAAAAGGACATACACTTACACCAAGTAACAAAGACATACACTGACATCCAGTTACAAAGACATACACTGACACCCAGTAGCACAGACACACACGGACACCAAGTAACAAAGTCACACACTTACACCAAGTAACACAGACACACACTGACACCCAGTAACACAAACAAACACACTGACACCCAGTAACACAGACACACACTGACACCAAGTAACAAAGACATACACTGACACCCAGTAACACGGAAACACACTGGGCGGCACAGTGGCGCAGTGGTTAGCACTGCAGCCTCACAGCTCCAGGGACCCGGGTTCGATTCTGGGTACTGCCTGTGCGGAGTTTGCAAGTTTCCCCAGTGTCTGCGTGGGTTTCCTCCGGGTGCTCCGGTTTCCTCCCACATGCCAAAGACTTGCAGGTTGATAGGTTAATTGGCCATCATAAATTGCCCCTAGTATAGGTAGGTGGTAGGGAAATATAAAGGGACCGGTGGGGACGTTATTGGAATGTGGGATTCGTGTGGGATTAGTATCAATGGTTGGTTGATGGTCGGCACAGACTCGGTGGGCCGAGGGGCCTGTTTCAGTGCTGTATCTCTAAACTAAACTAAATACTGACACCTAGTGTCACAGACACACACTGACACCCAGTAACACAAACAAACACACACTGACAACCAGGAACACAGAGAACCACTGATACACAGTAACAAAGCCATACACTGACACCAAGTAACTCAGAAACACACTGACACCAAGTAACAAAGACATACACTTACACCAAGTAACAAAGACACATACTTACACCAAGTAGCACACACATATACTGACACCAAGGAACAAAGACAGACTCTGACACCAAGTAACAAAGACATGCACTTACACCAAGTAACAAAGACACACAATTACACCAAGTAACAAAGACATACACTTACACCAATTATTTTGACGTACACTTACACTAAGTAAAAAAGACATACACTGATACCCAGTAACACAGACACACACTTACACCAAGTAACAAAGACATACACTGACACCCAGAAACAAAGACATACACTGACACCAAGTCTTTTGACATACACTTACACTAAGTAAAAAAGACATACACTGATACCCAGTAACACAGACACACACTTACACCAAGCAACACAGACATACACTGACACCAAGTAACAAAGATATACACTTACACCAAGTATATTGACATACACTTACACTAAGTAACAAAGACATACACTGACACCCAGTAACAAAGACATACACATACACCAAGCAAAACAGACATACACTGACACCAAATAACAAAGACATACACTGACACCAAGTAACAAAGACATCCACTGACACCAAGTCACAAACACATACAATGACACCAAGTAACAAAGACAGACAATTACACCAAGTAACAAAGTCATACACTTACACCAAGTATTTTGACATACACTTATACCAAGTAACAAAGAAATACAGTGACAACCAGTAACAAAGACATCCACTGACACCAAGTCACAAACACATACAATGACACCAAGTAACAAAGACATACACTTACACCAAGTAACAAAGACATACACTGACACCCAGGAACACTGGCACACACTGACACCAAGTAACAAAGACATACACTTACACCAAGCAACACAGACATACACTGACACCAAGTAACAAAGACATCCACTGACACCAAGTCACAAACACATACAATGACACCAAGTAACAAAGACATACACTTACACCAAGTAACAAAGACATACACTGACACCCAGGAACACTGGCACACACTCACACCAAGTAACAAAGACATAAGCTTACACCAAGTAACAAAGACAGACAATTACACCAAGGAACACAGAGATACACTGACACAAAGTAACAAAGACATACACTGACACCAAGTACCAAAGACAGACAATTACACAAAGTAACAAAGACATACACTTACACCAAGTATTTTGACGTACACTGACACCAAGTAAAAAAGACATACGCTGATACCCAGTAACACAGACACACACTTACACCAAGTAGCAAAGACATACACTGACACCCAGAAACAAAGACAGACACTGACACCAAGTCACAAAGACATACACTGATACCCAGTAACACAGACATACACTGATACCAAGTCACAAAGACATACACTGATACCCAGTAACACGGACACACACTGATACCAAGTCACAAAGACATACGCTTACACCAAGTAACAAAGAGACACACTTACACCAAGGAACACAGACATACACCGACACCAAGTAACAAAGACATACACTTACACCAAGTAACAAAGACAGAAAATTACACCAAGTAACAAAGACATAGACTAACACCAAGTGTTTTGACATACACTGACACCAAGTAACAAAGACATACACTGATACCCAGCAACACATACACACACTTACACCAAGCAACAAAGATATACACTGACACCCAGTAACACAGACACACACGGACACCAAGTAACAAAGACACACACTTACACCAAGTAAAGACAGACACACACTGACACCCACTAACAAAGACATACACTGATAGCCAGTAACACAGACAAGCACTTACACCAAGTAACAAAGACATACACTGACACCAAGTAACAAAGACATACACTGATACCCAGTAACACAGACATACACTGATACCAAGTCACAAAGACATACACTGATACCCAGTAACACGGACACACACTGACACCCAGTAACAAAGACATACACTGATACCAAGTCACAAAGACATACGCTTACACCAAGTAACAAAGAGACACACTTACACCAAGGAACACAGACATACACTGACACCAAGTAAAAAGGACATACACTTACACCAAGTAACAAAGACATACACTGACATCCAGTTACAAAGACATACACTGACACCCAGTAGCACAGACACACACGGACACCAAGTAACAAAGTCACACACTTACACCAAGTAACACAGACACACACTGACACCCAGTAACACAAACAAACACACTGACACCCAGTAACACAGACACACACTGACACCAAGTAACAAAGACATACACTGACACCCAGTAACACGGAAACACACTGGGCGGCACAGTGGCGCAGTGGTTAGCACTGCAGCCTCACAGCTCCAGGGACCCGGGTTCGATTCTGGGTACTGCCTGTGCGGAGTTTGCAAGTTTCCCCAGTGTCTGCGTGGGTTTCCTCCGGGTGCTCCGGTTTCCTCCCACATGCCAAAGACTTGCAGGTTGATAGGTTAATTGGCCATCATAAATTGCCCCTAGTATAGGTAGGTGGTAGGGAAATATAAAGGGACCGGTGGGGACGTTATTGGAATGTGGGATTCGTGTGGGATTAGTATCAATGGTTGGTTGATGGTCGGCACAGACTCGGTGGGCCGAGGGGCCTGTTTCAGTGCTGTATCTCTAAACTAAACTAAATACTGACACCTAGTGTCACAGACACACACTGACACCCAGTAACACAAACAAACACACACTGACAACCAGGAACACAGAGAACCACTGATACACAGTAACAAAGCCATACACTGACACCAAGTAACTCAGAAACACACTGACACCAAGTAACAAAGACATACACTTACACCAAGTAACAAAGACACATACTTACACCAAGTAGCACACACATATACTGACACCAAGGAACAAAGACAGACTCTGACACCAAGTAACAAAGACATGCACTTACACCAAGTAACAAAGACACACAATTACACCAAGTAACAAAGACATACACTTACACCAATTATTTTGACGTACACTTACACTAAGTAAAAAAGACATACACTGATACCCAGTAACACAGACACACACTTACACCAAGTAACAAAGACATACACTGACACCCAGAAACAAAGACATACACTGACACCAAGTCTTTTGACATACACTTACACTAAGTAAAAAAGACATACACTGATACCCAGTAACACAGACACACACTTACACCAAGCAACACAGACATACACTGACACCAAGTAACAAAGATATACACTTACACCAAGTATATTGACATACACTTACACTAAGTAACAAAGACATACACTGACACCCAGTAACAAAGACATACACATACACCAAGCAAAACAGACATACACTGACACCAAATAACAAAGACATACACTGACACCAAGTAACAAAGACATCCACTGACACCAAGTCACAAACACATACAATGACACCAAGTAACAAAGACAGACAATTACACCAAGTAACAAAGTCATACACTTACACCAAGTATTTTGACATACACTTATACCAAGTAACAAAGAAATACAGTGACAACCAGTAACAAAGACATCCACTGACACCAAGTCACAAACACATACAATGACACCAAGTAACAAAGACATACACTTACACCAAGTAACAAAGACATACACTGACACCCAGGAACACTGGCACACACTGACACCAAGTAACAAAGACATACACTTACACCAAGCAACACAGACATACACTGACACCAAGTAACAAAGACATCCACTGACCCCAAGTCACAAACACATACAATGACACCAAGTAACAAAGACATACACTTACACCAAGTAACAAAGACATACACTGACACCCAGGAACACTGGCACACACTCACACCAAGTAACAAAGACATAAGCTTACACCAAGTAACAAAGACAGACAATTACACCAAGGAACACAGAGATACACTGACACAAAGTAACAAAGACATACACTGACACCAAGTACCAAAGACAGACAATTACACAAAGTAACAAAGACATACACTTACACCAAGTATTTTGACGTACACTGACACCAAGTAAAAAAGACATACGCTGATACCCAGTAACACAGACACACACTTACACCAAGTAGCAAAGACATACACTGACACCCAGAAACAAAGACAGACACTGACACCAAGTCACAAAGACATACACTGATACCCAGTAACACAGACACACACTTACACCAAGCAACACAGACATACACTGACACCAAGTAACAAAGATATACACTTACACCAAGTATTTTGACATACATTTACACTAAGTAACAAAGACATACACTGACACCCAGTAACAAAGACATACACTGACACCAAGTAACAAAGACATAAGCTTACAGCAAGTAACAAAGACAGACAATAACACCAAGTAATAAAGACATACACTTACACCAAGTATTTTGACATACACTTATACCAAGTAACAAAGAAATACAGTGACACCAAGTAACAAAGACATCCACTGACACCAAGTCACAAACACATACAATGACACCAAGTAACAAAGACATACACTTACACCAAGTAACAAAGACATACACTGACACCCAGGAACACTGGCACACACTGACACCAAGTAACAAAGGCACGCGCTTACACGAAGTAACAAAGACATACACTGACACGAAGTAACAAAGAAACACACTTACACCAAGTAACAAAGACATACACTGACACCCAGTGACAAAGACATACACTGACACCAAGTAACAAAGACATAAGCTTACACCAAGTAACAAAGACAGACAATTACACCAAGTAACAAAGACATACACTTACACCAAGTATTTTGACATACACTTACACCAAGTAACAAAGACATACACTGACACCCAGTAACAAAGACATACAATGACACCAAGTCACAAACACATACACTTACACCAAGTATCAAAGACATACACTGACACCAAGTAACAAAGACATACACTGATACACAGTAACACAGACGCACACTTACACCAAGTAACAAAGACATACACTTACACCAAGTAACACAGACATACACTTACACCAAGTATTTTGACATACACTTATACCAAGTAACAAAGAAATACAGTGACAACCAGTAACTAAGACATCCACTGACACCAAGTCACAAACACATACAATGACACCAAGTAACAAAGACATACACTGACACCCAGTAACAAAGACATACACTGACACCAGGTAACAAAGACATAAGCTTACACCAAGTAACAAAGACAGACAATTACACCAAGTAACAAAGACATACACTTCCACCAATATTTTGACATACACTTACACCAAGTAACAAAGACATACACTGACACCAAGTAACATAGACACACACTGACACCCAGTAACACAAACAAACACACTGACACCCAGTAACAAAGACAGACTATTACACCAAGTAACAAAGACATACACTTACACCAAGTATTTTGACATACACTGACACCCAGAAACAAAGACATATACTGACGCCAAGTCACAAAGACATGCACTGATACCCAGTAACACAGACACACACTTACACCAAGCAACACAGACATACACTGACACCAAGTAACAAAGATATACACTTACACCAAGTATTTTGACATGCACTTACACCAAGTAACAAAGACATACACTGACACCCAGTAACAAAGACATACACTTACACCAAGCAACACAGACATACACTGACACCAAGTAACAAAGACATACACTGACACCAAGTAACAAAGACACACACTTACGCCAGGTAACAAAGACAGACAATTAAAACAGGAAACAAAGACATACACTGATACTCAGTAACACAGACACACACTTACACCAAGTAACAAAGACAGACAATGATACGAAGTTACACAGACACACACTTACACCATGTAACAAAGCCATACACTGACACCCAGTGACAAAGACATACACTAACACCAAGTCACAAACACATACACTGACACCAATTAACAAAGACATACACTTACACCAAGTAACAAAGACATACACAGATACCCGGTAACACGGACACACACTGACACCCAGTTAGAAGCAGACACTGACCCCTACTAACACAGACACACACTGACCCCAGGTAACACAGACATACACTGACAACAAGTCGCAAAGACATACACTGTCTCCCAGTAACACAGAAACACACGGACACCAAGTAACAGACACACACTTACACCAAGTAAAGACAGACACACATTGACACCCAGTAACAAAGACATACACTGATACCCAGTAACACAGACACAAACTTACACCAAGTAACAAAGACATACACGTACACCAAGTAACAAAGACAGACAATTACACCAAGTAACAAAGACATACAATTACACCAAGTATTTTGACATACACTGACACCAAGTAACAAAGACATACACTGATACCCAGTAACACAGACATACACTGATAGCAAGTCACAAAGACATACACTGATACCCAGTAACACATACACACACTGACACCCAGTAACAAAGACATACACTGATACCAAGTCACAAAGACATACACTGATACCCAGTAACACAGACACACACTGACACCCAGTAACAAAGACATACACTGATACCAAGTCACAAAGACATACACTGACACCAAGTAACAAAGACATACGCTTACACCAAGTAACAAAGACACACTCTTACAGCAAGGAACACGGACATACACTGAAACCAAGTGACAAAGACATACACTTACACCAAGTAACAAAGACATACACTTACACCAAGTGTTTTGACATACACTGACACCAAGTAACAAAGACATACACTGAACACATACACACACTTACACCAAGTAACAAAAACACACACTTACACCAAGTAACAAAGACACACACTGATACCCAGTAACACATACACACACTTACACCAAGTAACAAAGACATACACTGACACCAAGTCACAAAGACATACACTGATACCCAGTAACACAGACACACACTTACACCAATAACAAAGACATACACTGACACCCAGTAACAAAGACATACACTGACATCCAGTAACACAGACACACACAGACACCCAGATAGAAACACAAACTGACACCCAGTAACACAGACACACACTGACCCCCAGTAACACAGACATACACTGATACCCAGTAACAAAGACATACACTGACACCAAGTCACAAATACACACACTGACACCCGGTAACAAAGACATACACTGACACCATTTCACAAAGACATACACTGATACCCAGTAACACAGACACACACTTACACCAAGTAACACAGACATACACTGACACCACTTCACTAAGACATACACTGATACCCAGTAACACAGACACACACTTACACCAAGTAACAATGACAGACACTTACACCAAGTAACAAAGTCATACACTGACACCCAGTAACACAGACACACACGGACACCAAGTAACAAAGACACACACTTACACCAAGTAAAGACAGACGCACCCTGACACCCAGTAACAAAGACATACACTGATACCAATTCACAAAGACATACACTGATACCCAGCAACACAGACACAAACTTACACCAAGCTACAAAGACATACATTTACACCAAGTATTTTGACATACACTGACACCAAGTAACAAAGACATACACTGATACCCAGTAATTCAGACATACACTGATACGAAGTCACAAAGACATACACTGATACCCAGTAACACATACACACTCTGACACCCAGTAACAAAGACATACACTGATACCAAGTCACAAAGACATACACTGATACCCAGTAACACAGACACACACTGACACCAAGTAACAAAGACATACACTGACACCAAGTAACAAAGACATACGCTTACACCAAGTAACAAAGACACACACTTACAGCAAGGAACACGGACATACACTGACACCAAGTAACAAAGACATACACTTACACCAAGTAACAAAGACATACACTTACACCAAGTGTTTTGACATACACTGACACCAAGTAACAAAGACATACATTGATACCCAGCAACACATACACACACTTACACCAAGTAAAAAAAAACACACACTTTCACCAAGTAACAAAGACACACACTGATACCCAGTAACACATACACACACTTACACCAAGTAACAAAGACATACACTGACACCAAGTCACAAAGACATACACTGATACCCATTAACACAGACACACACTTACACCAAGTAACACAGACACACACTGACACCCAGTAACAAAGACATACACTGATACTCAGTAACACAGACACACACTTACACCAAGTAACAAAGACATACACTGACACCAATTAACAAAGACACACACTTACACCAAGTAACAAAGACACACACTGACCCCCAGTAACACAGAGACACACTGACCCCCAGTAACACAGACATACACTGACACCAAGGAACACAGACATACACTGACACCCAGTAACAAAGACATACACTGATACCCAGTAACACAGACACAACACTTACATCAAGTAACAAAGACATACACTGACACCAAGTAACAAAGACATACACTGATACTCAGTCACACAGACACACACTGACACCCAGTAACAAAAACATACACTGATACCCAGTAACACAGACACACACTTACATCAAGTAACAAAGACATACACTGACACCAATTAACAAAGACATACACTGACTCCCAGTAACACAGACACACACGGACACCAAGTAACAAAGACACACACTTACACCAAGTAAAGACAGACACACATTGACACCCAGAAACAAAGACATACACTGATACCCAGTAACACAGACACAAACTTACACCAAGTAACAAAGACATACACTTACACCAAGTGACAAAGACAGACAATTACACCAAGTAACAAAGACATACACTGATACCCAGTAACACAGACACACACTTACACCAAGTATTTTGACATACACTGACACCAAGTAACAAAGACATACACTGATACCCAGTAACACAGACATACACTGATACCAAGTCACAAAGACATACACTGATACCCAGTAACACATACACCACTGACACCCAGTAACAAAGACATACACTGATACCAAGTCACAAAGACATACACTGATACCCAGTAACAAAGACATACGCTTACACCAAGTAACAAAGACACACACTTACACCAAGGAACACGGACATACACTGACACCAAGTAACAGAGACCTACACTTACACCAAGTAACAAAGACATACACTTACACCAAGTGTTTTGACATACACTTACACCAAGTAACAAAGACATACACTGATACCCAGCAACACATACACACACTTACACCAAGTAACAAAAACACACACTTACACCAAGTAACAAAGACACACACTGATACCCAGTAACACATACACACACTTACACCAAGTCACAAAGACATACACTGATACCCAGTTACACAGACACACACTTACACCAAAAAAAAAGACATACACTGACACCCAGTAACAAAGACATACACTGACACCCAGTAATACAGACACACACAGACACCCAGTTAGAAACACAAACTGACCCCCAGTAACACAGACACACACTGACCCCCAGTAACACAGACATACACTGATACCCAGTAACAAAGACATACACTGACACCAAGTCACAAATACACACACTGACACCCTGTAACAAAGACATACACTGACACCATTTCACAAAGACATACACTGATACCCAGTAACACAGACACACACTTACACCAAGTAACACAGACATACACTGACACCATTTCACTAAGACATACACTGATACCCAGTAACACAGACACACACTTACACCAAGTAACAAATTGATACACTGACACCCAGTAACACAGACACACACGGACACCAAGTAACAAAGACACACACTTACACCAAGTAAAGACAGACACACCCTGACACCCAGTAACAAAGACATACACTGATACCAAGTCACAAAGACATACACTGATACCCAGTAACACAGACACACACTGACATCAAGTAACAAAGACATACACCGATACCCAGTAACACATACACACACTGACACCCAGTAACAAAGACATACACTGATACCAAGTCACAAAGACATTCACTGATACCCAGTAACACAGACACACACTGACACCAAGTAACAAAGACATACACTGACACCAAGTAACAAAGACATACGCTTACACCAAGTAACAAAGGCACACTCTTACACCAAGGAACACAGGCATACACTGACACCAAGTAACAAAGACATACACTTACACCAAGTAACAAAGACATACACTTAGACCAAGTGTTTTGACATACACTGTCACCAAGTAACAAAGACATACAATGATACCCAGCAACACATACACACACTTACACCAAGTAACAAAAACACACACTTACACCAAGTAACAATAACACACACTGATACCCAGTAACACATACACACGCTTACACCAAGTAACAAAGACATACACTGACACCAAGTCACAAAGACATACACTGATACCCATTAACACAGACACACACTTACACCAAGTAACAAAGACATACACTGACACCCAGTAACAAAGACATACACTGACACCCAGTAACACAGACACACACTGACACCCAGTTAGAAACACAAACTGACCCCCAGTAACACAGACACACACTGACCCCCAGTAACACAGACATACACTGATACCCAGTAACAAAGACATACACTGACACCAAGTCACAAAGACACACACTGACACCCAGTAACAAAGACATACACTGACACCATTTCACAAAGACATACACTGATACCCAGTAACACAGACACACACTTACACCAAGTAACAATGACAGACACTTACACCAAGTAACAAAGACATACACTGACACCCAGTAACAAAGACATACACTGATACCAAGTCACAAAGACATACACTGATACCCAGTAACACAGACACACACTGATACCAAGTAACAAAGACATACACTGACACCAAGTAACAAAGACATACGCTTACACCAAGTAACAAAGACACACACTTACACCAAGGAACACAGACATACACTGACACAAAGTAACAAAGACATACACTTACACCAAGTAGCAAAGACAGACAATTACACCAAGTAACAATGATATACACTTGCACCAAGTGCTTTGACATACACAGACACCAAGTAACAAAGACATACACTAACACACAGTAACACAGACACACGCTGACACCCAGTTAGAAACACAAACTGACCCCCAGTAACACAGACATACACTGATACCCAGGAACAAAGACATACACTGACACCAAGTCACAAAGACACTCACTGACACCCAGTAAGAAAGATATACACTGACACCATTTCACAAAGATATACACTGATACCCAGTAACACAGACATACACTTACACCAAGTAACACAGACATACACTTACACCAAGTAACAAAGACATACACTGACATCCAGTAACACAGACACACACGGACACCAAGTAACAAAGACACACACTTACACCAAGTAAAGACAGACACACACTGACACCCAGTAACAAAGACATACACTGACACCATTTCACAAAGACATACACTGATACCCAGTAACACAGACAAACACGTACACCAAGTAACAATGACAGACACTTACACCAAGTAACAAAGACATGCACTGACACCCAGTAACACAGACACACACGGACACCAAGTAACAAAGACACACACTTACACCAAGTAAAGGCAGACACACACTGACACCCAGTAACAAAGACACACACTTACACCAAGTAACAAAGACACACACTGATACCCAGTAACACATACACACACTTACACCAAGTCACAAAGACATACACTGATACCCAGTTACACAGACACACACTTACACCAAAAAAAAAGACATACACTGACACCCAGTAACAAAGACATACACTGACACCCAGTAATACAGACACACACAGACACCCAGTTAGAAACACAAACTGACCCCCAGTAACACAGACACACACTGACCCCCAGTAACACAGACATACACTGATACCCAGTAACAAAGACATACACTGACACCAAGTCACAAATACACACACTGACACCCTGTAACAAAGACATACACTGACACCATTTCACAAAGACATACACTGATACCCAGTAACACAGACACACACATACACCAAGTAACACAGACATACACTGACACCATTTCACTAAGACATACACTGATACCCAGTAACACAGACACACACTTACACCAAGTAACAAATTGATACACTGACACCCAGTAACACAGACACACACGGACACCAAGTAACAAAGACACACACTTACACCAAGTAAAGACAGACACACCCTGACACCCAGTAACAAAGACATACACTGATACCAAGTCACAAAGACATACACTGATACCCAGTAACACAGACACACACTGACATCAAGTAACAAAGACATACACCGATACCCAGTAACACAGACACAAACTTACACCAAGCTACAAAGACATACATTTACACCAAGTATTTTGACATACACTGACACCAAGTCACAATGACATACACTGATACCCAGTAACACAGACATACACTGATACCAAGTCACAAAGACATATACTGATACCCAGTAACACATACACACACTGACACCCAGTAACAAAGACATACACTGATACCAAGTCACAAAGACATTCACTGATACCCAGTAACACACACACACACTGACACCAAGTAACAAAGACATACACTGACACCAAGTAACAAAGACATACGCTTACACCAAGTAACAAAGGCACACTCTTACACCAAGGAACACAGGCATACACTGACACCAAGTAACAAAGACATACACTTACACCAAGTAACAAAGACATACACTTAGACCAAGTGTTTTGACATACACTGTCACCAAGTAACAAAGACATACACTGATACCCAGCAACACATACACACACTTACACCAAGTAACAAAAACACACACTTACACCAAGTAACAATAACACACACTGATACCCAGTAACACATACACACGCTTACACCAAGTAACAAAGACATACACTGACACCAAGTCACAAAGACATACACTGATACCCATTAACACAGACACACACTTACACCAAGTAACAAAGACATACACTGACACCCAGTAACAAAGACATACACTGACACCCAGTAACACAGACACACACTGACACCCAATTAGAAACACAAACTGACCCCCAGTAACACAGACACACACTGACCCCCAGTAACACAGACATACACTGATACCCAGTAACAAAGACATACACTGACACCAAGTCACAAAGACACACACTGACACCCAGTAACAAAGACATACACTGACACCATTTCACAAAGACATACACTGATACCCAGTAACACAGACACACACTTACACCAAGTAACAATGACAGACACTTACACCAAGTAACAAAGACATACACTGACACCCAGTAACACAGACACACACGGACACCAAGTAACAAAGACACACACTTACACCAAGTAAAGACAGACACACACTGACTCCCAGTAACAAAGACATACACTGATACCAAGTCACAAAGACATACACTGATACCCAGTAACACAGACACAAACTTACACCAAGTTACAAAGACATACATTTACACCAAGTAACAAAGACAGACAATTACACCAAGTAACAAAGACATACACTTACACCAAGTATTTTGACATACTCTGACACCAAGTAACAAAGACATACACTGATACCCAGTAACACAGACATACTCTGATACCACGTCACAAAGACATACACTGATACCCAGTAACACAGACACACACTGACACCCAGTAACAAAGACATACACTGATACCAAGTCACAAAGACATACACTGATACCCAGTAACACAGACACACACTGATACCAAGTAACAAAGACATACACTGACACCAAGTAACAAAGACATACGCTTACACCAAGTAACAAAGACACACACTTACACCAAGGAACACAGACATACACTGACACAAAGTAACAAAGACATACACTTACACCAAGTAGCAAAGACAGACAATTACACCAAGTAACAAAGATATACACTTGCACCAAGTTATTTGACATACACAGACACCAAGTAACAAAGACATACACTAACACACAGTAACACAGACACACGCTGACACCCAGTTAGAAACACAAACTGACCCCCAGTAACACAGACATACACTGATACCCAGGAACAAAGACATACACTGACACCAAGTCACAAAGACACTCACTGACACCCAGTAAGAAAGATATACACTGACACCATTTCACAAAGACATACACTGATACCCAGTAACACAGACATACACTTACACCAAGTAACACAGACATACACTTACACCAAGTAACAAAGACATACACTGACATCCAGTAACACAGACACACACGGACACCAAGTAACAAAGACATACACTGACACCATTTCACAAAGACATACACTGATACCCAGTAACACAGACACACACGTACACCAAGTAACAATGACAGACACTGACACCAAGTAACAAAGACATACACTGACACCCAGTAACACAGACACACACGGACACCAAGTAACAAAGACACACACTTACACCAAGTAAAGGCAGACACACACTGACACCCAGTAACAAAGACATACACTGATACCAAGTCACAAAGACATACACTGATACCCAGTATAACAGACATACACGTACACCAAGTATTTTGACATACTCTGACACCAAGTAACAAAGACATACACTGATACCCAGTAACACAGACACACACGTACACCAAGTAACAATGACAGACACTGACACCAAGTAACAAAGACATACACTGACACCCAGTAACACAGACACACACGGACACCAAGTAACAAAGACACACACTTACACCAAGTAAAGACAGACACACACTGACACCCAGTAACAAAGACATACACTGACACCATTTCACAAAGACATACACTGATACCCAGTAACACAGACACACACGTACACCAAGTAACAATGACAGACACTGACACCAAGTAACAAAGACATACACTGACACCCAGTAACACAGACACACACGGACACCAAGTAACAAAGACACACACTTACACCAAGTAAAGGCAGACACACACTGACACCCAGTAACAAAGACATACACTGATACCAAGTCACAAAGACATACACTGATACCCAGTATAACAGACATACACGTACACCAAGTATTTTGACATACACTGACACCAAGTAACAAAGACATACACTGATACCCAGTAACATAGACATACACTGATACCAAGTCACAAAGACATACACTGATACCCAGTAACACATACACACACTGACACCCAGTAACAAAGACATACACTGATACCAAGTCACAAAGACATACACTGATACCCAGTAACGCAGACACACACTGACACCAAGTAACAAAGACATACACTGACACCAAGTAACAAAGACATACGCTTACACCAAGTAACAAAGGCACACACTTACACCAAGGAACACAGGCATACACTGACACCAAGTAACAAAGACATACACTTACACCAAGTAACAAAGACATACACTTAGACCAAGTGTTTTGACATACACTGTCACCAAGTAACAAAGACATACACTGATACCCAGCAACACATACACACACTTACACCAAGTAACAAAAACACACACTTACACCAAGTAACAAAGACACACACTGATACCCAGTAACACATACACACGCTTACACCAAGTAACAAAGACATACACTGACACCAAGTCACAAAGACATACACTGATACCCATTAACACAGACACACACTTACACCAAGTAACAAAGACATACACTGACACCCAGTAACAAAGACATACACTGACACCCAGTAACACAGACACACACTGACACCCAGTTAGAAACACAAACTGATCCCCAGTAACACAGACACACACTGACCCCCAGTAACACAGACATACACTGATACCCAGTAACAAAGACATACACTGACACCAAGTCACAAAGACACACACTGACACCCAGTAACAAAGACATACACTGACACCATTTCACAAAGACATACACTGATACCCAGTAACACAGACACACACTTATACCAAGTAACACAGACATACACTTGCACCAAGTCACAAAGACATACACTGACACCCAGTAACACAGACACACACGGACACCAAGTAACAAAGACACACACTTACAGCAAGTAAAGACAGACACACACTGACACCCAGTAACAAAGACATACACTGATACCCAGTAACACAGACACAAACTTACACCAAGTAAAAAAGACATGCACTGACACCATTTCACAAAGACATACACTGATACCCAGTAACACAGACACACACTTACACAAAGTAACAATGACAGACACTTACACCAAGTAACAAAGACATACACTGACACCCAGTAACACAGACACACACGGACACCAAGTAACAAAGACACACACTTACACCAAGTAAAGACAGACACACACTGACACCCAGTAACAAAGACATACACTGATACCAAGTCACAAAGACATACACCGATACCCAGTAACACAGACACAAACTTACACCAAGTTACAAAGACATACATTTACACCAAGTAACAAAGACAGACAATTACACCAAGTAACAAAGACATACACTTACACCAAGTACTTTGACATACTCTGACACCAAGTAACAAAGACATACACTGATGCCCAGTAACACAGACACACACTGACACCCAGTAACAAAGACATACACTGATACCAAGTCACAAAGACATACACTGATACCCAGTAACACAGACACACACTGACACCAAGTAACAAAGACATACACTGACACCAAGTAACAAAGACATACGCTTACACCAAGTAACAAAGACACACACTTTCACCAAGGAACACAGACATACACTGACACAAAGTAACAAACACATACCCTTGCACCAAGTAGCAAAGACAGACAATTACACCAAGTAACAAAGACATACACTTGCACCAAGTGCTTTGACATACACTGACACCAAGTAACAAAGACATACACTGACACCCAGTAACACAGACACACACTGACACCCAGTTAGAAACACAAACTGACCCCCAGTAACACAGACATACACTGATACCCAGGAACAAAGACATACACTGACACCAAGTCACAAAGACACACACTGACACCCAGTAACAAAGATATACACTGACACCATTTCACAAAGACATACACTGATACCCAGTAAAACAGACATACACTTACACCAAGTAACAAAGACATACACTTACACCAAGTAACAAAGACATACACTGACACCCAGTAACAAAGACACACACGGACACCAAGTAACAAAGACACACACTTACACCAAGTAAAGACAGACACACACTGACACCCAGTAACAAAGACATACACTGATACCCAGTAACACAGACACAAACTTACACCAAGTAACAAAGACATACACTGACACCATTTCACAAAGACATACACTGATACCCAGTAACACAGACACACACGTACACCAAGTAACAATGACAGACACTTACACCAAGTAACAAAGACATACACTGACGCCCAGTAACACAGACACACACGGACACCAAGTAACAAAGACACACACTTACACCAAGTAAAGGCAGACACACACTGACACCCAGTAACAAAGACATACACTGATACCAAGTCACAAAGACATACACTGATACCCAGTAAAACAGACACAAACTTACACCAAGTAACAAAGACATACATTTACACCAATTATTTTGACATACACTGACACCAAGTAATAAAGACATACACTGATACCCAGTAACACAGACATACACTGATACCAAGTAACAAAGACATACACTGACACCAAGTAACAAAGACATACGCTTACACCAAGTAACAAAGGCACACACTTACACCAAGGAACACAGGCATACACTGACACCAAGTAACAAAGACATACACTTACACCAAGTAACAAAGACATACACTTAGACCAAGTGTTTTGACATACACTGTCACCAAGTAACAAAGACATACACTGATACCCAGCAACACATACACACACTTACACCAAGTAACAAAAACACACTCTTACACCAAGTAACAAAGACACACACTGATACCCAGTAACACATACACACGCTTACACCAAGTAACAAAGACATACACTGACACCAAGTCACAAAGGCATACACTGATACCCATTAACACAGACACACACTTACACCAAGTAACAAAGACATACACTGACACCCAGTAACAAAGACATACACTGACACCCAGTAACACAGACACACACTGACACCCAGTTAGAAACACAAACTGACCCCCAGTAACACAGACACACACTGACCCCCAGTAACACAGACATACACTGATACCCAGTAACAAAGACATACACTGACACCAAGTCACAAAGACACACACTGACACCCAGTAACAAAGACATACACTGACACCATTTCAGAAAGACATACACTGATACCCAGTAACACAGACACACACTTATACCAAGTAACACAGACATACACTTGCACCAAGTAACAAAGACATACACTGACACCCAGTAACACAGACACACACGGACACCAAGTAACAAAGACACACACTTACACCAAGTAAAGACAGACACACACTGACACCCAGTAACAAAGACATACACTGATAGCCAGTAACACAGACAGAAACTTACACCAAGTAACAAAGACATGCACTGACACCATTTCACAAAGACATACACTGATACCCAGTAACACAGACACACACTTACACCAAGTAACAATGACAGACACTTACACCAGGTAACAAAGACATACACTGACACCCAGCAACACAGACACACGCGGACACCAAGTAACAAAGACACACACTTACACCAAGTAAAGACAGACACACGCTGACACCCAGTAACAAAGACATACACTGATACCAAGTCACAAAGACATACACTGATACCCAGTAACGCAGACACAAACTTACACCAAGTTACAAAGACATACATTTACACCAAGTAACAAAGACAGACAATTACACCAAGTAACAAAGACATACACTTACACCAAGTATTTTGACATACTCTGACACCAAGTAACAAAGACATACACTGATACCCAGTAACACAGACATACACTGATACCAAGTCACAAAGACATACACTGATACCCAGTAACACAGACACACACTGACACCCAGTAACAAAGACATACACTGATACCAAGTCACAAAGACATACACTGATACCCAGTAACACAGACACACACTGACACCAAGTAACAAAGACATACACTGACACCAAGTAACAAAGACATACACTGACACCAAGTAACAAAGACATACGCTTACACCAAGTAACAAAGACACACACTTACACCAAGTAACACAGACATACACTGACACAAAGTAACAAAGACATACACTTACACCAAGTAGCAAAGACAGACAATTACACCAAGTAACAAAGACATACACTTGCACCAAGTGCTTTGACATACACTGACACCAAGTAACAAAGACATACACTGACACCCAGTAACACAGACACACACTGACACCCAGTTAGAAACACAAACTGACCCCCAGTAACACAGACATACACTGATACCCAGGAACAAAGACATACACTGACACCAAGTCACAAAGACACACACTGACACCCAGTAACAAAGATATACACTGACACCATTTCACAAAGACATACACTGATACCCAGTAACACAGACATACACTTACACCAAGTAACACAGACATACACTTACACCAAGTAACAAAGACATACACTGACACCCAGTAACACAGACACACACGAACACCAAGTAACAAAGACACACACTTACACCAAGTAAAGACAGACACACACTGACACTCAGTAACAAAGACATACACTGATACCCAGTAACACAGACACAAACTTACACCAAGTAACAAAGACATACACTGACACCATTTCACAAAGACATACACTGACACCCAGTAACACAGACACACACGGACACCAAGTAACAAAGACACACACTTACACCAATTAAAGGCAGACACACACTGACACCCAGTAACAAAGACATACACTGATACCAAGTCACAAAGACATACACTGATACCGAGTAAAACGGACACAAACATACACCAAGTAACAAAGACATTCATTTTCACCAAGTATTTTGACATACACAGACACCAAGTAACAATGACATACACTGATACCCAGTAACACAGACATACACTGATACCAATTCACAAAGACATACACTGATACCCAGTAACACATACACACACTGACACACAGTAACAAAGACATACACTGATACCAAGTCACAAAGACATACACTGATACCCAGTAACACAGACACACACGGACACCAAGTAACAAAGACATACACTGACACCAAGTAACAAAGACATACGCTTGCACCACGTAACAATGAAACACACTTACACCAAGGAACACAGACATACACTGACACCAAGTAACAAAGACATACACTTACACCAAGTAACAAAGACATACACTTACACCAAGTGTTTTGACATACACTGACACTAAGTAACAAAGACATACACTGATACCCAGCACCACATACGCACACTTACACCAAGTAACAAAAACACACACTTGCCCCAATTAACAAAGACATACACTTACACCAAGTAACAAAGACACATACTTACACAAAGTAACACAGGCATATACTGACACCAAGTAACAAAGACATACACTGACACCAAGTATCAACGACATGCGCTTACACCAAGTAACAAAGACAGACAATTACACCAAGTAACAAAGAAATACACTTACACCAAGTATTTTGACATACACTGACACCAAGTAAAAAAGACATACACTGATACCCAGGAACACAGACACACACTTACACCAAGTAACAAAGACATACACTGACACCCAGAAACAAAGACATACACTGACACCAAGTCAAAAAGACATACACTGATACCCAGTAACACAGACACACACTTACACCAAGTAACAAATACAGACAATTACACCAAGTAACAAAGATATACACTTACACCAAGTATTTTGACATACACTTACACCAAGTAACAAAGACATACACTGACACCCAGTAACAAAGACATACACTTACACCAAGCAACACAGACATACACTGACACCAAGTAACAAAGACATACACTGACACCAAGTAACAAAGACATACACTTACGCCAAGTAACAAAGACAGACAATTACACCAAGAAACAAAGACATACACTGATACTCAGTAACACAGACACACACTTACACCATGTAACAAAGACAGACACTGATACGAAGTTACACAGACACACACTTACACCAAGCAACAAAGCCATACACTGACACCCAGTGACAAAGACATACACTGACACCAAGTCACAAACACATACACTGACACCAAGTAACAAAGACATACACTTACACCAAGTAACAAAGACATACACTGATACCCTGTCACACAGACACACACTGACACCCAGTTAGAAGCACACACAGACCCCCAGTAACACAGACACACACTGACCCCAGGTAACACAGACATACACTGACACCAAGTCGCAAAGACACACACTGACACCCAGTAACAAAGACATACACTGACACCAAGTCACAAAGACATACTCTGATGCACAGACACACACTTACACCAAGTAACACAGACATACACTGACACCAAGTAACAAAGACATACACTGATACTCTGTATCACAGACACGCACTTACACCAAGTAACAAAGACATACAATGACACCAAGTCACAAAGACACACACTGACACCCAGCAACAAAGACATACACTGACACCAAGTCACAAAGACATACACTGATACCCAGGAACACAGACACACACTGACACCCAGTAACAAAGGCATACACTGATACCAAGACACAAAGACATACACTGATACCCAGTAACACAGACACACACTTTCACCAAGTAACACAGACACACACTGACACCAAGTAACAAAGATATACACTGACACCCAGTAACACAGACATACACGGACACCAAGTAACAAAGACACACACCTACACCACGTAACATAGACACACACTGACACCCAGTAACACAAACAAACACACTGACACCCAGTAACAAAGACATACACTGACACCAAGTACCAAAGACAGACAATTACACAAAGTAACAAAGACATACACTGACACCATGTATTTTGACGTACACTGACACCAAGTAAAAAAGACATACACTGATACCCAGTAACACAGACACACACTTACACCAAGTAACAAAGACATACACTGACACCCAGAAACAAAGACATACACTGACACCAAGGCACAAAGACATACACTGATACCCAGTAACACAGACACACACTTACACCAAGCAACACAGACATACACTGACACCAAGTAACAAAGATATACACTTACACCAAGTATTTTGACATACACTTACACTAAGTAACAAAGACATACACTGACACCCAGTAACAAAGACATACACTTCCACCAAGCAACACAGACATACACTGACACCAAATAACAAAGACATACACTGACACCAAGTAACAAAGACATAAGCTTACACCAAGTAACAAAGACAGACAATTACACCAAGTAACAAAGACATACACTTACACCAAGTATTTTGACATACACTTATACCAAGTAACAAAGAAATACAGTGACAACCAGTAACAAAGACATCCACTGACACCAAGTCACAAACACATACAATGACACCCAGGAACACTGGCGCACACTGACACCAAGTAACAAAGGCACGCACTTACACGAAGTAACAAAGACATACACTGACACGAAGTAACAAAGACACACACTTACACCAAGTAACAAAGACATACACTTACACCAAGCAACACAGACATACACTGACACCAAGTAACAAAGATATACACTGACACCAAGTAACAAAGACATAAGCTTACACCAAGTAACAAAGACAGACAATTACACCAAGTAACAAAGACATACACTGACACCAAGTATTTTGACATACACTTACACCAAGTAACAAAGACATACACTGACACCCAGTAACAAAGACAAAATGACACCAAGTCACAAACACATACACTTACTCCAAGTATCAAAGACATACACTGACACCAAGTAACAAAGACATACACTGATACCCAGTAACACAGACGCACACTTGCACCAAGTAACAAAGACATACACTTACACCAAGTCACACAGACATACACTTACACCAAGTATTTTGACATACACGTATACCAAGTAACAAAGAAATGCAGTGACAACGAGTAACAAAGACATCCACTGACACCAAGTCACAAACACATACAATGACACCTAGTAACAAAGACATACACTTACACCAAGTAACAAAGACATACACTGACACCCAGTAACAAAGACATACACTGACACCAAGTAACAAAGACATAAGCTTACACCAAGTAACAAAGACAGACAATTACACCAAGTAACAAAGACATACACTTACAACAAGTCACAAACACATACAATGACACCAAGTAACAAAGAAATACACTTACACCAAGTAACAAAGACATACACTTACACCAAGTAACACAGCCATACACTTACACCAAGTATTTTGACATACACTTATACCAAGTAACAAAGAAATACAGTGACAACCAGTAACAAAGACATCCACTGACACCAAGTCACAAACAAATACAATGACACCCAGGAACACTGGCACACACTGACACCAAGTAACAAAGGCACGCACTTACACGAAGTAACAAAGACATACACTGACACGAAGTAACAAAGACACACACTTACACCAAGTAACAAAGACATACACTGATACCCAGTAACACAGACAAACACTTACACTAGGTAACAAAGTCATACACTGACACCCAGTAACAAAGACATACACTTACACCAAGCAACACAGACATACACTGACACCAAATAACAAAGACATTCACTGACACCAAGTAACAAAGACATAAGCTTACACCAAGTAACAAAGACAGACAATTACACCAAGTAACAAAGACATACACTTACACCAAGTATCTTGACATACACTTATCCCAAGTAACAAAGAAATACAGTGACAACCAGTAACAAAGACATCCACTGACAGCAAGTCACAAACACATACAATGACACCAAGTCACAAAGACATACACTTACACCAAGTAACAAAGACATACACTGACACCCAGGAACACTGGCACACACTGACACCAAGTAGCAAAGGCACGCACTTACACGAAGTAACAAAGACATACACTGACACGAAGTAACAAAGACACACACTTACACCAAGTAACAAAGACATACACTGACTCCCAGTAACAAAGACATACACTTACACCAAGCAACACAGACATACACTGACACCAAGTAACAAAGACATACACTGACACCAAGTAACAAAGACATAAGCTTACACCAAGTAACAAAGACAGACAATTACACCAAGTAACAAAGACATACACTTACACCAAGTATTTTGACATACACTTAAACCAAGTAACAAAGACATACACTGACACCCAGTAACAAAGACATACAATGACACCAAGTCACAAACACATACACTTACACCAAGTATCAAAGACATACACTGACACCAAGTAACAAAGACATACACTGATACCCAATAACACAGACGCACACTTACACCAAGTAACAAAGACATACACTTACACCAAGTAACACAGACATACACTTACACCAAGTATTTTGACATACACTTATACCAAGTAACAAAGAAATAGAGTGACAACCAGTAACAAAGACATCCACTGACACCAAGTCACAAACACATACAATGACACCCAGGAGCACTGGCACACACTGACACCAAGTAACAAAGGCACGCACTTACACCAAGTAACAAAGACATACACTGACACGAAGTAACAAAGACACACACTTACACCAAGTAACAAAGACATACACTTACACCAAGCAACACAGACATACACTGACACCAAGTAACAAAGACATACACTGACACCAAGTAACAAAGACATAAGCTTACACCAAGTAACAAAGACAGAATATTACACCAAGTAACAAAGACATACACTTACACCAAGTATTTTGACATACACTTACACCAAGTAACAAAGACATACACTGACTCCCAGTAACAAAGACAAAATGACACCAAGTCACAAACACATACACTTACACCAAGTATCAAAGACAAACACTGACACCAAGTAACAAAGACATACACTGATACCCAGTAACACAGACGCACACTTACACCAAGTAACAAAGACATACACTTACACCAAGTAACACAGACATACACTTACACCAAGTATTTTGACATACACGTATACCAAGTAACAAAGAAATACAGTGACAACCATTAACAAAGACATCCACTGACACCAAGTCACAAACACATACAATGACACCAAGTAACAAAGACATACACTTACACCAAGTAACAAAGACATACACTGACACCCAGTAACAAAGACATACACTGACACCAAGTAACAAAGACATAAGCTTACACCAAGTAACAAATACAGACAATTACACCAAGTAACAAAGACATACACTTACACCAAGTAACACAGACATACACTTACACCAAGTCGCAAACACATACAATGACACCAAGTAACAAAGACATACACTTACACCAAGTAACAAAGACATACACTTACACCAAGTAACACAGACATACACTTACACCAAGTATTTTGACATACACTTATACCAATTAACAAAGAAATACAGTGACAACCAGTAACAAAGACATCCACTGACACCAAGTCACAAACACATACAATGACACCCAGGAACACTGGCACACACTGACACCAAGTAACAAAGGCACGCACTTACACGAAGTAACAAAGACATACACTGACACAAAGTAACAAAGACACACACTTACACCAAGTAACAAAGACATACACTTACACCAAGCAACACAGACATACACTGACACCAAGTAACAAAGACATACACTGACACCAAGTAACAAAGACATAAGCTTACACCAAGTAACAAAGACAGACAATTACACCAAGTAACAAAGACATACACTTACACCAAGTATTTTGACATACACTTACACCAAGTAACAAAGACATACACTGACACCCAGTAACAAAGACAAAATGACACCAAGTCACAAACACATACACTTACACCAAGTATCAAAGACATACACTGACACCAAGTAACAAAGACATACACTGATACCCAGTAACACAGACGCAAACTTACACCAAGTAACAAAGACATACACTTACACCAAGTATTTTGACATACACGTATACCAAGTAACAAAGAAATGCAGTGACAACGAGTAACAAAGACATCCACTGACACCAAGTCACAAACACATACAATGACACCAAGTAACAAAAACATACACTTCCACCAAGTAACAAAGACATACACTGACACCCAGTAACAAAGACATACACTGACACCAAGTAACAAAGACATAAGCTTACACCAAGTAACACAGAGAACCACTGACACACAGTAACAAAGACATACACTGACACCAAGTAACTCCGACACACTCTGACACCAAGTAACAAAGACATACACTTACACCAAGTAACAAAGACACATACTTACACAAAGTAACACAGGCACATACTGACACCAAGTAACAAAGACAGACACTGACACCAAGTAACAACGACATGCGCTTACACCAAGTAACAAAGACAGACAATTACACCAAGTAACAAAGTCATACACTTACACCAAGTATTTTGACATACACTGACACCAAATAACAAAGACATACACTGATACCCAGTAACACAGACGCACACTTACACCAAGTAACAAAGACATACACTTACACCAAGTAACACAGACATACACTTACACCAAGTAACACAGACACACAATGGCAACCAGTAACAAAGACATACACTTACACCAAGTAACAAAGTCATACACTTACACCAAGTATTTTGACAAACACTGACACCAAGTTAGAAAGTCATACACTGATACCCAGTAACACAGACACACACTAACACCATGTAACAAAGACATACACTGACACCAAGTCACAAAGACATACATTGATACCAAGTCACAAAGACATACACTGATACCCAGTAACATAGACAAACAATGACACCAAGTAACAAAGACATACACTGGCACCAAGTAACAAAGGCATACACTTACACCAAGTAACAAAGACATACACTGACACCAAGTATTGTGACATACACTGACACCAAGTAACAAAGACATACACTGATACCCAGTAACTCAGACACACACTCACACCAAGTAACAAAGACATGCACTGATACCCAATAACACAGACACACACTTACTTCAAGTAACACAGACATACATTGATACCAAGTCACAAAGACATACACTGATACCCAGTAACACAGACACACACTTACACCAAGTAACAAAGACAGACACTTACACCAAGTATTTTGACATACACTGACACCAAGTAACAAAGACATACACTGATACCCAGTAACACAGAAATACACTTACACCAAGTAACAAAGACATACACTGACACCCAGTAACAAAGACATACACTTACACCAAGTAACAAAGACATACACTGATACCCAGTAACACAGACACACTCTGACACCCAGTTAGAACCACACACTGACCCCCAGTAACACAGACATACAATGATACCCAGTAACACAGACAGACAATTACACCAAGTAACAAAGACATACACTTACACCAAGTAACACAGACATACACTTAAACCAAGTATTTTGACATACACTTATACCAAGTAACAAAGAAATACAGTGACAACCAGTAACAAAGACATCCACTGACACCAAGTCACAAACACATACACTGACACCAAGTAACAAAGACATACACTGACACCCAGTAACACAAACAAACACACTGACACCCAGTAACAAAGACATACACTGACACCAAGTAACAAAGACATACACTTACGCCAAGTAACAAAGACAGACAATTACACCAAGAAATAAAGACATACACTGATACTCAGTAACACAGACACACACTTACACCAAGTAACAAAGCCATACACTGACACACAGTGACAAAGACATACACTAACACCAAGTCACAAAGACATACTCTGATACACAGACACACACTTACAACAAGTAACACAGACATACACTGACACCAAGTAACAAAGACATACACTGATACCCTGTATCACAGACACACACTTACATCAAGTAACAAAGACATACAATGACACCAATTCACAAAGACACACACTGACACCCAGCAACAAAGACATACACTGACACCAAGTCACAAAGACATACTCTGATACACAGACACACACTTACACCAAGTAACACAGACATACACTGACACCAAGTAACAATGACATACACTGATACCCTGTATCACAGACACACACTTACACCAAGTAACAAAGACATACAATGACACCAATTCACAAAGACACACACTGACACCCAGCAACAAAGACATACACTGACACCATGTCACAAAGACATACACTGATACCCTGTAACACAGACACACACTGATACCCAGTTAGAAGCAGACACTGACCCCCACTAACACAGACACACATTGACCCCAGGTAACACAGACATACACTGACACCAAGTGGCAAAGACACACACTGACACCCAGTAACAAAGACATACACTGACACCAAGTCACAAAGACATACTCTGATACACAGACACACACTTACACCAAGTAACACAGACATACACTGACACCAAGTAACAAAGACATACACTGATACCCTGTATCACAGACACACACTTACACCAAGTAACAAAGACATACAATGACACCAATTCACAAAGACACACACTGACACCCAGCAACAAAGACATACACTGACACCAAGTCACAAAGACATACACTGATACCCAGGAACACAGACACACACTGACACCCAGTAACAAAGACATACACTGATACCAAGTCACAAAGACATACACTGATACCCAGTAACACAGACACACACTTTCACCAAGTAACACAGACACACACTGACACCAAGTAACAAAGACATACACTGACACCCAGTAACACAGACATACACGGACACCAAGTAACAAAGACACACACCTACACCAAGTAACATAGGCACTCACTGACACCCAGTAACACAAACAAACACACTGACACCCAGTAACAAAGACATACACTGACACCAAGTAACACAGACACACACTGGGCGGCACAGTGGTGCAGTGGTTAGCACTGCAGCCTCACAGCTCCAGGGACCCGGGTTCGATTCTGGGTACTGCCTTTGCGGAGTTTGCAAGTTTCCCCTGTGTGTGCGTGGGTTTCCTCCGGGTGCTCCGGTTTCCTCCCCCATGCCAACGACTTGCAGGTTGATAGGTTAATTGGCCATCATAAATTGCCCCTAGTATAGGTAGGTGGTAGGGAAATATAAAGGGACCGGTGGGGATGTTATTGGAATGTGGGATTCGTGTAGGATTAGTATAAATGGTTGGTTGATGGTCGGCACAGACTCGGTGGGCCGAAGGGCCTGTTTCAGTGTTGTATCTCTAAACTAAACTAAATACTGACACCTAGTGTCACAGACACACACTGACACCCAGTAACACAAACAAACACACACTGACAACCAGTAACACAGAGAACCACTGATACACAGTAACAAAGCCATACACTGACACCAAGTAACTCAGAAACACACTGACACCAAGTAACAAAGACACATACTTACACCAATTAACAAAGACGCATACGTACACCAAATAACACACACATATACTGACACCAAGTAACAAAGACATACACTGACACCAAGTAACAAAGACATGCACTTACACCAAGTAACAAAGACAGACAATTACACCAAGTAACAAGACATACACTTACACCATGTATTTTGACGTACACTGACACCAAGTAAAAAAGACATACACTGATACCCAGTAACACAGACACACACTTACACCAAGCAACAAAGACATACACTGACACCCAGAAACAAAGACATACACTGACACCAAGTCACAAAGACATACACTGATACCCAGTAACACAGACACACACTTACACCAAGCAACACAGACATACACTGACACCAAGTAACAAAGACATACACTTACACCAAGCAACACAGACATACACTGACACCAAATAACAAAGACATACACTGACACCAAGTAACAAAGAAATAAGCTTACACCAAGTAACAAAGACAGAAAATTACACCAAGTAACAAAGACATACACTTACACCAAGTATTTTGACATACACTTATACCAAGTAACAAAGAAATACAGTGACAACCAGTAACAAAGACATCCACTGACACCAAGTCACAAACACATACAATGACACCAAGTAACAAAGACATACACTTACACCAAGTAACAAAGACATACACAGACACGAAGTAACAAAGACACACACTTACACCAAGTAACAAAGACATACACTGACACCCAGTAACAAAGACATACACTTACACCAAGCAACACAAACATACACTGACACCAAGTAACAAAGACATACACTGACACCAATTAACAAAGACATAAGCTACACCAAGTAACAAAGACAGACAATTACGCCAAGTAACAAAGACATACACTGACACCCAGGAACACTGGCACACACTGACACCAAGTAACAAATGCACGCACTTACACGAAGTAACAAAGACATACACTGACACGAAGTAACAAAGACACACACTTACACCAAGTAACAAAGACATACACTGACACCCAGGAACAAAGACATACACTTACACCAAGCAACACAGACATACACTGACACCAAGTAACAAAGACATACACTGACACCAAGTAACAAAGTCATAAGCTTACACCAAGTAACAAAGACAGACAATTACACCAAGTAACAAACACATACACCTACACCAAGTATCAAAGACATACACTGACACCAAGTAACAAAGACATACACTTACACCAAGTATTTTGACATACACTTACACCAAGTAACAAAGACATACACTGACACCCAGTAACAAAGACATACAATGACACCAAGTCACAAACACATACACTTACACCAAGTATCAAAGACATACATTGACACCAAGTAACAAAGACATACACTGATACCCAGTAACACAGACGCACACTTACACCAAGTAACAAAGACATACACTTACACCAAGTAACACAGACATACTCCTACACCAAGTATTTTGACATACACTTATTCCAAGTAACAAAGAAATACAGTGACACCCAGTAACAAACACATACAATGACAGCAAGTAACAAAGACATACGCTTACACCAAGTAACAAAGACATACACTGACACCCAGTAACAAAGACATACACTGACACCAAGTAACAAAGACATAAGCTTACACCAAGTAACAAAGACAGACAATTACACCAAGTGACAAAGATATACACTTAAACCAAGTAACAAAGACATACACTGACACCAAGTAACAAAGACATGCACTTACACCAAGTAACACAGACAATTACACCAAGTAACAAAGAACTACAGTTACACCAAGTATTTTGACGTCCACTGACACCAAGGAAAAAAGACATACACTGATACCCAGTAACACAGAAACACACTTACACCAAGTAACAAAGACATACAATGGCACCCAGAAACAAAGACATACACTGAACCAAGTCACAAAGACATACACTGATACCCAGTAACACAGAGACACACTTACACCAAGCAACACAGACATACACTGACACCAAGTAACAAAGATATACACTTACACCAAGTAACACAGACATACACTGACACCAAGTAACAAAGACATACACTGACACCAAGTAACAAAGACATAAGCTTACACCAAGTAACAAAGACAGACAATTACACCAAGTAACAAAGACATACACTTACACCAAGTATTTTGACATACACTTACACCAAGTAACAAAGACACACACTGACACCCAGTAACAAAGACTTACAATGACACCAAGTCACAAACACATAAACTGACACCAAGTAACAAAGACATACACTTACACCAAGTAACAAAGACATACACTGATACCCAGTAACACAGACACACTCTGACACCCAGTTAGAACCACACACTGACCCCCAGTAACACAGACATACAATGATACCCAGTAACACAGACAGACAATTACACCAAGTAACAAAGAAATACACTTACACCAAGTAACACAGACATACACTTACACCAAGTATTTTGACATACACTTATACCAAGTAACAAAGAAATACAGTGACAACCAGTAACAAAGACATCCACTGACACCAAGTCACAAACACATACACTGACACCAAGTAACAAAGACATACTCTTACACCAAGTAACAAAGACATACACTGACACCCAGGAACACTGGCACACACTGACACCAAGTAACAAAGGCACGCACTTACACGAAGTAACAAAGACATACACTGACACGAAGTAACAAGGACACACACTTACACCAAGTAACAAAGACATACAATGACACGAAGTAACAAAGACATACACTTACACCAAGTATTCTGACAAACACTGACACCAAGTAACAAAGACATACAGTGACAACCAGTAACAAAGACATCCACTGACACCAAGTCACAAACACATACAATGACACCAAGTAACAAAGACATACACTTGCACCAAGTAACAAAGACATACACAGACACCCAGGAACACTGGCACACACTGACACCAAGTAACAAAGGCACGCACTTACACGAAGTAACAAAGACAGACACTGACACGAAGTAACAAAGACACACACTTACACCAAGTAACACAAACAAACACACTGACACCCAGTAACAAAGACATACACTGACACCAAGTAACAAAGACATACACTGACAGTAAGTCACAAAGACATACACTGATACCCAGTAACACAGACACACACTTTCACCAAGCAACAGAGACACACACTGACCCCCAGTAACACAGACACACACTGACCCCAGGTAACACAGACATACACTGACACCAAGTCGCAAAGACACACACTGACACCCAGTAACAAAGACATACACTGACACCAAGTCACAAAGACATACTCTGATACACAGACACACACTTACACCAAGTAACACAGACATACACTGACACCAAGTAACAAAGACATACACTGATACCCTGTAACAAAGACATACACTGACACCAAGTCACAAAGACATACTCTGATACACAGACACACACTTGCACCAAGTAACAAAGACATACAATGACACCAAGTCACAAAGACACACACTGACACCTAGCAACAAAGACATACACTGACACCAAGTCACAAAGACATACACTGATACCCAGGAACACAGACACACACTTTCACCAAGTAACACAGACACACACTGACACCAAGTAACAAAGACATGCACTGACACCCAGTAACACAGACATACACGGACACCAAGTAACAAAGACACACACCTACACCAAGTAACAAAGACACACACTTACACCCAGTAACACAAACAAACACACTGACACCCAGTAACAAAGACATACACTGACACCAAGTAACAAAGACATACACTGACACCAAGTCACAAAGACACACACTGACACCCAGTAACAAAGACATACACTGACAGTAAGTCACAAAGACATACCCTGATACCCAGTAACACAGACACACACTTTCACCAAGTAACACAGACACACACTGACACCAAGTAACAAAGACATACACTGACACCCAGTAACACAGACATACACGGACACCAAGTAACAAAGACACACACCTACACCAAGTAACATAGACACACACTGACACCCAGTAACACAAACAAACACACTGACACCCAGTAACAAAGACATACACTGACACCAAGTCACACAGACACACACTGGGCGGCACAGTGGCGCAGTGGTTAGCACTGCCGCCTCACAGCTCCAGCGACCCGGGTTCGATTCTGGGTACTGCCTGTGCGGAGTTTGCAAGTTCTCCTGTGTCTGCGTGGGTTTCCTCCGGGTGCTCCGATTTCCTCCCACATTCCAAAGACTTGCAGGTTGATAGGTTAATTGGCCATCATAAATTGCCCCGAGAAGAGGTCGGTGGTAGGGAAATATAAAGGGACCGGTGGGGATGTTATTGGAATGTGGGATTCGTGTCGGATTAGTATAAATGGTTGGTTGATGGTCGGCACAGACTCGGTGGGCCGAAGGGCCTGTTGCAGTGCTGTATCTCTAAACTAAACTAAATACTGACACCTAGTCTCACTGACACCCAGTAACACAAACAAACACACACTGACAACCAGTAACACAGAGAACCACTGACACACAGTAACAAAGACATACACTGACACCAAGTAACTCCGACACACACTGACACCAAGTAACAAAGACATACACTTACACCAAGTAACAAAGACACATACTTACACAAAGTAACACAGGCACATACTGACACCAAGTAACAAAGACAGACACTGACACCAAGTAACAACGACATGCGCTTACACCAAGTAACAAAGACAGACAATTACACCAAGTAACAAAGTCATACACTTACACCAAGTATTTTGACATACACTGACACCAAATAACAAAGACATACACTGATACCCAGTAACACAGACGCACACTTACACCAAGTAACAAAGACATACACTTACACCAAGTAACACAGACATACACTTACACCAAGTAACACAGACACACAATGGCAACCAGTAA
The DNA here is from genome assembly GCF_036365525.1 of Heterodontus francisci. Taxonomy (NCBI): domain Eukaryota; kingdom Metazoa; phylum Chordata; class Chondrichthyes; order Heterodontiformes; family Heterodontidae; genus Heterodontus; species Heterodontus francisci. Next base: position 6,580,051 of record NC_090395.1, on the reverse strand, counting down.
CAAAGGCATACACTTACACCAAGTAACAAAGTCATACACTTACACCAAGTATTTTGACAAACACTGACACCAAATTAGAAAGTCATACACTGATACCCAGTAACACAGACACACACTAACACCATGTAACAAAGACATACACTGACACCAAGTCACAAAGACATACATTGATACCAAGTCACAAAGACATACACTGATACCCAGTAACATAGACAAACAATGACACCAATTAACAAAGACATACACTGGCACCAAGTAACAAAGGCATACACTTACACCAAGTAACAAAGACATACACTGACACCAAGTATTGTGACATAACTGACACCAAGTAACAAAGACATACACAGATACCCAGTAACTCAGACACACACTCACACCAAGTAACAAAGACATGCACTGATACCCAATAACACAGACACACACTTACTTCAAGTAACACAGACATACATTGATACCAAGTAACAAAGACATACACTGATACCCAGTAACACAGACACACACTTACACCAAGTAACAAAGACAGACACTTACACCAAGTATTTTGACATACACTGACACCAAGTAACAAAGACATACACTGATACCCAGTAACACAGACATACACTTACACCAAGTAACAAAGACATACACTGACACCCAGTAACAAAGACATACACTTACACCAAGTAACAAAGACATACACTGATACCCAGTAACACAGACACACTCTGACACCCAGTTAGAACCACACACTGACCCCCAGTAACACAGACATACAATGATACCCAGTAACACAGACAGACAATTACACCAAGTAACAAAGACATACACTTACACCAAGTAACACAGACACACACTGACACCCAGTAACACAAACAAACACACTGACACCCAGTAACAAAGACATACAGTGACACCAAGTCACACAGACACACACTGGGCGGCACAGTGGCGCAGTGGTTAGCACTGCCGCCTCACAGCTCCAGCGACCCGGGTTCGATTCTGGGTACTGCCTGTGCGGAGTTTGCAAGTTCTCCTGTGTCTGCGTGGGTTTCCTCCGGGTGCTCCGGTTTCCTCCCACATGCCAAAGACTTGCAGGTTGATAGGTTAATTGGCCATCATAAATTGCCCCGAGTATAGGTCGGTGGTAGGGAAATATAAAGGGACCGGTGGGGATGTTATTGGAATGTGGGATTCGTGTAGGATTAGTATAAATGGTTGGTTGATGGTCGGCACAGACTCGGTGGGCCGAAGGGCCTGTTGCAGTGCTGTACCTCTAAACTAAACTAAATACTGACACCAAGTCTCACTGACACCCAGTAACACAAACAAACACACACTGACAACCAGTAACAAAGACATACACTGACACCAAGTAACTCCGACACACACTGACACCAACTAACAAAGACATACACTTACACCAAGTAACAAAGACACATACTTACACAAAGTAACACAGGCACATACTGACACCAAGTAACAAAGACAGACACTGACACCAAGTAACAACGACATGCGCTTACACCAAGTAACAAAGACAGACAATTACACCAAGTAACAAAGACATACACTTACACCAAGTATTTTGACATACACTGACACCAAATAACAAAGACATACACTGATACCCAGTAACACAGACGCACACTTACACCAAGTAACAAAGACATACACTTACACCAAGTAACACAGACATACACTTACACCAAGTAACACAGACACACAATGGCAACCAGTAACAAAGACATACACTTACACCAAGTAACAAAGACATACACTGACACCAAGTAACAAAGACATACAATGACACCAAGTAACAAAGACATACACTTACACCAAGTATTTTGACATACACTGACACCAAATAACAAAGACATACACTGATACCCAGTAACACAGACGCACACTTACACCAAGTAACAAAGACATACACTTACACCAAGTAACACAGACATACACTTACACCAAGTAACACAGACACACAATGGCAACCAGTAACAAAGACATACACTTACACCAAGTAACAAAGTCATACACTTACACCAAGTATTTTGACAAACACTGACACCAAGTTAGAAAGTCATACACTGATACCCAGTAACACAGACACACACTAACACCATGTAACAAAGACATACACTGACACCAAGTCACAAAGACATACATTGATACCAAGTCACAAAGACATACACTGAAACCCAGTAACATAGACAATCAATGACACCAAGTAACAAAGACATACACTGGCACCAAGTAACAAAGGCATACACTTACACCAAGTAACAAAGACATACACTGACACCAAGTATTTTGACATACACTGACACCAAGTAACAAAGACATACACTGATACCAAGTCACAAAGACATACACTGAAACCCAGTAACATAGACAATCAATGACACCAAGTAACAAAGACATACACTGGCACCAAGTAACAAAGGCATACACTTACACCAAGTAACACAGACATACACTTACACCAAGTATTTTGACATACACTTATACCAAGTAACAAAGAAATACAGTGACAACCAGTAACAAAGACATCCACTGACACCAAGTCACAAACACATACACTGACACCAAGTAACAAAGACATACTCTTACACCAAGTAACAAAGACATACACTGACACCCAGGAACACTGGCACACACTGACACCAAGTAACAAAGGCACGCACTTACACGAAGTAACAAAGACATACACTGACACGAAGTAACAAGGACACACACTTACACCAAGTAACAAAGACATACAATGACACCAAGTAACAAAGACATACACTTACACCAAGCATTTTGACAAACACTGACACCAAGTAACAAAGACATACAGTGACAACCAGTAACAAAGACATCCACTGACACCAAGTCACAAACACATACAATGACACCAAGTAACAAAGACATACACTTACACGAAGTAACAAAGACATACACTGACACCCAGGAACACTGGCACACACTGACACCAAGTAACAAAGGCACGCACTTACACGAAGTAACAAAGACAGACACTGACACGAAGTAACAAAGACACACACTTACACCCAGTAACACAAACAAACACACTGACACCCAGTAACAAAGACATACACTGACACCAAGTAACAAAGACATACACTGACACCAAGTCACAAAGACACACACTGACACCCAGTAACAAAGACATACACTGACAGTAAGTCACAAAGACATACACTAATACCCAGTAACACAGACACACACTTTCACCAAGCAACAGAGACACACACTGACCCCCAGTAACACAGACACACACTGACCCCAGGTAACACAGACATACACTGACACCAAGTCGCAAAGACACACACTGACACCCAGTAACAAAGATATACACTGACACCAAGTCACAAAGACATACTCTGATACACAGACACACACTTACACCAAGTAACACAGACATACACTGACACCAAGTAACAAAGACATACACTGATACCCTGTATCACAGACACACACTTGCACCAAGTAACAAAGACATACAATGACACCAAGTCACAAAGACACACACTGACACCTAGCAACAAAGACATACACTGACACCAAGTCACAAAGACATACACTGATACCCAGGAACACAGACACACACTTTCACCAAGTAACACAGACACACACTGACACCAAGTAACAAAGACATGCACTGACACCCAGTAACACAGACATACACGGACACCAAGTAACAAAGACACACACCTACACCAAGTAACAAAGACACACACTTACACCCAGTAACACAAACAAACACACTGACACCCAGTAACAAAGACATACACTGACACCAAGTAACAAAGACATACACTGACACCAAGTCACAAAGACACACACTGACACCCAGTAACAAAGACATACACTGACAGTAAGTCACAAAGACATACACTGATACCCAGTAACACAGACACACACTTTCACCAAGTAACACAGACACACACTGACACCAAGTAACAAAGACATACACTGACACCCAGTAACACAGACATACACGGACACCAAGTAACAAAGACACACACCTACACCAAGTAACATAGACACACACTGACACCCAGTAACACAAACAAACACACTGACACCCAGTAACAAAGACATACACTGACACCAAGTCACACAGACACACACTGGGCGGCACAGTGGCGCAGTGGTTAGCACTGCCGCCTCACAGCTCCAGCGACCCGGGTTCGATTCTGGGTACTGCCTGTGCGGAGTTTGCAAGTTCTCCTGTGTCTGCGTGGGTTTCCTCCGGGTGCTCCGGTTTCCTCCCACATGCCAAAGACTTGCAGGTTGATAGGTTAATTGGCCATCATAAATTGCCCCGAGTATAGGTCGGTGGTAGGGAAATATAAAGGGACCGGTGGGGATGTTATTGGAATGTGGGATTCGTGTAGGATTAGTATAAATGGTTGGTTGATGGTCGGCACAGACTCGGTGGGCCGAAGGGCCTGTTGCAGTGCTGTATCTCTAAACTAAACTAAATACTGACACCTAGTCTCACTGACACCCAGTAACACAAACAAACACACACTGACAACCAGTAACAAAGACATACACTGACACCAAGTAACTCCGACACACACTGACACCAACTAACAAAGACATACACTTACACCAAGTAACAAAGACACATACTTACACAAAGTAACACAGGCACATACTGACACCAAGTAACAAAGACAGACACTGACACCAAGTAACAACGACATGCGCTTACACCAAGTAACAAAGACAGACAATTACACCAAGTAACAAAGACATACACTTACACCAAGTATTTTGACATACACTGACACCAAATAACAAAGACATACACTGATACCCAGTAACACAGACGCACACTTACACCAAGTAACAAAGACATACACTTACACCAAGTAACACAGACATACACTTACACCAAGTAACACAGACACACAATGGCAACCAGTAACAAAGACATACACTTACACCAAGTAACAAAGACATACACTGACACCAAGTAACAAAGACATACAATGACACCAAGTAACAAAGACATACACTTACACCAAGTATTTTGACATACACTGACACCAAATAACAAAGACATACACTGATACCCAGTAACACAGACGCACACTTACACCAAGTAACAAAGACATACATTTACACCAAGTAACACAGACATACACTTACACCAAGTAACACAGACACACAATGGCAACCAGTAACAAAGACATACACTTACACCAAGTAACAAAGTCATACACTTACACCAAGTATTTTGACAAACACTGACACCAAGTTAGAAAGTCATACACTGATACCCAGTAACACAGACACACACTAACACCATGTAACAAAGACATACACTGACACCAAGTCACAAAGACATACATTGATACCAAGTCACAAAGACATACACTGAAACCCAGTAACATAGACAATCAATGACACCAAGTAACAAAGACATACACTGGCACCAAGTAACAAAGGCATACACTTACACCAAGTAACAAAGACATACACTGACACCAAGTATTTTGACATACACTGACACCAAGTAACAAAGACATACACTGATACCCAGTAACTCAGACACACACTCACACCAAGTAACAAAGACATGCACTGATACCCAATAACACAGACACACACTTACACCAAGTAACACAGACATACATTGATACCAAGTAACAAAGACATACACTGATACCCAGTAACACAGACACACACTTACACCAAGTAACAAAGACAGACACTTACACCAAGTATTTTGACATACACTGACACCAAGTAACAAAGACATACACTGATACCCAGTAACACAGACATACACTTACACCAAGTAACAAAGACATACACTGACACCCAGTAACAAAGACATACACTTACACCAAGTAACAAAGACATACACTGATACCCAGTAACACAGACACACTCTGACACCCAGTTAGAACCACACACTGACCCCCAGTAACACAGACATACAATGATACCCAGTAACACAGACAGACAATTACACCAAGTAACAAAGACATACACTTACACCAAGTAACACAGACATACACTTACACCAAGTATTTTGACATACACTTATACCAAGTAACAAAGAAATACAGTGACAACCAGTAACAAAGACATCCACTGACACCAAGTCACAAACACATACACTGACACCAAGTAACAAAGACATACTCTTACACCAAGTAACAAAGACATACACTGACACCCAGGAACACTGGCACACACTGACACCAAGTAACAAAGGCACGCACTTACACGAAGTAACAAAGACATACACTGACACGAAGTAACAAGGACACACACTTACACCAAGTAACAAAGACATACAATGACACCAAGTAACAAAGACATACACTTACACCAAGTATTTTGACAAACACTGACACCAAGTAACAAAGACATACAGTGACAACCAGTAACAAAGACATCCACTGACACCAAGTCACAAACACATACAATGACACCAAGTAACAAAGACATACACTTACACCAAGTAACAAAGACATACACTGACACCCAGGAACACTGGCACACACTGACACCAAGTAACAAAGGCACGCACTTACACGAAGTAACAAAGACAGACACTGACACGAAGTAACAAAGACACACACTTACACCCAGTAACACAAACAAACACACTGACACCCAGTAACAAAGACATACACTGACACCAAGTAACAAAGACATACACTGACACCAAGTCACAAAGACACACACTGACACCCAGTAACAAAGACATACACTGACAGTAAGTCACAAAGACATACACTGATACCCAGTAACACAGACACACACTTTCACCAAGCAACAGAGACACACACTGACCCCCAGTAACACAGACACACACTGACCCCAGGTAACACAGACATACACTGACACCAAGTCGCAAAGACACACACTGACACCCAGTAACAAAGACATACACTGACACCAAGTCACAAAGACATACTCTGATACACAGACACACACTTACACCAAGTAACACAGACATACACTGACACCAAGTAACAAAGACATACACTGATACCCTGTATCACAGACACACACTTGCACCAAGTAACAAAGACATACAATGACACCAAGTCACAAAGACACACACTGACACCTAGCAACAAAGACATACACTGACACCAAGTCACAAAGACATACACTGATACCCAGGAACACAGACACACACTTTCACCAAGTAACACAGACACACACTGACACCAAGTAACAAAGACATGCACTGACACCCAGTAACACAGACATACACGGACACCAAGTAACAAAGACACACACCTACACCAAGTAACAAAGACACACACTTACACCCAGTAACACAAACAAACACACTGACACCCAGTAACAAAGACATACACTGACACCAAGTAACAAAGACATACACTGACACCAAGTCACAAAGACACACACTGACACCCAGTAACAAAGACATACACTGACAGTAAGTCACAAAGACATACACTGATACCCAGCAACACAGACACACACTTTCACCAAGTAACACAGACACACACTGACACCAAGTAACAAAGACATACACTGACACCCAGTAACACAGACATACACGGACACCAAGTAACAAAGACATACTCTGACACCAAGTAGCAAAGACATACACTGACACCAAGTCACAAAGACACACACTGACACCCAGTAACAAAGACATACACTGACAGTAAGTCACAAAGACATACACTGATACCCAGTAACACAGACACACACTTTCACCAAGTAACACAGACACACACTGACACCAAGTAACAAAGACATACACTGACACCCAGTAACACAGACATACACGGACACCAAGTAACAAAGACACACACCTACACCAAGTAACATAGACACACACTGACACCCAGTAACACAAACAAACACACTGACACCCAGTAACAAAGACATACACTGACACCAAGTCACACAGACACACACTGGGCGGCACAGTGGCGCAGTGGTTAGCACTGCCGCCTCACAGCTCCAGCGACCCGGGTTCGATTCTGGGTACTGCCTGTGCGGAGTTTGCAAGTTCTCCTGTGTCTGCGTGGGTTTCCTCCGGGTGCTCCGGTTTCCTCCCACATGCCAAAGACTTGCAGGTTGATAGGTTAATTGGCCATCATAAATTGCCCCGAGTATAGGTCGGTGGTAGGGAAATATAAAGCGACCGGTGGGGATGTTATTGGAATGTGGGATTCGTGTAGGATTAGTATAAATGGTTGGTTGATGGTCGGCACAGACTCGGTGGGCCGAAGGGCCTGTTGCAGTGCTGTATCTCTAAACTAAACTAAATACTGACACCTAGTCTCACTGACACCCAGTAACACAAACAAACGCACACTGACAACCAGTAACACAGAGAACCACTGACACAAAGTAACAAAGACATACACTGACACCAAGTAACTCCGACACACACTGACACCAAGTAACAAAGACATACACTTACACCAAGTAACAAAGACACATACTTACACAAAGTAACACAGGCACATACTGACACCAAGTAACAAAGACAGACACTGACACCAAGTAACAACGACATGCGCTTACACCAAGTAACAAAGACAGACAATTACACCAAGTAACAAAGACATACACTTACACCAAGTATTTTGACATACACTGACACCAAATAACAAAGACATACACTGATACCCAGTAACACAGACGCACACTTACACCAAGTAACAAAGACATACACTTACACCAAGTAACACAGACATACACTTACACCAAGTAACACAGACACACAATGGCAACCAGTAACAAAGACATACACTTACACCAAGTAACAAAGACATACACTGACACCAAGTAACAAAGACATACAATGACACCAAGTAACAAAGACATACACTTACACCAAGTATTTTGACATACACTGACACCAAATAACAAAGACATACACTGATACCCAGTAACACAGACGCACACTTACACCAAGTAACAAAGACATACACTTACACCAAGTAACACAGACATACACTTACACCAAGTAACACAGACACACAATGGCAACCAGTAACAAAGACATACACTTACACCAAGTAACAAAGTCATACACTTACACCAAGTATTTTGACAAACACTGACACCAAGTTAGAAAGTCATACACTGATACCCAGTAACACAGACACACACTAACACCATGTAACAAAGACATACACTGACACCAAGTCACAAAGACATACACTGATACCCAGTAACATAGACAAACAATGACACCAAGTAACGAAGACATACACTGGCACCAAGTAACAAAGGCATACACTTACACCAAGTAACAAAGACATACACTGACACCAAGTATTTTGACATACACTGACACCAAGTAACAAAGACATACACTGATACCCAGTAACTCAGACACACACTCACACCAAGTAACAAAGACATGCACTGATACCCAATAACACAGACACACACTTACACCAAGTAACACAGACATACATTGATACCAAGTAACAAAGACATACACTGATACCCAGTAACACAGACACACACGTACACCAAGTAACAAAGACAGACACTTACACCAAGTATTTTGACATACACTGACACCAAGTAACAAAGACATACACTGATACCCAGTAACACAGACATACACTTACACCAAGTAACAAAGACATACACTGACACCCAGTAACAAAGACATACACTTACACCAAGTAACAAAGACATACACTGATACCCAGTAACACAGACACACTCTGACACCCAGTTAGAACCACACACTGACCCCCAGTAACACAGACATACAATGATACCCAGTAACACAGACAGACAATTACACCAAGTAACAAAGACATACACTTACACCAAGTAACACAGACATACACTTACACCAAGTATTTTGACATACACTTATACCAAGTAACAAAGAAATACAGTGACAACCAGTAACAAAGACATCCACTGACACCAAGTCACAAACACATACACTGACACCAAGTAACAAAGACATACTCTTACACCAAGTAACAAAGACATACACTGACACCCAGGAACACTGGCACACACTGACACCAAGTAACAAAGGCACGCACTTACACGAAGTAACAAAGACATACACTGACACGAAGTAACAAGGACACACACTTACACCAAGTAACAAAGACATACAATGACACCAAGTAACAAAGACATACACTTACACCAAGTATTTTGACAAACACTGACACCAAGTAACAAAGACATACAGTGACAACCAGTAACAAAGACATCCACTGACACCAAGTCACAAACACATACAATGACACCAAGTAACAAAGACATACACTTACACCAAGTAACAAAGACATACACTGACACCCAGGAACACTGGCACACACTGACACCAAGTAACAAAGGCACGCACTTACACGAAGTAACAAAGACAGACACTGACACGAAGTAACAAAGACACACACTTACACCCAGTAACACAAACAAACACACTGACACATAGTAACAAAGACATACACAGACACCAAGTAACAAAGACATACGCTGACAGTAAGTCACAAAGACATACACTGATACCCAGTAACACAGACACACACTTTCACCAAGCAACAGAGACACACACTGACCCCCAGTAACACAGACACACACTGACCCCAGGTAACACAGACATACACTGACACCAAGTCGCAAAGACACACACTGACACCCAGTAACAAAGACATACACTGACACCAAGTCACAAAGACATACTCTGATACACAGACACACACTTACACCAAGTAACACAGACATACACTGACACCAAGTAACAAAGACATACACTGATACCCTGTATCACAGACACACACTTGCACCAAGTAACAAAGACATACAATGACACCAAGTCACAAAGACACACACTGACACCTAGCAACAAAGACATACACTGACACCAAGTCACAAAGACATACACTGATACCCAGGAACACAGACACACACTTTCACCAAGTAACACAGACACACACTGACACCAAGTAACAAAGACATGCACTGACACCCAGTAACACAGACATACACGGACACCAAGTAACAAAGACACACACCTACACCAAGTAACAAAGACACACACTTACTCCCAGTAACACAAACAAACACACTGACACCCAGTAACAAAGACATACACTGACACCAAGTAACAAAGACATACACTGACACCAAGTCACAAAGACACACACTGACACCCAGTAACAAAGACATACACTGACAGTAAGTCACAAAGACATACACTGATACCCAGTAACACAGACACACACTTTCACCAAGTAACACAGACACACACTGACACCAAGTAACAAAGACATACACTGACACCAAGTAAAAACGACATGCGCTTACACCAAGTAACAAAGACAGACAATTACACCAAGTAACAAAGACATACACTTACACCAAGTATTTTGACATACACTGACACCAAATAACAAAGACATACACTGATACCCAGTAACACAGACGCACACTTACACCAAGTAACAAAGACATACACTTACACCAAGTAACAAAGACATACACTTACACCAAGTAACATAGACACACACTTACACCAAGTAACACAGACATACACTGACACCAAGTAAGAAAGACAGACAATTACACCAATTAACAATGACATACACTTAAACCAAGTAACAAAGACATACACTGATACCCAGTAACACAGACACACACTTACACCAAGTAACAAAGTCAGACACTGATACCCAGTAACACAGACACACACTTACACCAATTAACAAAGACATACACTGAGACCCAGTAACAAAGACATACACTGACACCCAGTAACACAGACACACACGGACACCAAATAACAAAGACACACACTTACACCAAGTCACTCAGACTCACACTGACACCCAGTAACACAGACACACACTTACACCAAGTAACACAGACATACACTGACACCAAGTAACAAAGACATACACTGATACCCAGTAACACAGGCACACACTTACACCAAGTAACACAGACATACACTGACACCAAGTAACAAAGACATACACAGACACCAAGTAACAAAGACATACACTTACACCAAGTAACAAAGACACACACTTACACCAAGTAACACAGACATACACTGACACCAAGTAAGAAAGACAGACAATTATACCCAGTAACACAGACACACACTTACACCAAGTAACACAGACATACACTGACACCAATTAACAAAGACTTACACTGATACCCAGTAACACAGACACACACTTACACCAAGTAACACAGACATACATTGATACCAAGTCACAAAGACATACAATCATACCCAGTAACACAGACACACACTTACACCAAGTAATCATGACTTACACTTACACCAAGTCACAAAGACACACACTGACACCTAGTAACAAATACATACCCTGACACCAAGTCACAAAGACATACACTGATACCCAGTAACACAGACACACACTTACACCAAGTAACACAGACATACACTGACAACAAGTAACAAAGACATACACTGATACCCAGTAACACAGACACACACTTACACCAATTAACAAAGACATACACTGAGACCCAGTAACAAAGACATTCACTGACACCCAGGAACACAGACACCAAATAACAAAGACACACACTTACACCAAGTAACACAGACTCACACTGACACCCAGTAACACAGACACACACTTACACCAAGTAACACAGACATACACTGACACCAAGTAACAAAGACATACACTGATACCCAGTAACAAAGACACACACTTGCACCAAGTAACAAAGACAGACACTGATACCCAGTAACACAGATACACACTGACACCAATTAACAAAGACATACACTGAGACCCAGTAACAAAGACATACACTGACACCCAGTAACACTGACACACACGGACACCAAGTAACAAAGACACACACTTACACCAAGTAACACAGACTCACACTGACACCCAGTAACACAGACACACACTTACACCAAGTAACACAGACATACACTGACACCAAGTAACAAAGACATACACTGATACCCAGTAACACAGGCACACACTTACACCAAGTAACACAGACATGCACTGACACAAAGTAACAAAGACATACACTGACACCAAGTAACAAAGACATACACTGACACCAAGTAACAAAGACACACACTTACACCAAGTAACACAGACATACACTGACACCAAGTAAGAAAGACAGACAATTACACCAAGTAACAAAGACATACACTTACACCAAGTATTTTGACATACACTGACACCAAGTAACAAAGATATACACTGATACCCAGTAACACAGACACACACTTCAACCTAGTAACAAAGACATACACTGACACCAAGTAACAAAGACATACACTTACACCAAGTAACATAGACACACACTTACACCAAGTAACACAGACATACACTGACACCAAGTAAGAAAGACAGACAATTAGACCAATTAACAAAGACATACACTTACACCAAGTATTTTGACATACACTGACACCAAGTAACAAAGACATACACTGATACCCAGTAACAAAGACACACACTTACACCTAGTAACAATGACATACACTGACACCAAATAACAAAGACACACACTTACACCAAGTAACACAGACTCACACTGACACCCAGTAACACAGACACACACTTACACCAAGTAACAAAGACACACACTTACACCAAGTAACAAAGACAGACACTGATACCTAGTAACACAGACACACACTTACACCAATTAACAAAGACTTACACTGATACCCAGTAACACAGACACACACTTACACCAAGTAACAAAGACTTACACTTACACCAAGTATTTTGACATACACTGACACCAAGTAACAAAGACATACACTGATACCCAGTAACACAGACATACACTTACACCAAGTAACAAAGACATACACTGACGCCAAGTCACAAAGACACACACTGCCACCTAGTAACAAATACATACACTGACACCAAGTCACAAAGACATACACTGATACCCAGTAACACAGCCACACACTTACACCAAGTAACACAGACATACACTGACAACAAGTAACAAAGACATACACTGATACCCAGTAACACAGACACACACTTACACCAAGTAACAAAGACATACACTGATACCCAGTAACACAGACACACACTTACACCAATTAACAAAGACATACACTGAGACCCAGTAACAAAGACATACACTGACACCCAGTAACACAGACACCAAATAACAAAGACACACACTTACACCAAGTAACACAGATGCACACTGACACCCAGTAACACAGACACACACTTACACCAAGTAACACAGACATACACTGACACCAAGTAACAAAGACATACACTGTTACCCATTAACAAAGACACACACTTACACGAAGTAACAAAGACAGACACTGATACCCAGTAACACAGATACACACTGACACCAATTAACAAAGACATACACTGAGACCCAGTAACAAAGACATACAATGACACCCAGTAACACAGACACACACGGACACCAAGTAAGACAGACATACACTTACACCAAGTAACAAAGACATACACTGTTACACAGTAACACAGACACACACTTACACCAAGTAACACAGACATACACTGACACCAATTAACAAAGACATACACTGATACCCAGTAACACAGACACACACTTACACCAAGTCACAAAGACATACACTGATACTCAGTAACACAGACACACACTTACACCAAGTAAGACAGACATACACTTACACCAAGTAACAAAGACATACACTGGCACCAATAACAAAGACATACACTGATACCCAGTAACACAGACACACACTTACACCAAGTAACAAAGACATACACGGTTACACAGTAACACAGACACACACTTACACCAAGTAACACAGACATACACTGACACCAATTAACAAAGACATACACTGATACCCAGTAACACAGGCACACACTGGGGGCGGTGTGCACATTGGCGCAGTGGTTAGCACTGCAGCCTCACAGCTCCAGGGACCCGGGTTCGATTCTGGGTACTGCCTGTGCGGAGTTTGCAAGTTCTCCCTGTGTCTGCGTGAGTTTCCTCCGGGTGCTCTGGTTACCTCCCACATGCCAAAGACTTGGTTAATTGGCCATCATAAATTGCCCCTAGTATAGGTAGGTGGTAGGGAAATATATAGGGACAGGTGGGGATGTGATAGAAATACGGGATTAGTGTAGGATTAGTATAAATGGGTGGTTGATGGTCGGCACAGACTCGGTGGGCCGAAGGGCCTGTTTAAGTGCTGTATCTCCAAACTAAACTAAATACTGACACCTAGTGTCACAGACACACACTGACATCCAGTAACACAAACAAACACACACTGACAACCAGTAACAAAGACATACACTGACATCAAGTAACACAGACACACACTGACACCCAGTAACAAAGACATACACTGACACCAAGTCACAAAGACATACATTGATACCAAGTCACAAAGACATACACTGATACCCAGTAATACAGACACACAATGACACCAAGTCACAAAGACATACACTTACACCAAGTATTTTGACATACACTGACACCAAGCAACAAAGACATACACTGATACCCAGTAACACAGACACACACTTACACCAAGTAACACAGACATACACTGACACCAAGTAACAAAGACATACACTGATACCCAGTGACAAAGACACACAATTACACCAAGTAACAAAGACAGACACTGATACCCAGTAACACAGACACACATTTGCACCAATTAACAAAGACATACACTGAGACCCATTAACAAAGACATACACTGACACCCAGTAACACAGACAGACACGGACAGCAAGTAAAAAAGACACACACTTACAACAAGTAACAAAGACATACGCTTACACCAAGTAACAAAGACACACACCTACACCAAGGAACACAGACATACACTGACACCAAGTAACAAAGACATACACTTACAACAAGTAACAAAGACAGACAATTGCACCAAGAAACAAAGACATACACTTACACCAAGTATTTTGACATACACTGACACCAAGTAACAAAGACATACACTGATACCCAGCAACACATACACACACTTACACCAAGTAATAAAGACATACATTGACACCAAGTCACAAAGACAAACACTGATACCCAGTAACACAGACACATACTTACACCAAGTAACAAAGACATACACTGACACCCGGTAACAAAGACATACACTGACACCCAGTAACACAGACACACACGGACACCTAGTAACAAAGTGACACACTGACACCCAGTAACACAAACAAACACACACTGACACCCAGTAACACAGAGAAACACTGATACACAGTAACAAAGATATACACTGACACCAAGTAAATCAGCCACACACTGACACCCAGTAACAAAGACATACACTGACACCCAGTAACACAGGCACACAATGGGGAAGGGGGGGGGGTGCGCACATTGGCGCAGTGGTTTGCACCGCAGCCTCACAGTTCCAGAGACCCGGGTTCGATTCTGGGTACTACCTGTGCGGAGTTTGCAATTGCTCCCTGTGTCTGCGTGGGTTTCCTCCGGGTGCTCCGGTTTCCTCCCACATGCCAAAGACTTGCAGGTTGATAGGTTAATTGGCCGTTATAAATTGACCCTAGTATAGATAGGTGGTAGGGAAATATATAGGGCCAGGTCGGAATGTGATATGAATACGGGATTAGTGTAGGATTAGTATAAATGGGTGGTTGATGGTCGGCACAGACTCGGTGGGCCGAAGGGCCTGTTTAAGTGCTGCATCTCTCAACTGAACTAAATACTGACACCTAGTGTCACTGACATCAGTAACACAAAAAAACACACACTGACACCCAGTAACACAGAGAAACACTGATACACAGTAACAAAAACATACACTGAGACCAAGTAACACAGACAAACACTGACACCCAGGAACAAAGACATGCAATGACACCCAGTAACACAGACACACACTGACACCAAGTAACAAAGACATATACTGACACACAGTAACACGGACACACACTGGGCGGCACATTGGCGCAGTGGTTTGCACCGCAGCCTCACAGTTCCAGAGACCCGGGTTCGATTCTGGGTACTACCTGTGCGGAGTTTGCAATTTCTCCCTGTGTCTGCGTGGGTTTCCTCCGGGTGCTCCGGTTTCCTCCCACATGCCAAAGACTTGCAGGTTGATAGGTTAATTGGCCGTAATAAATTGACCCTAGTATAGATAGGTGGTAGGGAAATATATAGGGCCAGGTGGGAATGTGATATGAATACGGGATTAGTGTAGGATTAGTATAAACGGGTGGTTGATGGTCGGCACAGACTCGGTGGGCCGAAGGGCCTGTTTAAGTGCTGCATCTCTCAACTGAACTAAATACTGACACCTAGTGTCACTGACATCAGTAACACAAAAAAACACACACTGACACCCAGGAACACAGAGAAACACTGATACACAGTAACAAAAACATACACTGAGACCAAGTAACACAGACAAACACTGACACCCAGGAACAAAGACATGCACTGATACCCAGTAACACAGAAACACACTTACACCAAGTAGCAAAGACATACACTGACACGAAGTAACAAAGACACACAATTACACCAAGTCACAAAGACACACATTGACACCCAGTAACAAAGACATGCACTGATACCCAGAAACACAGACACACACTTACACCAAGTAACACAGACATACACTTGCACCAAGTAACAAACAAATACACTGACACCCAGTAACACGGACACACACGGACACCAAGTAACAAAGACACACACTTACACCAAGTAAAGACAGACACACACTGACACCCAGTAACAAAGACATACACTGATACCCACTAACACAGACACAAACTGACACCAAGTAACAAAGACATACACTGACACCATTTCACAAAGACATACACTGACACCCAGTAACACAGGCACACACGGACACCAAGTAACAAAGACACACACTTACACCAAGTAAAGACAGACACACACTGACACCAAGTAACAAAGACATACACTGTTACCCAGTAACACAGACACAAACTTACACCAAGTAACAAAGACATACACTTACACCAAGTAACAAAGACAGACACTTACACCAAGTAACAAAGACAGACACTGATACCCAGTAACACAGACGCACACTTACACCAAGTAACAAAGACAGACACTGATACCCAGTAACACAGACACACACTTACACCAAGTAACAAAGACATACACTCACACCAAGTAACACAGACATACACTTACACCAAGTATATTGACATACACTTACACCAAGTAACAAAGACATACACTGATACCCAGTAACACAGACACACACTGACACCCAGTTAGAAACACACACTGACCCCCAGTAACACAGAGACACTCTGACCCCCAGTAACACAGACATACACTGATATCCAGTAACAAAGACATACACTGACACCAAGTCACAAAGACACAAACTGACACCCAGTAACAAAGACATACACTGACACCATTTCACAAAGACATCCACTGATACCCAGTAACACAGACACACACTTACACCAAGTAACACAGACATACGCTTACACCAAGTAACAAAGACATACACTGACACCCAGTAACACAGACACACACGGACACCAAGTAACAAAGACACACACTTACACCAAGTAAAGACAGACACACACTGACACCCAGTAACAAAGACATACACTGATACCCAGTAACACAGACACAAACATACCCCAAGTGACAAAGACATACACTGACACCATTTCACAAAGACATACACTGATACCCAGTAACACAGACACACACTTACACCAAGTAACAAAGACAGACACTTACACCAAGTAACAAAGACATACACTGACACCCAGTAACACAGACACACACGGACACCAAGTAACAAAGACAGACACTTACACCAAGTAAAGACAGACACACACTGACACCCAGTAACAAAGACATACACTGATACCAAGTAACACAGACACAAACCTACACCAAGTAACAAAGACATACACTTACACCAAGTAACAAAGACAGACAATTACACCAAGTAACAAAGACATACACTGACACCAAGTATTTTGACATACACTGACACCAAGTAACAAAGACATACACTGATACCCATTAACACAGACACACACTTACACCAAGTAACAAAGACATGCACTGACACCAAGCAACAAAGACACACACTTACACCAAGTAACACAGACATCCAGTGACACCAAGTAACAAAGACATACACTGATACCCAGTCACACAGACACACATTTACACCAAGTAACAAAGACATAGACTTCCACCAAGGAACACAGACATACACTTACGTCAAGTATTTTGACATACACTGACACCCAGTAACAAAGACATCCACTGACAACAACACAAAAACACATACACTGACACCAAATAACAAAGACATACACTTACACCAAGTAACACAGACACACACTGACACCCAGTAACAAAGACATATACTGATACCCAGTAACACAGACACAAACTTACACCAAGTAACAAAGACATACACTTGCACCAAGTAACAAAGACATACACTTACACCAAGTATTTTGACATACACTGACACCAAGTAACAAAGACATACACTGATACCCAGTAACACAGACATACACTGATACCAAGTCACAACGACATACACTGATACCCAGTAACACAGACACACACTTACACCAAGAAACAAAGACACACACTGATACCAAGTAACAAAGACAGACAATTACACCAAGTAACAAAGACATACACTTACACCAAGTGTTTTGACATACACTGAGACCAAGTAACAAAGACAAAAACTGATACCCAGTAACACAGACACACACTGACACCCAGTAACAAAGACATACACTGATACCAAGTCACAAAGACATACACTGATACCCAGTAACACAGGCACACACTTACACCAAGTAACAAAGAGACACACTGATACCCAGTAACACATACACACAATGACACCAAGTCACAAAGACATACACTGATACCCAGTAACACAGACATACACTGATAACAAGTCACAATGACAGACACTGACACCCAGTAACACAGACACACACGGACACCAAGTAACAAAGACACACACTTACACCAAGTAAAGACAGACACACACTGACACCCAGTGACAAAGACATACACTGATACCAAGTAACACAGACACAAACCTACACCAAGTAACAAAGAGATACACTTACACCAAGTAACAAAGACAGACAATTACACCAAGTAACAAAGACATACACTGACACCAAGTATTTTGACATACACTGACACCAAGTAACAAAGACATACACTGATACCCATTAACACAGACACACACTTACACCAAGTAACAAAGACATGCACTGACACCAAGCAACAAAGACACACACTTACACCAAGTAACACAGACATCCAGTGACAACAAGTAACAAAGACATACACTGATACCCAGTCACACAGACACACATTTACACCAAGTAACAAAGACATAGACTTCCACCAAGGAACACAGACATACACTTACGTCAAGTATTTTGACATACACTGACACCCAGTAACAAAGACATCCACTGACAACAACTCAAAAACACATACACTGACACCAAGTAACAAAGACATACACTTACACCAAGTAACACAGACACACACTGACACCCAGTAACAAAGACATATACTGATACCCAGTAACACAGACACAAACTTACACCAAGTAACAAAGACATACACTTACACCAAGTAACAAAGACATACACTTACACCAAGTATTTTGACATACACTGACACCAAGTAACAAAGACATACACTGATACCCAGTAACACAGACATACACTGATACCAAGTCACAAAGACATACACTGATACCCAGTAACACAGACACACACTTACACCAAGTAACAAAGACACACACTGATACCAAGTAACAAAGACAGACAATTACACCAAGTAACAAAGACATACACTTACACCAAGTGATTTGACATACACTGACACCAAGTATCAAAGACATACACTGATACCCAGTAACACAGACACACACTGACACCCAGTAACAAAGACATACACTGATACCAAGTCACAAAGACATACACTGATACCCAGTAACACAGACACACACTGACACCAAGTAACAAAGACATACACTGACACCAAGTAACAAAGACAATCGCTTACACCAAGTAACAAAGACACACACTTACACCAAGGAACACAGACATACACTGACACCAAGTAACAAAGACATACACTTACACCAAATAATAAAGACAGACAATTACACCAAGTAACAAAGACATACACTTACACCAAGTGTTTTGACATACACTGACACCAAGTAACAAAGACAGACACTGATACCCAGCAACACATACACACACTTACACCAAGTAACAAAGACATACACTGACACCAAGTCACAAAGACATACACTGATACCCAGTAACACAGACACACACTTACACCAAGTAACAAAGAGACACACTGATACCCAGTAACACATACACACAATAACACCAAGTCACAAAGACATACACTGATACCCAGTAACACAGACATACACTGATAACAAGTCACAAAGACAGTCACTGATACCCAGTAACACAGACACACACTGACACCAAGTAACAAAGACATACACTGATACCAAGTCACAAAGACACACACTTACACCAAGTAACAAAGACATACACTGACACCAAGTCACAAAGACATACACTGATACCCAGTAACAAAGACATACACTGATACCCAGCAACACAGACACACTCTGACACCCAGTTAGAAACACACACTGACCCCCAGTAACACAGAGACACTCTGACCCCCAGTAACACAGACATACACTGATACCCAGTAACAAAGACATACACTGACACCAAGTCACAAAGACACACACTGATATCAAATAACAAAGACATACAATGACACCAAGTAACAAAGACACACAGTTACACCAATTAACAAAGACTTACACTGATACCCAGTAACACAGACACTCACTTACACCAAGTAAAACAGACATACATTGATACCAAGTCACAAAGACATGCACTGATACCAAGTAACACAGACACACACTTAAACCAAGTAATCATGACTTACACTTACACCAAGTCACAAAGACACACACTGACACCTAGTAACAAATACATACACTGACACCAAGTCACAAAGACATACACTGATACCCAGTAACACAGACACACAATTACACCAAGTAACAAAGACAGACACTGATACCCAGTAACACAGACACACACTTACACCAATTAACAAAGACATACACTGAGACCCAGTAACAAAGACATACACTGACACCCAGGAACACAGACACCAAATAACAAAGACACACACTTACACCAAGTAACACAGACTCACACTGACACCCAGTAACACAGACACACACTTGCACCAAGTAACACAGACATACACTGACACCAAGTAACAAAGACATACACTGATACCCAGTAACAAAGACACACACTTGCACCAAGTAACAAAGACAGACACTGATACCCAGTAACACAGATACACACTGACACCAATTAACAAAGACATACACTGAGACCCAGTAACAAAGACATACACTGACACCCAGTAACACTGACACACACGGACACCAAGTAACAAAGACACACACTTACACCAAGTAACACAGACTCACACTGACACCCAGTAACACAGACACACACTTACACCAAGTAACACAGACATACACTGACACCAAGTAACAAAGACATACACTGATACCCAGTAACACAGGCACACACTTACATCAAGTAACACAGACATGCACTGACACAAAGTAACAAAGCCATACACTGACACCAAGTAACAAAGACATACACTGACACCAAATAACAAAGACACACACTTACACCAAGTAACACAGACTCACACTGACACCCAGTAACACAGACACACACTTACACCAATTAACAAAGACACACACTTACACCAAGTAACAAAGACAGACACTGATACCCAGTAACACAGACACACACTTACACCAATTAACAAAGACTAACACTGATACCCAGTAACACAGACACACACTTACACCAAGTAACAAAGACTTACACTTACACCAAGTATTTTGACATACACTGACACCAAGTAACAAAGACATACACTGATACCCAGTAACACAGACATACACTTACACCAAGTAACAAAGACATACACTGACGCCAAGTCACAAAGACACACACTGACACCTAGTAACAAATACATACACTGACACCAAGTCACAAAGACATACACTGATACCCAGTAACACAGACACACACTTACACCAAGTAACACAGACATACACTGACAACAAGTAACAAAGACATACACTGATACCCAGTAACACAGACACACACTTACACCAAGTAACAAAGACAGACACTGATACCCAGTAACACAGACACACACTTACACCAATTAACAAAGACATACACTGAGACCCAGTAACAAAGACATACACTGACACCCAGTAACACAGACACCAAATAACAAAGACACACACTTACACCAAGTAACACAGATACACACTGACACCCAGTAACACAGACACACACTTACACCAAGTAACACAGACATACACTGACACCAAGTAACAAATACATACACTGTTACCCATTAACAAAGACACACACTTACACGAAGTAACAAAGACAGACACTGATACCCAGTAACACAGATACACAGTGACACCAATTAACAAAGACATACACTGAGACCCAGTAACAAAGACAGACAATGACACCCAGTAACACAGACACACACGGACACCAAGTAAGACAGACATACACTTACACCAAGTAACAAAGACATACACTGTTACACAGTAACACAGACACACACTTACACCAAGTAACACAGACATACACTGACACCAATTAACAAAGACATACACTGATACCCAGTAACACAGACACACAGTTACACCAAGTCACAAAGACATACACTGATACTCAGAAACACAGACACACACTTACACCAAGTAAGACAGACATACACTTACACCAAGTAACAAAGACATACACTGACACCAATAACAAAGACATACACTGATACCCAGTAACACAGACACACACTTACACCAAGTAACAAAGACATACACTGTTACACAGTAACACAGAGACACACTTACACCAAGTAACACAGACATACACTGACACCAATTAACAAAGACATACACTGATACCCAGTAACACAGGCACACACTGGGGGCGGTGGGCACATTGGCGCAGTGGTTAGCACTGCCGCCTCACAGCTCCAGGGACCCGGGTTCGATTCTGGGTACTGCCTGTGCGGAGTTTGCAAGTTCTCCCTGTGTCTGCGTGAGTTTCCTCCGGGTGCTCTGGTTACCTCCCACATGCCAAAGACTTGCAGGTTGATAGGTTAATTGGCCATCATAAATTGCCCCTAGTATAGGTAGGTTGTAGGGAAATATATAGGGACAGTTGGGGATGTGATAGAAATACGGGATTAGTGTAGGATTAGTATAAATGGGTGGTTGATGGTCGGCACAGACTCGGTGGGCCGAAGGGCCTTTTTAAGTGCTGTATCTCCAAACTAAACTAAATACTGACACCTAGTGTCACAGACACACACTGACATCCAGTAACACAAACAAACACACACTGACAACCAGTAACAAAGACATACACTGACATCAAGTAACACAGACACACACTGACACCCAGTAACAAAGACATACACTGACACCAAGTCACAAAGACATACATTGATACCAAGTCACAAAGACATACACTGATACCCAGTAATACAGACACACAATGACACCAAGTCACAAAGACATACACTTACACCAAGCAACAAAGACATACACTGATACCCAGTAACACAGACACACACTCACACCAAGTAACAAAGTCATACACTGATACCCAGTAACACAGACACACACTTACACCAAGTAACACAGACATACACTGACACCAAGTTACAAAGACATACACTGATACCCAGTAACACAGACACACACTAACACCAAGTAACACAGACATACACTGACACCAAGTAACAAAGACAAACACTGATACCCAGTGACAAAGACACACAATTACACCAAGTAACAAAGACAGACACTGATACCCAGTAACACAGACACACACTTGCACCAATTAACAAAGACATACACTGAGACCCATTAACAAAGACATACACTGACACCCAGTAACACAGACACACACGGACAGCAAGTAAAAAAGACACACACTTACACCAAGTAACAAAGACATACGCTTACACCAAGTAACAAAGACACACACCTACACCAAGGAACACAGACATACACTGACACCAAGTAACAAAGACATACACTTACAACAAGTAACAAAGACAGACAATTTCACCAAGTAACAAAGACATACACTTACACCAAGTATTTTGACACACACTGACACCAAGTAACAAAGACATACACTGATACCAAATAACAAAGACATACACTGACACCAAGTAACAAAGACACACACTTACACCAATTAACAAAGACTTACACTGATACCCAGTAACACAGACACACACTTACACCAAGTAATCATGACTTACACTTACACCAAGTCACAAAGACACACACTGACACCTAGTAACAAATACATACACTGACACCAAGTCACAAAGACATACACTGTTACCCAGTAACACAGACACACTCTTACACCAAGTAACACAGACATACACTGACAACAAGTAACAAAGACATACACTGATACCCAGTAACACAGACACACACTTACACCAAGTAACAAAGACAGACACTGATACCCAGTAACACAGACACACACTTACACCAAGTAACAAAGACATACACTGACACCCAGTAACAAAGACATACACTGACACCCAGTAACACAGACGCACACGGACACCAAGTAACAAAGTGACACACTGACACCCAGTAACACAAACAAACACACACTGACACCCAGTAACACAGAGAAACACTGATACACAGTAACAAAGATATACACTGACACCAAGTAAATCAGCCACACACTGACACCCAGTAACAAAGACATACACTGACACCCAGTAACACAGGCACACAATGGGGAAGGGGGCGGGGGGGTGCGCACATTGGCGCAGTGGTTTGCACCGCAGCCTCACAGTTCCAGAGACCCGGGTTCGATTCTGGGTACTACCTGTGCGGAGTTTGCAATTTCTCCCTGTGTCTGCGTGGGTTTCCTCCGGGTGCTCCGGTTTCCTCCCGCATGCCAAAGACTTGCAGGTTGATAGGTTAATTGGCCGTTATAAATTGACCCTAGTATAGATAGGTGGTAGGGAAATATATAGGGCCAGGTGGGAATGTGATATGAATACGGGATTAGTGTAGGATTAGTATAAACGGGTGGTTGATGGTCGGCACAGACTCGGTGGGCCGAAGGGCCTGTTTAAGTGCTGCATCTCTCAACTGAACTAAATACTGACACCTAGTGTCACTGACATCAGTAACACAAAAAAACACACACTGACACCCAGGAACACAGAGAAACACTGATACACAGTAACAAAAACATACACTGAGACCAAGTAACACAGACAAACACTGACACCCAGGAACAAAGACATGCACTGATACCCAGTAACACAGAAACACACTTACACCAAGTAGCAAAGACATACACTGACACGAAGTAACAAAGACACACAATTACACCAAGTCACAAAGACACACATTGACACCCAGTAACAAAGACATACACTGACACCATTTCACAAAGACATGCACTGATACCCAGAAACACAGACACACACTTACACCAAGTAACACAGACATACACTTGCACCAAGTAACAAACAAATACACTGACACCCAGTAACACGGACACACACGGACACCAAGTAACAAAGACACACACTTACACCAAGTAAAGACAGACACACACTGACACCCAGTAAGAAAGACATACACTGATACCCACTAACACAGACATAAACTGACACCAAGTAACAAAGACATACACTGACACCATTTCACAAAGACATACACTGACACCCAGTAACACAGGCACACACGGACACCAAGTAACAAAGACACACACTTACACCAAGTAAAGACAGGCACACACTGACACCAAGTAACAAAGACATACACTGATACCCAGTAACACAGACACAAACTTACACCAAGTAACAAAGACATACACTGACACCAAGTATTTTGACATACACTGACACCAAGTAACAAGACATACACTGATACCCATTAACACAGACACACACTTACACCAAGTAACAAAGACATGCACTGACACCAAGCAACAAAGACTCACACTTACACCAAGTAACACAGACATCCAGTGACACCAAGTAACAAAGACATACACTGATACCCAGTCACACAGACACACATTTACACCAAGTAACAAAGACATAGACTTCCACCAAGGAACACAGACATACACTTACGTCAAGTATTTTGACATACACTGACACCCAGTAACAAAGACATCCACTGACAACAACTCAAAAACACATACACTGACACCAAGTAACAAAGATATACACTTACACCAAGTAACACAGACACACACTGACACCATTTCACAAAGACATACACTGATACCCAGTAACACAGACACACACTTACACCAAGTAACACAGACATACGCTTACACCAAGTAACAAAGAGATACACTGACACCCAGTAACACAGACACACACGGACACCAAGTAACAAAGACACACACTTACACCAAGTAAAGACAGACACACACTGACACCCAGTAACAAAGACATACACTGATACCCAGTAACACAGACACAAACTTACCCCAAGTGACAAAGACATACACTGACACCATTTCACAAAGACATACACTGATACCCAGTAACACAGACACACGCTTACACCAAGTAACAAAGACAGACACTTACACCAAGTAACAAAGACATACACTGACACCCAGTAACACAGACACACACGGACACCAAGTAACAAAGACACACACTTACACCAAGTAAAGACAGACACACACTGACACCCAGTAACAAAGACATACACTGATACCAAGTAACACAGACACAAACCTACAGCAAGTAACAAAGACATACACTTACACCAAGTAACAAAGACAGACAATTACACCAAGTAACAAAGACATACACTGACACCAAGTATTTTGACATACACTGACACCAAGTAACAAAGACATACACTGATACCCATTAACACAGACACACACTTACACCAAGTAACAAAGACATGCACTGACACCAAGCAACAAAGACACACACTTACACCAAGTAACACAGACATCCAGTGACACCAAGTAACAAAGACATACACTGATACCCAGTCACACAGACACACATTTACACCAAGTAACAAAGACATAGACTTCCACCAAGGAACACAGACATACACTTACGTCAAGTATTTTGACATACACTGACACCCAGTAACAAAGACATCCACTGACAACAACACAAAAACACATACACTGACACCAAGTAACAAAGACATACACTTACACCAAGTAACACAGACACACACTGACACCCAGTAACAAAGACATATACTGATACCCAGTAACACAGACACAGACTTACACCAAGTAACAAAGACATACACTTACACCAAGTAACAAAGACATACACTTACACCAAGTATTTTGACATACACTGACACCAAGTAACAAAGACATACACTGATACCCAGTAACACAGACATACACTGATACCAAGTCACAAAGACATACACTGATACCCAGTAACACAGACACACACTTACACCAAGTAACAAAGACACACACTGATACCAAGTAACAAAGACAGACAATTACACCAAGTAACAAAGACATACACTTACACCAAGTGTTTTGACATACACTGACACCAAGTAACAAAGACATACACTGATACCCATAAACACATACACACACTTACACCAAGTAACAAAGACATACACTGACACCAAGTCACAAAGACATACACTGATACCCAGTAACACAGACACACACTTACACCAAGTAACAAAGAGACACACTGATACCCAGTAACACATACACACAATGACACCAAGTCACAAAGACATACACTGATACCCAGTAACACAGACATACACTGATAACAAGTCACAAAGACAGACACTGACACCCAGTAACACAGACACACACGGACACCAAGTAACAAAGACACACACTTACACCAAGTAAAGACAGACACACACTGACACCCAGTGACAAAGACATACACTGATACCAAGTATCACAGACACAAACCTACACCAAGTAACAAAGACATACACTTACACCAAGTAACAAAGAGAGACAATTACACCAAGTAACAAAGACATACACTGACACCAAGTATTTTGACATACACTGACACCAAGTAACAAGACATACACTGATACCCATTAACACAGACACACACTTACACCAAGTAACAAAGACATGCACTGACACCAAGCAACAAAGACTCACACTTACACCAAGTAACACAGACATCCAGTGACACCAAGTAACAAAGACATACACTGATACCCAGTCACACAGACACACATTTACACCAAGTAACAAAGACATAGACTTCCACCAAGGAACACAGACATACACTTACGTCAAGTATTTTGACATACACTGACACCCAGTAACAAAGACATCCACTGACAACAACTCAAAAACACATACACTGACACCAAGTAACAAAGATATACACTTACACCAAGTAACACAGACACACACTGACACACAGTAACAAAGACATATACTGATACCCAGTAACACAGACACAAACTTACACCAAGTAACAAAGACATACACTTACACCAAGTAACAAAGACATACACTTACACCAAGTATTTTGACATACTCTGACACCAAGTAACAAAGACATACACTGATACCCAGTAACACAGACATACACTGACACCAAGTCACAAAGACATACACTGATACCCAGTAACACAGACACACACTTACACCAAGTAACAAAGACACACACTGATACCAAGTAACAAAGACAGACAATTACACCAAGTAACAAAGACATACACTTACACCAAATGTTTTGACATACACTGACACCAAGTAACAAAGACATACACTGATACCCAGTAACACAGACACACACTGACACCCAGTAACAAAGACATACACTGATACCAAGTCACAAAGACATACACTGATACCCAGTAACACAGACACACACTGACACCAAGTAACAAAGACATACACTGACACCAAGTAACAAAGACAAACGCTTACACCAAGTAACAAAGACACACACTTACACCAAGGAACACAGACATACACTGACACCAAGTAACAAAGACATACACTTACACCAAATAATAAAGACAGACAATTACACCAAGTAACAAAGACATACACTTACACCAAGTGTTTTGACATACACTGACACCAAGTAACAAAGACATACACTGATACCCAGCAACACATACACACACTTACACCAAGTAACAAAGACATACACTGACACCAAGTCACAAAGACATACACTGATACCCAGTAACACAGACATACACTTACACCAAGTAACAAAGACATACACTGATACCCAGTAACACGGACACACACTGGGCGGCACAGTGGCGCAGTGGTTAGCACTGCAGCCTCACAGCTCCAGCGACCCGGGTTCGATTCTGGGTACTGCCTGTGCGGAGTTTGCAAGTTCTCCGGTGTCTGCGTGGGTTTCCTCCGGGTGCTCCGGTTTCTTCCCACATGCCAAAGACTTGCTGGTTGATCGGTTAATTGGCCATCATAAATTGCCCCTAGTATAGGTAGGTGGTAGGGAAATATAAAGGGACCGGTGGGGATGTTATTGGAATGTGGGATTCGTGTAGGATTAGTATAAATGGTTGGTTGATGGTCGGCACAGACTCGGTGGGCCGAAGGGCCTGTTTCAGTGCTGTATCTCTAAACTAAACTAAATACTGACACCTAGTGTCACAGACACACACTGACACCCAGTAACACAAACAAACACACACTGACAACCAGTAACACAGAGAACCACTGACACACAGTCACAAAGACATACACTGACACCAAGTAACTCCGACACACACTGACACCAAGTAACAAAGACATACACTTACACCAAATAACAAAGACAGACACTGACACCAAGTAACAAAGACAGACAATTACACCAATTAACAAAGACATACACTGATACTCAGTAACACATACACACACTTACACCAAGTAACAAAGACAGACACTGATACGAAGTTGCACAGACACACACTTACACCAAGTAACAAAGCCATCCACTGACACCCAGTGACAAAGACATACACTGATACCAAGTCACAAACACAGACACTGACACCAAGTAACAAAGACAAACTATTACACCAAGTAACAAAGACATACACTGATACCCTGTAACACAGACACACACTGTCACCCATTTAGAAGCGCACACTGACCCCCAGTAACACAGACACACACTGACCCCAGGTAACACAGACATACACTGACACCAAGTAACAAAGACATACATTGATACCCTGTATCACAGACACACAATTACACCAAGTAACAAAGACATACAATGACACCAAGTCACAAAGACACACACTGATACCCAGTAACACAGACACACACTTACACCCAGAAACAAAGACATACACTGACACCAAGTCACAAAGACATACACTGATACGCAGTAACACAGACACACACTGACACCAAGTAACAAAGACAGACAATTACACCAAGTAACACAGACACACACTGACACCAAGTCACAAAGACACACACTGACACCCAGTAAAAAAGACATACACTGACACCAAGTCACAGAGACATTCACTGATACCAAGTAACACAGACACACACTGACACCAAGTAACACAAACACACACTTACACCAAGTAACAAAGACATACAATGACACCAAGTAACAAAGACATACAAGTACACCAAGTAACAAAGACACACACTTACACCAAGTAACACAGACATACACTGACACCAAGTAACAAAGACATACACTGTTACCCAGTAACACAAACACACACTTACACCAAGTAACAATCACATACACTGATACCAAGTAACACAGACACACAATTACACCAGGTAACACATACACACACTTACACCAAGTAACAAAGAAATATACTGACACCAAGTAACACAGACATACACTGACACCATGTAACAAAGACATGCAGAGATAACCAGTAACACAGACATACACTGACACCAAGTAACAAAGACATACACTGACACCAAGTAACAAAGGCAAACACTTACACAAAGTAACACAGACATGCACTGACACCCAGTAACAAAGACATACACTGATACCCAGTAACACAGACACACACTTACACCATGTAACACAGACACACACCTACACCAAGTATCAAAGACATACACTGACACCAAGTAACAAAGACACACACTTACACCAAGTAACACAGACATAGACTGACTCCAAGTAACAAAGACATACACTGACACCAAGTAACACAGGCTTACACTGACAGCAAGTCACAAAGACACACACTGACACCAAGTAACAAAGACATACACTGATACCCATTAACACAGACACACAATTACACCAAGTAACACAGACATACACTGACACCAAGTAACAAAGACATACACTGAAACATAGTAACCAAGACATACACTGATACCCAGCAACACAGACACACACTTTCACCAAGTAACACAGACACACACTGACACCAAGTAACAAAGACATACACTGACACCCAGTAACAAAGACATACACTGACACCAAGTAACAAAGACAGACAATTAGACCAAGTAACACAGACACACACTGACACACAGTAACACACACTGATACACAGTAGCAAAGACACACACTGACTCCACGTAACAAAGACATACACTTACACCAAGTAACACAGACATATACTGACACCAAGTAACAAAGACATGCACTTACACCAAGTAACAAAGACAGACAATTACACCAAGTAACAAAGACATACACTTACACCAAGTATTTTGACATACACTGACACCAAGTCACAAAGACATACACTGATACCCAGTAACACAGACACACACTTACACCAAGTAACAAAGACAGACAATTACACCAAGTAACAAAGACATACACTTACACAAAGTAACAAAGACATACACTGACACCAAGTCACAAAGACACACAATGACCCCCAGTAACAATGACATACACTGACACCAAGTCACAAAGACATACACTTACACCAAGTAACACAGACATACACTGACACCAAGTAACAAAGACAGACAATTACACCAAGTAACACAGACACACACTGACTCCCAGTAACACAGACACAAACTGACACCAAGTCACAAAGACACACACTTACACCAAGTAACAAAGGCATACACTGACACCAAGTCACAAAGACATACACTTACACCAAGTAACACAGACATACACTGACACCAAGTAACAAAGACATACAATGACACCAAGTAACAAAGACATACAAGTACACCAAGTAACAAAGACACACACTTACACCAAGTAACACAGACATACACTGACACCAAGTAACAAAGACATACACTGTTACCCAGTAACACAGACACACACTTACACCAAGTAACAATCACATACACTGATACCAAGTAACACAGACACACAATTACACCAAGTAACACATACACACAATTACACCAAGTAACAAAGACATATACTGACACCAAGTAACACAGACATACACTGACACCATGTAACAAAGACATGCAGAGATAACCAGTAACACAGACATACACTGACACCAAGTAACAAAGACATACACTGACACCAAGTAACAAAGGCAAACACTTACACAAAGTAACACAGACATACACTGACACCCAGTAACAAAGACATACACTGATACCCAGTAACACAGACACACACTTACACCAAGTAACAAAGACACACACTTACACCAAGTATCAAAGACATAGACTGACTCCAAGTAACAAAGACATACACTTACACCAAGTAACACAGACATACACTGACAGCAAGTCACAAAGACACACACTGACACCAAGTAACAAAGACATACACTGACACCAAGTAACAAAGACAGACAATTACACCAAGTAACACAGACACACACTGACACCCAGTAACACAAACAAACACACTGACACCCAGTAACACAGACACACACTGACACCAAGTCACAAAGACACACACTTACACCAAGTAACAAAGACATACACTGACACCAAGTCACAAAGACACACACTGACACCCAGTAACAAAGACATACACTGACACCAAGTCACAAAGACATACACATACACCAAGTAACACAGACATACACTGACACCAAGTAACAAAGACAGACAATTACACCAAGTAACACAGACACACACTGACACCCAGTATCACAAACAAACACACTGACACCCAGTAAAAAAGACATACACTGACACCAAGTCACAAAGACATACACTGATACCCAGTAACACAGACACACACTGACACCAAGTAACAAAGACAGACAATTACACCAAGTAACACAGACACACACTGACACCAAGTCACAAAGACACACACTGACACCCAGTAAAACAGACACACACTTACACCAAGTAACACAAACACACACTTACACCAAGTAACAAAGACATACACTGACACCAAGTAACAAAGACATACAAGTACACCAAGTAACAAAGACACACACTTACACCAAGTAACACAGACATACACTGACACCAAGTAACAAAGACATACACTGTTACCCAGTAACACAGACAGACACTTACACCAAGTAACAATCACATACACTGATACCAAGTAACACAGACACTCACTTACACCAAGTAACACATACACACACTTACACCAAGTAACAAAGACATATACTGACACCAAGTAACACAGACATACACAGACACCATGTAACAAAGCCATGAACTGATAACCAGTAACACAGACATTCTTTTGGGCCTCCTTATCTCGAGAGACAATGGATACGCGCCTGGAGGTGGTCAGTGGTTTGTGAAGCAGCGCCTGGAGTGGCTATAAAGGCCAATTCTGGAGTGACAGGCTC
Source organism: Heterodontus francisci (assembly GCF_036365525.1). Taxonomy (NCBI): domain Eukaryota; kingdom Metazoa; phylum Chordata; class Chondrichthyes; order Heterodontiformes; family Heterodontidae; genus Heterodontus; species Heterodontus francisci. Next base: position 6,545,112 of record NC_090395.1, on the reverse strand, counting down.
TTCCACAGGTGCTGCAGAGAAATTTGTTTGTTGGGGCTGTTGCACAGTTGGCTCTCCCCTTGCGCCTCTGTCTTTTTTCCTGCCAACTACTAAGTCTCTTCGACTCGCCACAATTTAGCCCTGTCTTTATGGCTGCCCGCCAGCTCTGGCGAATGCTGGCAACTGACTCCCACGACTTGTGATCAATGTCACACGATTTCATGTCGCGTTTGCAGACGTCTTTATAACGGAGACATGGACGGCCGGTGGGTCTGATACCAGTGGCGAGCTCGCTGTACAATGTGTCTTTGGGGATCCTGCCATCTTCCATGCGGCTCACATGGCCAAGCCATCTCAAGCGCCGCTGACTCAGTAGTGTGTATAAGCTGGGGGTGTTGGCCGCTTCAAGGACTTCTGTGTTGGAGATATAGTCCTGCCACCTGATGCCAAGTATTCTCCGAAGGCAGCGAAGATGGAATGAATTGAGACGTCGCTCTTGGCTGGCATACGTTGTCCAGGCCTCGCTGCCGTAGAGCAAGGTACTGAGGACACAGGCCTGATACACTCGGACTTTTGTGTTCCGTGTCAGTGCGCCATTTTCCCACACTCTCTTGGCCAGTCTGAACATAGCAGTGGAAGCCTTACCCATGCGCTTGTTGATTTCTGCATCTAGAGACAGGTTACTGGTGATAGTTGAGCCTAGGTAGGTGAACTCTTGAACCACTTCCAGAGCGTGGTCGCCAATATTGATGGATGGAGCATTTCTGACATCCTGCCCCATGATGTTCGTTTTCTTGAGGCTGATGGTTAGGCCAAATTCATTGCAGGCAGACGCAAACCTGTCGATGAGACTCTGCAGGCATTCTTCAGTGTGAGATGTTAAAGCAGCATCGTCAGCAAAGAGGAGTTCTCTGATGAGGACTTTCCGTACTTTGGACTTCGCTCTTAGACGGGCAAGGTTGAACAACCTGCCCCCTGATCTTGTGTGGAGGAAAATTCCTTCTTCAGAGGATTTGAACGCATGTGAAAGCAGCAGGGAGAAGAAAATCCCAAAAAGTGTGGGTGCGAGAACACAGCCCTGTTTCACACCACTCAGGATAGGAAAGGGCTCTGATGAGGAGCCACCATGTTGAATTGTGCCTTTCATATTGTCATGGAATGAGGTGATGATACTTAGTAGCTTTGGTGGACATCCGATCTTTTCTAGTAGTCTGAAGAGACCACGTCTGCTGACGAGGTCAAAGGCTTTGGTGAGATCAATGAAAGCAATGTAGAGGGGCATCTGTTGTTCACGGCATTTCTCCTGTATCTGACGAAGGGAGAACAGCATGTCAATAGTCGATCTCTCTGCACGAAAGCCACACTGTGCCTCAGGGTAGACGCTCTCGGCCAGCTTCTGGAGCCTGTTCAGAGCGACTCGAGCAAAGACTTTCCCCACTATGCTGAGCAGGGAGATTCCACGGTAGTTGTTGCAGTCACCGCGGTCACCTTTGTTTTTATAGAGGGTGATGATGTTGGCATCGCGCATGTCCTGGGGTACTGCTCCCTCGTCCCAGCACAGGCATAGCAGTTCATGTAGTGCTGAGAGTATAGCAGGCTTGGCACTCTTGATTATTTCAGGGGTAATGCTGTCCTTCCCAGGGGCTTTTCCGCTGGCCAGGGAATCAATGGCATCACTGAGTTCCGATTTGGTCGGAACTTACACAGACATACACTGACAACAAGTAACAAAGACATACACTGACACCAGGTAACAAAGGCACACACTTACACAAAGTATCACAGACATACACTGACACCCAGTAACAAAGACATACACTGATACCCAGTAGCACAGACACACACGGACACCAAGTAACAAAGACATGCACTTACACCAAGTAACAAAGACATACACTGACACCAAGTCACAAACACACACTGACACCCAGTAACAAAGACATACACTGACACCAAGTAACAAAGAAATAGACTGACACCTAGTAACAAGGACATACGCTTACACAAAGTAACAAAGACACACACTGACACCAAGTAACACAGACATACACTGACACCAAGTAACAAAGACATACACTGAAACCCAGTAACCAAGACATACACTGACACCCAGTAACACACACTGATACACAGTAGCAAAGACACACACTGACTCCACGTAACAAAGACATACACTTACACCAAGTAACACAGACATATACTGACACCAAGTAACAAAGACATGCACTTACACCAAGTAACAAAGACAGACAATTACACCAAGTAACAAAGACATACACTTACACCAAGTATTTTGACATACACTGACACCAAGTCACAAAGACATACACTGATACCCAGTAACACAGACACACACTTGCACCAAGTAACATAGACAGACAATTACACCAAGTAACAAAGACATACACTTACACAAAGTAACAAAAACATACACTTACACCAAGTATTTTGACATACACTGACACCAAGTCACAAAGACATACACTGATACCCAGTAACACAGACACACACTTACACCAAGTCACAAAGACACACACTGACACCCAGTAACAAAGACATACAATGACACCAATCACAAAGACATACACTTACACCAAGTAACACAGACATACACTGACACCAAGTAACAAAGACAGACAATTACACCAAGTAACACAGACACACACTGACACCCAGTAACACAAACAAACACACTGACACCCAGTAACACAGACACACACTGACACCAAGTCACAAAGACACACACTTACACCAAGTAACAAAGACATACACTGATACCAAGTCGCAAAGACACACATTGACACCCAGTAACAAAGACATACACTGACACCAAGTCACAAAGACATACACTTGCACCAAGTAACAAAGACATATACTGACACCAAGTAACACAGACATACACAGACACCATGTAACAAAGCCATGAACTGATAACCAGTAACACAGACATTCTTTTGGGCCTCCTTATCTCGAGAGACAATGGATACGCGCCTGGAGGTGGTCAGTGGTTTGTGAAGCAGCGCCTGGAGTGGCTATAAAGGCCAATTCTGGAGTGACAGGCTCTTCCACAGGTGCTGCAGAGAAATTTGTTTGTTGGGGCTGTTGCACAGTTGGCTCTCCCCTTGCGCCTCTGTCTTTTTTCCTGCCAACTACTAAGTCTCTTCGACTCGCCACAATTTAGCCCTGTCTTTATGGCTGCCCGCCAGCTCTGGCGAATGCTGGCAACTGACTCCCACGACTTGTGATCAATGTCACACGATTTCATGTCGCGTTTGCAGACGTCTTTATAACGGAGACATGGACGGCCGGTGGGTCTGATACCAGTGGCGAGCTCGCTGTACAATGTGTCTTTGGGGATCCTGCCATCTTCCATGCGGCTCACATGGCCAAGCCATCTCAAGCGCCGCTGACTCAGTAGTGTGTATAAGCTGGGGGTGTTGGCCGCTTCAAGGACTTCTGTGTTGGAGATATAGTCCTGCCACCTGATGCCAAGTATTCTCCGAAGGCAGCGAAGATGGAATGAATTGAGACGTCGCTCTTGGCTGGCATACGTTGTCCAGGCCTCGCTGCCGTAGAGCAAGGTACTGAGGACACAGGCCTGATACACTCGGACTTTTGTGTTCCGTGTCAGTGCGCCATTTTCCCACACTCTCTTGGCCAGTCTGAACATAGCAGTGGAAGCCTTACCCATGCGCTTGTTGATTTCTGCATCTAGAGACAGGTTACTGGTGATAGTTGAGCCTAGGTAGGTGAACTCTTGAACCACTTCCAGAGCGTGGTCGCCAATATTGATGGATGGAGCATTTCTGACATCCTGCCCCATGATGTTCGTTTTCTTGAGGCTGATGGTTAGGCCAAATTCATTGCAGGCAGACGCAAACCTGTCGATGAGACTCTGCAGGCATTCTTCAGTGTGAGATGTTAAAGCAGCATCGTCAGCAAAGAGGAGTTCTCTGATGAGGACTTTCCGTACTTTGGACTTCGCTCTTAGACGGGCAAGGTTGAACAACCTGCCCCCTGATCTTGTGTGGAGGAAAATTCCTTCTTCAGAGGATTTGAACGCATGTGAAAGCAGCAGGGAGAAGAAAATCCCAAAAAGTGTGGGTGCGAGAACACAGCCCTGTTTCACACCACTCAGGATAGGAAAGGGCTCTGATGAGGAGCCACCATGTTGAATTGTGCCTTTCATATTGTCATGGAATGAGGTGATGATACTTAGTAGCTTTGGTGGACATCCGATCTTTTCTAGTAGTCTGAAGAGACCACGTCTGCTGACGAGGTCAAAGGCTTTGGTGAGATCAATGAAAGCAATGTAGAGGGGCATCTGTTGTTCACGGCATTTCTCCTGTATCTGACGAAGGGAGAACAGCATGTCAATAGTCGATCTCTCTGCACGAAAGCCACACTGTGCCTCAGGGTAGACGCTCTCGGCCAGCTTCTGGAGCCTGTTCAGAGCGACTCGAGCAAAGACTTTCCCCACTATGCTGAGCAGGGAGATTCCACGGTAGTTGTTGCAGTCACCGCGGTCACCTTTGTTTTTATAGAGGGTGATGATGTTGGCATCGCGCATGTCCTGGGGTACTGCTCCCTCGTCCCAGCACAGGCATAGCAGTTCATGTAGTGCTGAGAGTATAGCAGGCTTGGCACTCTTGATTATTTCAGGGGTAATGCTGTCCTTCCCAGGGGCTTTTCCGCTGGCTAGGGAATCAATGGCATCACTGAGTTCCGATTTGGTCGGAACTTACACAGACATACACTGACAACAAGTAACAAAGACATACACTGACACCAGGTAACAAAGGCACACACTTACACAAAGTAACACAGACATACACTGACACCCAGTAACAAAGACATACACTGATACCCAGTAGCACAGACACACACGGACACCAAGTAACAAAGACATGCACTTACACCAAGTAACAAAGACATACACTGACACCAAGTCACAAACACACACTGACACCCAGTAACAAAGACATACACTGACACCAAGTAACAAAGAAATAGACTGACACCTAGTAACAAGGACATACGCTTACACAAAGTAACAAAGACACACACTGACACCAAGTAACACAGACATACACTGACACCAAGTAACAAAGACATACACTGAAACCCAGTAACCAAGACATACACTGACACCCAGTAACACACACTGATACACAGTAGCAAAGACACACACTGACTCCACGTAACAAAGACATACACTTACACCAAGTAACACAGACATATACTGACACCAAGTAACAAAGACATGCACTTACACCAAGTAACAAAGACAGACAATTACACCAAGTAACAAAGACATACACTTACACCAAGTATTTTGACATACACTGACACCAAGTCACAAAGACATACACTGATACCCAGTAACACAGACACACACTTGCACCAAGTAACATAGACAGACAATTACACCAAGTAACAAAGACATACACTTACACAAAGTAACAAAGACATACACTTACACCAAGTATTTTGACATACACTGACACCAAGTCACAAAGACATACACTGATACCCAGTAACACAGACACACACTTACACCAAGTCACAAAGACACACACTGACACCCAGTAACAAAGACATACAATGACACCAAGTCACAAAGACATACACTTACACCAAGTAACACAGACATACACTGACACCAAGTAACAAAGACAGACAATTACACCAAGTAACACAGACACACACTGACACCCAGTAACACAAACAAACACACTGACACCCAGTAACACAGACACACACTGACACCAAGTCACAAAGACACACACTTACACCAAGTAACAAAGACATACACTGATACCAAGTCGCAAAGACACACATTGACACCCAGTAACAAAGACATACACTGACACCAAGTCACAAAGACATACACTTGCACCAAGTAACACAGACATACACTGACACCAAGTAACAAAGACAGACAATTACACCAAGTAACACAGACACACACTGACACCCAGTAACACAAACAAACACACTGACACCCAGTAAAAAAGACATACACTGACACCAAGTCACAGAGACATTCACTGATACCAAGTAACACAGACACACACTTACACCAAGTAACACAAACACACACTTACACCAAGTAACAAAGACATACACTGACACCAAGTAACAAAGACATACAAGTACACCAAGTAACAAAGACACACACTTACACCAAGTAACACAGACATACACTGACACCAAGTAACAAAGACATACACTGTTACCCAGTAACACAGACAGACACTTACACCAAGTAACAATCACATACACTGGTACCAAGTAACACAGACACTCACTTACACCAAGTAACACATACACACACTTACACCAAGTAACAAAGACATATACTGACACCAAGTAACACAGACATACACAGACACCATGTAACAAAGCCATGAACTGATAACCAGTAACACAGACATTCTTTTGGGCCTCCTTATCTCGAGAGACAATGGATACGCGCCTGGAGGTGGTCAGTGGTTTGTGAAGCAGCGCCTGGAGTGGCTATAAAGGCCAATTCTGGAGTGACAGGCTCTTCCACAGGTGCTGCAGAGAAATTTGTTTGTTGGGGCTGTTGCACAGTTGGCTCTCCCCTTGCGCCTCTGTCTTTTTTCCTGCCAACTACTAAGTCTCTTCGACTCGCCACAATTTAGCCCTGTCTTTATGGCTGCCCGCCAGCTCTGGCGAATGCTGGCAACTGACTCCCACGACTTGTGATCAATGTCACACGATTTCATGTCGCGTTTGCAGACGTCTTTATAACGGAGACATGGACGGCCGGTGGGTCTGATACCAGTGGCGAGCTCGCTGTACAATGTGTCTTTGGGGATCCTGCCATCTTCCATGCGGCTCACATGGCCAAGCCATCTCAAGCGCCGCTGACTCAGTAGTGTGTATAAGCTGGGGGTGTTGGCCGCTTCAAGGACTTCTGTGTTGGAGATATAGTCCTGCCACCTGATGCCAAGTATTCTCCGAAGGCAGCGAAGATGGAATGAATTGAGACGTCGCTCTTGGCTGGCATACGTTGTCCAGGCCTCGCTGCCGTAGAGCAAGGTACTGAGGACACAGGCCTGATACACTCGGACTTTTGTGTTCCGTGTCAGTGCGCCATTTTCCCACACTCTCTTGGCCAGTCTGAACATAGCAGTGGAAGCCTTACCCATGCGCTTGTTGATTTCTGCATCTAGAGACAGGTTACTGGTGATAGTTGAGCCTAGGTAGGTGAACTCTTGAACCACTTCCAGAGCGTGGTCGCCAATATTGATGGATGGAGCATTTCTGACATCCTGCCCCATGATGTTCGTTTTCTTGAGGCTGATGGTTAGGCCAAATTCATTGCAGGCAGACGCAAACCTGTCGATGAGACTCTGCAGGCATTCTTCAGTGTGAGATGTTAAAGCAGCATCGTCAGCAAAGAGGAGTTCTCTGATGAGGACTTTCCGTACTTTGGACTTCGCTCTTAGACGGGCAAGGTTGAACAACCTGCCCCCTGATCTTGTGTGGAGGAAAATTCCTTCTTCAGAGGATTTGAACGCATGTGAAAGCAGCAGGGAGAAGAAAATCCCAAAAAGTGTGGGTGCGAGAACACAGCCCTGTTTCACACCACTCAGGATAGGAAAGGGCTCTGATGAGGAGCCACCATGTTGAATTGTGCCTTTCATATTGTCATGGAATGAGGTGATGATACTTAGTAGCTTTGGTGGACATCCGATCTTTTCTAGTAGTCTGAAGAGACCACGTCTGCTGACGAGGTCAAAGGCTTTGGTGAGATCAATGAAAGCAATGTAGAGGGGCATCTGTTGTTCACGGCATTTCTCCTGTATCTGACGAAGGGAGAACAGCATGTCAATAGTCGATCTCTCTGCACGAAAGCCACACTGTGCCTCAGGGTAGACGCTCTCGGCCAGCTTCTGGAGCCTGTTCAGAGCGACTCGAGCAAAGACTTTCCCCACTATGCTGAGCAGGGAGATTCCACGGTAGTTGTTGCAGTCACCGCGGTCACCTTTGTTTTTATAGAGGGTGATGATGTTGGCATCGCGCATGTCCTGGGGTACTGCTCCCTCGTCCCAGCACAGGCATAGCAGTTCATGTAGTGCTGAGAGTATAGCAGGCTTGGCACTCTTGATTATTTCAGGGGTAATGCTGTCCTTCCCAGGGGCTTTTCCGCTGGCTAGGGAATCAATGGCATCACTGAGTTCCGATTTGGTCGGAACTTACACAGACATACACTGACAACAAGTAACAAAGACATACACTGACACCAGGTAACAAAGGCACACACTTACACAAAGTAACACAGACATACACTGACACCCAGTAACAAAGACATACACTGATACCCAGTAGCACAGACACACACGGACACCAAGTAACAAAGACATGCACTTACACCAAGTAACAAAGACATACACTGACACCAAGTCACAAACACACACTGACACCCAGTAACAAAGACATACACTGACACCAAGTAACAAAGAAATAGACTGACACCTAGTAACAAGGACATACGCTTACACAAAGTAACAAAGACACACACTGACACCAAGTAACACAGACATACACTGACACCAAGTAACAAAGACATACACTGAAACCCAGTAACCAAGACATACACTGACACCCAGTAACACACACTGATACACAGTAGCAAAGACACACACTGACTCCACGTAACAAAGACATACACTTACACCAAGTAACACAGACATATACTGACACCAAGTAACAAAGACATGCACTTACACCAAGTAACAAAGACAGACAATTACACCAAGTAACAAAGACATACACTTACACCAAGTATTTTGACATACACTGACACCAAGTCACAAAGACATACACTGATACCCAGTAACACAGACACACACTTGCACCAAGTAACATAGACAGACAATTACACCAAGTAACAAAGACATACACTTACACAAAGTAACAAAGACATACACTTACACCAAGTATTTTGACATACACTGACACCAAGTCACAAAGACATACACTGATACCCAGTAACACAGACACACACTTACACCAAGTCACAAAGACACACACTGACACCCAGTAACAAAGACATACAATGACACCAAGTCACAAATACATACACTTACACCAAGTAACACAGACATACACTGACACCAAGTAACAAAGACAGACAATTACACCAAGTAACACAGACACACACTGACACCCAGTAACACAAACAAACACACTGACACCCAGTAACACAGACACACACTGACACCAAGTCACAAAGACACACACTTACACCAAGTAACAAAGACATACACTGATACCAAGTCGCAAAGACACACATTGACACCCAGTAACAAAGACATACACTGACACCAAGTCACAAAGACATACACTTGCACCAAGTAACACAGACATACACTGACACCAAGTAACAAAGACAGACAATTACACCAAGTAACACAGACACACACTGACACCCAGTAACACAAACAAACACACTGACACCCAGTAAAAAAGACATACACTGACACCAAGTCACAGAGACATTCACTGATACCAAGTAACACAGACACACACTTACACCAAGTAACACAAACACACACTTACACCAAGTAACAAAGACATACACTGACACCAAGTAACAAAGACATACAAGTACACCAAGTAACAAAGACACACACTTACACCAAGTAACACAGACATACACTGACACCAAGTAACAAAGACATACACTGTTACCCAGTAACACAGACAGACACTTACACCAAGTAACAATCACATACACTGATACCAAGTAACACAGACACTCACTTACACCAAGTAACAAAGACATACAAGTACACCAAGTAACAAAGACACACACTTACACCAAGTAACACAGACATACACTGACACCAAGTAACAAAGACATACACTGTTACCCAGTAACACAGACAGACACTTACACCAAGTAACAAAGACATATACTGACACCAAGTAACACAGACATACACTGACACCATGTAACAAAGACATGCACTGATAACCAGTAACACAGACATACACTGACACCAAGTAACAAAGACATACACTGACACCAGGTAACAAAGGCACACACTTACACAAAGTAACACAGACATACACTGACACCCAGTAACAAAGACATACACTGATACCCAGTAACACAGACACACAGTTACACCAAGTAACACAGACATACACTTACACCAAGTAACAAAGACATACACTGACACCAAGTAACAAGGACATACACTTACACAAAGTAACAAAGACATACACTGAAACCCAGTAACCAAGACATACACTGACACCCAGTAACACAGACACACACGGACACAAAGTAACAAAGACACACACTTACACCAAGTAACATAGACACACACCGACACCCAGTAACACAAACAAACACACTGACACCAAGTGACGCAGACATACACTGACACCAAGTAACAATGACATACACTGACACCAAGTAGCACAGACACACACTTACACCAAGTAACACAAACACACACTTATCACAAGTAACAAAGACATACACTGACACCAAGTAACAAAGACACACACTTACACCAAGTAACACTGACATAGACTGACACCAAGTAACAAGGACATACACTTACAAAAAGTAACAAAGACATACACTGAAACCAAGTAACCAAGACATACACTGACACCCAGTAACACAGACACACACGGACACAAGGTAACAAAGACACACACTTACACCAAGTAACATAGACACACACCGACACCCAGTAACACAAACAAACACACTGACACCAAGTGACGCAGACATACACTGACACCAAGTAACAAAGACATACACTGACACCAAGTAGCACAGACACACACTTACACCAAGTAACACAAACACACACTTATCACAAGTAACAAAGACATACACTGACACCAAGTAACAAAGACACACACTTACACCAAGTAACACAGACATAGACTGACACCAAGTGACAAAGACATACACTTACACCAAGTAACACAGACATACACTGACACCAAGTAACAAAGACAGACACTGACACCAAGTAACAAAGACAAACAATTACACCAAGTAACAAAGACCTGCACTTACACCAAGTATTTTGACATACACTGACACCAAGTCACAAAGACATACACTGATACCCAGTAACACAGACACACACTTACACCAAGTAACAAAGACAGACAATTACACCAAGTAACAAAGACATACACTTACACAAAGTAACAAAGACATACACTGACACCAAGTCACAAAGACACACACTGACACCCAGTAACAAAGACATACACTGACACCAAGTCACAAAGACATACACTTACACCAAGTAACACAGCCATACACTGACACCAAGTAACAAAGACAGACAATTACACCAAGTAACACAGACACACACTGACACCCAGTAACAGAAACAAACTCACTGACACCCAGTAACACAGACACACACTGACACCAAGTCACAAAGACACACACTTACACCAAGTAACAAAGACATACACTGACACCAAGTCACAAAGACATACACTTACACCAAGTAACACTGACATACACTGACACCAAGTAACAAAGCCAGACAATTAAACCAAGTAACACAGACACACACTGACATCCAGTTACACAAATAAACACACTGACACCCAGTAAAAAAGACATACACTGACACCAAGTCACAGAGACATTCACTGATACCAAGTAACACAGACACACACTTACACCAAGTAACACAAACACACACTTACACCAAGTAACAAAGACATACACTGACACCAAGTAACAAAGACATACAAGTACACCAAGTAACAAAGACACACACTTACACCAAGTAACACAGACATACACTGACACCAAGTAACAAGGACATACACTGTTACCCAGTAACACAGACACACACTTACACCAAGTAACAATCACATACACTGATACCAAGTAACACAGACACACACTTACACCAAGTAACACATACACACACTTACACCAAGTAACAAAGACATACACTGACACCATGTAACAAAGACATGCACTGATAACCAGTAACACAGACATACACTGACACCAAATAACAAAGACATGCACTGACACCAAGTAACAAAGGCACACACTTACACAAAGTAACACAGACATACACTGACACCCAGTAACAAAGACATACACTGATACCCAGTAACACAGACACACACTTACACCAAGTAACACAGACATACACTTACACCAAGTGACAAAGACATACACTGACACCAAGTCACAAACACACAGTGACATCCAGTAACAAAGACATACACTGACACCAAGTAACAAAGAAATAGACTGACACCTAGTAACAAGGACATGCGCTTACACAAAGTAACAAAGACACACACTGACACCAAGTAACACAGACATACACTGACACCAAGTAACAAAGACATACACTGAAACCCAGTAACCAAGACATACACTGACACCCAGTAACACAGACACACACGGACACCAAGTAGCAAAGACACACGCTTACACCAAGTAACATAGACACACACCGACACCCAGTAACACAAACAAACACACTGACACCAAGTGACGCAGACATACACTGACACCAAGTAACAAAGACATACACTGACACCAAGTAACACAGACACACACTTACACCAAGTAACACAAACACACACTTATCACAAGTAACAAAGACATACACTGACACCAAGTAACAAAGACACACACTTACACCAAGTAACACAGACATAGACTGACACCAAGTGACAAAGACATACACTTACACCAAGTAACACAGACATACACTTACACCAAGTGTCAAAGACAGACACTGACACCAAGTAACAAAGAGATAAACTTACACCAAGTAACAAAGACAGACAATTACACCAAGTAACAAAGACATACACTTACACCAAGTATTTTGACATACACTTACACCAAGAAACAAAGACATACACTGACACCCAGTAACAAAGACATACAATGACACCAAGTCACAAACACATACACTGACACCAAGTAACAAAGACAGACAATTACACCAAGTAACACAGACACACACTGACACCCAGTAACACAAAAAAACTCACTGACACCCAGTAACACAGACACACACTGACAACAAGTCACAAAGACACACACTTACACCAAGTAACAAAGACATACACTGACACCAAGTCACAAAGACATACACTTACACCAAGTAACACAGACATACACTGACACCAAGTAACAAAGACAGACAATTACACCAAGTAACACAGACACACACTGACACCCAGTTACACAAATAAACACACTGACACCCAGTAAAAAAGACATACACTGACACCAAGTCACAGAGACATTCACTGATACCAAGTAACACAGATACACACTTACAACAAGTAACAAAGACATACACTGACACCAAGTAACAAGGACATACAAGTACACCAGGTAACAAAGACACACACATACACCCAGTAACACAGACATACACTGACACCAAGTAACAAAGACATACACTGTTACCCAGTAACACAGACACACACTTACACCAAGTAACAATCACATACACTGATACCAAGTAACACAGACACACACTTACACCCAGTAACACAGACATACACTGACACCAAGTAACAAAGACATACAATGTTACCCAGTAACACAGACACACACTTACACCAAGTAACAATCACATACACTGATACCAAGTAACACATACACACACTTACACCAAGTAACAAAGACATACACTGACACCATGTAACAAAGACATGCACTGATAACCAGTAACACAGACATACACTGACACCAAATAACACAGACATAGACTGACACCAACTGACAAAGACATACACTTACACCAAGTAACACAGACATACACTTACACCAAGTGTCAAAGACAGACACTGACACCAAGTAACAAAGAGATAAACTTACACCAAGTAACAAAGACAGACAATTACACCAAGTAACAAAGACATACACTTACACCAAGTATTTTGACATACACTTACACCAAGAAACAAAGACATACACTGACACCCAGTAACAAAGACATACAATGACACCAAGTCACAAACACATACACTGACACCAAGTAACAAAGACATACACTGATACCCATTAACACAGACACAATCTGACACCCAGTAACACAGACACACACGACCCCCAGTAACACAGACATACACTGATACCCAGTAACAAAGACATACACTGATACCCAGTAACACAGACACACACTTACACCAAGTAACAAAGACAGACAATTACACCAAGTAACAAAGACATACACTTACACAAAGTAACAAAGACATACACTGACACCAAGTAACAAAGACATACACTGATACCCAGTAACACAGACACACACTTACACCAAGTAACAAAGACAGACAATTACACCAAGTAACAAAGACATACACTTACACAAAGTAACAAAGACATACACTGACACCAAGTCACAAAGACACACACTGACACCCAGTAACAAAGACATACACTGACACCAAGTCACAAAGACATACACTTACACCAAGTAACACAGCCATACACTGACACCAAGTAACAAAGACAGACAATTACACAAGTAACACAGACACACACTGACACCCAGGAACACAAACAAACTCACTGACACCCAGTAACACAGACACACACTGACACCAAGTCACAAAGACACACACTTACACCAAGTAACAAAGACATACACTGACACCAAGTCACAAAGACAGACACTTACACCAAGTAACACAGACATACACTGACACCAAGTAACAAAGACAGACAATTAAACCAAGTAACACAGACACACACTGACACCCAGTTACACAAATAAACACACTGACACCCAGTAAAAAAGACATACACTGACACCAAGTCACAGAGACATTCACTGATACCAAGTAACACAGACACACACTTACACCAAGTAACACAAACACACACTTACACCAAGTAACAAAGACATACACTGACACCAAGTAACAAGGACATACAAGTACACCAAGTAACAAAGACACACACTTACACCAAGTAACACAGACATACACTGACGCCAAGTAACAAAGACATACGCTGTTACCCAGTAACACAGACACACACTTACACCAAGTAACAATCACATACACTGATACCAAGTAACACAGACACACACTTACACCAAGTAACACATACACACACTTACACCAAGTAACAAAGACATACACTGACACCATGTAACAAAGACATGCACTGATAACCAGTAACACAGACATACACTGACACCAAATAACACAGACATAGACTGACACCAACTGACAAAGACATACACTTACACCAAGTAACACAGACATACACTGACACCCAGGAACACTGGCACACACTGACACCAAGTAACAAAGACATACACTTACACCAAGTAACAAAGACATACACTGACACCCAGGAACACTGGCACACACTGACACCAAGTAACAAAGGCACGCACTTACACGAAGTAACAAAGACATACACTGACACGAAGTAATAAAGACACACACTTACACCCAGTAACAAAGACATACACTGACACCAAGTAACAAAGACATACACTGACACCAAGTCACAAAGACACACACTGACACCCAGTAACAAAGACATACACTGACACCAAGTTACAAAGACATACACTGATACCCAGGAACACAGACACACACTTTCAACAAGTAACACAGACACACACTGACACCAAGTAACAATGACATACACGGACACCAAGTAACAAAGACACACACCTACACCAAGTAACATAGACACACACTGACACCCAGTAACACAAACAAACACACTGACACCCAGTAACAAAGACATACACTGACACCAAGTAACACAGGCACTCACTGGGCGGCACAGTGGCGCAGTGGTTAGCACTGCAGCCTCACAGCTCCAGCGACCCGGGTTCGATTCTGGGTACTGCCTGTGCGGAGTTTGCAAGTTCTCCCTGTGTCTGCGTGGGTTTCCTCCCACATGCCAAAGACTTGCAGGTTGATATGTTAATTGGCCATCATAAATTGCCCCTAGTATAGTTAGGTGGTAGGGAAATATAAAGGGACCGGTGGTGATGTTATTGGAATGTGGGATTCGTGTAGGATTAGTATAAATGGTTGGTTGATGGTCGGCACAGACTCGGTGGGCCGAAGGGACTGTTTCAGTGCTGTATCTCTAAACTAAACTAAATACTGACACCTAGTGACACAGACACACACTGACACCCAGTAACACAAACAAACACACACTGACAACCAGTAACACAGAGAACCACTGATACACAGTAACAAAGACATACACTGACACCAAGTAACTCAGACACACACTGACACCAAGTAATAAAGACATACACTGACACCAAGTAACAAAGACACATACTTACACCAAGTAACACAGACATATACTGACACCAAGAAACAAAGACATACACTGACACCAAGTAACAAATACATGCACTTACACCAAGTAACAAAGACAGACAACTACACCAAGTATTTTGACATACACTGACACCAAGTAAAAAAGACATACACTGATACCCAGTAACACAGACACACACTGACACCCAGTAACAAAGACATACACTTGCACCAAGCAACACAGACATACACTGACACCAAGTAACAAAGACATAAACTTTCACCAAGTAACAAAGACAGACAATTACACCAAGTAACAAAGACATACACTTACACCAAGTATTTTGACATACACTTACACCAAGTAACAAAGACATACACTGACACCCAGTAACAAAGACATACAATGACACCAAGTCACAAACACATACACTGACACCAAGTAACAAAGACATACACTTACACCAAGTAACAAAGACATACACTGATACCCAGTTACACAGACACACTCTGACAACAAGTTAGAAACACACACTGACCCCCAGTAACACAGACACACACTGACCCCCAGTAACACAGACATACAATGATACCCAGTAACACAGACAGACAATTACACCAAGTATCAAAGACATACACTGACACCAAGTAACAAAGACATACACTGATGCCCAGTAACACAGACGCACACTTACACCAAGTAACAAAGACATACACTTACACCAAGTAACACAGACATACACTTACACCAAGCATTTTGACATACACTTATACCAAGCATCAAAGAAATACAGTGACAACCAGTAACAATGACATCCACTGACACCAAGTCACAAACACATACAATGACACCAAGTAACAAAGACATACACTTACACCAAGTAACAAAGACATACACTGACACCCAGGAACAGTGGGACACACTGACACCAAGTAACAAAGGCACGCACTTTCACGAAGTAACAAAGACATACACTGACACGAAGTAACAAAGACACACACTTACACCAAGTAACAAAGACATACACTGACACCAAGTAACAAAGACATACACTTACACCAAGTATTTTGACAAACACTGACACCAAGTAACAAAGACATACAGTGACAACCAGTAACAAAGACATCCACTGACAGCAAGTCACAAACACATACAATGACACCAAGTAACAAAGACATACACTGACACCCAGGAACACTGGCACACACTGACACCAAGTAACAAAGGCAAGCACTTACACGAAGTAACAAAGACATACACTGACACGAAGTAACAAAGACACACACTTACACCCAGTGACACCAGCAAACACACTGACACCCAGTAACAAAGACATACACTGACACCAAGTAACAAAGACATACACTGAAACCAAGTCACAAAGACACACACTGACACCCTGTAACAAAGACGTACACTGACACCAAGTCACAAAGACATACACTGATACCCAGTAACACAGACACACACTTTCACCAAGTAACACAGACACACACTGACACCAAGTAACAAAGACATACACTGACACCCAGTAACACAGACATACACGGACACCAAGTAACAAAGACACACACCTACACCAAGTAACATAGACACACACTGACACCCAGTAACAAAGACATACACTGACACCAAGTAACACAGACACACACTGGGCGGCACAGTGGCGCAGTGGTTAGCACTGCAGCCTCACAGCTCCAGCGTCCCGGGTTCGATTCTGGGTACTGCCTGTGCGGCGTTTGCAAGTTCTCCCTGTGTCTTCGTGGGTTTCCTCCGGGTGCTCCGGTTTCCTCCCACATGCCAAATACTTGCAGGTTGATAGGTTAATTGGCCATCATAAAGGGACCGGTGGGGATGTTATTGGAATGTGGGATTCGTGTAGGATTAGTATAAATGGTTGGTTGATGGTCGGCACAGTCTCGGTGGGCCGAAGGGCCTGTTTCAGTGCTGTATCTCTAAACTAAACTAAATACTGACACCTAGTGTCACAGACACACACTGACACCCAGTAACACAAACAAACAAACACTGACAACCAGTGACACAGAGAACCACTGATACACAGAAACAAAGACATACACTGCCACCAAGTAACTCAGACACACACTGACACCAAGTAACAAAGACATACACTTAAACCAAGTAACAAAGACACATACTTACACCAAGTAACACAGACAGATACTGACACCAAGTAACAAAGACATACACTGACACCAAGTCACAAACACATACACTGACACCAAGTAACAAAGACACATACTTACACCAAGTTACACAGACATATACTGACACCAAGTAACAAAGACATGCGCTTACACCAAGTAACAAAGACAGACAATTACACCTAGCAACAAAGACATACACTGACACCAAGTATTTTGACATACACTGACACAAAGTAAAAAAGACATACACTGATGCCCAGTAACACAGACGCACACTTACACCAAGTAACAAAGACATACACTGACACCCAGAAACAAAGACACACACTTACACCAAGTAACAAATACAGACAATTACACCAAGTAACAAAGACATACACTGACACCCAGTAACAAAGACATACACTGACACCAAGTCACAAAGACATCCAATGATACCCAGGAACACAGACACACACTGACACCCAGTAACAAAGACATACACTGATACCAAGTCACAAAGACATACACTGATACCCATTAACACAGACACACACTGACACCCAGTAACAAAGACATACACTGATACCGAGTCACAAAGACATACACTGATACCCAGTAACACAGACACACACTGACACCAAGTAACAAAGACATACACTGATACCAAGTCACAAAGACATACACTGATACCCAGTAACACAGACACACACTTACTACAATTAGCAAAGACATACACTGACACCAACTCATAAAGACACACACTGACACCCAGTAACAAAGAAATACACTGACACCAAGTTACAATGACATACCCCGATACCCGGTAACACAGACACACACTTACACCCAGTAACAAAGACATACACTGACACCCAGTAACACAGACACACACTGACACCCAGTAACAAAGGCATACACTTACACCAAGTAACACAGACATACACTGACACCAAGTAACAAAGTCATACTCTGATACCCAGTAACACAGGCATACACTGGACGGGGGCACATTGGCGCCGTGGTTAGCACCGCAGCCTCACAGCTCCAGGGACCCGGGTTCGATTCTGGGTACTGCCTGTGCGGAGTTTGCAAGTTCTCCCTGTGTCTGCGTGGGTTTCCTCCCACATGCCAAAGACTTGCAGGTTTATCGGTTAATTGGCCATCATAGATTGCCCCTAGTATAGGTAGGTGGCAGTGAAATATATAGGGACAGGTAGGGATGTGATAGGAATACGGGAATAAAAGCAAAATACTGCGGATGCTGGAAATCTGAAACAAAAACAAGAAATGCCGGATTCACTCAGCAGGTTTGGCAGCATCTGTGGAAAGAGAAGCAGAGTTAACGTTTCGGGTCAGTGACCCTTCTTCGGAACTGACAAATATTAGAAAAGTCACAGATGATAAACAAGTGAGGTGGGGGTTGGGCAAGAGATAACAAAGGAGAAGGTGCAGATTGGACCAGGCCACATAGCTGACCAAAAGGTCACGGAGCAAAGGCAAACAATATTTTAATGGTGTGTTGAAAGACAAAGCATTAGACCAGATTCGGTGTGAATATACTGAATATTGAACATCAGCAAGTGCAAACCTGAAGAAGAACAACCTGAAAAAAACAGTGGGTAAGCAAACTGAACAAACTAAGATGAAATGAAGTAAATGCAATAAAAGATTGTAAAAAATGTAAAAAGGAATGCAAAAAAAAGGAAGAAAAAATGACTAAAAATGAAAGTAAAGTGGCGGGCTGTCATGCTCTGAAATTATTGAACTCAATGTTCAGTCCGGCAGGCTGTAGTGTGCCTAATCGGTAGATGAGATGCTGTTCCTCGAGCTTGCGTTGATGTTCACTGGAACACTGCAGCAATCCCAGGACAGAGATGTGAGCATGAGAGCAGGGGGGAGTGTTGAAATGGCAAGCAACCGGAAGTGCAGGGTCCTGCTTGCGGACTGAGCGGAGATGTTCCGCAAAGCGGTCACCCAGTCTGCGCTTGGTCTGCCCAATGTAGAGGAGACCACACTGAGAGCAGCGAATGCAGTATACGACATTGAAACAAGTACAAGTAAATCGCTGCTTCACCTGAAAGGAGTGTTTGGGGCCTGGGATAGTGAGGAGAGAGGAGGTAAATGGGCAGGTATTACACCTCCTGCGATTGCAAGGGAAGGTGCCCTGGGACGGGGACGAGGTGGTGGGGGTAATGGAGGAGTGGACCAGGGTGTCGCGGAGGGAAGGATCCCTTCGGAATGCTGACAGGGGAAGGGAGGGGAAGATGCGACTGTTAGTGGCATCACGCTGGAGGTGGCGAAAATGGCGGAGGATGATCCTTTGGATATGTAGGCTGGAGGGATGAAAAGTGAGGACAAGGGGAACCCTGTCACGATTCTGGGAGGGAGGGGAAGGGGTGAGCGTAGAGATGCGGGGAATGGATCGGACACGGCTGAGGGCCCTGTCAACCATAGTGGGGGGAAATCCTCGGTTGAGGAAAAAGGAGGTCATATCAGAAGCACCGTCATCGAAGGTAGTATCATCAGAGCAGATGCGTCGGAGACGGAGAAACTGGGAAAAATGGAATGGAGTCCTTTCAGGAGGTAGGGTGTGAAGAAGTGTAGTCGAGATAGCTGTGGGAGTCAGTGGGCTTATAATGGATATTGGTAGACAACCTATCCCCAGAGATGGAGACAGAGAAGTCGAGGAAGGGAAGGGAAGTGTCAGAGATGGACCATGTAAAGGTGAGAGAAGGGTGGAAATTGGAAGCAAAGTTGTTGATAGGAATACGGGATTAGTGTAGGATTAGTATAAATGGGTGGTTGATGGTCGGCACAGACTCGGTGGGCCGAAGGTCCTGTTTCAGTGCTGTATCTCTAAACTAAACTAAATACTGACACCTCGTGTCACAGACACACACTGACACCAGTAACACACACTGATACACAGTAACAAAGACATACACTGACACAAAGTCACAAAGACACACACTTACATCAAGTAACACAGACATACACTGACACCAAGTAACAAAGACATACACTTACACCAAGTAACAAAGACACACACTTACACCAAGTAACACAGACATACACTGACACCAGGTAACAAAGACATACACTTACACCAAGTAACAAAGACATACACTCACACCAAGTAACAAAGACATATACTTACACCAAGTATTTTGACATTCACTTACACCAAGTAACAAAGACATACACTGAAACCCAGTAACAAAGACATACACTGACACCAAGTCACAAACACATACACTGACACCAAGTAACAAAGACATACACTTACACCAAGTAACAAAGACATACACTGATACCCAGTAACACAGACACACACTGAGACCCAGTTAGAAACACACACTGACCCCCTGTAACACAGACACACACTGACCCCCAGTAACACAGACATACACTGACACCCAGTAACACAGACACACACTTACACCAAGTAACAAAGACATACACTGACACCAAGTAACAAAGACATACACTGAAACCCAGTAACAAAGACATAAACTGACACCAAGTCACAAACGCATACACTGACACCAAGTAACAAAGACATACACTTACACCAAGTAACAAAGACATACACTGATACCCAGTAACACAGACACACACTGAGACCCAGTTAGAAACACACACTGACCCCCTGTAACACAGACACACACTGACACCAAGTAACAAAGACAGACACTGAAAGCCAGTAACACAGACACACACTTACACCAAGTAACAAAGACATACACTTACACCAAGTAACACAGACATACACTTACACCAAGTATTTTGACATACACTTACACCAAGTAACAAAGACATACACTGACACCCAGTTACACAGACACACACTTACACCAAGTAACAAAGACAGACACTGATACCCAGTAACACAGACACACACTTACACCAAGTAACAAAGACATACACTTACACCAAGTAACACAGACATACACTTACACCAAGTATTTTGACATACACTTACACCAAGTAACAAAGACATACACTGACACCCAGTAACAAAGACATACACTGACAACAAGTCACAAACACATACACTGACACCAAGTAACAAAGACATACACTTACACCAAGTAACAAAGACATGCACTGATACCCAGTAACACAGACACACACTGACACTCAGTAACACAGCCATGCACTGATACCCAGTAACACAGACACACACTTACAACAATTAGCAAAGACATACACTGACACCAACTCATAAAGACACACACTTACACCCAGTAACAAAGAAATACACTGACACCAAGTCACAATGACATCCCCTGATACCCGGTAACACAGACACACACTTACACCAAGTAACACAGACATACACTGACACCAAGTAACAAAGACATACACTGATACCCAGTAACACAGACACACACTTACACCAAGTAACAAAGACACACTGATAGCCAGTAACACAGACACACACTTACACCAAGTAACAAAGACATACACTGACACCCAGTAACAAAGACATACACTGACACCCAGTAACACAGACACACACTGACACCCAGTAACAAAGACAGACACTGATACCCAGTAACACAGACACACACTTACACCCAGTAACAAAGACATACACTTACACCAAGTAACACAGACATACACTTACACCAAGTATTTTGACATACACCTACACCAAGTAACAAAGACACACACTTACACCAATAGCACAGACATACACTGACACCAAGTAACACAGACATATACTGACACCAAGTAACAAAGACATACACTTGCACCAAGTATTTTGACATACACTTACACCAAGTAACAAAGACATACACTGACACCCAGTAACAAAGACATACACTGACAACAAGTCACAAACACATACGCTGACACCAAGTAACAAAGACATACACTGACACCCAGTAACACAGACACACACGGACACCAAGTAACAAAGACATACACTGACAGCAAGTATTTTGACATACACTTACACCAAGTAACAAAGACATACGCTGACACCAAGTCACAAAGACACACACTGACACCCAGTCACAAAGACATACACTGATACCCAGTAACACAAGCACACACTTGCACCAAGTAACAAAGACATACACTGACTCCCAGTAACAAAGACATACACTGACACCCAGTAACACAGACACAAACGGACACCAAGTAACAAAGACACAGACTTGCACCAAGTAACACAGACACACACTGACACCAAGTAACAAAGACATATACTGAAACCCAGTAACACGGACACACACTGGGCGGCACAGTGGCGCAGTGGTTAGCACTGCAGCCTCACAGCTCCAGGGACCCGGGTTCGATTCTGGGTACTGCCTGTGCGGAGTTTGCAAGTTCTCCCTGTGTCTGCGTGGGTTTCCTCCGGGTGCTCCGGTTTCCTCCCACATGCCAAAGACTTGCAGTTTGGTAGGTTAATTGGCCATTATAAATAGCCCCTAGTATAGGTAGGTGGTAGGGAAATATATCGGGACAGGTGGGTATGTGATAGGAATACGGGTTTAGTGTAGGATTCGTATAAATGGTTGGTTGATGGTCGGCACAGACCCGGGGCGCCGAAGGGCCTGTTAAAGTGCTGCATCTCAAAACTAAACTAAATACTGACACCTATTGTCACAGATACACACTGACACCCAGTAACACAAACAAACACACACTGACACAGAGAAACACTGATACACAGTGACAAAGAAATACACTGACACCAAGTAACAAAGACACACACTAACACCCAGTAACAAAGACAGACACTGACACCAAGTCACAAAGTCATACACTTACACGAAGTAACAAAAACAGACAATTACACCAAGTAACAAAGACATGCTCTTACACCAAGCAACACAGACATACACTGACACCCAGTAAAACAGACACACACTTACACCAAGTAACAAAGACATACACTGACACCAAGCAACACAGACACACACTTACACCAAGTAACAAAGACATACACTGACAGCAAGTATTTTGACATACACTTACACCAAGTAACAAAGACATACGCTGACACCAAGTCACAAAGACACACACTGACACCCAGTCACAAAGACATACACTGATACCCAGTAACACAAGCACACACTTACACCAAGTAACACAGACAGACACTGACACCCAGTAACACAGACACACACTTGCACCAAGTAACAAAGACATACACTGACTCCCAGTAACAAAGACATACACTGACACCCAGTAACACAGACACAAACGGACACCAAGTAACAAAGACACACACTTACACCAAGTAACACAGACACACACTTACACCAAGTATTTTGACTTACACTGACACCAAGTAACAAAGACATACACTGATACCCAGTAACACAGACACACACTTACACAAAGTAACAAAGACAAACACTGACACCAAGTCACAAAGACACACAGTGACACCCAGTAACAAAGACAGACACTGACACCAAGTAACAAAGACATACACTGACACCCAGTAACACAGACACACACTTACACCAAGTAACAAAGACATACACTGACACCAAGTCACAAAGACACACACTGACACCCAGTAACAAAGACATACACTGACACCAAGTCACAAAGACATACACTGACACCCAGTAACACAGACATTCACTTACACCAAGTAGCACAGACATACACTGACACCAAGTAACAAAGACATACACTGACACCCAGTAACACAGACACACACTTGCACCAAGTAACAAAGACATACACTGACACCAAGTCACAAAGACATACACTGATACCCAGTAACACAGACATTCACTTACACCAAGTAGCACAGACATACACTGACACCAAGTCACAAAGACACACACTGACACCCATTCACAAAGACATACACTGACACCAAGTCACAAAGACATACACTGATACCCAGTAACACAGACACACACTTACACCAAGTAACAAAGACATACACTGACACCAAGTCACAAAGACACACACTTACACCCAGTAACACAGACATACACTGACACCAAGTCACAAAGACATACACTGACACCCAGTAACACAGACACACACTTACACCAAGTAACAAAGACATACACTGACACCAAGTCACAAAGACATAGACTGATACCCAGTAACACAGACACACACTGACACCCAGTAACAAAGACAGACACTGATACCCAGTAACACAGACACACACTTACACCCAGTAACAAAGACATACACTTACACCAAGTAACACAGACATACACTTACACCAAGTATTTTGACATACACCTACACCAAGTAACAAAGACACACACTTACACCAATAGCACAGACATACACTGACACCAAGTAACAAAGACATATACTGACACCAAGTAACAAAGACATACACTTGCACCAAGTATTTTGACATACACTTACACCAAGTAACAAAGACATACACTGACACCCAGTAACAAAGACATACACTGACAACAAGTCACAAACACATACGCTGACACCAAGTAACAAAGACATACACTGACACCCAGTAACACAGACACACACGGACACCAAGTAACAAAGACATACACTGACAGCAAGTATTTTGACATACACTTACACCAAGTAACAAAGACATACGCTGACACCAAGTCACAAAGACACACACTGACACCCATTCACAAAGACATACACTGACACCAAGTCACAAAGACTTACACTGATACCCAGTAACACAGACACACACTTACACCAAGTAACAAAGACATACACTGACACCAAGTCACAAAGACACACACTTACACCCAGTAACACAGACATACACTGACACCAAGTCACAAAGACATACACTGACACCCAGTAACACAGACACACACTTACACCAAGTAACAAAGACATACACTGACACCAAGTAACAAAGACATACACTTACACCAAGTATTTTGACTTACACTGACACCAAGTAACAAAGACATACACTGATACCCAGTAACACAGACACACACTTACACAAAGTAACAAAGACAAACACTGACACCAAGTCACAAAGACACACAGTGACACCCAGTAACAAAGACAGACACTGACACCAAGTAACAAAGACATACACTGACACCCAGTAACACAGACACACACTTACACCAAGTAACAAAGACATACACTGACACCAAGTCACAAAGACACACACTGACACCCAGTAACAAAGACATACACTGACACCAAGTCACAAAGACATACACTGACACCCAGTAACACAGACATTCACTTACACCAAGTAGCACAGACATACACTGACACCAAGTAACAAAGACATACACTGACACCCAGTAACACAGACACACACTTGCACCAAGTAACAAAGACATACACTGACACCAAGTCACAAAGACATACACTGATACCCAGTAACAGAGACATTCACTTACACCAAGTAGCACAGACATACACTGACACCAAGTCACAAAGACACACACTGACACCCATTCACAAAGACATACACTGACACCAAGTCACAAAGACATACACTGATACCCAGTAACACAGACACACACTTACACCAAGTAACAAAGACATACACTGACACCAAGTCACAAAGACACACACTTACACCCAGTAACACAGACATACACTGACACCAAGTCACAAAGACATACACTGACACCCAGTAACACAGACACACACTTACACCAAGTAACAAAGACATACACTGACACCAAGTCACAAAGACATAGACTGATACCCAGTAACGCAGACACTCACTGGGTGTGGGGGGTGGGGTGGGGGGCACATTGGCGCAGTGGTTAGCACCGCAGCCTCACAGCTCCAGGGACCCGGGTTCGATTCTGGGTACTGCCTGTGCGGAGTTTGCAAGTTCTCCCTGTGTCTGCGTGGGTTTCCTCCGGGTGCTCCGGCTTCCTGCCACATGCCAAAGACTTGCAGGATGATAGGTTAATTGGCCATCATAAATTGCCCCTAGTATAGGTAGGTGGTAGGGAAATATATCGGGACAGGTGGGGATGTGATAGGAATACGGGTTTAGTGTAGGATTAGTATAAATGGTTGGTTGATGGTCGGCACAGACCCGGTGGGCAGAAGGGCCTGTTAAAGTGCTGTATCTCAAAACTAAACTGAATACTGACACCTAGTGTCACAGATACACCACGACACCCAGTGACACAAACAAACACACACTGACACCCAGTAACACAGAGAAACACTGATAAACAGTGACAAAGAAATACACTGACACCAAGTAACAAAGACACACACTGACACCCAGTAACAAAGACAGACACTGACACCAAGTCACAAAGACATACACTTACACGAAGTAACAAAGACAGACAATTACACCATGTAACAAAGACATACACTTGCACCAAGTATTTTGACATACACTGACACCAAGTAACAAAGACATGCACTGATACCCAGTAACACAGACACACACTTACACCAAGTAACAAAGACAGACACTGACACCAAGTCACAAAGACATACACTTACACGAAGTAATAAAGACATACACTGATACCCAGTACCAAAGACACACACCGACACCAAGTAACAAAGACATACACTGATACCCAGTAACACAGACACACACTTACACCAAGAAAAAAGACACACCCTTACACCAAGTAACAAAGACATACACTTACACCAAGTAACAAAGACATACACTGACACCAAGTAACAAAGACATACACTGATACCCAGTAACACAGACACACACTTACACCAAGTAACAAAGACATACACTGATGCCCAGTAACACAGTCACACACTCACACCAAGTAACAAAGACATCCACTGATACCAAGTGACACAGACACACACTTACACCAAGTAACACAAACACTCACTTACACCAAGTAACAAAGACATACACTGACACCAAGTAACAAAGACATACAATTACACCAAGTCACAAAGACACACACTTACACCAAGTAACACAGACATACACTGACACCAAGTAAAAAAGACATACACTGTCACCCAGTAACACAGACACAAACTTACACCAAGTAACAGAGACATACACTGGTACCAAGTAACACAGACATACACTTACACCAAGTAACACAGACACACACGTACAACAAGTAACAAAGACACACACTGACACCAAGTAACAAAGACATACACTTACACCAAGTAACACAGACATACACAGACACCAAGTAACAAAGACATACAATTACACCAAGTAACAAAGCTGCACACTTATACCAAGTAACACAGACATACACTGTCACCATGTAGCAAAGACATGCACTGATACCCAGTAACACAGACACACACTTACACCAAGTAACAAAGATATACACTGAGACCCAGTAACACAGACATACACTTACACCAAGTAACAAAGACATACACTGACACCAAGAAACAAAGACATACACGGACACCAAGTCACAAAGACAGACACTGACACCCAGTAACAAAGACAAACACTGATACCAAGTAACGAAGACAGACACTGACACCCTGTAAAAAAGACAGACAATGACACCACGTCACAAATAAATACATTGACACCAAGTAACAAAGACATACACTTACACCAAGTAACACAGACATACACTGACACCAAGTAACAAAGACATACAATTACACCAAGTAACAAAGACACACACTTACACTAAGTAACACAGACACACACTTACACCAAGTAACAAAGACATACACTGACACCAAGTCACAAAGACACACACTGACACCCAGTAACAAAGACATACACTGACACCAAGTCACAAAGACATGCACTGATCCACAGTAACACAGACACACACTTACACCAAGTAACAAAGACAGACACTGATTCCCAGTAACAAAGCCATACACTGATACCCAGTAACACAGGCACACACTTACACCAAGTAACACAGACATACACTGACACCAAGTAACAAAGACATACACTGACACCAAGTAACAAAGACATACACTTCCACAAAGTAACACAGGCAATCACTTACACCAGGTAACAGTGACATACACTGACACCAAGTAACAAAGACATACACTTACACAAAATAACAAAGACATACACTTACACTAAGTAACACAGACACACACTGACACCAAGTAACAAATACATACACTGACTCCCAGTAACACAGACACACACCGACACCAAGTACCAAAGACACACACTTACACCAAGTAACACAGACATGCACTGACACCAAGTAACAAAGACATATACTTACACCAAGTAACAAAGACATACACTTACACCAAGTTACAAAGACACACAATTACACCAAGTAACACAGACATACACTGACACCAAGTAACATAGACACACACTTACAGCAAGTAACAAAGACATACACTGACACCAAGTAACAAAGACATACACTGATACCCAGTAACACATACACACACTTACACCAAGTAACAAAGACATACACTGACACCAAGTCACAAAGACATACACTGATACCCACTAACACAGACACACACTTGCACCAAGTAACAAAGACACACACTGATACCCAGTAGCACAGATACACACTGACACCCAGTAACAAAGACATACACTGACACCAAGTCACAAAGACATACACTGATAGCCAGGAACACAGACACACACTGACACCAAGTAACAAAGACATACACTGATACCAAGTCACAAAGACACACACTGAAACCCAGTAACAAAGACATACACTGACACCAAGTCACAAAGACATGCACTGATCCACAGTAACACAGACACACACTTACACCAATTAACAACGACAGACACTGATTCCCAGTAACACAGACACACACTTACACCAAATGGCACAGACATACACAGACACCAAGTAACAAAGACATACACTGACACCAAGTAACAAAGACATACACTTGCACAAAGTAACAAAGACACACACTTACACCGAGTAACACAGACACACACTGACACCCAGTAACACAGACACACACTTACACCAAATAACACAGACATACACTGACACCAAGTAACAAAGACATACACTGATACCCAGTTACACAGGCACACACTTACACCAAGTAACAGTGACATACACTGACACCAAGTAACAAAGACATACACTTACACAAAGTAACAAAGACATACACTTACAACAAGTAACACAGACACACACTGACACCAAGTAACAAAGACACACACTGACACCCAGTAACAAAGACATACACTGACACCAAGTAACAAAGACATACACTGATACCCAGGAACACAGACACACACTTACACCAAGTAACAAAGACATACACTGATACCAAGTCACAAAGACACACACTGACACCCAGTAACAAAGACATACACTGACACCAAGTCACAAAGACATGCACTGATCCACAGTAACACAGACACACACTTGCACCAAGTAACAAAGACAGACACTGATTCCCAGCAACACAGACACACACTTACACCAAATAACACAGACATACACTGACACCAAGTTACAAAGCCACACACTGATACCCAGTAACACAGGCACACACTTACACCAAGTAACACAGACACACACTTACACCAAGTATCAAAGACATACACTGACACCAAGTCACAAAGACACACACTTACACCCAGTAACACAGACATACACTGACACCAAGTAACAATGACATACACTGACACCAAGTCACAAAGACACACACTGACACCCAGTAACAAAGACATACACTGACACCAAGTCACAAAGACATACACTGACACCCAGTAACACAGACACACACTTACACCAAGGAACAAAGACATACACTGACACCAAGTCACAAAGACATAGACTGATACCCAGTAACGCAGACACTCACTGGGTGGGGGGCACATTGGCGCAGTGGTTAGCACCGCAGCCTCACAGCTCCAGGGACCCGGGTTCGATTCTGGGTACTGCCTGTGCGGAGTTTGCAAGTTCTCCCTGTGTCTGCGTGGGTTTCCTCCGGGTGCTCCGGCTTCCTCCCACATGCCAAAGACTTGCAGGATGATAGGTTAATTGGTCATCATAAATTGCCCCTAGTATAGGTAGGTGGTAGGGAAATATATCGGGACAGGTGGGGATGTGATTGGAATACGGGTTTCGTGTAGGATTAGTATAAATGGTTGGTTGATGGTCGGCAGAGACCCGGTGGGCCGAAGGGCCTGTTCAAGTGCTGTATCTCAAAACTAAACTAAATACTGACACCTTGTGTCACAGATACACACTGACACCCAGCAACACAAACAAACACGCACTGACACCCAGTAACACAGAGAAACACTGATAAACAGTGACAAAGAAATACACTGACACCAAGTAACAAAGACACACACTGACACCCAGTAACAAAGACAGACACTGACACCAAGTCACAAAGACATACACTTACACGAAGTAACAAAGACAGACAATTACACCAAGTAACAAAGACATACACTGACACCAAGTAACAAAGACATGCACTGATACCCAGTAACAAAGACACACACTTACACCATGTAACAAAGACAGACACTGACACCAAGTCACAAAGACATACACTTACACGAAGTAACAAAGACATACACTGATACCCAGTACCACAGACATACACTGACACCAAGTAACAAAGACATACACTGATACCCAGTAACACAGATACACACTTACACCAAGTAACAAAGACATACACTGATGCCCAGTAACACAGTCACACACTCACACCAAGTAACAAAGCTGCACACTTATACCAAGTAACACAGACATACACTGTCACCATGTAGCAAAGACATGCACTGATACCCAGTAACACAGACACACACTTACACCAAGTAACAAAGATATACACTGATACCCAGTAACACAGACATACACTTACACCAAGTAACAAAGACATACACTGAAACCAAGAAACAAAGACATACACTGACACCAAGTCACAAAGACAGACACTGACACCCAGTAACAAAGACAAACACTGATACCAAGTAACGAGGACAGACACTGACACCCTGTAAAAAAGACAGACAATGACACCACGTCACTCAGAAATACATTGACACCAAGTAACAAAGACATACACTTACACCAAGTAACACAGACATACACTGACACCAAGTAACAAAGACATACAATTACACCAAGTAACAAAGACACACACTTACACCAAGTAACACAGACATACACTAACACCAAGTAACAAAGACATACACTGTTACCCATTAACACAGACACGCACTTACACCAAGTAACAAAGACATATACTGATACCCAGTAGCACAGACACACACTGGGCGGTACATTGGCACAGTGGTTAGCAGCCTCACAACTCCAGGGACCAGGGCTCGATTCTGGGTACTGCCTTTGCGGAGTTTGCAAGTTCTCCCTGTCTCTGCGTGAGTTTCCTCCGGGTGCTCCGGTTTCTTCCCACATGCCAAAGATTTGCAGGTTGATAGGTTAATTGGCCATTATAAATTGACCCTAGTATAGGTAGAATTAGAATTAGAATTAGAACATTACAGCGCAGTACAGGCCCTTCGGCCCTCGATGTTGCGCCGATCATCTGACCTACACTATTCCATTTACATCCATATGTCTATCCAATGACCACTTAAATGCCCTTAAAGTTGGCGAGTCTACTACTGTTGCAGGTAGGGCGTTCCACGCCCCTACTACTCTCTGCGTAAAGAAACTACCTCTGACATCTGTCCTATATCTTTCACCCCTCAACTTAAAGCTATGTCCCCTCGTGTTTGCCATCCTCATCCGAGGAAAAAGACTCTCACTATCCACCCTATCTAACCCTCTGATTATCTTGTATGTCTCTATTAAGTCACCTCTCCTCCTCCTTCTCTCTAACGAAAACAACCCCAAGTCCCTCAGCCTTTCCTCGTAAGACCTTCCTTCCATACCAGGCAACATCCTAGTAAATCTCCTCTGCACCCTTTCCAAAGCTTCGACATCCTTCCTATAATGCGGTGACCAGAACTGCACGCAATACTCCAGGTGCGGCCTCACCAGAGTTTTGTACAGCTGCATCATGACCCCGTGGCTCTGAAACTCGATCCCCCTCCTAATAAAAGCTAACACACCATATGCCTTCTTAACAGCCCTATTAACCTGGGTAGCAACTTTCAGGGATTTATGTACCTGGATACCAAGATCTCTCTGCTCATCTACACTACCAAGAATCTTCCCATTAGCCCAGTACTCTGCATTGCTGTTACTCCTTCCAAAGTGAATCACCTCACACTTCTCCGCATTAAACTCCATTTGCCATCTCTCAGCCCAGCTCTGCAGCCTATCTATGTCCCTCTGTACCCTACAACACCCTTCGATACTATCCACAACTCCACCGACCTTCGTGTCATCCGCAAATTTACTAACCCACCCTTCTACACCCTCATCCAGGTCGTTTATAAAAATGACAAACAGCAGTGGCCCCAAAACAGAACCTTGCGGTACACCACTAGTAACTAAACTCCAGGATGAACATTTGCCATCAACCACCACCCTCTGTCTTCTTTCAGCTAGCCAATTTCTGATCCAAAGCTCTAAATCACCTTCAACCCCATACTTCAGTATTTTCTGCAATAGCCTACCGTGGGGAACCTTATCAAACGCCTTACTGAAATCCATATACACCACATCCACGGCTTTACCCTCATCCACCTGTTTGGTCACCTTCTCGAAAAACTCAATAAGGTTTGTGAGGCACGACCTACCTTTCACAAAACCGTGCTGACTATCGCAAATGAACTTATTCTTTTCAAGATGATTATAAATCCTGTCTCTTATAACCTTTTCCAACATTTTACCCACAACCGAAGTAAGGCTCACAGGTCTATAATTACCAGGGCTGTCTCTACTCCCCTTCTTGAACAAGGGGACAACATTTGCTATCCTCCAGTCCTCCGGCACTACTCCTGTCGACAATGACGACTTAAAGATCAACAACAACGGCTCTGCAATCTCCTCCCTGGCTTCCCAGAGAATCCTAGGATAAATCCCATCTGGCCCAGGGGACTTATCTATTTTCACTCTTTCCAAAATTGCTAACACCTCCTCCTTGTGAACCTCAATCCCATCTAGCCTAGTAGTCTGTATCTCAGTATTCTCCTCGACAACATTTTCTTTCTCTACTGTAAATACTGACGAAAAATATTCATTTAACGCTTCCCCTATCTCCTCTGATTCCGCACACAACTTTCCACTACTATCCTTGATTGGCCCTGTTCTAACTCTTATCATTCGTTTATTCCTGATATACCTATAGAAAGCCTTAGGGTTTTCTTTGATCCTATCCGCCAATGACTTCTCGTGTCCTCTCCTTGCTCTTCTTAGCCCTCCCTTTAGATCCTTCCTGGCTAGCTTGTAACTCTCAAGCGCCCTAACTGAGCCTTCACGTCTCATCCTAACATAAGCCGCCCTCTTCCTCTTGACAAGCGCTTCAACTTCTTGAGTAAACCACGGCTCCCTCGCTCGACAACTTCCGCCCTGCCTGACAGGTACATACTTATCAAGGACATGCATTAGCTGCTCCTTGAATAAGCTCCACATTTCGTTTGTGCCATCCCCTGCAGTTTCCTTCCCCATCCTACACATCCTAAATCTTGCCTAATCGCGTCATAATTTCCTTTCCCCCAGCTATAATTCTTGCCCTGCGGTATATACCTGTCCCTGCCCATCGCTAAGGTAAACCTAACCGAATTGTGATCACTATCGCCAAAGTGCTCACCTACATCTAAATGGAACACCTGGCCGGGTTCATTACCCAGTACCAAATCCAATGTGGCATCGCCCCTGGTTGGCCTGTCCACATACTGTGTCAGAAAACCCTCCTGCACACACTGGACAAAAACAGACCCATCTAAAGTACTCGAACTATAGTATTTCCAGTCAATATTTGGAAAGTTAAAGTCCCCCATAACCACTACCCTGTTACTCTCGCTCCTGTCGAGAATCATCTTCGCTATCCTTTCCTCTACATCTCTGGAACTATTCGGAGGTCTATAGAAAACTCCCAACAGGGTGACCTCTCCTCTCCTGTTTCTAACCTCGGCCCATACTACCTCAGTAGACGAGTCCTCAAACGTCCTTTCTGCCGCTGTAACACTTTCCTTGATTAACAATGCCACACCCCCCCCTCTTTTACCCTCTTCTCTGTTCTTTCTGAAACATCTAAATCCCGGAACCTGCAACATCCATTCCTGCCCCTGCTCTACCCATGTCTCCGAAATGGCCACAACATCAGGATCCCAGGTACCAACCCATGCTGCAAGCTCACCCACCTTATTCCGGATGCTCCTGGCGTTGAAGTAGACACACTTGTAACCAAGTTCTTGCTTGCCAGTGCCCTCTTGCGTCCCTGTAACCTTATCCCCTACCTCACTACTCTCAACAGCCTGTACACTGGAACTACAATTTAGGTTCCCATTCCCCTGCTGATTTAGTTTAAACCCCCCCGAAGAGCACTAACAAATCTCCCCCCCAGGATATTGGTACCCCTCTGGTTCAGGTGAAGACCATCCTGTTTGTAGAGGTCCCACCTACCCCAGAAAGAGCCCCAATTATCCAGGAAACCAAAACCCTCCCTCCTACACCATCCCTGCAGCCACGTGTTCAACTCCTCTCTCTCCCTATTCCTCTCTTCGCTAGCACGTGGCACAGGCAACAACCCAGAGATAACAACTCTGGTTGTTCTCGCTCTAAGCTTCCACCCTAGCTCCCTGAATTTCTGCCTTAAATCCCCATCTCTCTTCCTACCTATGTCGTTGGTGCCTATGTGGACCACGACATGGGGGTGCTCCCCCTCCCCCTTAAGGATCCCAAAAACACGATCGGAGACATCACGTACCCTGGCACCTGGGAGGCAACACACCAACCGTGAGTCTCTCTCGTTCCCACAGAACCTCCTATCTGTTCCCCTAACTATGGAGTCCCCAATGACTAATGCTCTGCTCCTCTTCCCTTTTCCCTTCTGAACAACAGGGACAGACTCTGTGCCAGAGACCTGCACCCCATTGCTTACCCCTGGTAAGTCGTCCCCCCCAACAGTATCCAAAACGGTATACCTGTTGTTGAGGGAAACGGCCACAGGGGATCCCTGCTCTGCCTGCTGGTTCCCTTTCCTTCCCCTGACAGTAACCCATCTACCTACTTCTTTTACCTGAGGTGTGACTGCCTCCCTATAACTCCTGTCAATAAACCCCTCCGCCTCCCGAATGATCCGAAGTTCATCCAGCTCCAGCTCCATTTCCCTAACGCGGTCTGCGAGGAGCTGGAGTTGGGTGCACTTCCCGCAGATGCAGTCAGCAGGGACACTCTTGGCGACCCCTACCTCCCACATTCTGCAGGAGGAACATACAACTGCCTTTACCTCCATTCCCACTATTCTAGATTCCCAATAAATCTACTGAAAAACCAAACGAAAAAAAAAGTCAAAACTTGTTCGCTTAGCAATCCGACGGACTGAACTTTTTAAATAAAAAGCTTACCTTATCAACACACTAGAGTCCTTTTTTTTTGGTTAGAGGAGGAGGGTGGGTGGGAGACACTACACGTGTAGTGTCTCGGGTACTGCCACTGCCCAAATAAATAGTTTTCCCCTACCCAGCAGTCCCCGGTCCTCCGAAACAAAAAAGGGATTAACTTGTAACTTACTGAAATTGACCGCTCAGCTGAAAGTCCGCTCCGCACCCCGTTCTATCAAGGCTGCTCCTCGCAAAAGACAAAGATTTTAAAACTGCCCAAATAAATAGTTTTCCCCTACCCAGCAGTCCCTGGTCCTCCGAAACAAAAAATGGATTAACTTGTAACTTACTGAAATTGACCGTTTGACTGAAATTGGTGTTAGGGAAATATATAGGGACAGTTGGGGATGTGATAGGAATACGGGATTAGTGTAGGATTAGTATAAATGGGTGGTTGATGGTCGGCACAGACTCGGTGGGCCGAAGGGCCTGTTTAAGTGCTGTATCTCTGAACTAAACTAAATACTGACACCTAGTGTCACAGACACACACTGACACCCAGTAACACAAACAAACACACACTGACACCCAGGAACACAGAGAAACACTGATACACAGTAACAAAGACATACACTGACACCAAGTAACACAGACACACACTGACACCCAGCAACAAAGACATACACTGACACCAAGTCACAAAGACATGCACTGATCCACAGTAACACAGACACACACTTACACCAAGTAACAAAGACATACACTGATACCAAGTCACAAATACACACTCTGACACCCAGTAACAAAGACATACACTGACACCAAGTCACAAAGACATGCACTGATCCACAGTAACACAGACACACACTTACACCAAGTAACAAAGACAGACATTGATTCCCAGTAACACAGACACACACTTACACCAAATAACACAGACATACACTGACACCAAGTAACAAAGACAAACACTGATACCCAGTAACACAGGCACACACTTACACCAAGTAACACAGACATACACTGACACCAAGTAACAAAGACATACACTGACACCAAGTAACAAAGACACACAATTACACCGAGTAACACAGACACACACTGACACCCAGCAACACAGACACACACTTACACCAAATAACACAGACACACACTTACACCAAGTAACAAAGACAAACACTGACACCCAGTTACAAAGACATACACTGACACCCAGTAACACAGACACACACGGACACCAAGTAACAAAGTCACACACTTACACCAAGTAACACAGACACACACTGACACCCAGTAACACAAACAAACACACTGACACCCAGTAACAAAGACATATTCTGACACCCAGTAACACGGACACACACTGGGCGGCGCAGTGGCGCAGTGGTTAGCACTGCAGCCTCACAGCTCCAGGGACCCGGGTTCGATTCTGGGTACTGCCTGTGCGGAGTTTGCAAGTTCTCCCTGTGTCTGCGTGGATTCCCTCCGCGTGCTCCGGTTTCCTCCCACATGCCAAAGACTTGCAGTTTGGTAGGTTAATTGGCCATTATAAATTGCCCCGAGTATAGGTAGGTGGTAGGGAAATATATAGGGAACGGTGGGGATGAGATTGGAATACGGGATTAGTGTAGCATTAGTATAAATGGGTTGTTGATGGTCGGCACAGACTCGGTAGGCCGAAGGGTCTGTTTAAGTGCTGTATCTCTGAACTAAACTAAATACTGACACCCAGAAACACACACTGATACACAGTAACAAAGACATACACTGACACCAAGTCACAAACACATACACTGATACCCAGGAACACAGACACACACTTACACCAAGTAACAAAGACATACACTGACACCAAGTCACAAAGACATGCACTGATCCACAGTAACACAGACACACACTTACACCAAGTAACAAATACCTACACTGACTCCCAGTAACAAAGACATACACTGACACCCAGTAACACACACACCGACACCAAGTAACAAAGACACACACTTACACCAAGTAACAAAGACAGACACTGATTCCCAGTAACAAAGCCATACACTGATACCCAGTAACACAGGCACACACTTACACCAAGTAACACAGACACCAAGTAACAAAGCCATACACTGACACCAAGTAACAAAGACATACACTTACACAAAGTAACACAGGCGCACACTTACACCAAGTAACAGTGACATACACTGACACCAAGTAACAAAGACATACACTTACACAAAATAACAACGACAGACACTGATTCCCAGTAACACAGACACACACTTGCACCAAGTAACAAAGACACACACTGATACCCAGTAGCACAGACACACACTGACACCCAGTAACAAAGACACACACTGACACCAAGTAACAAATACCTACACTGACTCCCAGTAACAAAGACATACACTGACACCCAGTAACACACACACCGACACCAAGTAACACAGACATGCACTGACACCAAGTAACAAAGACATACACTTACACCAAGTAACAAAGACATACACTTACACCAAGTTACAAAGACACACACTGACACCCAGGAACACATAGAAACACTGATACACAGTAACAAAGACATACACTGACACCAAGTAACACAGACACACACTGACACCCAGTAACAAAGACATACACTGACACCAAGTCACAATGACATACACAGATACCCAGGAACACAGACACACACTTACACCAAGTAACAAAGACATACACTGATTCCAAGTCACAAAGACACACACTGACACCCAGTAACAAAGACATCCACTGACACCAAGTCACAAAGACATGCACTGATCCACAGTAACACAGACACACACTTACACCAAGTAACACAGACAGACACTGATTCCCACTAACACAGGCACACAGTTACACCAAGTAACACAGACATACACTGACACCAAGTAACAAAGACATACACTGACACCAAGTAACAAAGACACACAATTACACCGAGTAACACAGACACACACTGACACCCAGCAACACAGACACACACTTACACCAAATAACACAGACACACACTTACACCAAGTAACAAAGACAAACACTGACACCCAGTGAGAAAGACATACACTGACACCCAGTAACACAGACACAAACGGACACCAAGTAACAAAGTCACAAACTTACACCAAGTAACACAGACACACACTGACACCCAGTAGCACAAGCAAACACACTGACACCCAGTAACACAGACACACACTGACACCAAGTAACAAAGACATATACTGACACCCAGTAACACGGACACACACTGGGCGGCACAGTGGCGCAGTGGTTAGCACTGCAGCCTCACAGCTCCAGGGACCCGGGTTCGATTCTGGGTACTCCCTGTGTCTGCGTGGGTTTCCTCCGGGTGCTCCGGTTTCCTCCCACATGCCAAAGACTTGCAGTTTGGTAGGTTAATTGGCCATTATAAATTGCCCCGAGTATAGGTAGGTGGTAGGGAAATATATAGGGACCGGTGGGGATGAGATTGGAATACGGGATTAGTGTAGCATTAGTATAAATGGGTTGTTGATGGTCGGCACAGACTCGGTGGGCCGAAGGGCCTGTTTAAGTGCTGTATCTCTGAACTAAACTAAATACTGACACCTCGTGTCACAGACACACACTGACACCCAGAAACACAGAGAAACACTGATACACAGTAACAAAGACATACACTGACACCAAGTAACAGAGACACACACTGACACCCAGTAACAAAGACATAAACTGATACCCAGGAACACAGACACACACTTACCCCCAGGAACACAGACACACACTTACACCAAGTCACAAAGACACACACTGACACCCAGTAACAAAGACATACACTGACACCAAGTCACAAAGACATGCACTGATCCACAGTAACACAGACACACACTTACACCAAGTAACAAAGACATACACTTGCACAAAGTAACAAAGACACATACTTACACCGAGTAACACAGACACACACTGACACCCAATAACACAGACACACACTTACACAAAAAAAAAGACATACACTGACACCAAGTAACAAAGACATACACTGATACTCAGTAACACAGGCACACACTTACACCAAGTAACAGTGACATACACTGACACCAAGTAACAAAGACATACACTTACACAAAGTAACAAAGACATACACTTACACCAAGTAACACAGACACACACTGACACCAAGTAATACAGACACACACTGACACCCAGTAACAAAGACATACACTGACACCAAGTAACAAAGACATACACTGATACCCAGGAACACAGACACACACTTACACCAAGTAACAAAGACATACACTGATACCAAGTCACAAAGACACACACTGACAGCCAGTAACAAAGACATACACTGACACCAAGTCACAAAGACATGCACTGATCCATAGTAACACAGACACACACTTACACCAAGTAACAAAGACAGACACTGATTCCCAGCAACACAGACACACACTTACACCAAATAACACAGACATACACTGACACCAAGTTACAAAGCCACACACTGATACCCAGTAACACAGGCACACACTTACACCAAGTAACACAGACACACACTTACACCAAGTAACAAAGACATACACTGACACCAAGTCACAAAGACACACACTTATACCCAGTAACACAGACATACACTGACACCAAGTAACAATGACATACACTGACACCAAGTCACAAAGACACACACTGACACCCAGTAACAAAGACATACACTGACACCAAGTCACAAAGAAATACACTGACACCCAGTAACACAGACACACACTTACACCAAGTAACAAAGACATACACTGACACCAAGTCACAAAGACATAGACTGATACCCAGTAACGCAGACACTCACTGGGTGTTGGTGGTGGGGGGGTGGGGGCACATTGGCGCAGTGGTTAGCACCGCAGCTTCACAGCTCCAGGGACACGGGTTCGATTCTGGGTACTGCCTGTGCGGAGTTTGCAAGTTCTCCCTGTGTCTGCGTGGGTTTCCTCCGGGTGCTCCGGCTTCCTCCCACATGCCAAAGACTTGCAGGATGATAGGTTAATTGGCCATCATAAATTGCCCCTAGTATAGGTAGGTGGTAGGGAAATATATCGGGACAGGTGGGGATGTGATAGGAATACGGGTTTAGTGTAGGATTAGTATAAATGGTTGGTTGATGGTCGGCACAGACCCGGTGGGCCGAAGAGCCTGTGAAAGTGCTGTATCTCAAAACTAAACTAAATACTGACACCTAGTGTCACAGATACACACTGACACTCAGTAACACAAACAAACAGACACTGACACCCAGTAACACAGAGAAACACTGATAAACAGTGACAAACAAATACACTGACACCAAGTAACAAAGACACACACTGACACCCAGTAACAAAGACAGACACTGACACCAAGTCACAAAGACATACACTTACACGAAGTAACAAAGACAGACAATTACACCAAGTAACAAAGACATACACTTGCACCAAGTATTTTGACATACACTGACACCAAGTAACAAAGACATGCACTGATACCCAGTAACACAGACACACACTTACACCCAGGAACACAGACACACACTTACACCAAGTCACAAAGACACACACTGACACCCAGTAACAAAGACATACGCTGACACCAAGTCACAAAGACATGCACTGATCCACAGTAACACAGACACACACTTACACCAAGTAACAAAGACAGACACTGATTCCCAGTAACAAAGCCATACACTGATACCCAGTAACAGAGGCACACACTTACACCAAGTAACACAGACATACACTGACACCAAGTAACAAAGACATACACTGACACCAAGTAACAAAGACATACACTTCCACAAAGTAACACAGGCAATCACTTACACCAAGTAACAGTGACATACACTGACACCAAGTAACAAAGACATACACTTACACAAAATAACAAAGACATACACTTACACTAAGTAACACAGACACACACTGACACCAAGTAACAAATACATACACTGACTCCCAGTAACACAGACACACACCGACACCAAGTACCAAAGACACACACTTACACCAAGTAACACAGACATGCACTGACACCAAGTAACAAAGACATATACTTACACCAAGTAACAAAGACATACACTTACACCAAGTTA
Organism: Heterodontus francisci; assembly: GCF_036365525.1. Taxonomy (NCBI): domain Eukaryota; kingdom Metazoa; phylum Chordata; class Chondrichthyes; order Heterodontiformes; family Heterodontidae; genus Heterodontus; species Heterodontus francisci. The sequence continues at coordinate 6,502,198 of NC_090395.1, read as the reverse complement.
CAAAGACACACAATTACACCAAGTAACACAGACATACACTGACACCAAGTAACATAGACACACACTTACAGCAAGTAACAAAGACATACACTGACACCAAGTAACAAAGACATACACTGATACCCAGTAACACATACACACACTTACACCAAGTAACAAAGACATACACTGACACCAAGTCACAAAGACATACACTGATACCCACTAACACAGACACACACTTGCACCAAGTAACAAAGACACACACTGATACCCAGTAGCACAGATACACACTGACACCCAGTAACAAAGACATACACTGACACCAAGTCACAAAGACATACACTGATAGCCAGGAACACAGACACACACTGACACCAAGTAACAAAGACATACACTGATACCAAGTCACAAAGACACACACTGAAACCCAGTAACAAAGACATACACTGACACCAAGTCACAAAGACATGCACTGATCCACAGTAACACAGACACACACTTACACCAATTAACAACGACAGACACTGATTCCCAGTAACACAGACACACACTTACACCAAATGGCACAGACATACACAGACACCAAGTAACAAAGACATACACTGACACCAAGTAACAAAGACATACACTTGCACAAAGTAACAAAGACACACACTTACACCGAGTAACACAGACACACACTGACACCCAGTAACACAGACACACACTTACACCAAATAACACAGACATACACTGACACCAAGTAACAAAGACATACACTGATACCCAGTAGCACAGACACACACTGACACCCAGTAACAAAGACACACACTGACACCAAGTAACACACACACCGACACCAAGTAACAAAGACATACACTTACACAAAGTAACAAAGACATACACTTACACCAAGTAACACAGGCACACACTGACACCAAGTAACAAAGACACACACTGACACCCAGTAACAAAGACATACACTGACACCAAGTAACAAAGACATACACTGATACCCAGGAACACAGACACACACTTACACCAAGTAACAAAGACATACACTGATACCAAGTCACAAAGACACACACTGACACCCAGTAACAAAGACATACACTGACACCAAGTCACAAAGACATGCACTGATCCACAGTAACACAGACACACACTTGCACCAAGTAACAAAGACAGACACTGATTCCCAGCAACACAGACACACACTTACACCAAATAACACAGACATACACTGACACCAAGTTACAAAGCCACACACTGATACCCAGTAACACAGGCACACACTTACACCAAGTAACACAGACACACACTTACACCAAGTAACAAAGACATACACTGACACCAAGTCACAAAGACACACACTTACACCCAGTAACACAGACATACACTGACACCAAGTAACAATGACATACACTGACACCAAGTCACAAAGACACACACTGACACCCAGTAACAAAGACATACACTGACACCAAGTCACAAAGACATACACAGACACCCAGTAACACAGACACACACTTACACCAAGGAACAAAGACATACACTGACACCAAGTCACAAAGACATAGACTGATACCCAGTAACGCAGACACTCACTGGGTGGGGGGCACATTGGCGCAGTGGTTAGCACCGCAGCCTCACAGCTCCAGGGACCCGGGTTCGATTCTGGGTACTGCCTGTGCGGAGTTTGCAAGTTCTCCCTGTGTCTGCGTGGGTTTCCTCCGGGTGCTCCGGCTTCCTCCCACATGCCAAAGACTTGCAGGATGATAGGTTAATTGGCCATCATAAATTGCCCCTAGTATAGGTAGGTGGTAGGGAAATATATCGGGACAGGTGGGGATGTGGTAGGAATACGGGTTTCGTGTAGGATTAGTATAAATGGTTGGTTGATGGTCGGCAGAGACCCGGTGGGCCGAAGGGCCTGTTCAAGTGCTGTATCTCAAAACTAAACTAAATACTGACACCTTGTGTCACAGATACACACTGACACCCAGCAACACAAACAAACACGCAATGACACCCAGTAACACAGAGAAACACTGATAAACAGTGACAAAGAAATACACTGACACCAAGTAACAAAGACACACACTGACACCCAGTAACAAAGACAGACACTGACACCAAGTCACAAAGACATACACTTACACGAAGTAACAAAGACAGACAATTACACCAAGTAACAAAGACATACACTTGCACCAAGTATTTTGACATACACTGACACCAAGTAACAAAGACATGCACTGATACCCAGTAACAAAGACACACACTTACACCATGTAACAAAGACAGACACTGACACCAAGTCACAAAGACATACACTTACACGAAGTAACAAAGACATACACTAATACCCAGTACCACAGACATACACTGACACCAAGTAACAAAGACATACACTGATACCCAGTAACACAGATACACACTTACACCAAGTAACAAAGACATACACTGATGCCCAGTAACACAGTCACACACTCACACCAAGTAACAAAGCTGCACACTTATACCAAGTAACACAGACATACACTGTCACCATGTAGCAAAGACATGCACTGATACCCAGTAACACAGACACACACTTACACCAAGGAACAAAGATATACACTGATACCCAGTAACACAGACATACACTTACACCAAGTAACAAAGACATACACTGAAACCAAGAAACAAAGACATACACTGACACCAAGTCACAAAGACAGACACTGACACCCAGTAACAAAGACAAACACTGATACCAAGTAACGAGGACAGACACTGACACCCTGTAAAAAAGACAGACAATGACACCACGTCACTCAGAAATACATTGACACCAAGTAACAAAGACATACACTTACACCAAGTAACACAGACATACACTGACACCAAGTAACAAAGACATACAATTACACCAAGTAACAAAGACACACACTTACACCAAGTAACACAGACATACACTAACACCAAGTAACAAAGACATACACTGTTACCCATTAACACAGACACGCACTTACACCAAGTAACAAAGACATATACTGATACCCAGTAGCACAGACACACACTGGGCGGCACATTCGCACAGTGGTTAGCAGCCTCACAACTCCAGGGACCAGGGCTCGATTCTGGGTACTGCCTTTGCGGAGTTTGCAAGTTCTCCCTGTCTCTGCGTGAGTTTCCTCCGGGTGCTCCGGTTTCTTCCCACATGCCAAAGATTTGCAGGTTGATAGGTTAATTGGCCATTATAAATTGACCCTAGTATAGGTAGAATTAGAATTAGAATTAGAACATTACAGCGCAGTACAGGCCCTTCGGCCCTCGATGTTGCGCCGATCATCTGACCTACACTATTCCATTTACATCCATATGTCTATCCAATGACCACTTAAATGCCCTTAAAGTTGGCGAGTCTACTACTGTTGCAGGTAGGGCGTTCCACGCCCCTACTACTCTCTGCGTAAAGAAACTACCTCTGACATCTGTCCTATATCTTTCACCCCTCAACTTAAAGCTATGTCCCCTCGTGTTTGCCATCCTCATCCGAGGAAAAAGACTCTCACTATCCACCCTATCTAACCCTCTGATTATCTTGTATGTCTCTATTAAGTCACCTCTCCTCCTCCTTCTCTCTAACGAAAACAACCCCAAGTCCCTCAGCCTTTCCTCGTAAGACCTTCCTTCCATACCAGGCAACATTCTAGTAAATCTCCTCTGCACCCTTTCCAAAGCTTCGACATCCTTCCTATAATGCGGTGACCAGAACTGCACGCAATACTCCAGGTGCGGCCTCACCAGAGTTTTGTACAGCTGCATCATGACCCCGTGGCTCTGAAACTCGATCCCCCTCCTAATAAAAGCTAACACACCATATGCCTTCTTAACAGCCCTATTAACCTGGGTAGCAACTTTCAGGGATTTATGTACCTGGATACCAAGATCTCTCTGCTCATCTACACTACCAAGAATCTTCCCATTAGCCCAGTACTCTGCATTGCTGTTACTCCTTCCAAAGTGAATCACCTCACACTTCTCCGCATTAAACTCCATTTGCCATCTCTCAGCCCAGCTCTGCAGCCTATCTATGTCCCTCTGTACCCTACAACACCCTTCGATACTATCCACAACTCCACCGACCTTCGTGTCATCCGCAAATTTACTAACCCACCCTTCTACACCCTCATCCAGGTCGTTTATAAAAATGACAAACAGCAGTGGCCCCAAAACAGAACCTTGCGGTACACCACTAGTAACTAAACTCCAGGATGAACATTTGCCATCAACCACCACCCTCTGTCTTCTTTCAGCTAGCCAATTTCTGATCCAAAGCTCTAAATCACCTTCAACCCCATACTTCAGTATTTTCTGCAATAGCCTACCGTGGGGAACCTTATCAAACGCCTTACTGAAATCCATATACACCACATCCACGGCTTTACCCTCATCCACCTGTTTGGTCACCTTCTCGAAAAACTCAATAAGGTTTGTGAGGCACGACCTACCTTTCACAAAACCGTGCTGACTATCGCAAATGAACTTATTCTTTTCAAGATGATTATAAATCCTGTCTCTTATAACCTTTTCCAACATTTTACCCACAACCGAAGTAAGGCTCACAGGTCTATAATTACCAGGGCTGTCTCTACTCCCCTTCTTGAACAAGGGGACAACATTTGCTATCCTCCAGTCCTCCGGCACTACTCCTGTCGACAATGACGACTTAAAGATCAACAACAACGGCTCTGCAATCTCCTCCCTGGCTTCCCAGAGAATCCTAGGATAAATCCCATCTGGCCCAGGGGACTTATCTATTTTCACTCTTTCCAAAATTGCTAACACCTCCTCCTTGTGAACCTCAATCCCATCTAGCCTAGTAGTCTGTATCTCAGTATTCTCCTCGACAACATTTTCTTTCTCTACTGTAAATACTGACGAAAAATATTCATTTAACGCTTCCCCTATCTCCTCTGATTCCGCACACAACTTTCCACTACTATCCTTGATTGGCCCTGTTCTAACTCTTATCATTCGTTTATTCCTGATATACCTATAGAAAGCCTTAGGGTTTTCTTTGATCCTATCCGCCAATGACTTCTCGTGTCCTCTCCTTGCTCTTCTTAGCCCTCCCTTTAGATCCTTCCTGGCTAGCTTGTAACTCTCAAGCGCCCTAACTGAGCCTTCACGTCTCATCCTAACATAAGCCGCCCTCTTCCTCTTGACAAGCGCTTCAACTTCTTGAGTAAACCACGGCTCCCTCGCTCGACAACTTCCGCCCTGCCTGACAGGTACATACTTATCAAGGACATGCATTAGCTGCTCCTTGAATAAGCTCCACATTTCGTTTGTGCCCATCCCCTGCAGTTTCCTTCCCCATCCTACACATCCTAAATCTTGCCTAATCGCGTCATAATTTCCTTTCCCCCAGCTATAATTCTTGCCCTGCGGTATATACCTGTCCCTGCCCATCGCTAAGGTAAACCTAACCGAATTGTGATCACTATCGCCAAAGTGCTCACCTACATCTAAATCGAACACCTGGCCGGGTTCATTACCCAGTACCAAATCCAATGTGGCATCGCCCCTGGTTGGCCTGTCCACATACTGTGTCAGAAAACCCTCCTGCACACACTGGACAAAAACAGACCCATCTAAAGTACTCGAACTATAGTATTTCCAGTCAATATTTGGAAAGTTAAAGTCCCCCATAACCACTACCCTGTTACTCTCGCTCCTGTCGAGAATCATCTTCGCTATCCTTTCCTCTACATCTCTGGAACTATTCGGAGGTCTATAGAAAACTCCCAACAGGGTGACCTCTCCTCTCCTGTTTCTAACCTCGGCCCATACTACCTCAGTAGACGAGTCCTCAAACGTCCTTTCTGCCGCTGTAACACTTTCCTTGATTAACAATGCCACACCCCCCCCCTCTTTTACCCTCTTCTCTGTTCTTTCTGAAACATCTAAATCCCGGAACCTGCAACATCCATTCCTGCCCCTGCTCTACCCATGTCTCCGAAATGGCCACAACATCAGGATCCCAGGTACCAACCCATGCTGCAAGCTCACCCACCTTATTCCGGATGCTCCTGGCGTTGAAGTAGACACACTTGTAACCAAGTTCTTGCTTGCCAGTGCCCTCTTGCGTCCCTGTAACCTTATCCCCTACCTCACTACTCTCAACAGCCTGTACACTGGAACTACAATTTAGGTTCCCATTCCCCTGCTGATTTAGTTTAAACCCCCCCGAAGAGCACTAACAAATCGCCCCCCCAGGATATTGGTACCCCTCTGGTTCAGGTGAAGACCATCCTGTTTGTAGAGGTCCCACCTACCCCAGAAAGAGCCCCAATTATCCAGGAAACCAAAACCCTCCCTCCTACACCATCCCTGCAGCCACGTGTTCAACTCCTCTCTCTCCCTATTCCTCTCTTCGCTAGCACGTGGCACAGGCAACAACCCAGAGATAACAACTCTGGTTGTTCTCGCTCTAAGCTTCCACCCTAGCTCCCTGAATTTCTGCCTTAAATCCCCATCTCTCTTCCTACCTATGTCGTTGGTGCCTATGTGGACCACGACTTGGGGGTGCTCCCCCTCCCCCTTAAGGATCCCAAAAACACGATCGGAGACATCACGTACCCTGGCACCTGGGAGGCAACACACCAACCGTGAGTCTCTCTCGTTCCCACAGAACCTCCTATCTGTTCCCCTAACTATGGAGTCCCCAATGACTAATGCTCTGCTCCTCTTCCCTTTTCCCTTCTGAACAACAGGGACAGACTCTGTGCCAGAGACCTGCACCCCATTGCTTACCCCTGGTAAGTCGTCCCCCCCAACAGTATCCAAAACGGTATACCTGTTGTTGAGGGAAACGGCCACAGGGGATCCCTGCTCTGCCTGCTGGTTCCCTTTCCTTCCCCTGACAGTAACCCATCTACCTACTTCTTTTACCTGAGGTGTGACTGCCTCCCTATAACTCCTGTCAATAATCCCCTCCGCCTCCCGAATGATCCGAAGTTCATCCAGCTCCAGCTCCATTTCCCTAACGCGGTCTGCGAGGAGCTGGAGTTGGGTGCACTTCCCGCAGATGCAGTCAGCAGGGACACTCTTGGCGACCCCTACCTCCCACATTCTGCAGGAGGAACATACAACTGCCTTTACCTCCATTCCCACTATTCTAGATTCCCAATAAATCTACTGAAAAACCAAACGAAAAAAAAAGTCAAAACTTGTTCGCTTAGCAATCCGACGGACTGAACTTTTTAAATAAAAAGCTTACCTTATCAACACACTAGAGTCCTTTTTTTTTGGTTAGAGGAGGAGGGTGGGTGGGAGACACTACACGTGTAGTGTCTCGGGTACTGCCACTGCCCAAATAAATAGTTTTCCCCTACCCAGCAGTCCCCGGTCCTCCGAAACAAAAAAGGGATTAACTTGTAACTTACTGAAATTGACCGCTCAGCTGAAAGTCCGCTCCGCACCCCGTTCTATCAAGGCTGCTCCTCGCAAAAGACAAAGATTTTAAAACTGCCCAAATAAATAGTTTTCCCCTACCCAGCAGTCCCCGGTCCTCCGAAACAAAAAAGGGATTAACTTGTAACTTACTGAAATTGACCGCTCAGCTGAAAGTCCGCTCCGCACCCCGTTCTATCAAGGCTGCTCCTCGCAAAAGACAAAGATTTTAAAACTGCCCAAATAAATAGTTTTCCCCTACCCAGCAGTCCCCGGTCCTCCGAAACAAAAAATGGATTAACTTGTAACTTACTGAAATTGACCGTTTGACTGAAATTGGTGTTAGGGAAATATATAGGGACAGTTGGGGATGTGATAGGAATACGGGATTAGTGTAGGATTAGTATAAATGGGTGGTTGATGGTCGGCACAGACTCGGTGGGCCGAAGGGCCTGTTTAAGTGCTGTATCTCTGAACTAAACTAAATACTGACACCTAGTGTCACAGACACACACTGACACCCAGTAACACAAACAAACACACACTGACACCCAGGAACACAGAGAAACACTGATACACAGTAACAAAGACATACACTGACACCAAGTAACACAGACACACACTGACACCCAGCAACAAAGACATACACTGACACCAAGTCACAAAGACATGCACTGATCCACAGTAACACAGACACACACTTACACCAAGTAACAAAGACATACACTGATACCAAGTCACAAATACACACTCTGACACCCAGTAACAAAGACATACACTGACACCAAGTCACAAAGACATGCACTGATCCACAGTAACACAGACACACACTTACACCAAGTAACAAAGACAGACATTGATTCCCAGTAACACAGACACACACTTACACCAAATAACACAGACATACACTGACACCAAGTAACAAAGACAAACACTGATACCCAGTAACACAGGCACACACTTACACCAAGTAACACAGACATACACTGACACCAAGTAACAAAGACATACACTGACACCAAGTAACAAAGACACACAATTACACCGAGTAACACAGACACACACTGACACCCAGCAACACAGACACACACTTACACCAAATAACACAGACACACACTTACACCAAGTAACAAAGACAAACACTGACACCCAGTTACAAAGACATACACTGACACCCAGTAACACAGACACACACGGACACCAAGTAACAAAGTCACACACTTACACCAAGTAACACAGACACACACTGACAACCAGTAACACAAACAAACACACTGACACCCAGTAACAAAGACATATACTGACACCCAGTAACACGGACACACACTGGGCGGCGCAGTGGCGCAGTGGTTAGCACTGCAGCCTCACAGCTCCAGGGACCCGGGTTCGATTCTGGGTACTGCCTGTGCGGAGTTTGCAAGTTCTCCCTGTGTCTGCGTGGATTCCCTCCGGGTGCTCCGGTTTCCTCCCACATGCCAAAGACTTGCAGTTTGGTAGGTTAATTGGCCATTATAAATTGCCCCGAGTATAGGTAGGTGGTAGGGAAATATATAGGGACCGGTGGGGATGAGATTGGAATACGGGATTAGTGTAGCATTAGTATAAATGGGTTGTTGATGGTCGGCACAGACTCGGTAGGCCGAAGGGTCTGTTTAAGTGCTGTATCTCTGAACTAAACTAAATACTGACACCCAGAAACACACACTGATACACAGTAACAAAGACATACACTGACACCAAGTCACAAACACATACACTGATACCCAGGAACACAGACACACACTTACACCAAGTAACAAAGACATACACTGACACCAAGTCACAAAGACATGCACTGATCCACAGTAACACAGACACACACTTACACCAAGTAACAAATACCTACACTGACTCCCAGTAACAAAGACATACACTGACACCCAGTAACACACACACCGACACCAAGTAACAAAGACACACACTTACACCAAGTAACAAAGACAGACACTGATTCCCAGTAACAAAGCCATACACTGATACCCAGTAACACAGGCACACACTTACACCAAGTAACACAGACATACACTGACACCAAGTAACAAAGCCATACACTGACACCAAGTAACAAAGACAAACACTTAAACAAAGTAACACAGGCGCACACTTACACCAAGTAACAGTGACATACACTGACACCAAGTAACAAAGACATACACTTACACAAAATAACAACGACAGACACTGATTCCCAGTAACACAGACACACACTTGCACCAAGTAACAAAGACACACACTGATACCCAGTAGCACAGACACACACTGACACCCAGTAACAAAGACACACACTGACACCAAGTAACACACACACCGACACCAAGTAACAAAGACACACACTTACACCAAGTAACACAGACATGCACTGACACCAAGTAACAAAGACATACACTTACACCAAGTAACAAAGACATACACTTACACCAAGTTACAAAGACACACACTTACACCAAGTAACAAAGACATGCACTGACACCAAGTCACAAAGACATACACTGATACCCACTAACACAGACACACACTTGCACCAAGTAACAAAGACACACACTGATACCCAATAGCACAGACACACACTGACACCCAGTAACAAAGACATACACTGACACCAAGTCACAAAGACATGCACTGATCCACAGTAACACAGACACACACTTACACCAAGTAACAACGACAGACACTGATTCCCAGTAACACAGACACACACTTACACCAAATAACACAGACATACACTGACACCAAGTAACAAAGCCAAACACTGATACCCAGTAACACAGGCACACACTTACACCAAGTAACACATACACTGACACCAAGTAACAAATACATACTCTGACACCAAGTAACAAAGACATACACTTGCACAAAGTAACAAAGACACACACTTACACCAAGTAACAAAGACATACACTGACACCAAGTCACAAAGACATACACTGATACCCAGTAACACAGACACACACTTGCACCAAGTAACAAAGACACACACTGATACCCAGTAGCACAGACACACACTGACACCCAGTAACAAAGACATACACTGACACCAAGTCACAAAGACATACACTGATACCCAGGAACACAGACGCACACTGACACCAAGTAACAAAGACATACACTGATACCAAGTCACAAAGACACACACTGAAACCCAGTAACAAAGACATGCACTGACACCAAGTCACAAAGACATGCACTGATCCACAGTAACACAGACACACACTTACACCAAGTAACAACGACAGACACTGATTCCCAGTAACACAGACACACACTTACACCAAATAACACAGACATACACTGACACCAAATAACAAAGCCAAACACTGATACCCAGTAACACAGGCACACACTTACACCAAGTAACACATACACTGACACCAAGTAACAAAGACATACTCTGACACCAAGTAACACAGACACACACTTACACCAAGTAACAAAGACACACACTGACACCCAGTAACACAGACACACACTTACACCAAATAACACAGACATACACTGACACCAAGTAACAAAGACGTACACTGATACCCAGTAACACAGGCACACACTTACACCAAGTAACAGTGACATACACTGACACCATGTAACAAAGACATACACTTACACAAAGTAACAAAGACATACACTTACACCAAGTAACACAGACACACACTGACACCAAGTAACACAGGCACACACTGACACCCAGTAACAAAGACATACACTGATACCCAGGAACACAGACACACACTTACACCAAGTAACAAAGACATACACTGATACCAAGTCACAAAGACACACACTGACACCCAGTAACAAAGACATACACTGACACCAAGTCACAAAGACATGCACTGATCCACAGTAACACAGACACACACTTACACCAAGTAACAAAGACAGACACAGATTCCCAGCAACACAGACACACACTTACACCAAATAACACAGACATACACTGACACCAAGTTACAAAGCCACACACTGATACCCAGTAACACAGGCACACACTTACACCAAGTAACACAGACACACACTTACACCAAGTAACAAAGACATACACTGACACCAAGTCACAAAGACACACACTTACACCCAGTAACACAGACATACACTGACACCAAGTAACAATGACATACACTGACGCCAAGTCACAAAGACACACACTGATACCCAGTAACAAAGACATACACTGACACCAAGTCAAAAAGACATACACTGACACCCAGTAACACAGACACACACTTACACCAAGTAACAAAGACATACACTGACACCAAGTCACAAAGACATACACTGATACCCAGTAACGCAGACACTCACTTACACCAAGTAACAAAGACAGACACTGATTCCCAGTAACAAAGCCATACACTGATACCCAGTAACACAGGCACACACTTACATCAAGTAACACAGACATACACTGACACCAAGTAACAAAGACATACACTGACACCAAGTAACAAAGACATACACTTACACAAAGTAACACAGGCACACACTTACACCAAGTAACAGTGACATACACTGACACCAAGTAACAAAGACATACACTTACACAAAATAACAAAGACATACACTTACACCAAGTAACACAGACACACACTGACACCAAGTAACAAATACATACACTGACTCCCAGTAACAAAGACATACACTGACACCCAGTAACACACACACCGACACCAAGTAACAAAGACACACACTTACACCAAGTAACACAGACATGCACTGACACCAAGTAACAAAGACATACACTTACACCAAGTAACAAAGACATACACTTACACCAAGTTACAAAGACACACACTTACACCAAGTAACACAGACATACACTGACACCAAGTAACACATACACACACTTTCACCAAGTAACAAAGACATGCACTGACACCAAGTCACAAAGACATACACTGATACTCACTAAGACAGACACACACTTGCACCAAGTAACAAAGACACACACTGATACCCAGTAGCACAGACACACACTGACACCCAGTAACAAAGACATACACTGACACCAAGTCACAAAGACATGCACTGATCCACAGTAACACAGACACACACTTACACCAAGTAACAACGACAGACACTGATTCCCAGTAACACAGACACACACTTACACCAAATAACACAGACATACACTGACACCAAGTAACAAAGCCAAACACTGATACCCAGTAACACAGGCAAACACTTACACCAAGTAACACATACACTGACACCAAGTAACAAAGACATACTCTGACACCAAGTAACAAAGACATACACTTGCACAAAGTAACAAAGACACACACTTACACCAAGTAACAAAGACATACACTGACACCAAGTCACAAAGACATACACTGATACCCAGTAACACAGACACACACTTGCACCAAGTAACAAAGACACACACTGATACCCAGTAGCACAGACACACACTGACACCCAGTATCAAAGACATACACTGACACCAAGTCACAAAGTCATACACTGATACCCAGGAACACAGACGCACACTGACACCAAGTAACAAAGACATACACTGATACCAAGTCACAAAGACACACACTGAAACCCAGTAACAAAGACATACACTGACACCAAGTCACAAAGACATGCACTGATCCACAGTAACACAGACACACACTTACACCAAGTAACAAAGACAGACACTGATTCCCAGCAACACAGACACACACTTACACCAAATAACACAGACATACACTGACACCAAGTTACAAAGCCACACACTGATACCCAGTAACACAGGCACACACTTACACCAAGTAACACAGACACACACTTACACCAAGTAACAAAGACATACACTGACACCAAGTCACAAAGACACACACTTACACCCAGTAACACAGACATACACTGACACCAAGTAACAATGACATACACTGACACCAAGTCACAAAGACACACACTGATACCCAGTAACAAAGACATACACTGACACCAAGTCAAAAAGACATACACTGACACCCAGTAACACAGACACACACTTACACCAAGTAACAAAGACATACACTGACACCAAGTCACAAAGACATACACTGATACCCAGTAACGCAGACACTCACTTACACCAAGTAACAAAGACAGACACTGATTCCCAGTAACAAAGCCATACACTGATACCCAGTAACACAGGCACACACTTACACCAAGTAACACAGACATACACTGACACCAAGTAACAAAGACATACACTGACACCAAGTAACAAAGACATACACTTACACAAAGTAACACAGGCACACACTTACACCAAGTAACAGTGACATACACTGACACCAAGTAACAAAGACATACACTTACACAAAATAACAAAGACATACACTTACACCAAGTAACACAGACACACACTGACACCAAGTAACAAATACATACACTGACTCCCAGTAACAAAGACATACACTGACACCCAGTAACACACACACCGACACCAAGTAACAAAGACACACACTTACACCAAGTAACACAGACATGCACTGACACCAAGTAACAAAGACATACACTTACACCAAGTAACAAAGACATACACTTACACCAAGTTACAAAGACACACACTTACACCAAGTAACACAGACATACACTGACACCAAGTAACACATACACACACTTACACCAAGTAACAAAGACATGCACTGACACCAAGTCACAAAGACATACACTGATACTCACTAAAACAGACACACACTTGCACCAAGTAACAAAGACACACACTGATACCCAGTAGCACAGACACACACTGACACCCAGTAACAAAGACATACACTGACACCAAGTCACAAAGACATGCACTGATCCACAGTAACACAGACACACACTTACACCAAGTAACAACGACAGACACTGATTCCCAGTAACACAGACACACACTTACACCAAATAACACAGACATACACTGACACCAAGTAACAAAGCCAAACACTGATACCCAGTAACACAGGCAAACACTTACACCAAGTAACACATACACTGACACCAAGTAACAAAGACATACTCTGACACCAAGTAACAAAGACATACACTTGCACAAAGTAACAAAGACACACACTTACACCAAGTAACAAAGACATACACTGACACCAAGTCACAAAGACATACACTGATACCCAGTAACACAGACACACACTTGCACCAAGTAACAAAGACACACACTGATACCCAGTAGCACAGACACACACTGACACCCAGTAACAAAGACATACACTGACACCAAGTCACAAAGTCATACACTGATACCCAGGAACACAGACGCACACTGACACCAAGTAACAAAGACATACACTGATACCAAGTCACAAAGACACACACTGAAACCCAGTAACAAAGACATACACTGACACCAAGTCACAAAGACATGCACTGATTCACAGTAACACAGACACACACTTACACCAAGTAACAACGACAGACACTGATTCCCAGTAACACAGACACACACTTACACCAAATAACACAGACATACACTGACACCAAATAACAAAGCCAAACACTGATACCCAGTAACACAGGCACACACTTACACCAAGTAACACATACACTGACACCAAGTAACAAAGACATACTCTGACACCAAGTAACACAGACACACACTTACACCAAGTAACAAAGACATACACTGACACCAAGTCACAAAGACACACACTGACACCCAGTAACACAGACACACACTTACACCAAATAACACAGACATACACTGACACCAAGTAACAAAGACGTACACTGATACCCAGTAACACAGGCACACACTGACACCAAGTAACAGTGACATACATGACACCAAGTAACAAAGACATACACTTACACAAAGTAACAAAGACATACACTTACACCAAGTAACACAGACACACACTGACACCAAGTAACACAGACACACACTGACACCCAGTAACAAAGACATACACTGATACCCAGGAACACAGACACACACTTACACCAAGTATCAAAGACATACGCTGATACCAAGTCACAAAGACACACACTGACACCCAGTAACAAAGACATACACTGACACCAAGTCACAAAGACATGCACTGATCCACAGTAACACAGACACACACTTACACCAAGTAACAAAGACAGACACTGATTCCCAGCAACACAGACACACACTTACACCATATAACACAGACATACACTGACACCAAGTTACAAAGCCACACACTGATACCCAGTAACACAGGCACACACTTACACCAAGTAACACAGACACACACTTACACCAAGTAACACAGACATACACTGACACCAAGTCACAAAGACACACACTTACACCCAGTAACACAGACATACACTGACACCAAGTAACAAAGACATACACTTACACCAAGTAACAAAGACATACACTGACACCAAGTAACAAAGACATACACTGATACCCAGTAACACAGACACACACTTACACCAAGTAACAAAGACATACACTGATGCCCAGTAACACAGTCACACACTCACACCAAGTAACAAAGACATACACTGATACCAAGTGACACAGACACACACTTACACCAAGTAACACAAACACTCACTTACACCAAGCAACAAAGACATACACTGACACCAAGTAACAAAGACATACAATTACACCAAGTCACAAAGACACACACTGACACCAAGTAACACAGACATACACTGACACCAAGTAACAAAGACATACACTGTCACCCAGTAACACAGATACAAACTTACACCAAGTAACAAAGCCATACACTGATACCAAGTAACAAAGACAGACAATGTTACCCAGTAACACAGGCACACACTTACACAAAGTAACAGTGACATACTCTGACACCAAGTAACAAAGACATACACTTACACAAAGTATCAAAAACACACACTTACACCGAGTAACACAGACATACACTGACACCAAGTAACAAAGACATACACTGATACCCAGTAACACAGGCACACACTTACACCAAGTAACACGGACATACACTGACACCAAGTAACAAAGACATACACTGACAACAAGTAACAAAGGCATACACTTACACCAAGTAACAAAGACACACACCTATACCAAGTAACACAGACATACACAGACACCAAGTAACAAAGACAGACAATTACACCAAGTAGCAAAGACATACACTTACACCAAGTATTTTGACATACTCTAACACCAAGTAAAAAAGACATACACTGATACCCAGTAACACAGACACACACTTACACCAAGTAACAAAGACATACACTGACACCAACTCACAAAGACACACTGACACCCAGGAACACAGACACACACTTACACCAAGTAACACAGACATGCACTGACACCAAGTAACAAAGAAATACACTTACACCAAGCAACAAAGACGTACACTGATACCCAGTAACACAGGCACACACTTACACCAAGTAACACATACACTGACACCAAGTTCGAAAGACATACTCTGACACCAAGTAACACAGACACACACTTACACCAAGTAACCAAGACATACACTGACACCAAGTCACAAAGACACACACTGACACCCAGTAACACAGACACACACTTACACCAAATAACACAGACATACACTGACACCAAGTAACAAAGACGTACACTGATACCCAGTAACGCAGGCACACACTTACACCAAGTAACAGTGACATACACTGACACCAAGTAACAAAGACATACACTTACACAAAGTAACAAAGACATACACTTACACCAAGTAACACAGACACACACTGACACCAAGTAACACAGACACACACTGACACCCAGTAACAAAGCCATACACTGATACCCAGGAACACAGACACACACTTACACTAAGTAACAAAGACATACACTGATACCAAGTCACAAAGACACACACTGACACCCAGTAACAAAGACATACACTGACACCAAGTCACAAAGACATGCACTGACCACAGTAACACAGACACACACTTACACCAAGTAACAAAGACAGACACTGATTCCCAGCAACACAGACACACACTTTCACCAAATAACACAGACATACACTGACACCAATTTACAAAGCCACACACTGATACCCAGTAACACAGGCAGACACTTACACCAAGTAACACAGACACACACTTACACCAAATAACACAGACATACACTGACACCAAGTCACAAAGACATACACTGATACCCAGTAACGCAGACACTCACTGGGTGTGGGTGGTGGCGGGGGGGGGGGCACATTGGCGCAGTGGTTAGCACCGCAGCCTCACAGCTCCAGGGACCCGGGTTCGATTCTGGGTACTGCCTGTGCGGAGTTTGCAAGTTCTCACTGTGTCTGCGTGGGCTTCCTCCGGGTGCTCCGGCTTCCTCCCACATGCCAAAGACTTGCAGGATGATAGGTTAATTGGACGTCATAAATTGCCCCTAGTATAGGTAGGTGGTAGGGAAATATATCGGGACAGGTGGGGATGTGATAGGAATACAGGTTTAGTGTAGGATTAGTATAAATGGTTGGTTGATGGTCGGCACAGACCCGGTGGGCCGAAGGGCCTGTTCAAGTGCTGTATCTCAAAGCTAAACTAAATACAGACACCTAGTGTCACAGATACACACTGACACCCAGTAACACAAACAAACACACACTGACACCCAGTAACACAGAGAAACACTGATAAACAGTGACAAAGAAATACACTGACACCAAGTAACAAAGACACACACTGACACCCAGTAACAAAGACAGACACTGACACCAAGTCACAAAGACATACACTTACACGAAGTAACAAAGACAGACAATTACACCAAGTAACAAAGACATACACTTGCACCAAGGATTTTGACATACACTGACACCAAGTAACAAAGACATGCACTGATACCCAGTAACACAGACACACACTTACACCAAGTAACAAAGACATACACTTACACCAAGTAACAAAGACATACACTGATACCCAGTACCACAGACACACACTGACACCAAGTAACAAAGAGATACACTGATACCCAGTAACACAGACACACACATACACCAAGTAAAAAAGACACACCCTTACACCAAGTAACAAAGACATACACTTACACCAAGTAACAAAGACATACACTGACACCAAGTAACAAAGACATACAATTACACCAAGTCACAAAGACACACACTTACACCAAGTAACACAGACATACACTGACACCAAGTAACAAAGACATACACTGTCACCCAGTAACACAGATACAATCTTACACCAAGTAACAAAGCCATACACTGATACCAAGTAACAAAGACAGACAATGATACCAGGTAACACAGGCACACACTTACACAAAGTAACAGTGACATACTCTGACACCAAGTAACAAAGACATACACTTACACAAAGTATCAAAAACACACACTTACACCGAGTAACACAGACATACACTGACACCAAGTAACAAAGACATACACTGATACCCAGTAACACAGGCACACAGTTACACCAAGTATCACGGACATACACTGACACCAAGTAACAAAGACATACACTGACAACAAGTAACAAAGGCATACACTTACACCAAGTAACAAAGACACACACCTATACCAAGTAACACAGACATACACTGACACCAAGTAACAAAGACAGACAATTACACAAAGTAGCAAAGACATACACTTACACCAAGTATTTTGACATGCTCTAACATCAAGTAAAAAAGACATACACTGATACCCAGTAACACAGACACACACTTACACCAAGTAACAACGACATACACTGACACCAACTCACAAAGACACACTGACACCCAGGAACACAGACACACACTTACACCAAGTAACACAGACATGCACTGAAACCAAGTAACAAAGAAATACACTTACACCAAGTAACAAAGACATACACCTACACCAAGTATTTTGACATACACTGACACCAAGTAACAAAGACATACACTGATACCCACTAACACATACACACACTTACACCAAGTAACAAAGACATACACTGACACCAACTCACAAAGACACACTGACACCCAGGAACACAGACACACACTTACACCAAGTAACACAGACATGCACTGAAACCAAGTAACAAAGAAATACACTTACACCAAGTAACAAAGACATACACCTACACCAAGTATTTTGACATACACTGACACCAAGTAACAAAGACATACACTGATACCCACTAACACATACACACACTTACACCAAGTAACAAAGACATACACTGACAACAAGAAACAAAGACATACACTGACACCAAGTCACAAAGACAGACACTGACACCCAGTAACAAAGACAAACACTGATACCAAGTAACGAAGACAGACACTGACACCCTGTAAAAAAGACAGACAATGACACCACGTCACAAAGAAATACATTGACACCAAGTAACAAAGACATACACTTACACCAAGTAACACAGACATACACTGACACCAAGTAACAAAGACATACAATTACACCAAGTAACAAAGACACACACTTACACCAAGTAACACAGACATACACTGTTACCCATTAACACAGACACACACTTACACCAAGTAACAAAGACATATACTGATACCCAGTAGCACAGACACACACTGGGCGGCACATTGGCACAGTGGTTAGCAGCCTCACAGCTCCAGGGACCAGGGCTCGATTCTGGGTACTGCCTTTGCGGAGTTTGCAAGTTCTCCCTGTCTCTGCGTGAGTTTCCTCCGGGTGCTCCGGTTTCTTCCCACATGCCAAAGACTTGCAGGTTGATAGGTTAATTGGCCATTATAAATTGACCCTAGTATAGGTAGGTGTTAGGGAAATATATAGGGACAGTTGGGGATGTGATAGGAATACGGGATTATTGCAGGATTAGTATAAATGGGTGGTTGATGGTCGGCACAGACTCGGTGGGCCGAAGGGCCTGTTTAAGTGCTGTATCTCTGAACCAAACTAAATACTGACACCTAGTGTCACAGACACACACTGACACCCAGTAACACAAACAAACACACACTGACACCCAGGAACACAGAGAAACACTGAAACACAGTAACAAAGACTTACACTGACACCAAGTAACACAGACACAGACTGACACCCAGTAACAAAGACATACATTGACACCAAGTCACAAAGACATACACTGATACCCAGGAACACAGACACACACTTACACCAAGTAACAAAGACATACACTGACACCAAGTCACAAAGACATGCACTGATCCACAGTAACACAGACACACACTTACACCAAGTAACAAAGACAGACACTGATTCCCAGTAACACAGACACACACTTACACCAAATAAAACAGACATACACTGACACCAAGTAACAAAGAAAAACACTGATACCCAGTAACACAGGCACACACTTACACCAAGTAACACAGACATACACTGACACCAAGTAACAAAGAAATACACTGACACCAAGTAACACAGACACACACTGACACCCAGTAACAAAGACATAAACTGACACCAAGTCACAAAGACATACACTGATACCCAGGAACACAGACACACACTTACACCAAATAACACAGACATACACTGACACCAAGTAACAAAGACAAACACTGATACCCAGTAACACAGGCACACACTTACACCAAGTAACACAGACATACACTGACACCAAGTAACAAAGACATACACTGACACCCAGTTACAAAGACATACACTGACACCCAGTAACACAGACACACACGGACACCAAGTAACAAAGTCACACACTTGCACCAAGTAACACAGACACACACTGACACCCAGTAACACAAACAAACACACTGACACCCAGTAACACAGACACACACTGACACCAAGTAACAAAGACATATACTGACACCCAGTAACACGGACACACACTGGGCGGCACAGTGTCGCAGTGGTTAGCACTGCTGCCTCACAGCTCCAGGGACCCGGGTTCGATTCTGGGTACTGCCTGTGAGGAGTTTGCAAGTTCTCCCTGTGTCTGCGTGGGTTTCCTCCGGGTGCTCCGGTTTCCTCCCACATGCCAAAGACTTGCAGTTTGGTAGGTTAATTGGCATTATAAATTGCCCCGAGTATAGGTAGGTGGTAGGGAAATATATAGGGACCGGTGGGGATGAGATTGGAATACGGGATTAGTGTAGCATTCGTATAAATGGGTTGTTGATGGTCGGCACAGACTCGGTGGGCCGAAGGGCCTGTTTAAGTGCTGTATCTCTGAACTAAACTAAATACTGACACCTAGTGTCACAGACACACACTGACACCCAGGAACACAGAGAAACACTGATACACAGAAACAGAGACATACACTGACACCAAGTAACAGAGACACACACTGACACCCAGTAACAAAGACATACACTGACACCAAGTCACAAAGACATACACTGATACCCAGGAACACAGACACACACTTACACCAACTAACAAAGACATACACTGATACCAAGTCACAAAGACACACACTGACACCCAGTAACAAAGACATACACTGACACCAAGTCACAAAGACATGCACTGATCCACAGACACACACTTACACCAAGTAACAAAGACAGACACTGATTCCCAGTAACAAAGCCATACACTGATACCCAGTAACACAGGCACACACTTACACCAAGTAACACATACATACACTGACTCCCAGGAAGAAAGACATACACTGACACCCAGTAACACAGACACACACCGACACCAAGTAACAAAGACACACACTTCCACCAAGTAACACAGACATGCACTGACACCAAGTAACAAAGACATACACTTAAACCAAGTAACAAAGACATACACTTACACCAAGTAACACAGACATACACTGACACCAAGTAACATAGACACACACTTACACCAAGTAACAAAGACATACACTGACACCAAGTAACAAAGACATGCACTGATACCCAGTAACACATACACACACTTACACCAAGTAACAAAGACATACACTGACACCAAGTCACAAAGACATACACTGATACCCACTAACACAGACACACACATGCACCAAGTAACAAAGGCACACACTGATACCCAGCAGCAAAGACACACACTGACACCCAGTAACAAAGGCAAACACTGATACCAAGTAACGAAGACAGACACTGACACGCTGTAAAAAAGACAGACAATGACACCACCTCACAAAGAAATACATTGACACCAAGTAACAAAGACATACACTTACACCAAGTAACACAGACATACACTGACACCAAGTAACAAAGACATACAATTACAACAAGTAACAAAGACACACACTTACACCAAGTAACACAGACATACACTGACACCAAGTCACAAAGACATACACTGTTACCCATTAACACAGACACACACTTACACCAAGTAACAAAGACATATACTGATACCCAGTAGCACAGACACACACTGGGCGGCACATTGGCACAGTGGTTAGCAGCCTCACAGTTCCAGGGACCAGGGCTCGATTCTGGGTACTGCCTTTGCGGAGTTTGCAAGTTCTCCCTGTCTCTGCGTGAGTTTCCTCCGGGTGCTCCGGTTTCTTCCCACATGCCAAAGACATGCGGGTTGATAGGTTAATTGGCCATTATAAATTGACCCTAGTATAGGTAGGTGTTAGGGAAATATATAGGGACAGTTGGGGATGTGATAGGAATACGGGATTAGTGTAGGATTAGTATAAATGGGTGGTTGATGGTCGGCACAGACTCGGTGGGCCGAAGGGCCTGTTTAAGTGCTGTATTTCTGAACTAAACTAAATACTGACACCTAGTGTCACAGACACACACTGACACCCAGTAACACAAACAAACACACACTGACACCCAGGAACACAGAGAAACACTGAAACACAGTAACAAAGACATACACTGACACCAAGTAACACAGACACACACTGACACCCAGTAACAAAGACATACACTGACACCAAGTCACAAAGACATACACTGATACCCAGGAACACAGACACACACTTACACCAAGTAACAAAGACATACACTGATACCAAGTCACAAAGACACACACTGACACCCAGTAACAAAGACATACACTGACACCAAGTCACAAAGACATGCACTGATCCACAGTAACACAGACACACACTTACACCAAATAACACAGACATACACTGACACCAAGTAACAAAGAAAAACACTGATACCAAGTAACACAGACACACACTGACACCCAGTAACAAAGACATACACTGACACCAAGTCACAAAGACATACACTGATACCCAGGAACACAGACACACACTTACACCAAGTAACAAAGGCATACACTGATACCAAGTCACAAAGACACACGCTGACACCCAGTAACAAAGACATACACTGACACCAAGTTACAAAGACACACACTTACACCAAGTAACACAGACATACACTGACACCAAGTAACATAGACAGACAATTACACCAAGTAACAAAGACATACACCTACACCAAGTATTTTGACATACACTGACACCAAGTAACAAAGACATACACTGATACCCAGTAACACATACACACACTTACACCTAGTAACAAAGACATACACTGAAACCAAGAAACAAAGACATACACTGACACCAAGTCACAAAGACAGACACTGACACCCAGTAACAAAGACAAACACTGATACCAAGTAACGAAGACAGACACTGACACCCTGTAAAAAAGACAGACAATCACACCACGTCACAAAGAAATACATTGACACCAAGTAACAAAGACATACACTTACACCAAGTAACACAGACATACACTGACACCAAGTAACAAAGACATACAATTACACCAAGTAACAAAGACACACACTTACACCAAGTAACACAGACTTACACTGACACCAAGTAACAAAGACATACACTGTTACCCATTAACACAGACACACACTTACACCAAGTAACAAAGACATATACTGATACCCAGTAGCACAGACACACACTGGGTGGCACATTGGCACAGAGGTTAGCAGCCTCACAGCTCCAGGGACCAGGGCTCGATTCTGGGTACTGCCTTTGCGGAGTTTGCAAGCTCTCCCTGTCTCTGCGTGAGTTTCCTCCGGGTGCTCCGGTTTCTTCCCACATGCCAAAGACTTGCAGGTTGATAGGTTAATTGGCCATTATAAATTGACCCTAGTGTAGGTAGGTGTTAGGGAAATATATAGGGACAGTTGGGGATGTGATAGGAATACGGGATTAGTGTAGGATTAGTATAAATGGGTGGTTGATGGTCGGCACAGACTCGGTGGGCCGAAGGGCCTGTTTAAGTGCTGTATCTCTGAACTAAACTAAATACTGACACCTAGTGTCACAGACACACACTGACACCCAGTAACACAAACAAACACACACTGACACCCAGGAACACAGAGAAACACTGAAACACAGTAACAAAGACATACACTGACACCAAGTAACACAGACACACACTGACACCAAGTCACAAAGACATACACTGACACCAAGTCACAAAGACATACACTGATACCCAGGAACACAGACACACACTTACACCAAGTAACAAAGACATACACTGATACCAAGTCACAAAGACACCCAGTAACAAAGACATACACTGACACCAAGTCACAAAGACATGCACTGATCCACAGTAACACAGACACACACTTACACCAAGTAACAAAGACAGACACTGATTCCCAGTAACACAGACACACACTTACACCAAATAACACAGACATACACTGACACCAAGTAACAAAGAAAAACACTGATACCCAGTAACACAGGCACACACTTACACCAAGAAACACAGACATACACTGACACCAAGTAACAAAGACATACACTGACACCAAGTAACACAGACACACACTGACACCCAGTAACAAAGACATACACTGACACCAAGTCACAAAGACATACACTGATACCCAGGAACACAGACACACACTTACACCAAGTAACACAGACATACACTGACACCAAGTAACAAAGACAAACACTGATACCCAGTAACACAGGCACACACTTACACCAAGTAACACAGACATACACTGACACCAAGTAACAAAGACATACACTGACACCCAGTTACAAAGACATACACTGACACCCAGTAACACAGACACACACGGACACCAAGTAACAAAGTCACACACTTGCACCAAGTAACACAGACACACACTGACACCCAGTAACACAAACAAACACACTGACACCCAGTAACACAGACACACACTGACACCCAGTAACACGGACACACACTGGGCGGCACAGTGGCGCAGTGGTTAGCACTGCAGCCTCACAGCTCCAGGGACCCGGGTTCGATTCTGGGTACTGCCTGTGCGGAGTTTGCAAGTTCTCCCTGTGTCTGCGTGGGTTTCCTCCGGGTGCTCCGGTTTCCTCCCACATGCTAAAGACTTGCAGTTTGGTAGGTTAATTGGCCATTATAAATTGCCCCGAGTATAGGTAGGTGGTAGGGAAATATATAGGGACCGGTGGGGATGAGATTGGAATACGGGATTAGTGTAGCATTAGTATAAATGGGTTGTTGATGGTTGGCACAGATTCGGTGGGCCGAAGGGCCTGTTTAAGTGCTGTATCTCTGAACTAAACTAAATACTGACACCTAGTGTCACAGACACACACTGACACCCAGAAACACACACTGACACCCAGGAACACAGAGAAACACTGATACACAGTAACAAAGACATACACTGACACCAAGTAACAGAGACACACACTGACACCCAGTAACAAAGACATACACTGACACTAAGTTACAAAGACATACACTGATACCAAGTCACAAAGACACACACTGACACCCAGTACCAAAGACATACACTGACACCAAGTCACAAAGACATGCACTGATCCACAGACACACACTTACACCTAGTAACAAAGACAGACACTGATTCCCAGTAACAAAGCCATACACTGATACCCAGTAACACAGGCACACACTTACAACAAGTAACACATACATACACTGACTCCCAGTAAGAAAGACATACACTGACACCCAGTAACACAGACACACACCGACACCAAGTAACAAAGACACACACTTACACCAAGTAACACAGACATGCACTGACACCAAGTAACAAAGACATACACTTACACCAAGTTACAAAGACATGCACTGATACCCAGTAACACATACACACACTTACACCAAGTAACAAAGACATACACTGACACCAAGTCACAAAGACATACACTGATACCCACTAACACAGACACACACATGCACCAAGTAACAAAGGCACACACTGATACCCAGTAGCACAGACACACACTGACACCCAGTAACAAAGACAAACACTGATACCAAGTAACGAAGACAGACACTGACACCCTGTAAAAAAGACAGACAATGACACCACGTCACAAAGAAATACATTGACACCAAGTAACAAAGACATACACTGACACCAAGTAACAAAGACATACAATTACACCAAGTAACAAAGACACACACTTACACCAAGTAACACAGACACACACTTACACCAAGTAACAAAGACATGTACTGATACCCAGTAGCCAGACACACACTGGGCGGCACATTGGCACAGTGGTTAGCAGCCTCACAGCTCCAGGGACCAGGGCTCGATTCTGGGTACTGCCTTTGCGGAGTTTGCAAGTTCTCCCTGTCTCTGCGTGAGTTTCCTCCGGGTGCTCCGGTTTCTTCCCACATGCCAAAGACTTGCAGGTTGATAGGTTAATTGGCCATTATAAATTGACCCAAGTATAGGTAGGTGTTAGGGAAATATATAGGGACAGTTGGGGATGTGATAGGAATACGGGATTAGTGTAGGATTAGTATAAATAGGTGGTTGATGGTCGGCACAGACTCGGTGGGCCGAAGGGCCTGTTTAAGTGCTGTATCTCTGAACTAAACGAAATACTGACACCTAGTTTCACAGACACACACTGACACCCAATAACACAAACAAACACACACTGACACCCAGGAACACAGAGAAACACTGAAACACAGTAACAAAGACATACACTGACACCAAGTAACACAGACACACACTGACACCCAGTAACAAAGACATACACTGACACCAAGTCACAAAGACATACACTGATACCCAGGAACACAGACACACACTTACACCAAGTAACAAAGACATACACTGATACCAAGTCACAAAGACACACACTGACACCCAGTAACAAAGACGTACACTGACACCAAATAACATAGACAGACAATTACACCAAGTAACAAAGACATACACCTACACCAAGTATTTTGACATACACTGACACCAAGTAACAAAGACATACACTGATACCCAGTAACACATACACACACTTACACCAAGTAACAAAGACATACACTGACACCAAGAAACAAAGACATACACTGACACCAAGTCACAAAGACAAACACTGACACCCAGTAACAAAGACAAACACTGATACCAAGTAACGAAGACAGACACTGACACCCTGTAAAAAAGACAGACAATGACACCACGTCACAAAGAAATACATTGACACCAAGTAACAAAGACATACACTTACACCAAGTAACACAGACATACACTGACACCAAGTAACAAAGACATACAATTACACCAAGTAACAAAGACACACACTTACACCAAGTAACACAGACATACACTGACACCAAGTAACAAAGACATACACTGTTACCCATTAACACAGACATACACTTACACCAAGTAACAAAGACATATACTGATACCCAGTAGCACAGACACACACTGGGCGGCACATTGGCACAGTGGTTAGCAGCCTCACAGCTCCAGGGACCAGGGCTCGATTCTGGGTACTGCCTTTGCGGAGTTTGCAAGTTCTCCCTGTCTCTGCGTGAGTTTCCTCCGGGTGCTCCGGTTTCTTCCCACATGCCAAAGACTTGAAAGTTGATAGGTTAATTGGCCATTATAAATTGACCCTAGTGTAGGTAGGTGTTAGGGAAATATATAGGGACAGTTGGGGATGTGATAGGAATACGGGATTAGTGTAGGATTAGTATAAATGGGTGGTTGATGGTCGGCACAGGCTCGGTGGGCCGAAGGGCCTGTTTATGTGCTGTATCTCTGAACTAAACTAAATACTGACACCTAGTGTCACAGACACACACTGACACCCAGTAACACAAACAAACACACACTGACACCCAGGAACACAGAGAAACACTGAAACACAGTAACAAAGACATACACTGACACCAAGTAACACAGACACACACTGACACCCAGTAACAAAGACATACACTGACACCAAGTCACAAAGACATACACTGATACCCAGGAACACAGACACACACTTACACCAAGTAACAAAGACATACACTGATACCAAGTCACAAAGACACACACTGACACCCAGTAACAAAGACATACACTGACACCAAGTCACAAAGACATGCACTGATCCACAGTAACACAGACACACACTTACACCAAGTAACAAAGACAGACACTGATTCCCAGTAACACAGACACACACTTACACCAAATAACACAGACATACACTGACACCAAGTAACAAAGAAAAACACTGATACCCAGTAACACAGGCACACACTTACACCAAGAAACACAGACATACACTGACACCAAGTAACAAAGACATACACTGACACCCAGTAACAAAGACATACACTGACACCAAGTCACAAAGACATACACTGATACCCAGGAACACAGACACAAACTTACACCAAATAACACAGACATACACTGACACCAAGTAACAAAGACAAACACTGATACCCAGTAACACAGGCACACACTTACACCAAGTAACACAGACATACACTGACACCAAGTAACAAAGACATACACTGACACCAAGTCACAAAGCCACACAATTACACCGAGTAACACAGACGCACACTGACACCCAGCAACACAGACACACACTTACACCAAATAACACAGACACACACTTACACCAAGGAACAAAGACAAACACTGACACCCAGTTACAAAGACATACACTGACACCCAGTAACACAGACACACACGGACACCAAGTAACAAAGTCACACACTTGCACCAAGTAACACAGACACACACTGACACCAAGTAACAAAGACATATACTGACACCCAGTAACACGGACACACACTGGGCGGCACAGTGGACCTGGGTTCGATTCTGGGTACTGCCTGTGCGGAGTTTGCAAGTTCTCCCTGTGTGTGCGTGGGTTTCCTCCGGGTGCTCCGGTTTCCTCCCACATGCCAAAGAATTGCAGTTTGGTAGGTTAATTGGCCATTATAAATTGCCCCGAGTATAGGTAGGTGGTAGGGAAATATATAGGGACCGGTGGGGATGAGATTGGAATACGGGATTAGTGTAGCATTAGTATAAATGGGTTGTTGATGGTTGGCACAGATTCGGTGGGCCGAAGGGCCTGTTTAAGTGCTGTATCTCTGAACTAAACTAAATACTGACACCTAGTGTCACAGACACACACTGACACCCAGAAACACAAACTGACACCCAGGAACACAGAGAAACACTGATACACAGTAACAAAGACATACACTGACACCAACTAACAGAGACACACACTGACACCAAGTCACAAAGACATGCACTGATACCCAGGAACACAGACACACACTTGCACCAAGTAACAAAGACATACACTGATACCAATTCACAAAGACACACACTGACACCCAGTAACAAAGACATACACTGACACCAAGTCACAAAGACATGCACTGATCCACAGACACACACTTACACCAAGTAACAAAGACACACACTGACACCAAGTAACAAATACATACACTGACTCCCAGTAAGAAAGACATACACTGACACCCAGTAACACTGACACACACCGACACCAAGAAACAAAGACACACACTTACACCAAGTAACACAGACATGCACTGACACCAAGTAACAAAGACATACACTTACACCAAGTAACAAAGACATACACTTACACCAAGTAACAAAGACATACACTTACACCAAGTTACAAAGACACACACTTACACCAAGTAACAAAGACATGCACTGATACCCAGTAACACATGCACACACTTACACCAAGTAACAAAGACATACACTGACACCAAGTCACAAAGACATACACTGATACCCACTAACACAGACACACACATGCACCAAGTAACAAAGGCACACACTGATACCCAGGAGCACAGACACACACTGACACCCAGAACAAAGACATACACTGACACCAAGTCACAAAGACATACACTGATACCCAGGAACACAGACACACACTGACACCAAGTAACAGAAACACAAACTGACACCCAGTAACAAAGACATACACTGACACCAAGTCACAAAGACATACACTAATACCCAGGAACACAGACACACATTTACACCAAGTAACAAAGACATACACTGATACCAAGTCACAAAGACACACACTGACACCCAGTAACAAAGACATACACTGACACCAAGTCACAAAGACATGCACTGATCCACAGTAACACAGACACACACTTACACCAAGTAACAAAGACAGACACTGATTCCCAGTAACAAAGCCATACACTGATACCCAGTAACACAGGCACACACTTACACCAAGTAACACAGACATACACTGACACCAAGTAACAAAGACAAACACTGACACCAAGTAACAAAGACATACACTTCCACAAAGTAACACAGGCACACACTTACACCAAGTAACAGTGACATACACTGACACCAAGTAACAAAGACATACACTTACACAAAATAACAAAGACGTACACTTACACAGACACACACTGACACCATGCAACAAATACATACACTGACTCCCAGTAACAAAGACATACACTGACACCCAGTAACACAGACACCCACCGACACCAAGTAACAAAGACACACACTTACACCAAGTAACACAGACATGCACTGACAACTTTTAACAAAGGCATACACTTACACCAAGTAACAACGACATACACTTACACCAAGTTACAAAGACACACACTTACACCATGTAACACAGACATACACTGACACCAAGTAACATAGACACACACCTACACCAAGTAACAAAGACATACACTGACACCAAGTAACAAAGACATACACTGATACCCAGTAACACATACACACACTTATACCAAGTAACAAAGACGTACACTTACGCAGACACACACTGACACCAAGCAACAAATACATACACTGACTCCCAGTAACAAAGACATACACTGACACCCAGTAACACAGACACACACCGACACCAAGTAACAAAGACACACACTTACACCAAGTAACACAGACATGCACTGACAACATTTAACAAAGGCATACACTTACACCATGTAACATAGACATACACTGACACCAAGTAACATAGACACACACTTACACCAAGTAACAAAGACATACACTGACACCAAGTAACAAAGACATACACTGATACCCAGTAACACATACACACACTTATACCAAGTAACAAAGACATACACTGACACCAAGTCACAAAGACATACACTGATACCCACTAACACAGACACACACTTGCACCAAGTAACAAAGACAAACACTGATACCCAGTAGCACAGACACACACTGACACCCAGTAACAAAGACATACACTGACACCAAGTCTCAACGACATACACTGAGACCCAGGAACACAGACACACACTGACACCAAGTAACAAAGACATACACTGATACCAAGTCACAAAGACACACACTGAAACCCAGTAACACAGACATACACTGACACCAAGTAACACAGACACACACTTACACCAAGTAACAAAGACATACACTGACACCAAGTAACAAAGACATACACTGATACCCAGTAACACATACACACACTTATACCAAGTAACAAAGACATACACTGACACCAAGTCACAAAGACATACACTGATACCCTCTAACACAGACACACACTTGCACCAACTAACAAAGACACACACTGATAACCAGCAGCACAGACACACACTGACACCCAGTAACAAAGACATACACTGACACCAAGTCTCAACGACATACACTGATACCCAGGAACACAGACACACACTGACACCAAGTAACAAAGACATACACTGATACCAAGTCACAAAGACACACACTGAAACCCAGTAACAAAGACATACACTGACACCAAGTAACAACGACAGTCACTGATTCCCAGTAACACAGACACACACTTACACCAAATAACACAGACATACACTGACACCAAGTAACAAAGCCAAACACTGATACCCAGTAACACAGGCACACACTTACACCAAGTAACAGTGACATACACTGACACCAAGTAACAAAGACATACACTTACACAAAGTAACAAAGACATACACTTACACCAAGTAACACAGACACACACTGACACCAAGTAACACAGACACACACTGACACCCAGTAACAAAGACATACACTGACACCAAGTCACAAAGACATACACTGATTCCCAGGAACACAGACACACACTTACACCAAGTAACAAAGACATACACTGATACCAAGTCACAAAGACACACACTGACACCCAGTAACAAAGACATACACTGACACCATGTCACAAAGACATGCACTGATCCACAGTAACGCAGACACACACTTACACCAAGTAACAAAGACAGTCACTGATTCCCAGCAACACAGACACACATTTACACCAAATAACACAGACATACACTGACACCAAGTTACAAAGCCACACACTGATACCCAGTAACACAGGCACACATTTACACCAAGTAACACAGACATACACTGACTCCAAGTAACAAAGACATACACAGACACCAAGTAACAAAGACATACACTTACACAAAGTAACAAAGACAGACACTTACACCGAGTAACACAGATACACACTTACACCAAATAACACAGACATAGACTGACACCAAGTAACAAAGACATACACTGATACCCAGTAACACAGGCACACACTTCCACCAAGTAACAGTGACATACACTGACACCAAGTAACAAAGACATACACTTACACTAAGTAACAAAGACATACACTTACACCAAGTAACACAGACACACACTGACACCAAGTAACAAATACATACACTGACTCCCAGTAACAAAGACATACACTGACACCCAGTAACACAGACACACACCGACACCAAGTAACAAAGACACACACTTACACCAAGTAACACAGACACACACTGACACCCAGTAACACAAACAAACACACTGACACCAAGTGACGCAGACATACACTGACACCAAGTAACAAAGACATACACTGACACCAAGTAACACAGACACACACTTACACCAAGTAACACAAACACACACTTGTACCAAGTAACAAAGACATACACTTACACCAAGTAACAAAGACACACACTTACACCAAGTAACACAGACATACACTGACACCAAGTAACAAAGACAGACAACTACACCAAGTAACAAAGACATACACATACACCAAGTATTTTGACATACACTGACACCAAGTAACAAAGACATACACTGATACCCAGTAACACATACACACACTTACACCAAGTAACAAAGACATACACTGACACCAAGTCACAAAGACATACACTGATACCCACTAACACAGACACACACTTACACCAAGTAACAAAGACATACACTGACACCCAGTTACAAAGACATACACTGACACCCAGTAACACAGACACACAATGACACCAAGTAACAAAGACATACACTTACACCAAGTAACAAAGACACACACTTACTCCAAGTAACAAAGACACACACTTACACCCAGTAACACAGACATACACTGACTCCAAGTAACAATGACATACACTGACACCAAGTCACAAAGACACACACTGACACCCAGTAACAAAGACATACACTGACACCAAGTCACAAAGACATACACTGACACCCAGTAACACAGACACACAATTACACCAAGTAACAAAGACATACACTGACACCAAGTCACAAAGACATAGACTGATACCCAGTAACGCAGACACTCACTGGGTGTGGTGGGTGGGTGGGGGGCACATTGGCGCATTGGATAGCACCGCAGCCTCACAGCTCCAGGGACCCGGGTTCGATTCTGGGTACTGCTTGTGCGGAGTTTGCAAGTTCTCCCTGTGTCTGCGTGGGTTTCCTCCGGGTGCTCCGGCTTCCTCCCACATGCCAAAGACTTGCAGGATGATAGGTTAATTGGCCATCATAAATTGCCCCTCGTATAGGTAGGTGGTAGGGAAATATATAGGGACCGGTGGGGATGAGATTGGAATACGGGATTAGTGTAGGATTAGTATTAATGGGTTGTTGATGGTCGGCACAGACTCGGTGGGCCGAAGGGCCTGTTTAAGTGCTGTATCTCTGAACTAATCTAAATACTGACACCTAGTGTCACAGACACACACTGACACCAAGTAACACAAACAAACACACACTGACAACCAGGAACACAGAGAAACACTGATACACAGTAACAAAGACATACACTGACACCAAGTAACACAGACACACACTGACACCCAGTAACAAAGACATACACTGACACCAAGTCACAAAGACATACACTGATACCCAGGAACACAGACACACACTTACACCAAGTAACAAAGACAGACACTGATACGAAGTTTCACAGACACACACTTACACCAAGTAACAAAGCCATACACTGACACCCTGTGACAAAGACATACACTGACACCAAGTCACAAACACATACACTGACGCCAAGTAACAAAGACATACACTTACACCAAGTAACAAAGACATACACTGATACCCTGTAACACAGACAGACACTGTCACCCAGTTAGAAGCACACACTGACCCCCAGGATCACAGACACACACTGACTCCAGGTAACACAGACATACACTGACACCAAGTCACAAAGACTCACACTGACACCCAGTAACAAAGACATACACTGACACCAAGTCACAAAGACATACTCTGATACACAGACACACACTAACACCAAGTAACACAGACATACACTGACACCAAGTAACAAAGACAGACACTGATACCCAGTAACACAGAAACACACTTACAGCAGGTAACAAAGACATACACTGGCACCAAGTAACAAAGACATACTCTGACACCAAGTAACACAGACATACACTTACACGAAGTAACAAAGACAGACAGTTACAACAAGTAACAAAGACATACACTTACACCAAGTATTTTGACACACACTTACACCAAGTAACAAAGACATACACTGACACCCAGTAACAAAGACATACACTGACTCCCAGTAGCACAGACACACACGGACACCAAGTAACAAAGACACACACTTACACCAAGTAACACAGACACACACTGACACCCAGTAACACAGACACAAACTTACACCAAGTAACACAGACACACACTGACACCAAGTCACAAAGAAATACACTGACACCCAGTAACACAGACACACACTGGGCGGCACAGTGGCGCAGTGTTTAGCACTGCAGCCTCACAGCTCCACAGTTCGATTCTGGGTACTGCCTGTGCGGAGTTTGCAAGTTCTCCCTGTGTCTGCGTGGGTTTCCTCCGGGTGCTCCGTTTTCCTCCCACATGCCAAAGACTTGCAGGTTGATAGGTTCATTGGCCATTATAAATTGCCCCTAGTATAGGTATGTTGTAAAGAAATATCAAGGGACCGGTGGGGATGATATTGGAATATGGGATTCGTGTAGGATTAGTATCAATGGGTGGTTGATGGTCGGCACAGACTCGGTGGGCCGAAGGGACTGTTTCAGTGCTGTGTCTCTAAACTAAACTAAATACTGACACCTAGTGTCACAGACACACACTGACACCCAGAAACACACACTGACACCCAGGAACACAGAGAAACACAGATATACAGTAACAAAGACATACACTGACACCAAGTAACAGAGACACACACTGACACCCAGTAACAAAGACATACAATGACACCAAGTTACAAAGCCACACACTGATACCCAGTAACACAGGCACACACTTACACCAAGTAACAAAGACATACACTGATACCAAGTCACAAAGACACACACTGACACCAAGTCACAAAGACATGCACTGATCCACAGACACACACTTACACTAAGTAACAAAGACAGACACTGATACCAAGTCACAAAGACACACACTGACACCCAGTAACAAAGACATACACTGACACCAAGTCACAAAGACATGCACTGATCCACAGACACACACTTACACCAAGTAACAAAGACAGACACTGATTCCCAGTAACAAAGCCATACACTGATACCCAGTAACACAGGCACACACTTACACCAAGTAACACATACACTGACACCAAGTAACAAAGACATACACTTACACAAAATAACAAAGACATACACTTACACCAAGTAACACAGACACACACTGACACCAAGTAACAAATACATACACTGACTCCCAGTAAGAAAGACATACACTGACACCCAGTAACACTGACACACACCGACACCAAGTAACAAAGACACACACTTACACCAAGTAACACAGACATGCACTGACACCAAGTAACAAAGACATACACTTACACCAAGTAACAAAGACATACATTTACACCAAGTTACAAAGACACACACTTACAACAAGTAACACAGACATACACTGACACCAAGTAACATAGACACACACTTACACCAAGTAACAAAGACATACACTGACACCAAGTAGCAAAGACATGCACTGATACCCACTAACACAGACACACACATGCACCAAGTAACAAAGGCACACACTGATACCCAGTAGCACAGACACACACTGACACCCAGTAACAAAGACATACACTGACACCAAGTCACAAAGACATACACTGATACCCAGGAACACAGACACACACTGACACCAAGTAACAGAAACACACACTGACACCCAGTAACAAAGACATACACTGACACCAAGTCACAAAGACATACACTAATACCCAGGAACACAGACACACATTTACACCAAGTAACAAAGACATACACAGATACCAAGTCACAAAGACACACACTGACACCCAGTAACAAAGACATACACTGACACCAAGTCACAAAGACATGCACTGATCCACAGTAACACAGACACACACTTACACCAAGTAACAAAGACAGACACTGATTCCCAATAACAAAGCCATACACTGATACCCAGTAACACAGGCACACACTTTCACCAAGTAACACAGACATACACTGACACCAAGTAACAAAGACATACACTTACACAAAGTAACACAGGCACACACTTACACCAAGTAACAGTGACATACACTGACACCAAGTCACAAAGACATGCACTGATCCACAGTAACACAGACACACACTGACACCAAGCAACAAATACATACACTGACTCCCAGTAACAAAGACATACACTGACACCCAGTAACACAGACACACACCGACACCAAGTAACAAAGACACACACTTACACCAAGTAACACAGACATGCACTGACAACAAGTAACAAAGGCATACACTTACACCAAGTAACAACGACATACACTTACACCAAGTTACAAAGACACACACTTACACCATGTAACACAGACATACACTGACACCAAGTAACATAGACACACACTTACACCAAGTAACAAAGACATACACTGACACCAAGTAACAAAGACATACACTGATACCCAGTAACACATACACACACTTACACCAAGTAACAAAGACATACACGGACATCAAGTCACAAAGACATACACTGATACCCACTAACACAGACACACACTTGCACCAAGTAACAAAGACACACACTGATACCCAGTAGCACAGACACACACTGACACCCAGTAACAAAGACATACACTGACACCAAGTCTCAAAGACATACACTGATACCCAGGAACACAGACACACACTGACACCAAGTAACAAAGACATACACTGATCCCAAGTCACAAAGACACACACTGAAACCCAGTAACAAAGACATACACTGTCACCAAGTCACAAAGACATGCACTGATCCACAGGAACACAGAAACACACTTACACCAAGTAACAACGACAGACACTGATTCCCAGTAACACAGGCACACACTTACACCAAATAACACAGACATACACTGACACCAAGTAACAAAGCCAAACACTGATACCCAGTAACACAGGCACACACTTACACCAAGTAACACATACACTGACACCAAGTAACAAAGACACACACTGACACCCAGTAACACAGACACACACTTACACCAAATAACACAGACATACACTGACACCAAGTAACAAAGACATACACTGATACCCAGTAACACAGGCACACACTTACACCAAGTAACAGTGACATACACTGATACCAAGTAACAAAGACATACACTTACACAAAGTAACAAAGACATACACTTACACCAAGTAACACAGACACACACTGACACCAAGTAACACAGACACACACTGACACCCAGTAACAAAGACATACACTGTCACCAAGTCACAAAGACATACACTGATTCCCAGGAACACAGACACACACTTACACCAAGTAACAAAGACATACACTGATACCAAGCCACAAAGACACACACTGACACCCAGTAACAAAGACATACACTGACACCCAGTAGCACAGACACACGCGGACACCAAGTAACAAAGACACACACTTACACCAAGTAACACAGACACACACTGACACCCAGTAACACAGACACAAACTTACACCAAGTAACACAGACACACACTGACACCAAGTAACAAAGAAATACACTGACACCCAGTAACACAGACACACACTGGGCGGCACAGTGGCGCAGTGTTTAGCGCTGCAGCCTCACAGCTCCATGGACCCGGGTTCGATTCTGGGTACTGCCTGTGCGGAGTTTGCAAGTTCTCCCTGTGTCTGCGTGGGTTTCCTCCGGGTGCTCCGTTTTCCTCCCACATGCCAAAGACTTGCAGGTTGATAGGTTAATTGGCCATTATAAATTGCCCCTAATATAGGTACGTGGTAAAGAAATATCAAGGGACCGGTGGGGATGATATTGGAATATGGGATTCGTGTAGGATTAGTATCAATGGGTGGTTGATGG
The DNA here is from genome assembly GCF_036365525.1 of Heterodontus francisci. Lineage (NCBI taxonomy): Eukaryota > Metazoa > Chordata > Chondrichthyes > Heterodontiformes > Heterodontidae > Heterodontus > Heterodontus francisci. The sequence continues at coordinate 6,462,913 of NC_090395.1, read as the reverse complement.
TCAGCACAGACTCGTTGGGCCGAAGGGACTGTTTCAGTGCTGTGTCTCTAAACTAAACTAAATACTGACACGAAGTAACAAAGATACACACTGACACCAAGTAACAGAGACATACACTGACACCAAGTAACAAAGGCACACACTTACACCAAGTAACAAAGACATGCACTGACACCAAGTAACAAAGACACACACTTACACCAAGTAACAAAGACAGACAATTACACCAAGTAACAAAGACATACACTTACACCAAGTATTTTGACATGCACTGACACCAAGTAACAAAGACATACACTGATACCCAGTAACACAGACACACATATACACCAAGTAACAAAGACATACACTGACACCAAGTCACAAAGACATACACTGATACACAGACACACACTTACACCAAGTAACACTGACATACACTGACACCAAGTAACAAAGACATGCACTGACACCCAGGAACACAGACACACACTTACACCAAGTAACAAAGACATACAGTGACACCAAGTAACAAAGACACACACTTACACCAAGTAACACAGACATACACTGACACCAAGTAACAAAGACATACACTGATACCCAGTAACACAGACACACTCTTACACCAAGTAACACAGACATACACTGACACCAAGTAACAAAGACAGACAATTACACCAAGGAACACAGACATTCACTGACACCAAGTAATAAAGACGTACACTGACACCAAGTAACAAATACATACACTTACACCAAGTAACAAAGACAGACAAGTACAACAAGTAACAAAGACATGCACTTACACCAAGTCACAAAGTCATACACTGATACCCAGACACACTTCACCAAGTAACAAAGACAGACAATTACAACAAGTAACAAAGACATACACTTACACCAAGTATTTTGACATACACTTACACCAAGTAACAAAGACATACACTGACACACAGTAACAAAGACATACACTTACACCAAGTAACAAAGACAGACAATTACACCAAGTAGCACAGACATACACTGACACCAAGTAACAAAGACATACACTGACAACAAATAACAAAGACATACACTTACACCAAGTAACAAAGACAGACAATTACACCAAGTATTTTGACATAGACTTACACAAAGTAACAAAGACATACACTGATACCCAGTAACACAGACACACACTGACGCCCAGTTAGAAACACACACTGACCCCCAGTAACACAGACACTCAGTGACCCCCAGTAACACAGACATACACTGGTATCCTGTAACACAGAGACACACTTACACCAAGTAACAAAGACATACACTGACACCAAGTAACAAAGACATACACTGATACTCAGTAACACAGACACACACTTATACCAAGTAACAAAGAAAGACACTGATACGAAGTTTCACAGACACACACTTACACCAAGTAACAAAGCCATACACTGACACCCTGTGACAAAGACATACACTGACACCAAGTCACAAACACATACACTGACGCCAAGTAAAAAAAACATACAGTTACACCAAGTAACAAAGACATACACTGATACCCTGTAACACAGACAGACACTGTCACCCAGTTAGAAGCACACACTGACCCCAAGGAACACAGACACACACTGACCCCAGGTAACACAGACATACACTGACACCAAGTCACAAAGACACACACTGACACCCAGTAACAAAGACATACTCTGACACCAAGTCACAAAGACATACTCTGATACACAGACACACACTAACACCAAGTAACACAGACATACACTGACACCAAGTAACAAAGACAGACACTGATACCCAGTAACACAGAAATACACTTACAACAAGTAACAAAGACATACACTGGCACCAAGTAACAAAGACATACACTGACACCAAGTAACACAGACATACACTTACACGAAGTAACAAAGACAGACAGTTACAACAAGTAACAAAGACATACACTTACACCAAGTATTTTGACACACACTTACACCAAGTAACAAAGACATACACTGACACCCAGTAACAAAGACATACACTGACACCCAGTAGCACAGACACACGCGGACACCAAGTAACAAAGACACACACTTACACCAAGTAACACAGACACACACTGACACCCAGTAACACAGACACAAACTTACACCAAGTAACACAGACACACACTGACACCAAGTAACAAAGAAATACACTGACACCCAGTAACGCAGACACACACTGGGCGGCACAGTGGCGCAGTGTTCAGCACTGCAGCCTCACAGCTCCATGGACCCGGGTTCGATTCTGGGTACTGCCTGTGCGGAGTTTGCAAGGTCTCCCTGTGTCTGCGTGGGTTTCCTCCGGGTGCTCCGTTTTCCTCCCACATGCCAAAGACTTGCAGGTTGATAGGTTAATTGGCCATTATAAATTGCCCCTAGTATAGGTACGTGGTAAAGAAATATCAAGGGACCGGTGGGGATGTTATTGGAATATGGGATTCGTGGAGGATTAGTATCAATGGTTGGTTGATGGTCGGCACAGACTCGGTGTGCCGAAGGGCCTGTTTCAGTGCTGTGTCTCTAAACTAAACTAAATACTGAAACCTAGTGTCACAGACACACACTGACACCCAGTAACACACACTGACACGAAGTAACAAAGACACACACTTACACCAAGTCACAAAGACATACACTGACACCAAGTAACAAAGACATGCACTTACACCAAGTAACAAAGACATACACTTACACCAAGTATTTTGACACACACTTACACCAAGTAACAAAGACATACACAGATACCCAGTAACACAGACACACACTGACACCAAGTAACACAGACATACACTGACACCAAGTAACAAAGACATACACTGATACCCAGTAACACAGACACACACTGACACCAAGTAACAGAGACATACACTGACACCAAGTAACAAAGGCACACACTTACACCAAGTAACAAAGACATGCACTGACACCAAGTAACAAAGACACACACTTACACCAAGTAACAAAGACAGACAATTACACCAAGTAACAAAGACATACACTTACACCAAGTATTTTGACATGCACTGACACCAAGTAACAAAGACATACACTGATACCCAGTAACACAGACACACACATACACCTAGTAACACAGACATACACTGACACCAAGTCACAAAGACATACACTGATACACAGACACACACTTACACCAAGTAACACAGACATACACTGACACCAAGTAACAAAGACATGCACTGACACCCAGGAACACAGACACACACTTACACCAAGTAACAAAGACATACACTGACACCAAGCAACGAAGACACTCACTTGCACCAAGTAACAAAGACAGACAATTGCACCAAGTAACAAAGACATACACTTACACCAAGTATTTTGACATGCACTGACACCAAGTAACAAAGAGATACACTGATACCCAGTCACACAGACACACACGTATACCAAGTAACAAAGACATACACTGACACCAAGTAACAAAGGCACACACTTACACCAAGTAACAAAGACATACACTGACACCAAATCACAAAGACACACACTTACACCAAGTATCAAAGACAGACTATTACACCAAGTAACAAAGACATACACTTACACCAAGTATTGTGACATGCACTGACACCAAGTAACAAAGACATACACTGATACCCAGTAACACAGACACACACTTACACCAAGTAACAAAGACATACACTGACACCAAGTCACAAAGACATACACTGATACACAGACACACACTTGCACCAAGTAACACAGACATACACTGACACCAAGTAACAAAGACATGCACTGATACCCAGTATCACAGACACACACTTACACCAAGTAACACAGACACACACTTACACCAAGTAACAAAGACATACACTGGCACCAAGTAACAAAGACATACACTTACAGCAAGTAACACAGACAAACACTGACACCAAGTAACAAAGACATACAATTACACCAAGTAACAAAGACACACACTGACACCCAGTAACACCAGCAAACACACTGACACCCAGTAACACAGACACACACTGACACCAAGTAACAAAGACATACACTGATACCCAGTATCACTGACACACACTGACACCCAGTAACACTGACACACACTTACACCCAGTAACACAGACACACACTGACACCAAGCAACAAAGACATAGACCGGTGAGCCTGACGTCAGTGGTAGGGAAGCTGCTGGAGAAGATACTGAGGGATAGGATCTATTCCCATTTGGAAGAAAATGGGCTCATCAGTGATAGGCAACATTGTTTTGTGCAGGGAAGGTCATGTTTTACCATCTTAATAGAATTCTTTGAGGAAGTGACAAAGTTGATTGATGAGGGAAGGGCTGTCGATGTCATATACATGGACTTCAGTAAGGCGTTTGATAAGGTTCCCCATGGCAGGCTGATGGAGAAAGTGAAGGCGCTTGGGTTCCAAGGTGTACTAGCTAGGTGGATAAAGAACTGGCTGGGCAACAGGAGACAGAGAGTAGCAGTAGAAGGAAGTTTCTCAAAATGGAGACGTGTGACCAGTGGTGTTCCACAGGGATCCGTGCTGGGACCACTGTTGTTTGTGATATACATTAATGATTTGGAGGAAAGTATAGGTGGACTGATTAGCAAGTTTGCAGACGACACTAAGATTGGTGGAGTAGCAGATAGTGAAGGGGACTGTCAGAGAATACAGCAGAATATAGATAGATTGGAGAGTTGGGCAGAGAAATGGCAGGTGGAGTTCAATCAGGGCAAATGCGAGGTGATGCATTTTGGAAGATCCAATTCAAGAGTGAACTATACAGTAAATGGAAAAGTCCTGGGGAAAATTGATGTCCAGAGAGATTTGGGTGTTCAGGTCCACTGTTCCCTGAAGGTGGCAGCGCAGGTAAATAGAGTGGTCAAGAAGGCATACGGCATGCTTTCCTTCATCGGACGGGGCATTGAGTACAAGAGTTGGCAGGTCATGTTACAGTTGTATAGGACTTTGGTTCGGCCACATTTGGTATACTGCGTACAGTTCTGGTCGCCACATTATCAAAAGGATGAAGATGCTTTGGAGAGGGTGCAGAGGAGGTTCACCAGGATGTTGCCTGGTATGGAGGGCGCTAGCTATGAAGAGAGGTTGAGTAGATTAGGATTATTTTCATTAGAAAGACGGAGGTTGAGGGGGGACCTGATTGAGGTGTACAAAATCATGAGAGGTATAGACAGGGTGGATAGCAAGAGGCTTTTTCCCAGAGTGGGGGTTTCAATTACTAGAGGAAACGAGTTCAAAGTGAAAGGGGAAATGTTTAGGGGGGATATGCGTGGAAAGTTCTTCACGCAGAGGGTGGTGGGCACCTGGAACGCATTGCCAGCGGAGGTGGTAGATGCGGGCACGATGGAGTCTTTTAAGATGTATCTAGACAGATACATGAATGGGCAGGAAGAATAGAGATACAGAACCTTAGAAAATAGGCGACATGTTTAGAGAGAGGATCTGGATCGGCGCAGGCTTGGAGGGCCGAAGGGCCTGTTCCTGTGCTGTAATTATCTTTGTTCTTTGTTCTTCTTTAATTACACCAAGTAACAAATACACACACTTACACCAAGTAACACAGACATACACTGACACCAAGAAACAAAGACATGCAATGACACCCATTAACACAGACACAAACTGGGCGGCACACTGGCGCAGTGGTCAGCACCGAAGCCTCACAGCTCCAGGGACCCGGGTTCGATTCTGGGTACTGCCTGTGCGGAGATTGCAAGTTCTCCCTGTGTCTGCGTGGGTTTCCTCCGGGTCCTCCGGTTTCTTCCCACATGCCAAAGACTTGCAGGTTGACAGGTTAATTGGCCATTATAAATTGCCCCCAGTATAGGTAGGTGGTATGGAAATATATCGGGACAGGTGGGGATGTGTTAGGAATACGGGATTAGTGCAGGATTAGTATAAATGGGTGGTTGATGGTCGGCACAGACGCGGTGGACCGAAGGGACTGTTTAGGTGCTGTATCTCTAAACTAAACTAAATACTGACACCGAGTAACACAAACGAACACACACTGACACCCAGTAACAAAGACATACACTGACACCAAGTAACACAGACACACACTGACACTCAGTAACAAAGACATACACTGATACCAAGTCACAAAGACAGACACTGATACCCAGTAACACAGACACACACTGACACCAAGTAACAAAGACATACACTGGCACCAAGTAACAAAGACATACACTTACACCAAGTAACAAAGACACACACTTACACCAAGTAACAAAGACAGACAATTACACAAAGTAACAAAGACATACACTGACACCAAGTCACACAGACATACACTGATACCCAGTAACACAGAAACACACTTACACCAAGTAACAAAGACATACACTGGCACCAAGTAACAAAGACATACACTGACACCAAGTAACACAGACATACACTTACACGAAGAAACAAAGACAGACAGTTACAACAAGTAACAAAGACATACAATTACTCCAATTATTTTGACATACACATACACCAAGTCAGAAACACATACACTGACACCAAGTAACAAAGACATACACTTACACCAAGTAATAAAGACAGACAATTACAACAAGTAACAAAGACATACACTTACACCAAGTCACAAAGACATGCACTGATACCCAGACACACTGACACCAAGTAACAAAGACACACACTAACACCATGTAACACAGACATACACTGAAACCAGGTAACAAAGACATACATTTACACCAAGTAACAAAGACAGACAATTACAACAAGTAACAAAGACATACACTTACACCAAGTATTTTGACATAGAACTTCACCAAGTAACAAAGACATACACTGACACCCAGTAACAAAGACATGCACTGACACCAAGTCACAAACACATACACTGACACCAAGTAACACAGACATACACTGACACCAAGTAACAAAGAGTTACACTGACTCCAAGTAACAAAGACATACACTTACACCAAGTAACAAAGACAGACAATTACACCAAGTAACAAAGACATACACTTACACCAAGTATTTTGACATACACTTACACCAAGTAACAAAGACATACACTGATACCCAGTAACACAGACACACACTGACCCCCAGTAACGCAGACATACATTGATACCCAGTAACACAGACACACACTTACACCAAGTAACAAAGACATACACTGACACCAAGTAACAAAGACATACACTGATGCCCAGTAACACAGACACACACTTACACCAAGTAACAAAGACAGACACTGATACCCAGTAACACAGACACACACTTACACCAAGTAACAAAGACATACACTTACACCAATTAACACAGACATACACTTACACCAAGTATTTTGACATACACTTACACCAAGTAACAAAGACATACACTGACACCCAGTAACACAGACATACACTGACACCAAGTCACAAACACATACACTGACACCAAGTCACAAAGACATACACTTACACCAAGTAACAAAGACATACACTGATACCATGTCACAAAGACATACACTGATACACAGACACACACTTACACCAAGTAATACAGACATACAGTGACACCCAGTAACACAGACATACACTGACAACAAGTCACAAAGACACACACTGACACCCAGTAACAAAGACATACACTGACACCAAGTAACAAAGACACACACTGACACCCAGCAACAAAGACATACACTGACACCAAGTCACAAAGACATACAATGATACACAGACACACACTTACACCAAGTAACACAGACATAGACTGACACCCAGTAACACAGACATACACTGACACCAAGTCACAAACACATACACTGACACCAAGTCACAAAGACATACACTTACACCAAGTAACAAAGACATACACTGATACCATGTCACAAAGACATACACTGATACACAGACACACACTTACACCAAGTAACACAGACATACAGTGACACCCAGTAACACAGACATACACTGACAACAAGTCACAAAGACACACACTGACACCCAGTAACAAAGACATACACTGACACCAAGTAACAAAGACACACACTGACACCCAGCAACAAAGACATACACTGACACCAAGTCACAAAGACATACAATGATACACAGACACACACTTACACCAAGTAACACAGACATAGACTGACACCCAGTAACACAGACATACACTGACACCAAGTCACAAAGACACACACTGACACCAAGTCACAAAGACACACACTGACACCCAGTAACAAAGACATACATTCACACCAAGTCACAAGGACATACACTGATACACAGTAACACAGACACACACTTACACCAAGTAACACAGACATACACTGACACCAAGTAACAAAGACATACACTGATACCCAGTAACACAGACACACACTTACAGCAAGTAACAAAGTCATACACTGATACCCAGGAACACAGACACACACTTACACCAAGTAACAAAGACATACACTGACACCCAGTAACAAAGACATACACTGACACCCAGTAACACAGACACACACTGACACCCAGTAACAAAGACACACACTTACACCAAGTAACACAGGCACACACTGGAGGGGGGCACATTGGCGCAGTGGTTAGTACCGCAGCCTCACAGCTCCAGGGACCCGGGTTCGATTCTGGGTACTGCCTGTGCGGAGTTTGCAATTCTCCCTGTGTCTGCTCCGGTTTCCTCCCACATGCCAAAGACTTGCGGGTTGATAGGTTAATTGGCCATTATAACTTGCCCCTAGTATAGGTAGGTGGTAGGGAAATATATAGGGACCAGTGGGGATGTTATTGGAATATGGGATTCGTGCAGGATTATTATAAATGTGTGGTTGACGGTCGGCACAGACTCGGTGGGCCGAAGGGACTGTTTCAGTGCTGTACCTCTAAACTAAATTAAATACTGACACCTAGTGTCACTGACACCCAGTAACACAAACAAATGCACACTGACACCAAGTAACACAGACACACACTGACACTCAGTAACAAAGACATACACTGATACGAAGTCACAAAGACATACACTGATACCCAGTAACACAGACATACACTTACACCAAGTAACAAAGACAGACAATTACACCAAGTCACAAACACATACACTGACACCAAGTAACACAGACATACACTTACACCAAGTAACAAAGCCAGACAGTTACAACAAGTAACTAAGAAATACACTTACACCAATTATTTTGACATACACATACACCAAGTCACAAACACATACACTGACACCAAGTAACAAAGACATACACTTACACCAAGTCACAAAGACATACACTGAAACGCAGACACACTGACACCAAGTAACAAAGACATACACTTACACCATGTAACACAGACATACACTGAAACCAAGTAACAAAGACATACACTTACACCAAGTAACAAAGACAGACAATTACACCAAGTAACAAAGACATACACTGACACCCAGTAACAAAGACATGCACTGACACCAAGTCACAAACACATACACTGACACCAAGTAACACAGACATACACTGACACCAAGTAACAAAGACATACACTGACACCAAGTAACAAAGACAGACTATTACACAAAGTAACAAAGACATACACTTACACCAAGTATTTTGACATACACTTACACCAAGTAACAAAGACATACACTGATACCCAGTAATACAGACACACACTTACACCAAGTAACAATGACAGACACTGATACCAAGTCACAAAGACAGACACTGATACCCAGTAACAAAGACAAACACTGACACCCAGTAACAAAGACATACACTGACACCAAGTCACAAAGACACACACTGACACCAAGTAGCAAAGACACACACTGACACCAAGTCACAAAGACATACACTGATACACAGACACACACTTACACCAAGTAACACAGACATACACTGACACCCAGCAACACAGACATACACTGACACCAAGTCACAAAGACACACAGTGACACCCAGCAACACAGACACACACTGACACCATGTCACAAAGACATACACTGATACCAAGTCACAAAGCCAGACACTTATACCCAGTAACACAGACACACACTGACACCCAGTAACAAAGACATACACTGATACCAAGTCACAAAGACATACGCTGATACCCAGTAACACAGACACACACTGACACCCAGTAACAAAGACATACACTGATACCAAGTCACAAAGACATACACTGACACCCAGTAACACAGACACACACTGACACCCAGTAACAAAGACATACACTGATACCAAGTCACAAAGGCATACACTGATACCCAGTAACACAGACACACACTGACGCCAAGTAACAAAGACATACACTGACACCAAGTAACAAAGACAGACTATTACACAAAGTAACAAAGACATACACTTACACCAAGTATTTTGACATACACTTACACCAAGTAACAAAGACATACACTGATACCCAGTAATACAGACACACACTTACACCAAGTAACAATGACAGACACTGATACCAAGTCACAAAGACAGACACTGATACCCAGTAACAAAGACAAACACTGACACCCAGTAACAAAGACATACACTGACACCAAGTCACAAAGACACACACTGACACCAAGTAGCAAAGACACACACTGACACCAAGTCACAAAGACATACACTGATACACAGACACACACTTACACCAAGTAACACAGACATACACTGACACCCAGCAACACAGACATACACTGACACCAAGTCACAAAGACACACAGTGACACCCAGCAACACAGACACACACTGACACCATGTCACAAAGACATACACTGATACCAAGTCACAAAGCCAGACACTTATACCCAGTAACACAGACACACACTGACACCCAGTAACAAAGACATACACTGATACCAAGTCACAAAGACATACGCTGATACCCAGTAACACAGACACACACTGACACCCAGTAACAAAGACATACACTGATACCAAGTCACAAAGACATACACTGACACCCAGTAACACAGACACACACTGACACCCAGTAACAAAGACATACACTGATACCAAGTCACAAAGGCATACACTGATACCCAGTAACACAGACACGCACTGACGCCAAGTAACAAAGACATACACTGACAATAGGTAACAAAGACATACACTTACACCAAGTAACAAAGACACACACTTACACCAAGTAACACAGACATACACTGACACCAAGTAACAAAGACATACACTGACACCAAGTAACAAAAAGATACATTTGCACCAAGTAACAAAAACATACACTGACACCAAGTCACAAAGAAATACACTGATACCCAGTAACACAGACACACACATACACCAAGTAACACAGACATACACTGACACCCAGTAACACAGACGCACACGGACACCAAGTAACAAAGACACACACTTACACCAAGTAACACAGACATACACTGACACCAAGTAACAAAGACATACACTGATACCCAGTAACACAGACACACACTTACACCATTTAACAAAGACATACACTGACACCAAGTAACAAGGACACACACTTACACCAAGTACCACAGACATACACTGACACCAAGTAACAAAGACATACACTGATACCCAGTAACAAAGACAAACACTGACACCCAGTAACAAAGACATACACTGACACCAAGTCACAAAGACACATACTGACACCAAGTAGCAAAGACACACACTGACACCAAGTCACAAAGACATACACTGATACACAGACACACACTTACACCAAGTAACACAGACATACACTGATACCCAGCAACACAGACATACACTGACAACAAAGTCACAAAGACACACAGTGACACCCAGCAACACAGACACACACTGACACCATGTCACAAAGACATACACTGATACCAAGTCACAAAGCCAGACACTTATACCCAAAAACACAGACACACACTGACACCCAGTAACAAAGACATACACTGATACCAAGTCACAAAGACATGCGCTGATACCCAGTAACACAGACACACACTGACACCCAGTAACAAAGACATACACTGATACCAAGTCACAAAGACATACACTGACACCCAGTAACACAGACACACACTGACACCCAGTAACAAAGACATACACTGATACCAAGTCACAAAGGCATACACTGATACCCAGTAACACAGACACACACTGACGCCAAGTAACAAAGACATACACTGACACCAAGTAACAAAAAGATACATTTGCACCAAGTAACAAAGACATACACTGACACCAAGTCACAAAGAAATACACTGATACCCAGTAACACAGACACACACTCACACCAAGTAACACAGACATACACTGACACCCAGTAACACAGACGCACACGGACACCAAGGAACAAAGACACACACTTACACCAAGTAACACAGACATACACTGACACCAAGTAACAAAGACATACACTGATACCCAGTAACACAGACACACACTTACACCATTTAACAAAGACATACACTGACACCAAGTAACAAGGACACACACTTACACCAAGTACCACAGACATACACTGACACCAAGTAACAAAGACATACACTGATACCCAGTAACACAGACACACTCTTACACCAAGTAACAAAGACATACACAGACACCAAGTCACAAAGACACACACTGACACCCAGTAACAAAGACATACAATGACACCAAGTCACAAGGACATACACTGATACACAGTAACACAGACACACAATTACACCAAGTAACACAGACATACACTGACACCAAGTCACAAACACGTACACTGACACCAAGGAACACAGCCGTTCACTGACACCAAGTAACAAAGACATACACTGACACCAAATAACAAAGACATATACTTACACAAAGTAACAAAGACAGACAATTACAACAAGTAACAAAGACATGCACTTACACCAAGTCACAAAGTCATACACTGACACCCTGTGACAAAGACATACACTGACAGCAAGTCACAAACACATACACTGACACCAAGTAACAAAGACATACACTTCCACCAAGTAACAAAGACATACACTGATACCCTGTAACACAGACACACACTGACACCCAGTTAGAAGCACACACTGACCCCTAGTAACACAGACACACACTGACCCCAGGTAACACAGACATACACTGACATCAAGTCACAAAGACACACACTGACACCCAGTAACAAAGACATACACTGACACCAAGTCACAAAGAAATACTCTGATACACAGACGCACACTAACACCAAGTAACACAGACATACACTGACACCAAGTAACAAAGACATACACTGATACCCTGCATCACAGACACACACTTACACCAAGTAACAAAGACATACAATGACACCAAGTCACAAAGACATACACTGACACCAAGTCACAACGACATACACTGATACCCAGGAACACAGACACACACAGATACCCAGTAACAAAGACATACACTGATACCAAGTCACAAAAACATACACTGATACCCATTAACACAGACACACACTGACACTCAGTAACAAAGACATACACTGATACCAAGTCACAAAGACATGCACTGATACCCAGTAACACAGACACACACTGACACCAAGTAACAAAGACATACAATGACACCAAGTTACAAAGACACACACTTGCACCAAGTAACACAGACATACACTGACACCAAGTAACAAAGACATACACTGATACCCAGTAACACAGACACACACTTACACCATGTAACAAAGAAATACACTGACACCAAGTCACAAAGACATTCACTGATACCCAGCAACACCGACACACACTGACACCAAGTAACAAAGACATACACTGATACCAAGTCTCAAAGACATACACTGATACCCAGTAACACAGACACACACTGACACCCAGCAACAAAGACACACACTGACACCCAGTAACACAGACACACACTGACACCAAGTAACAATGACATACACTGACACCAAGTAACAAAGACACACACTTACACCAAGTAACACAGACATACACTGACACCAAGTAACAAAGACATACACTGATCCCCAGTAACACAGACACACACTTACACCAAGTAACACAGACATACACTGACACCTAGTAACAAAGATATACACTGATACCCAGTAACACAGACACAAACTTACAGCAAGTAACAAAGTCATACACTGATACCCAGGTACACAGACACACACTTACACCAAGTAACAAAGACATACACTGACACCCAGTAACAAAGACATACACTGACACCCAGTAACACAGACACACACTGACACCCAGTAACAAAGACATACACTGATACCAAGTCACAAAGACATACACTGATACCCATTAACACAGACACACACTGACACTCAGTAAGAAAGACATACACTGATACCAAATCACAAAGACATACACTGATACCCAGTAACACAGACACACACTGACACCAAGTAACAAAGACATACACTGATACCAAGTCACAAAGACATACACTGATACCCAGTAACACAGACACACACTGACACCCAGTAACAAAGACATACACTGACACCCAGTAACACAGACACACACTTACACCAAGTAACAAAGACATACAATGACACCAAGTAACAAAGACACACACTTACACCAAGTAACACAAACAAACACTGACACCAAGTAACAAAGACATACACTGATACCCAGTAACACAGACACACACTTACACCAAGTAACAAAGAAATACACTGACACCAAGTCACAAAGACATTCACTGATACCCAGCAACACCGACACACACTGACACCAAGTAACAAAGACAGACACTGATCCCCAGTAACACAGACACACACTTACACCAAGTAACACAGACATACACTGACACCTAGTAACAAAGATATACACTGATACCCAGTAACACAGACACTAACTTACAGCAAGTAACAAAGTCATACACTGATACCCAGGTACACAGACACACACTTACACCAAGTAACAAAGACATACACTAACACCCAGTAACAAAGACATACACTGACACCCAGTAACACAGACACACACTGACACCCAGTAACAAAGACATACACTGATACCAAGTCACAAAGACATACACTGATACCCATTAACACAGACACACACTGACACTCAGTAAGAAAGACATACACTGATACCAAATCACAAAGACATACACTGATACCCAGTAACACAGACACACACTGACACCAAGTAACAAAGACATACACTGATACCAAGTCACAAAGACATACACTGATACCCAGTAACACAGACACACACTGACACCCAGTAACAAAGACACACACTGACAGCCAGTAACACAGACACACACTTACACCAAGTAACAAAGACATACAATGACACCAAGTAACAAAGACACACACTTACACCAAGTAACACAAACAAACACTGACACCAAGTAACAAAGACATACACTGATACCCAGTAACACAGACACACACTTACACCAAGTAACAAAGACATACACTGACACCAAGTCATAAAGACACACACTGACACCCAGTAACAAAGAAATACACTGACACCAAGTCACAAAGACATTCACTGATACCCAGCAACACCGACACACACTGACACCAAGTAACAAAGACATACACTGATACCAAGTCTCAAAGACATACACTGATACCCAGTAACACAGACATACACTGACACCCAGCAACAAAGACACACACTGACACCCAGTAACACAGACACACACTTACACCAAGTAACAAAGACATGCACTGACACCAAGTAACAAAGACACACACTTACACCAAGTAACACAGACATACACTGACACCAAGTAACAAAGACATACACTGATACCCAGTAACACAGACACACACTTACACCAAGTAACACAGACATACACTGACACCAAGTAACAAAGACATACACTGATACCCATATCACAGACACACACTTACAGCAAGTAACAAAGTCATACACTGATTCCCAGCAACAGCGACACACACTGACACCAAGTAACAAAGACATACACTGATACCAAGTCTCAAAGACATACACTGATACCCAGTAACACAGACACACACTGACACCCAGCAACAAAGACACACACTGACACCCAGTAAAACAGACACACACGTACACCAAGTAACAAAGACATACACTGACACCAAGTAACAAAGACACACACTTACACCAAGTAACACAGACATACACTGACACCAAGTAACAAAGACATACTCTGATACCCAGTAACACAGACACACACTTACACCAAGTAACACAGACATACACGGACACCTAGTAACAAAGATAATCACTGATACCCAGTAACACAGACACACACTTACAGCAAGTAACAAAGTCATACACTGATACCCAGGAACACAGACACACACTTACACCAAGTAACAAAGACATACACTGACACCCAGTAACAAAGACATACACTGACACCCAGTAACACAGACACACACTGACACCCAGTAACACAGACACACACTGACACCCAGTAACCAAGACATACACTGATACCAAGTCACAAAGACATACACTGATACCCATTAACACAGACACACACTGACACTGAGTAACAAAGACATACACTGCTACCAAGTCACAAAGACATACACTGATACCCAGTAACACAGACACACACTGACACCAAGTAACAAAGACATACACTGATACCCAGTAACACAGACACACACTTACACCAAGTAACAAAGACATACAATGACACCAAGTAACAAAGACACACACTTACACCAAGTAACACAGACATACACTGACACCAAGTAACAAAGACATACACTGATACCCAGTAACACAGACACACTCTTACACCAAGTAACAAAGACATACACAGACACCAAGTCACAAAGACACACACTGACACCCAGTCACAAAGACATACACTGACACCAAGTCACAAGAACATACAATGATACACAGTAACACAGACACACACTTACACCAAGTAACACAGACATACACTGACACCAAGTCACAAACACATACACTGACACCAAGGAACACAGACATTCACTGACACCAAGTAACAAAGACATATACTTACACCAAGTAACAAAGACAGACAATTACAACAAGTAACAAAGACATGCACTTACACCAAGTCACAAAGTCATACACTGATACCCAGACACACTTCACCAAGTAACAAAGACAGACAATTATAACAAGTAACAAAGACGTACACTTACACCAAGTATTTTGACAAACACTTACACCAAGTAACAAAGACATACACTGACACACAGTAACAAAGACATGCTCTGACACCAAGTCACAAACACATACACTGACACCAAGTAGCACAGACATACACTGACACCAAGAAACAAAGACATACACTGACACCAAATAACAAAGACATACACTTACACCAAGTAACAAAGACAGACAATTAAACCAAGTATTTTGACATAGACTTACACAAAGTAACAAAGACATACACTGATACCCAGTAACACAGACACACACTGACACCCAGTTAGAAACACACACTGACCCCCAGTAACACAGACACACAGTGACCCCCAGTAACACAGACTTACACTGGTACCCAGCAACACAGACACACACTTACACCAAGAAACAAAGACATACACTGACACCAAGTAACAAAGACAGACACTGATGCGAAGTTTCACAGACACACACTTACACCAAGTAACAAAGCCATACACTGACACCCTGTGACAAAGACATACACTGACACCAAGTCACAAACACATAAACTGACACCAAGTAACAAAGACATACACTGACACCAAGTCACAAAGACATACACTGATACACAGGCACACACTTACACCAAGTAACACAGACATACACTGACACCAAGTAACAAAGACATACACTGATACCCAGTAACACAAACACACACTGACCCCCAGTAACACAGACATACAATGACACCAAGTCACAAAGACACACACTGACACCCAGTAACAAAGACATACACTGACACAAAGTCACGAAGACATACACTGATACACAGACACACACTTACACCAAGTAACACAGACATACACTGACACCAAGTAACAAAGACATACACTGATACCCAATATCACAGACACACACTTACACCAAGTAACAAAGACATTCACTGACACCAAGTCACAAAGACACACACTGACACCCAGTAACAAAGACATACACTGACACAAAGTCACAAAGACATACACTGATTCCCAGGAACACAGACACACACTGACACCCAGTAGCAAAGACATACACTTACACCAAGTAACACAGACATACACTTACACCAAGTATTTTAACATACACTTACACCAAGTAACAAGGACATACACTGACACCCAGTAACAAAGACATACACTGACACCAAGTCACAAACACATACACTGACACCAAGTAACAAAGACATACACTGATACCCAGTAACACAGACACACACTTACACCAAGTAACAAAGACAGACACTGATACCCAGTAACACAGACAAATACTTACACCAAGTAACAAAGACATACACTTACACCAAGTAACACAGACATACACTTACACCAAGTATTGTGACATACACTTACACCAAATAATAAAGACATACACTGACACCCAGTAACACAGACACACACTGACACCAAGTTCGAAAGACACAGTGACCCCCCAGTAACACAGACACACACTGGCCCCCAGTAACACAGACATACACTGACACCAAGTCACAAAGACACACACTGACACCCAGTAACAGAGACATACACTGACACCAAGTAACACAGACATACACTTACACCAAGTATTTTGACATACACTGACACCAAGTAACAAAGACAGACACTGACACCAGGTCACAAACACATACACTGACATCAAGTAACAAAGACATACACTTACACCAAGTAACAAAGACATACACTGATACCCATTAACACAGACACACACTGACACCCAGTTAGAAACACACACTGACCCCAAGTGACACAGACACACTCTGACCCCCAGTAACACAGACATACACTGACACCAAGTCACAAAGACACACACTGACACCCAGTAACAAAGACATACACTGACACCAGGTCACAAAGACATACACTGATACACAGACACACACTTACACCAAGTAACACAGACATACACTGACACCAAGTAACAAAGACATACACGGATACCCAGTATCACAGACACATACTTACACCAAGTAACAAACACATACACTGACACCAAGTCACAAAGACACACACTGACACCCAGTAACACAGACACACACTGACACCCAGTTAGAAACACACACTGACCCCCCAGTAACAAAGACACACACTGACACCCAGTAACACAGACATACACTGACACAAAGTCACAAAGAAATACACTGATACCCAGGAACACAGACACACACTGACACCCAGTAACGAAGACGTACACTGATACCATGTCACAAAGACATACACTAATACCCAGTAACACAGACACACATTGACACCCAGTAACAAAGACATACACTGATACCAAGTCACAAAGACATACACTGATACCCAGTAACACAGACACACACTTACACCCAGTAACAAAGACATACACTGATACCAATTCACAAAGGCATACACTGATACCCAGTAACACAGATACACACTGACAACAAGTAACAAAGACATACACTGACACCAAGTAACAAAGACATACACTTACACTAAGTAACAAAGACACACACTTACACGAAGTAACACAGACATACACTGACACCAAGTAACAAAGACATACACTGACACAAAGTAACAAAGACATACTTTTACACCAAGTAAGAAAGACATACACTGACACCAAGTCACAAAGACATACACTGATACCCAGTAACACAGACACACACTTACACCAAGTAACACAGACATACACTGACACACAGTAACACAGACACAAACGGACACCAAGTAACAAAGGCACACAATTACACCAAGTAACACAGACACACACTGACACCCAGTAACACAGACACACACTTACACCAAGTAACACAGACACACACGGACACCAAGTAACAAAGGCACACACTTACACCAAGTAACACAGACACACACTGACACCCAGTAACACAGACACACACTTACACCAAGTAACAAAGACATACACTGCTACACAGTAACACAGACACACACTTACACCAAGTCACAAAGACATACACTGATACCCAGTAACACAGACACACACTTACACCAAGTAACACAGACATACACTGACACCCAGTAACACAGACACACACGGACACCAAGTAACAAAGGCACACACTTACACCAAGTAACACAGACACACACTGACACCCAGTAACACAGACACACACTTACAACAAGTAACACAGACATAAACTGACACCAAGTAACAAAGACATACACTGACACCCAGTAACACAGACACACACTTTCACCAAGTAACACAGACATAAACTGACACCAAGTAACAAAGACATACACTGATACCCAGTAACACAGACATACACTTACACCAAGTATTTTGACATACACTTACACCAAGTAACAAAGACATACACTGACACCAGGTCACAAACACATACACTGACACCAAGTAACAAAGACATACACATACACCAAGTAACAAAGACATACACTGATACTCAGTAACACAGACACACACTGACACCCAGTTAGAAACACACACTGTCCCCCACTAACACAGACACACACTGACCCCCAGTAACACAGACATGTACTTACATCAAGTCACAAAGACGCACGCTGACACCCAGTAACAAAGACATACACTGACACCAAGTAACAAAGACATACACTAATACCCAGTATCACAGACACACACTTACACCAAGTAACAAAGACATACACTGGCACCAAGTCACAAAGACACACACTGACACCCAGTAACAAAGACATACACTGACACAAAGTCACAAAGACAAACACTGATACCCAGGAACACAGACACACACTGACACCCAGTAACAAAGACATGCACTGACACAAAGTCACAAAGAGAAACACTGATACCCAGGAACACAGACACACACTGACACCCAGTAACAAAGACATGCACTGATACCAAGTCACAAAGTCATACACTGATACCCAGTAACACAGACACACACTGACACCCAGTAACAAAGACATAAACTGATACCAAGTCACAAAGGCATACACTGATACCCAGTAACACAGACACACAATGAAACCAAGTAACAAAGACATATACTGACACCGAGTAGCACAGACACACACTGACTCCAAGTAACAAAGACATACACTGACTCCAAGTAACAAAGACATACACTGACACCAAGTAACAAAGACATACATTTACACCAAGCAACAAAGACATACACTGACACCAAGTCACAAAGACATACACTGATACCCAGTAACACAGACACACACTGCACCAAGTAACACAGACATACACTTACACCAAGTAACAAAGACATACACTGACACCCAGTAACACAGACACACACGGACACAAAGTAACAAAGACCCACACTGACACCCAGTAACAAAGACATACACTTACACCAAGTAACAAAGACATACACTTCCACCAAGTATTTTGACATACACTGACACCATGTAACAAAGACATACATTGACACCAAGTCACAAAGACAGACAAAGACACCCATTAACAAAGACATACACTGACACCAAGTCACAAAGACAAACACTGATACCCAGAAACACAGACACACACTTACACCAAGTAGCACAGAAATAAACTGACACCAAGTAACAAAGACATACACTGATACCCAGTATCACAGACACACACTTACACCAAGTAACAAAGACATACACTGACACCAAGTCACAAAGACACACACTGACACACAGTAACAAAGACATACACTGACACCAAGTCACAAAGACATACACTGATACCCAGGAACAAAGACATACACATTGACACCCAGTAACAAAGACATACACTGATACCAAGTCACAAAGACATACACTGATACCCAGTAACACAGACACACACTGACACCCAGTAACAAAGACATACACTGATACCAAGTCACAAAGACATACACTGATACCCAGTAACAAAGACATACACTGATACCAAGTCACAAAGACATACACTGAGACCAAGTCACAAAGGCATACACTGATACCCAGTAACACAGACACACACTGACACCAAGTAACAAAGACATACACTTACACCAAGTAACAAAGACACACACGTACAACAAGTAACACAGACATACACTGACACCAAGTAACAAAGACATACATTTACATCAAGTAACAAAGACATACACTGACACCAAGTCACAAAGAAATACACTGATACCCAGTAACACATACACACACGTTCACCAAGTAACACAGACATACACTGACACCCAGTAACACAGACATACACTGATACCAAGTCACAAAGACATACACGGACACCAAGTAACAAAAACACACACTTACACCAAGTAACACAGACACACACTGACACCCAGCAACACAGACACACACTTACACCAAGTAACACAGACATACAGTGACACCAAGTAACAAAGACATACACTGATACCCATTAACACAGGCACACACTGGGGGTGGGGGGCACATTGGCGCTGTGGTTATCACCGCAGCCTCACAGCTCCAGGGACCCGGGTTCGATTCTGTTTACTGCCTGTGCTGAGTTTGCAAGTTCTCCCTGTGTCTGCGTGTGTTTCCTCCGGGTGCTCCCGTTTCCTCACACATGCCAAAGACTTGCAGGTTGATAGGTTAATTGGCCTTTATAAATTGACCCTAGTATAGGTAGGTTGCAGGGAAATATTTCGGGACCGGTGGGGATGTTATTGGAATATGGGATTCGTGTAGGATTAGTATAAATGGGTGGTTCATGGTCGGTACAGTCTCGGTGGACCGATGGGCCTGTTTCAGTGCTGTATCTCTAAAATAAACTAAATGCTGACACCTCGTGTCACGGACACACAGTGATACACAGTAACAAAGACATGCACTGACACCCAGGAACACAGACACAAACTGACACCAAGTAACAAAGACACACACTTACACCAAGTAACAAAGACATACACTGACACCAAGTAACAAAGAAACACACTTACACCAAGTAACAAAGACACACACTTCCACCAAGTAACACCGAGATGCACTGACACCAAGTAACAAAGACAGACAATTACACCAAGTAACAAAGACATACACTTACACCAAGTATTTTGACATACACTGCCACCAAGTCACAAAGACATACACTGATACCCAGTAACACAGACACACACTTACACAAAGTAACAAAGACACACACTGACACCATGTAACAAAGACACACACTGACACCCAGTAACAAAGACATACACTGACGCCAAGTCACAAAGACATACACTTACACCAAGTAACAAAGACATACAATGACACCCAGTAACACAGACACACACGGACACCAAGTAACAAAGACACACACCGACACCCAGTAACAAAGACATACACTTACACCAAGTAACAAAGACATACACTTACACCAAGTATTTTGACATACACAGACACCAAGTCACAAAGACATACATTTACACCAAGTCACAAAGACACACACTGACACCCATTAACAAAGACATACACTGACACCAAGTCACAAAGACATACACTGATACCCAGAAACACAGACACACACTTACACCAAGTAACACAGACATACACTGACACCAAGTAACAAAGACATACACTGATATCCAGTAACACAGACACTCACTTACACCAAGTAACAAATACAGACACTGATAACCAGTAACACAGACACACACTTACACCAAGTAACAAAGACAAACAACTACACCAAGTAACAAAGACATACACTGGCACCCAGTAACAAAGACATACACTGACACCAATTCACAAACACATACACTGACACCAAGTAACAAAGACATACACTTACACCAAGTAACAAAGACATAAACTGATACCCAGTAACACAGACACACACTGACACCCAGTTAGAAACACACACTGACCTCCAGTAACACAGACACACACTGACCCCCAGTAACACAGACATACACTAACACCAAGTCACAAAGACATACATTTACACCAAGTCACAAAGACACACCCTGACACCCATTAACAAAGACATACACTGACACCAAGTCACAAAGACATACACTGATACCCAGAAACTCAGACACACACTTACACCAAGTAACACAGACATACACTGACACCAAGTAACAAAGACATACACTGATACCCAGTAACACAGACACTCACTTACACCAAGTAACAAATACAGATACTGATAACCAGTAACACAGACACACACTTACACCAAGTAACAAAGACAAACACCTACACCAAGTAACAAAGACATACACTGGCACCCAGTAACAAAGACATACACTGACACCAATTCACAAACACATACACTGACACCAAGTAACAAAGACATACACTTACACCAAGTAACAAAGACATAAACTGATACCCAGTAACACAGACACACACTGACACCCAGTTAGAAACACACACTGACACCCAGTAACACAGACACACACTGACCCCCAGTAACACAGACATACACTGACACCAAGTCACAAAGACACACACTGACACCCAGTAACAAAGACATACACTGACACCAAGTCACAAAGACATACACTGATACACAGACACACACTTACACCAAGTAACACAGACATACACTGACACCAAGTAACAAAGACATACACTGATACCCAGTATCACAGACACACACTTACACCAAGTAACAAAGACATACACTGACACCAAGTCACAAAGACACACACTGACACCCAGTAACAAAGACATACACTGACACCAAGTCACAAAGACATACACTGATACCCAGGAACACGGACACACACTGACACCCAGTAACAAAGACATCCACTGATACCAAGTCAGAAAGACATACACTGACTCAAAGTAACAAAGACACACACTGACAACAAGTCACAAACACACACACTGACACCCAGTAACAAAGACATACACTGACGCCAAGTCACAAAGACATACACTTACACCAAGTAACAAAGACATGCACTGACACCCAGTAACACAGACACACACGGACACCAAGTAACAAAGACACACACTGACACCCAGTAACAAAGACATACACTTACACCAAGTAACAAAGACATACACTTACACCAAGTATTTTGACATACACTGACACCAAGTAACAAAGACATACATTTACACCAAGTCACAAAGACACACACTGACACCCATTAACAAAGACATACACTGACACCAAGTCACAAAGACATACACTGATACCCAGAAACACAGACACACACTTACACCAAGTAACACAGACACTCACTGACACCCCGTAACACAGACACACACTTACAACATGTAACACAGACATACACTGACACCAAGTAACAAAGACATACACTGATACCCAGTAACACAGGCACACACATAAACAATGTAACAAAGACACACACTGACACCAAGGCACACAGACACACACTTACTCCAAGTAACACAGACATACACCTACACCAAGTAACAAAGACATACACTTACACCAAGTATTTTGACATACACTTACACCAAGTCACAAACACATACACTGACACCAAGTAACAAAGACATACACTTACACCAAGTAACAAAGACGTACACTGATACCCAGTAACACAGACACACACTGACACCCAGTGAGAAACACTCTCTGACCCCCAGTAACACAGACACACATTGACCCCCAGTACCACAGACATACACTGACACCAAGTCACAAAGACACACACTGACACCCAGCAACCAAGACATACACTGACACCAAGTCACAAAGACATACACTGACACACAGACACACACTTACACCAAGTAACACAGACATACACTGACACCAAGTAACAAAGACATACACTGATACCCAGTATCACATACACACACTTACACCAAGTAACAAAGACATACACTGACACGAAGTCACAAAGACACACACTGACACCCAGAAACAAAGACATACACTGACACCAAGTCACAAAGACCTACACTGATACCCAGGAAAACAGAAACACACTGACACCCAGTAACAAAGACATACACTGATACCAAGTCACAAAGACATACACTGATACCAAGTCACAAAGACATACACTGACACCCAGTAACAAAGACATACACTGACACCAAGTCACAAAGACATACACTGATACACAGACACACACTTACACCATGTAACACAGACATACACTGACACCCAGTAACAAAGACATGCACTGATACCCAGTAACACAGACACACACTGATACCCAGTAACACAGACATACACTGATACCAAGTCACAAAGGCATACACTGATAACCAGTAACACAGACACACACTGACACCAAGTAACAAAGACATACACTGATACCAAGTCACAAAGACATACACTGATACCCAGTAACACAGACACACACTGACACCCAGTAACACAGAAATACACTGATACCAAGTCACAAAGGCATACACTGATACCCAGTAACACAGACACACACTGACACCAAGTAACAAAGAGATACACTGACACCAAGTAACAAAGACATACACTTACACCAAGTAACAAAGACACACACTTACACCAAGTAACACAGACATACACTGACACCAAGTAACAAAGACATACACTGACACCAAGTAACAAAGGCTTACATTTACACCAAGTAACAAAGACATACACTGACACCAAGTCACAAAGAAATACACTGATACCCAGTAACACAGGCACACACTTAGACCATGTAACACAGACATACACGGACACCAAGTAACAAAGAGACACACTTACACCAAGTAACACAGACACACACTGACACCCAGTAACACAGACACACACTTACACCATGCAACACAGACATACACTGACACCAAGTGACAAAGACATACTCTGATACCCAGTAACACAGGCACACACTTACACAAAGTAACAAAGACACACACTGACACCAAGTCACAAAGACACACACTGACACCCGGTAACAAAGAGATACACTGACACCAAGTCACATAGACATACACTTACACCAAGTAACAAAGACATACACTGACACCCAGTTACACAAACACACACGGACACCAAGTAACAAAGACACACACTGAAACCCAGTAAGAAAGACATACACTTACACCAAGTAACAAAGACATACACTTACACCAAGTATTTTGACATACACTGACACCAAGTAAAAAAGACATACATTTACACCAGGTCACAAAGACACACACTGACACCCATTAACAAAGACATACACTGACACCAAGTCACAAAGACATACACTGATACCCAGAAACACAGACACACACTTACACCAAGTAAAACAGACATACACTGACACCAAGTAACAAAGACATACACTGATTGTCAGTAACACAGACACACAGTTACACCAAGTAACAAAGACAGACACTGATAACCAGTAACACAGACACACACTTACATCAAGTAACAAAGACATACACCTACACCAAGTAACAAAGACATACACTTACACCAAGTATTTTGACATACACTTACACCAAGTAACAAAGACATACACTGGCACCCAGTAACAAAGACATACACTGACACCAAGTCACAAACACATACACTGACTCCAAGTAACAAAGACATACACTTACACCAAGTAACAAAGACATACACTGATACCCAGTAACACAGACACACACTGATACCCAGTTAGAAACACACACTGACCCCCAGTAACACAGACACACACTGACCCCCAGTAACACAGGCATACACTGACACCAAGTCACAAAGACACACACTGACACCCAGCAACCAAGACATACACTGACACCAGGTCACAAAGACAAACACTGATACACAGACACACACTTACACCAAGTATTATAGACATACACTGACACCAATTCACAAAGACACACACTGGCACCCAGTAACAAAGACGTACACTGACACCAAGTCACAAAGACATACACTGATACCCAGGAACACAGACACACACTGACACCCAGTAACAAAGACATACACTGATACCAAGTCACAAAGACATACACTGACACCAAGTCACAAAGACATACACTGATACACAGACACACACTTACACCAAGTATCACAGACACACACTGACACCCAGTAACAAAAACATACACTGATACCAAGTCACAAAGACATACACTGATACCCAGAAAGACAGACACACACTGACACCAAGAAACAAAGGCATACACTGATACCAAGTCACAAAGACATACACTGATACCCAGTAACACAGACACACACGGACACCCAGTTACACAGACATACACTGATACCAAGTCACAAAGGCATACACTGATACCCAGTAACACAGACACACTCTGACACCAAGTAACAAAGACATACACTGACACCAAGTAACAAAGACATACACTTACACCAAGTAACAAAGACACACACTTACACCAAGTAACACAGACATACACTGACACCAAGTAACAAAGACATACACTGACACCAAGTAACAACGGCTTACATTTACACCAAGTAACAAAGACATACAGTGACACCAAGTCACAAAGAAGTACACTGATACCCAGTAACACAGGCACACACTTACACCATGTAACACAGACATACACTGACACCCAGTAACACAGACACACACGGACACCAAGTAACAAAGACACACACTTACACCATGTAACACAGACATACACTGACACCAAGTAACAAAGACATACACTGATACCCAGTAACACAGGCACACACTGGGGGCGGCGGGGGGGGAGGGGGTGGTGGGGGCACATTGGCGCTGTGGTTAGCACCGCAGGCTCACAGCTCCAGGGACACGTCTTCGATTCTTGCTACTGCCTGTGCGGAGTTTGCAAGTTCTCCCTGTGTCTGCGTGGGTTTCTTCCGGGTGCTCCGATTTCCTCCCACATGCCAAAGACTTGCAGGTTGATAGGTTAATTGGCCATCATAAATTTCCCCTAGTATAGGTTTCTGGTAGGGAAATAGATAGGGACAGGTGGGGATGTGATTGGAATACGGTATTAGTGTAGGATTAGTATAAATGGGTGGTTGATGGTCGGCACAGACTCGGTGAGCCGAAGGGCCTGTTCAAGTGCTGTATCTCTAAACTAAACTAAATACTGACACCCAGTGTCACTGACACCCAGTAACACAAACAAAGACACACTGACACCCAGTAACACAGAGAAACACTGATACACAGTAACAAAGACATACACTGACACCAAGGAACAAAGACACACACTTACACCAAGTAACACAGACATACACTGACACCAAGTAACAAAGACATACACTGATACCCAGAAACACAGACACACACTTACACCAAGTAACAAAGACACTCACTGACACCAAGTCACAAAGACACACACTGACACACGGTAACAAAGAGATACACTGACACCAAGTCACATAGATATACACTTACACCATGCAACAAAGACATACACTGACACCCAGTTACACAGACACACACGGACACCAAGTAACAAAGACACACACAGACACCCAGTAACAAAGACATACACTGACACCAAGTCACAAAGACATTCACTGATACCCAGTAACACAGACACACACTTACACCAAGTATCACAGACATACACTGACACCAAGTAACAAAGACATACACTGATCCCCAGTAACACAGACACACACTTACACCAAGTAACAAAGACATACACTGATACCCAGTAACACAGACACACACTTACACCAAATAACAAAGACATACACTGACACCCAGTAACAAAGATATACACTGACACCCAGTAACACAGACACACACTGACACCCAGTAACAAAGACACACACTTACACCAAGTAACACAGACATACACTGACATCAAGTAACAAAGACAGACACTGATACCCAGTAACACAGGCACACACTGGGGGCGGCGGGGGGTGGGGGGGGGGCGGGGTTGGTGGGGGCACATTGGCGCTGTGGTTAGCACCGCCGGCTCACAGCTCCAGGGACACGTGTTCGATTCTTGCTACTGCCTGTGCGGAGTTTGCAAGTTCTCCCTGTGTCTGCGTGGGTTTCTTCCGGGTGCTCCGATTTCCTCCCACATGCCAAATACTTGCAGGTTGATAGGTTAATTGGCCATCATAAATTTCCCCTAGTATAGGTAGGTGTTAGGGAAATAGATAGGGACAGGTGGGGATGTGATTGGAATACGGTATTAGTGTAGGATTAGTATAAATGGGTGGTTGATGGTCGGCACAGACTCGGTGAGCCGAAGGGCCTGCTCAAGTGCTGTATCTCGAAACTAAACTAGATACTGACACCTAGTGTCACTGACACCCAGTAACACAAACAAAGACACACTGACGCCCAGTAACACAGAGAAACACTGATACACAGTAACAAAGACATACACTGACACCAAGTAACAAAGACACACACTTACACCAAGTAACACAGACATACACTGACACCAAGTAACAAAGACATACACTGATACCCAGTAACACAGACACACACTTACACCAAGTAACAAAGACATACACTGACACCAAGTCACAAAGACACACACTGACACCCAGTAACAAAGACATACACTGACACCAAGTCACAAAGACATTCACTGATACCCAGTAACACAGACACACGCTTACACCAAGTATCACAGACATACACTGACACCAAGTAGCAAAGACATACACTGATCCCCAGTAACACAGACACACACTTACACCCAGTAACAAAGACATACACTGACACCAAGTCACAAAGACATTCACTGATACCCAGTAACACAGACACACACTTACACCAAGTATCACAGACATACACTGACACCAAGTAACAAAGACATGCACTGATACCCAGTAACACAGGCACACACTGTGGGCGGCGGGGTGGGGGGCGGGCGCGGGGTTGGTGGGGGCACATTGGCGCTGTGGTTAGCACCGCAGGCTCACAGCTCCAGGGACACGTCTTCGATTCTTGCTACTGCCTGTGCGGAGTTTGCAAGTTCTCCCTGTGTCTGCGTGGGTTTCTTCCGGGTGCTCCGATTTCCTCCCACATGCCAAAGACTTGCAGGTTGATAGGTTAATTGGCCATCATAAATTTCCCCTAGTATAGGTTTCTGGTAGGGAAATAGATAGGGACAGGTGGGGATGTGATTGAAATACGGTATTAGTGTAGGATTAGTATAAATGGGTGGTTGATGGTCGGCACAGACTCGGTGAGCCGAAGGGCCTGTTCAAGTGCTGTATCTCTAAACTAAACTAAATACTGACACCCAGTGTCACTGACACCCAGTAACACAAACAAAGACACACTGACACCCAGTAACACAGAGAAACACTGATACACAGTAACAAAGACATACACTGACACCAAGTAACAAAGACACACATTTACACCAAGTAACACAGACATACACTGACACCAAGTAACAAAGACATACACTGATACCCAGTAACACAGACACACACTTACACCAAGTAACAAAGACACACACTGACACCAAGTCACAAAGACACACACTGACACCCGGTAACAAAGAGATACACTGACACCAAGTCACATAGATATACACTTACACCATGCAACAAAGACATACACTGACACCCAGTTACACAGACACACACGGACACCAAGTAACAAAGACACACACTGACACCCAGTAACAAAGACATACACTGACACCAAGTCACAAAGACATTCACTGATACCCAGTAACACAGACACACACTTACACCAAGTATCACAGACATACACTGACACCAAGTAACAAAGACATACACTGAACCCCAGTAACACAGACACACACTTACACCAAGTAACAAAGACATACACTGATACCCAGTAACACAGACACACACTTACACCAAATAACAAAGACATACACTGACACCCAGTAACAAAGATATACACTGACACCCAGTAACAAAGACACACACTTACACCAAGTAACACAGACATACACTGACATCAAGTAACAAAGACAGACACTGATACCCAGTAACACAGGCACACACTGGGGGCGGCGGGGGGTGGGGGGGGGCGGGGTTGGTGGGGGCACATTGGCGCTGTGGTTAGCACCGCAGGCTCACAGCTCCAGGGACACGTGTTCGATTCTTGCTACTGCCTGTGCGGAGTTTACAAGTTCTCCCTGTGTCTGCGTGGGTTTCTTCGGGTGCTCCGATTTCCTCCCACATGCCAAATACTTGAGGGTTGATAGGTTAATTGGCCATCATAAATTTCCCCTAGTATAGGTAGGTGTTAGGGAAATAGATAGGGACAGGTGGGGATGTGATTGGAATACGGTATTAGTGTAGGATTAGTATAAATGGGTGGTTGATGGTCGACACAGACTCGGTGAGCCGAAGGGCCTGTTCAAGTGCTGTATCTCGAAACTAAACTAGATACTGACACCTAGTGTCACTGACACCCAGTAACACAAACAAAGACACACAGACACCCAGTAACACAGAGAAACACTGATACACAGTAACAAAGACATACACTGACACCAAGTAACAAAGACACACACTTACACCAAGTAACACAGACATACACTGACACCAAGTAACAAAGACATACACTGATACCCAGTAACACAGACACACACTTACACCAAGTAACAAAGACATACACTGACACCAAGTCACAAAGACACACACTGACACCCAGTAACAAAGACATACACTGACACCAAGTCACAAAGACATTCACTGATACCCAGTAACACAGACACACGCTTACACCAAGTATCACAGACATACACTGACACCAAGTAGCAAAGACATACACTGATCCCCAGTAACACAGACACACACTTACACCCAGTAACAAAGACATACACTGACACCAAGTCACAAAGACATTCACTGATACCCAGTAACACAGACACACACTTACACCAAGTATCACAGACATACACTGACACCAAGTAACAAAGACATGCACTGATACCCAGTAACACAGGCACACACTGTGGGCGGCGGGGTGGGGGGCGGGCGCGGGGTTGGTGGGGGCACATTGGCGCTGTGGTTAGCACCGCAGGCTCACAGCTCCAGGGACACGTCTTCGATTCTTGCTACTGCCTGTGCGGAGTTTGCAAGTTCTCCCTGTGTCTGCGTGGGTTTCTTCCGGGTGCTCCGATTTCCTCCCACATGCCAAAGACTTGCAGGTTGATAGGTTAATTGGCCATCATAAATTTCCCCTAGTATAGGTTTCTGGTAGGGAAATAGATAGGGACAGGTGGGGATGTGATTGGAATACGGTATTAGTGTAGGATTAGTATAAATGGGTGGTTGATGGTCGGCACAGACTCGGTGAGCCGAAGGGCCTGTTCAAGTGCTGTATCTCTAAACTAAACTAAATACTGACACCCAGTGTCACTGACACCCAGTAACACAAACAAAGACACACTGACACCCAGTAACACAGAGAAACACTGATACACAGTAACAAAGACATACACTGACACCAAGTAACAAAGACACACATTTACACCAAGTAACACAGACATACACTGACACCAAGTAACAAAGACATACACTGATACCCAGTAACACAGACACACACTTACACCAAGTAACAAAGACACACACTGACACCAAGTCACAAAGACACACACTGACACCCGGTAACAAAGAGATACACTGACACCAAGTCACATAGATATACACTTACACCATGCAACAAAGACATACACTGACACCCAGTTACACAGACACACACGGACACCAAGTAACAAAGACACACACTGACACCCAGTAACAAAGACATACACTGACACCAAGTCACAAAGACATTCACTGATACCCAGTAACACAGACACACACTTACACCAAGTATCACAGACATACACTGACAACAAGTAACAAAGACATACACTGATCCCCAGTAACACAGACACACACTTACACCAAGTAACAAAGACATACACTGATACCCAGTAACACAGACACACACTTACACCAAATAACAAAGACATACACTGACACCCAGTAACAAAGATATACACTGACACCCAGTAACAAAGACACACACTTACACCAAGTAACACAGACATACACTGACATCAAGTAACAAAGACAGACACTGATACCCAGTAACACAGGCACACACTGGGGGCGGCGGGGGGTGGGGGGGGGCGGGGTTGGTGGGGGCACATTGGCGCTGTGGTTAGCACCGCAGGCTCACAGCTCCAGGGACACGTGTTCGATTCTTGCTACTGCCTGTGCGGAGTTTGCAAGTTCTCCCTGTGTCTGCGTGGGTTTCTTCGGGTGCTCCGATTTCCTCCCACATGCCAAATACTTGAGGGTTGATAGGTTAATTGGCCATCATAAATTTCCCCTAGTATAGGTAGGTGTTAGGGAAATAGATAGGGACAGGTGGGGATGTGATTGGAATACGGTATTAGTGTAGGATTAGTATAAATGGGTGGTTGATGGTCGACACAGACTCGGTGAGCCGAAGGGCCTGTTCAAGTGCTGTATCTCGAAACTAAACTAGATACTGACACCTAGTGTCACTGACACCCAGTAACACAAACAAAGACACACAGACACCCAGTAACACAGAGAAACACTGATACACAGTAACAAAGACATACACTGACACCAAGTAACAAAGACACACACTTACACCAAGTAACACAGACATACACTGACACCAAGTAACAAAGACATACACTGATACCCAGTAACACAGACACACACTTACACCAAGTAACAAAGACATACACTGACACCAAGTCACAAAGACACACACTGACACCCAGTAACAAAGACATACACTGACACTAAGTCACAAAGACATTCACTGATACCCAGTAACACAGACACACGCTTACACCAAGTATCACAGACATACACTGACACCAAGTAGCAAAGACATACACTGATCCCCAGTAACACAGACACACACTTACACCAAGTAACAAAGACATACACTGATACCCAGTAACACAAACACACACTTACACCAAATAACAAAGACATACACTGACACCCAGTAACAAAGATATACACTGACACCCAGTAACACAGACACACACTGACGCCCAGTAACAAAGACACACACTTACACCAAGTAACACAGACATACACTGACACCAAGTAACAAAGACATACACTGATACCCAGTAACACAGGCACACACTGGAGGGGGGCACATTGGCGCAGTGGTTAGCACCGCAGCCTCACAGCTCCAGGAACCCGGGTTCGATTCTGGGTACTGCCTGTGCGGAGTTTGCAAGTACTCCCTGTGTCTGCGTGGGTTTCCTCCCACATGCCAAAGACTTGCAGGTTGATAGGTTAATTGGCCATCATAAATTGCCCCTAGTATAGGTACGTGGTAGAGAAATATATAGGGACAGGTGGGCATGTGATTGGAATACGGGATTAGTGTAGGATTAGTATAAATGGGTGGATGATGGTCGGCACAGACTCGGTGGGCCGAAGGGCCTGTTCAAGTGCTGTATCTCTAAACTAAAGTAAATATTGACACCCAGTAACACAAACAAACACACACTGACACCCAGTAACACGGAGAAACATTGATACACAGTAACAAAGACATACACTGACACCAAGTAACACAGACACACACTGACAGCCAGTAACAAAGACATACACTGACACCAAGTCACAAAGACATACACTGATACCCAGTAACGCAGACACACACTTACACCAAGTAACACAGACAAACACTGACACCAAGTAACAAAGACATACACTGATTTCCAGTAACACAGGCACACACTTACACCAAGTAACAAAGACATACACTGATACCCAGTAACACAGCCACACACTTACACCAAGTAACAAAGACATACACTGACACCCAGTAACAAAGACATACACTGACACCCAGTAACACCGACACACACTGACACCCAGTAACAAAGACACACACTTACACCAAGTAACACCGACACACACTGACACCCAGTAACAAAGACACACACTTACACCAAGTAACACAGACATACACTGACACCAAGTAACAAAGACATACACTGATACCCAGTAACACAGACACACACTTACACCAAGTAACAAAGACACATACTGACAGCCAGTAACACAGACACACACTGACACCAAGTCACAAAGACATGCACTGAAACCCAGTAACACAGACACACACTTACACCAAGTAACACAGACATACACTGACACCAAGTAACAAAGACATGCACTGATTTCCAGTAACACAGACACACACTTACACCAAGTAACAAAGACATACACTGATACCCAGTAACACAGACACACACTTACACCAAGTAACAAAGACATACACTGACACCCAGTAACACAGACACACACT
This sequence comes from Heterodontus francisci, assembly GCF_036365525.1. Classification (NCBI taxonomy): domain Eukaryota; kingdom Metazoa; phylum Chordata; class Chondrichthyes; order Heterodontiformes; family Heterodontidae; genus Heterodontus; species Heterodontus francisci. The sequence goes on along the minus strand of NC_090395.1, from coordinate 6,426,799 downwards.
GACACCCAGTAACAAAGATACACACTTATACCAAGTAACACAGACATACACTGACACCAAGTAACAAAGACATACACTGATACCAAGTCACAAAGACATACACCGATACCCAGTAACACAGCCACACACTTACACCAAGTAACGAAGACATACACTGACACCCAGTAACAAAGACATACACTGACACCCAGTAACACCGACACACACTGACACCCAGTAACAAAGACACACACTTACACCAAGTAACACCGACACACACTGACACCCAGTAACAAAGACACACACTTACACCAAGTAACACAGACATACACTGACACCAAGTAACAAAGACATACACTGATACCCAGTAACACAGACACACACTTACACCAAGTAACAAAGACACATACTGACAGCCAGTAACACAGACACACACTGACACCAAGTCACAAAGACATGCACTGAAACCCAGTAACACAGACACACACTTACACCAAGTAACACAGACATACACTGACACCAAGTAACAAAGACATGCACTGATTTCCAGTAACACAGACACACACTTACACCAAGTAACAAAGACATACACTGATACCCAGTAACACAGACACACACTTACACCAAGTAACAAAGACATACACTGACACCCAGTAACACAGACACACACTGACACCCAGTAACAAAGATACACACTTATACCAAGTAACACAGACATACACTGACACCAAGTAACAAAGACATACACTGATACCAAGTCACAAAGACATACACCGATACCCAGTAACACAGACACACACTTACAACAATTAGCAAAGACATACACTGACACCAACTCATAAAGACACACAATGACACCCAGTAACAAAGAAATACACTGACACCAAGTCACAATGACATACCCTGATACCCGGTAACACAGACACACAGTTACACCAAGTAACACAGACATACACTGATACCCAGTAACACAGACACACACTTCCACCAAGTAACAAAGACATACACTGACACCCAGTAACAAAGACATACACTGACACCCAGTACCACAGACACACACTGACACCCAATAACAAAGACATACACTTACACCAAGTAACACAGACATACACTGACACCAAGTAACAAAGACATACTCTGATACCCAGTAACACAGGCATACACTGGAGGGGGGCACATTGGCGCCGTGGTTAGCACCGCAGCCTCACAGCTCCAGGGACCCGGCTTCGATTCTGGGTACTGCCTGTGCGGAGTTTGCAGGTTCTCCCTGTGTCTGCGTGGGTTTCCTCCCACATGCCAAAGACTTGCAGGTTTATAGGTTAATTGGCCATCATAAATTGCCCCTAGTACAGGTAGGTGGCAGTGAAATATATAGGGACAGGTAGGGATGTGATAGGAATACGGGAATAAAAGCAAAATACTGCGGATGCTGGAAATCTGAAACAAAAACAAGAAATGCCGGATTCACTCAGCAGGTTTGGCAGCATCTGTGGAAAGAGAAGCAGAGTTAACGTTTCGGGTCAGTGACCCTTCTTCGGAACTGACAAATATTAGAAAAGTCACAGATGATAAACAAGTGAGGTGGGGGTTGGGCAAGAGATAACAAAGGAGAAGGTGCAGATTGGACCAGGCCACATAGCTGACCAAAAGGTCACGGAGCAAAGGCAAACAATATGTTAATGGTGTGTTGAAAGACAAAGCATTAGTACAGATTAGGTGTGAATATATTGAATATTGAACATCAGCAAGTGCAAACCTGAAGAAGAACAACCTGAAAAAAACAGTGGGTAAGCAAACTGAACAAACTAAGATGAAATGAAATAAATGCAAATAAAATTGTAAAAAGTGCAAAAAGGAATGCAAAAAAAAGGAAGAAGAAATGACTAAAAATGAAAGTAAAGCGGAGGGGGGGCTGTCATGCTCTGAAATTATTGAACTCAATGTTCAGTCCCGCAGGCTGCAGTGTGCCTAATCGGTAGATGAGATGCTGTTCCTCGAGCTTGCGTTGATGTTCACTGGAACGCTGCAGCAATCCCAGGACAGAGATGTGAGCATGAGAGCAGGGGGGAGTGTTGAAATGGCAAGCAACCGGAAGCTCAGGGTCCTGCTTGCGGACTGAGCGGAGATGTTCCTCAAAGCGGTCACCCAGTCTGCGCTTGGTCTCCCCAATGTAGAGGAGACCACACTGTGAGCAGCGAATACAGTATACTACATTGAAAGAAGTACAAGTAAATCGCTGCTTCACCTGAAAGGAGTGTTTGGGGCCTGGGATAGTGAGGAGCAAGGAGGTAAATGGGCCGGTATCACACCTCCTGCGATTGCAAGGGAAGGTGCCCTGGGACGGGGACGAGGTGGTGGGGGTAATGGAGGAGTGGACCAGGGTGTCGCGGAGGGAACGATCCCTTCGGAATGCTGACAGGGCAAGGGAGGGGAAGATGCGACTGGTAGTGGCATCACGCTGGAGGTGGCGAAAATGGCGGAGGATGATCCTTTGGATATGTAGGCTGGAGGGATGAAAAGTGAGGACAAGGGGAACCCTGTCACGGTTCTGGGAGGGAGGGGAAGAGGTGAGCGTAGAGATGCGGGGAATGGATCGGACACGGTTGAGGGCCCTGTCAACCACAGTGGGGGGAAATCCTCGGTTGAGGAAAAAGGAGGTCATATCAGAAGCACCGTCATCGAAGGTAGCATCATCAGAGAAGATGCGTCGGAGACGGAGAAACTGGGAGAATGGAATGGAGTCCTTACAGGAGGTAGGGTGTGGAGAAGTGTAGTCGAGATAGCTGTGGGAGTCAGTGGGCTTATAATGGATATTGGTAGACAACCTATCCCCAGAGATGGAGACAGAGAAGTCGAGGAAGGGAAGGGAAGTGTCAGAGATGGACCATGTAAAGGTGAGAGAAGGGTGTAAATTGGAAGCAAAGTTGTTGATAGGAATACGGGATTAGTGTAGGATTAGTATAAATGGGTGGTTGATGGTCGGCACAGACTCGGTGGGCCGAAGGGCCTGTTTCAGTGCTGTATCTCCAAACTAAACTAAATACTGACACCTAGTGTCACAGACACGCACTGACACCAGTAACACACACTGACACACAGCAACAAAGACATACACTGATACCAAGTCACAAAGACATACACTGATACCCAGTAACACAGACACACACTGACACCAAGTAACAAAGACATACACTTACACCAAGTAACAAAGACACACACTTACACCAAGTAACACAGACATACACTTACACCAAGTAACACAGACATACACTTACACCAAGTATTTTAACATACACTTACACGAAGTAACAAGGACATACTCTGATACCCAGTAACACAGACACACACTGACACCCAGTTAGAAACACACACTGACCCCCCGTAACACAGACACACACTGACCCCCAGTAACACAGACATACACTGACACCCAGTAACACAGACACACACTTACACCAAGTAACAAAGACATACACTGACACCAAGTAACAAAGACAGACACTGATACCCAGTAACACAGACACACACTTACACCAAGTAACACAGACACACACTAACACCAAGTAACAAAGACAGACACTGATACCCAGTAACACAGACACACACTTACACCAAGTAACAAAGACATACACTTACACCAAGTAACACAGACATACACTTAAACCAAGTATTTAGATATGCACTTACACCAAGTAACAAAGACACACACTTACACCAACTAACACAGACATACACTGACAGCAAGTACAAAGACATGCACTGACACCAAGTAACAAAGGCATACACTTACACGAAGTAACAAAGACAGACAATTACACCAAGTAACAAAGACATACACTGACACCCAGTAACAAAGACACACACTGACACCAAGTCACAAACACAAACACTGACACCAAGTAGCAAAGACATACACTTACACCAAGTAACAAAGACATACACTGATACCCAGTAACATAGACACACACTGACACCCAGTTAGAAACACACACTGACCCCCAGTAACACAGACACACACTGACCCCCAGTAACAAAGACATACACTGATACCCAGTAACACAGACACACACTTACGCCAAGTAACAAAGACATACACTGACACCAAGTATCAAAGACATACACTGATACCCAGTAACACAGACACACACTTACACCAAGTAACAAAGACAGACACTGATACCCAGTAACACAGACAAACACTTACACCAAGTAACAAAGACATACTCTTACACCAAGTAGCAAAGACACACACTTACACCCAGTAACACAGACATACACTGACACCAAGTAACAAAGGCATACACTTACACCAAGTAACAAAGACAGACAATTACACCAAGTAACAAAGACATACACTTACACCAAGTATTTTGACATTCACTTACACCAAGTAACAAAGACATACACTGACACCCAGTAACAAAGACATACACTGACACCAAGTCACAAACACATACACTGACAACAAGTAACAAAGACATACACTGATACCCAGTAACACAGACACACACTGACACCCAGTTAGAAACACACACTGACCCCCCGTAACACAGACACACACTGACCCCCAGTAACATAGACATACACTGACACCCAGTAACACAGACACACACTTACACCAAGTAACAAAGACATACACTGACACCAAGTAACAAAGACAGACACTGATACCCAGTAACACAGACACACACTTACACCAAGTAACAAAGACATACACTTACTCCAAGTAACACAGACATACACTTACACCAAGTATTTTGACATACACTCACACCAAGTAACAAAGACACACACTTACACCAAGTAACACAGGCAAACACTGACACCAAGTAACAAAGACATACACTGACACCAAGTAACAAAGACATACACTTACACAAAGTAACAAAGACAGACAATTACACCAAGAAAAAAAGACATACACTTACACCAAGTATTTTGACATATACTTACACCAAGTAACAAAGACATACACTGACACCCAGTAACAAAGACATACACTGACACCAAGTCACAAACACATAAACTGACACCAAGTAACAAAGACATACACTTACACCCAGTAACAAAGACATACACTGATACCCAGTAACGCAGACACACACTGACACCCAGTTAGAAACACACACTGACCCCCAGTAACACAGACACACACTGACCCCCAGTAACACAGCCATGCACTGACACCCAGTAACACAGACACACACTTACACCAAGTAACACAGACACACACTTACACCATGTAACAAAGACAGACACTGATACCCAGTAACACAGACACACACTTACACCAAGTAACAAAGACATACACTTACACCAAGTAACACAGACATACACTTAAACCAAGTATTTAGACATGCACTTACACCAAGTAACAAAGACACACACTTACACCAACTAACACAGTCATACACTGACAGCAAGTAACAAAGACATGCACTGACACCAAGTAACAAAGGCATACACTTACACCAAGTAACAAAGACAGACAATTACACCAAGTAACAAAGACATACACTGACACCCAGTAACAAAGACATACACTGACACCAAGTCACAAACACATACACTGACACCAAGTAACAAAGACATACACTTGCACCAAGTAACAAAGACATACACTGCTACCCAGTAACACAGACACAAACTGACACCCAGTTAGAAACACACACTGACCCCCAGTAACACAGACACTCACTGACCCCCAGTAACACAGACATACACTGATACCCAGTAACACAGACACACACTTACACCAAGTAACAAAGACATACACTGACACCAAGTAACAAAGACATACACTGATACCCAGTAACACAGACACACACTTACACCAAGTAACAAAGACAGACACTGATACCCAGTAACACAGACAAACACTTACACCAAGTAACAAAGACATACACTTACACCACGTTACACAGACATACACTTTCTCCAAGTATTTTGACATACACTTACACCAAGTAACAAAGACATATACCGACACCCAGTAACAAAGACATACACTGACACCAAGTCACAAACACATACACTGACACCAAGTAACAAAGACATACACTGATACCCAGTAACACAGACACACAATTACACCAAGTAACAAAGACAGTCACTGATACCCAGGAACACAGTCAAACACTTACTCCAAGTATCAAAGACATACACTTACACCAAGTAACACAGACATACACTTACACCAAGTATTTTGACATACACTTACACCAAGTAACAAAGACATACACTGACACCCAGTAACACAGACACACACTGACACCCACTTAGAAACACACACTGACTCCCCAGTAACACAGACACACACTGACCCCCAGTAACACAGACATACAATGACACCAAGTCACAAAGACACACACTGACACCCAGTAAGAAAGACATACAATGACACCAAGTCACAAAGACATACACTGATACACAGACACACACTTACACCAAGTAACACAGACATACACTGACACCAAGTAACAAAGACATACACTGATGCTCAGTATCACAGACACACACTTACACCAAGTAACAAAGACATACACTGACACCAAGTCACAAAGACATACACTGATACCCAGTAACACAGACACACACTTACACCAAGTAACAAAGACATACACTGACACCCAGTAACACAGACACACACGGATACCAAGTAACAAAGACACACACTGACACCAAGTAACACAGACACACACTGACACCCAGTAACACAGACGCACACTTACACCAAGTAACACAGACATGCACTGACACCAAGTAACAAAGACATACACTGATACCCAGTAACACAGACACACACTTACACCAAGTAACAAAGACATACACTGATACCCAGTAACACAGACAAACACTTACACCAAGTAACAAAGACATACACTTACACCAAGTAAATCAGACATACTTTTACACCAAGTATTTTGACATACACTTCCACCAAGTAACAAAGATATACACTGACACCCAGTAACAAAGACATACACTTACACCAAGTAACAAAGACATACACTGATACCCAGTAACACAGACACACACTGACACCCAGTTAGAAACACACACTGACACCCAGTAACACAGACACACACTGACCCCCAGTAACACAGACATACACTGATACCCAGTAACACTGACACACAATTACATCAAGTATCGAAGACATACAGTGACACCAAGTCACAAAGACACACACTGACACCCAGTAACGAAGACATACACTGACACAAAGTCACAAAGACATACACTGATACCCAGGAACACAGACACACACTGACACCCAGTAACAAAGACATGCACTGATACGAAGTCACAAAGACATACACTGATACCCAGTAACACAGACACACACTGACACCCAGTAACAAAGACATACACTGATACCAAGTCACAAAGACATACACTGATATCCAGTAACACAGACACACACTGACACCCAGTAACAAAGACATACACTGATACCAAGTCACAAAGGCATACACTGATACCCAGTAACGCAGACACACACTGACACCAAGTAACAAAGACATACACTGACACCAAGTAACAAAGACATACACTTACACCAAGTAACAAAGACACACACATACACCAAGTAACACAGACATACACTGACACCAAGTAACAAAGACATACATTTACACCAAGTCACAAAGAGATACACTGATACCCAGTAACACAGACACACACTGACACCCAGTAACAAAGACATACACTGATACCAAGTCACAAAGGCTACACTGATACCCAGTAATACAGACACACACTGACACCAAGTAACAAAGACATACACTGACACCAAGTAACAAAGACATACACTTACACCAAGTCACAAAGACACATACTGACACCCAGTAACAAAGACATACACTGACACCAAGTCACAAAGACATACACTGATACACAGACACACACTTACACCAAGTAACACAGACCTACTCTGACACCAAGTAACAAAGACATACACTGATACCCAGTATCACAGACACACACTTTCACCAAGTAACAAAGACATACACTGACACCAAGTCACAAAGACACACACTGACACCCAGTAACAAAGACATACACTGACACAAAGTCACAAAGAAATACACTGATACCCAGGAACACAGACACACACTGACACCCAGTAACAAATTCATACACTTACACCAAGTAACACAGACATACACTTACACCAAGTATTTTGACATACACTTACACCAAGTAACAAGGACATACACTGACACCCAGTAACAAAGACAAACACTGACACCAAGTCACAAACACATACACTGACACCAAGTAACAAAGACATGCAATGATACCCAGTAACACAGACATACACTTACACCAAGTAACACAGACAAACACTTACACCAAGTATTTTGACATACACTTACACCAAATAACAAAGACATACACTGTGACCCAGTAACACAAACACACACTCACCCAGTTAGAAACACACACTGACCCCCCAGTAACACAGACACACACTGACCCCCAGTAACACAGACATACACTGACACCAAGTCACAAAGACACACACTGACACCCAGTAACAAAGACATACACTTACACCAAGTCACAAAGACATACACTGATATACAGACACACATTGACACCCAGTAACAAAGACATACACTGATACCAAGTCACAAAGACATACACTGATACCCAGTAACACAGACACACACTGACACCCAGTAACAAAGACATACACTGATACCAAGTCACAAAGGCATACACTGATACCCGGTAACACAGACACACACTGACACCAAGTAACAAAGACATACACTGACAGCAAGTAACAAAGACATGCACTTACACCAAGTAACAAAGACACACACTTACACCAAGTAACACAGACATACACTGACACCAAGTAACAAAGACATACACTGACACCAAGTAACAAAGACATACATTTACACCAAGTCACAAAGACATACACTGATACCCAGTAACACAGACACACACTGACACCCAGTAACAAAGACATACACTGATACCAAGTCACAAAGGCATACACTGATACCCAGTAACACAGACACACACTGACACCAAGTAACAAAGACATACACTGACACCAAGTAACAAAGACATACACTTACACCAAGTCACAAAGACACAAACTGACACCCAGTAACAAAGACATACACTGACACCAAGTCACAAAGACATGCACTGATACACAGACACACACTTACACCAAGTAACACAGACATACACTGACACCAAGTAACAAAGACATACACTGATACCCAGTATCACAGACACACACTTACACCCAGTAACAAAGACATACACTGACACCAATTCACAAAGACACACACTGACAACCAGTAATAAAGACATACACTGACACAAAGTCACAAAGACATCCACTGATACCCAGGAACACAGACACACACTGACACCAAGTAACAAAGACATGCAATGATACCAAGTAACAAAGACACACACTTACACCAAGTAACAAAGACAGACACTGATACCCAGTAACACAGACTAACACTTACACCAAGTAACAAAGACCGACACTTACAGCAAGTAACACGGGCAAACACTTACACCAAGTATTTTGACATACACTCACACCAAATAACAAAGACATACACTGACACCCAGTTACACAGACACACACTGACACCCAGTTAGAAGCACACACTGACCCCCCAGTAACACAGACACACACTGACCCCCTGTAACACAGACATACACTGACACCAAGTCACAAAGACACACACTGACACCCAGTAACAAAGACATATTCTGACACCAAGTCACAAAGACATACACTGATACACAGACACACACTTACACCAAGTAACAAAGACATACACTGACACCCAGTAACAAAGACATACACTGACAGAAAGTCACAAAGACATACACTGATACCGAGGAACACAGATATACACTGACACCCAGTAACAAAGACATACACTGATACCAAGTCACAAAGACATACACTGATACCCAGTAACACAGACACACACTGACACCCAGTAACAAAGACACACACTGATACCAAGTCACAAACACATAAACTGACACCAAGTAACAAAGACATACACTTACACCAAGTAACACAGACATACACTGACACAAAGTAACAAAGACATGCACTGATTTCCAGTAACACAGACACACACTTACACCAAGTAACAAAGACATACACTGATACCCAGTAACACAGACACACACTTACACCAAGTAACAAAGACATACACTGACACCCAGTAACACAGACACACACTGACACCCAGTAACAAAGATACACACTTACACCAAGTAACACAGACATTCACTGACACCAAGTAACAAAGACATACACTGATACCAAGTCACAAAGACATACACCGATACCCAGTAACACAGACACACACTTACAACAATTAGCAAAGACATACACTGACACCAACTCATAAAGACACATACTGACACCCAGTAACAAAGAAATACACTGACACCAAGTCACAATGACATACCCTGATACCCGGTAACACAGACACACAGTTACACCAAGTAACACAGACATACACTGATACCCAGTAACACAGACACACACTTACACCAAGTAACAAAGACACACTGATACCCAGTAACACAGACACACACTTACACCAAGTAACAAAGACATACACTGACACCCAGTAACAAAGACATACACTGACACCCAGTAACACAGACACACACTGACACCCAGTAACAAAGACATACACTTACACCAAGTAACACAGACATACACTGACACCAAGTAACAAAGACATACTCTGATACCCAGTAACACAGGCATACACTGGAGGGGGGCACATTGGCGCCGTGGTTAGCACCGCAGCCTCACAGCTCCAGGGACCCGGCTTCGATTCTGGGTACTGCCTGTGCGGAGTTTGCAGGTTCTCCCTGTGTCTGCGTGGGTTTCCTCCCACATGCCAAAGACTTGCAGGTTTATAGGTTAATTGGCCATCATAAATTGCCCCTAGTATAGGTAGGTGGCAGTGAAATATATAGGGACAGGTAGGGATGTGATAGGAATACGGGAATAAAAGCAAAATACTGCGGATGCTGGAAATCTGAAACAAAAACAAGAAATGCCGGATTCACTCAGCAGGTTTGGCAGCATCTGTGGAAAGAGAAGCAGAGTTAACGTTTCGGGTCAGTGACCCTTCTTCGGAACTGACAAATATTAGAAAAGTCACAGATGATAAACAAGTGAGGTGGGGGTTGGGCAAGAGATAACAAAGGAGAAGGTGCAGATTGGACCAGGCCACATAGCTGACCAAAAGGTCACGGAGCAAAGGCAAACAATATGTTAATGGTGTGTTGAAAGACAAAGCATTAGTACAGATTAGGTGTGAATATATTGAATATTGAACATCAGCAAGTGCAAACCTGAAGAAGAACAACCTGAAAAAAACAGTGGGTAAGCAAACTGAACAAACTAAGATGAAATGAAATAAATGCAAATAAAATTGTAAAAAGTGCAAAAAGGAATGCAAAAAAAAGGAAGAAGAAATGACTAAAAATGAAAGTAAAGCGGGGGGGGGGGGGCTGTCATGCTCTGAAATTATTGAACTCAATGTTCAGTCCCGCAGGCTGCAGTGTGCCTAATCGGTAGATGAGATGCTGTTCCTCGAGCTTGCGTTGATGTTCACTGGAACGCTGCAGCAATCCCAGGACAGAGATGTGAGCATGAGAGCAGGGGGGAGTGTTGAAGTGGCAAGCAACCGGAAGCTCAGGGTCCTGCTTGCGGACTGAGCGGAGATGTTCCTCAAAGCGGTCACCCAGTCTGCGCTTGGTCTCCCCAATGTAGAGGAGACCACACTGTGAGCAGCGAATACAGTATACTACATTGAAAGAAGTACAAGTAAATCGCTGCTTCACCTGAAAGGAGTGTTTGGGGCCTGGGATAGTGAGGAGCAAGGAGGTAAATGGGCCGGTATCACACCTCCTGCGATTGCAAGGGAAGGTGCCCTGGGACGGGGACGAGGTGGTGGGGGTAATGGAGGAGTGGACCAGGGTGTCGCGGAGGGAACGATCCCTTCGGAATGCTGACAGGGCAAGGGAGGGGAAGATGCGACTGGTAGTGGCATCACGCTGGAGGTGGCGAAAATGGCGGAGGATGATCCTTTGGATATGTAGGCTGGAGGGATGAAAAGTGAGGACAAGGGGAACCCTGTCACGGTTCTGGGAGGGAGGGGAAGAGGTGAGCGTAGAGATGCGGGGAATGGATCGGACACGGTTGATGGCCCTGTCAACCACAGTGGGGGGAAATCCTCGGTTGAGGAAAAAGGAGGTCATATCAGAAGCACCGTCATCGAAGGTAGCATCATCAGAGAAGATGCGTCGGAGACGGAGAAACTGGGAGAATGGAATGGAGTCCTTACAGGAGGTAGGGTGTGAAGAAGTGTAGTCGAGATAGCTGTGGGAGTCAGTGGGCTTATAATGGATATTGGTAGACAACCTATCCCCAGAGATGGAGACAGAGAAGTCGAGGAAGGGAAGGGAAGTGTCAGAGATGGACCATGTAAAGGTGAGAGAAGGGTGGAAATTGGAAGCAAAGTTGTTGATAGGAATACGGGATTAGTGTAGGATTAGTATAAATGGGTGGTTGATGGTCGGCACAGACTCGGTGGGCCGAAGGGCCTGTTTCAGTGCTGTATCTCCAAACTAAACTAAATACTGACACCTAGTGTCACAGACACGCACTGACACCAGTAACACACACTGACACACAGCAACAAAGACATACACTGATACCAAGTCACAAAGACATACACTGATACCCAGTAACACAGACACACACTGACACCAAGTAACAAAGACATACACTTACACCAAGTAACAAAGACACACACTTACACCAAGTAACACAGACATACACTTACACCAAGTAACACAGACATACACTTACACCAAGTATTTTAAAATACACTTACACCAAGTAACAAGGACATACACTGACACCCAGTAACAAAGACATACACTGACACCAAGTCACAAACACATACACTGACACCAAGTAACAAAGACATACACTGATACCCGGGAACACAGACACACACTTACACCAAGTAACAAAGACAGACACTGATACCCAGTAACACAGACAAACACTTACACCAAGTAACAAAGACATACTCTTACACCAAGTAACAAAGACACACACTTAAACCAAGTAACAAAGACAGACAATTACACCAAGTAACAAAGACATACACTTACACCAAGTATTTTGACATTCACTTACACCAAGTAACAAAGACATACACTGACACCCAGTAACAAAGACATACACTGACACCAAGTCACAAACACATACACTGACACCAAGTAACAAAGACATACACTGATACCCAGTAACACAGACACACACTGACCCCCAGTAACACAGACATACACTGACACCCAGTAACACAGACACACACTTACACCAAGTAGCAAAGACATACACTGACACCAAGTAACAAAGACAGACACTGATACCCAGTAACACAGACACACACCTACACCAAGTAACACAGACACACACTAACACCAAGTAACAAAGACAGACACTGATACCCAGTAACACAGACACACACTTACACCAAGTAACAAAGACAGACACTGATACCCAGTAACACAGACAAACACTTACACCAAGTAACAAAGACATACTCTTACACCAAGTAACAAAGACACACACTTAAACCAAGTAACAAAGACAGACAATTACACCAAGTAACAAAGACATACACTTACACCAAGTATTTTGACATTCACTTACACCAAGTAACAAAGACATACACTGACACCCAGTAACAAAGACATACACTGACACCAAGTCACAAACACATACACTGACACCAAGTAACAAAGACATACACTGATACCCAGTAACACAGACACACACTGACCCCCAGTAACACAGACATACACTGACACCCAGTAACACAGACACACACTTACACCAAGTAGCAAAGACATACACTGACACCAAGTAACAAAGACAGACACTGATACCCAGTAACACAGACACACACCTACACCAAGTAACACAGACACACACTAACACCAAGTAACAAAGACAGACACTGATACCCAGTAACACAGACACACACTTACACCAAGTAACAAAGACATACACTTACACCAAGTAACACAGACATACACTTAAACCAAGTATTTAGATATGCACTTACACCAAGTAACAAAGACACACACTTACACCAACTAACACAGACATACACTGACAGCAAGTACAAAGACATGCACTGACACCAAGTAACAAAGGCATACACTTACACGAAGTAACAAAGACAGACAATTACACCAAGTAACAGAGACATACACTGACACCCAGTAACAAAGACACACACTGACACCAAGTCACAAACACAAACACTGACACCAAGTAGCAAAGACATACACTTACACCAAGTAACAAAGACATACACTGATACCCAGTAACACAGACACACACTGACACCCAGTTAGAAACACACACTGACCCCCAGTAACACAGACACACACTGACCCCCAGTAACACAGACATACACTGATACCCAGTAACACAGACACACACTTACGCCAAGTAACAAAGACATACACTGACACCAAGTATCAAAGACATACACTGATACCCAGTAACACAGACACACACTGACACCAAGTAACAAAGACAGACACTGATACCCAGTAACACAGACAAACACTTACACCAAGTAACAAAGACATACTCTTACACCAAGTATTTTGACATTCACTTACACCAAGTAACAAAGACATACACTGACACCCAGTAACAAAGACATACACTGACACCAAGTCACAAACACATACACTGACACCAAGTAACAAAGACATACACTGATACCCAGTAAAACAGACACACACTGACACCCAGTTTGAAACACACACTGACCCCCCGTAACACAGACACACAATGACCCCCAGTAACACAGACATACACTGACACCCAGTAACACAGACACACACTTACACCAAGTAACAAAGACATACACTGACACCAAGTAACAAAGACAGACACTGATACCCAGTAACACAGACACACACTTACACCAAGTAACAAAGACATACACTTACTCCAAGTAACACAGACATACACTTACACCAAGTATTTTGACATACACTCACACCAAGTAACAAAGACACACACTTACACCAAGTAACACAGGCAAACACTGACACCAAGTAACAAAGACATACACTGACACCAAGTAACAAAGACATACACTTACACAAAGTAACAAAGACAGACAATTACACCAAGAAAAAAAGACATACACTTACACCAAGTATTTTGACATATACTTACACCAAGTAACAAAGACATACACTGACACCCAGTAACAAAGACATACACTGACACCAAGTCACAAACACATAAACTGACACCAAGTAACAAAGACATACACTTACACCAAGTAACAAAGACATACACTGATACCCAGTAACGCAGACACACACTGACACCCAGTTAGAAACACACACTGACACCCAGTAACACAGACACACACTGACCCCCAGTAACACAGCCATGCACTGACACCCAGTAACACAGACACACACTTACACCAAGTAACACAGACACACACTTACACCATGTAACAAAGACAGACACTGATACCCAGTAACACAGACACACACTTACACCAAGTAACAAAGACAAACACTTACACCAAGTAACACAGACATACACTTAAACCAAGTATTTGGACATGCACTTACACCAAGTAACAAAGACACACACTTACACCAACTAACACAGTCATACACTGACAGCAAGTAACAAAGACATGCACTGACACCAAGTAATAAAGGCATACACTTACACCAAGTAACAAAGACAGACAATTACACCAAGTAACAAAGACATACACTGACACCCAGTAACAAAGACAGACACTGACACCAAGTCACAAACACATACACTGACACCAAGTAACAAAGACATACACTTACACCAAGTAACAAAGACATACACTGCTACCCAGTAACACAGACACACACTGACACCCAGTTAGAAACACACACTGACCCCCAGTAACACAGACACTCACTGACCCCCAGTAACACAGACATACACTGATACCCAGTAACACAGACACACACTTACACCAAGTAACAAAGACATACACTGACACCAAGTAACAAAGACATACACTGATACCCAGTAACACAGACACACACTTACACCAAGTAACAAAGACAGACACTGATACCCAGTAACACAGACAAACACTTACACCAAGTAACAAAGACATACACTTACACCAAGTTACACAGACATACACTTTCTCCAAGTATTTTGACATACACTTACACCAAGTAACAAAGACATATACCGACACCCAGTAACAAAGACAGACACTGACACCAAGTCACAAACACATACACTGACACCAAGTAACAAAGACATACACTGATACCCAGTAACACAGACACACACTTACACCAAGTAACAAAGACAGTCACTGATACCCAAGAACACAGACAAACACTTACACCAAGTATCAAAGACATACACTTACACCAAGTAACACAGACATACACTTACACCAAGTATTTTGACATACACTTACACCAAGTAACAAAGACATACACTGACACCCAGTAACACAGACACACACTGACACCCACTTAGAAACACACACTGACTCCCCAGTAAAACAGACACACACTGACCCCCAGTAACACAGACATACAATGACACCATGTCACAAAGACACACACTCACACCCAGTAAGAAAGACATACAATGACACCAAGTCACAAAGACATACACTGATACACAGACACACACTTACACCAAGTAACACAGACATACACTGACACCAAGTAACAAAGACATACACTGATGCTCAGTATCACAGACACACACTTACACCAAGTAACAAAGACATACAGTGACACCAAGTCACAAAGACACACACTGACACCCAGGAACAAAGACATACACTGACACAATGTCACGAAGACATACACTGATACCCAGGACCACAGACACACACTGACACCCAGTAACAAAGACATACACGTATACCAAGTCACAAAGACATACACTGATACCCAGTAACACAGACACACACTGACACCCAGTAACAAAGACATACACTGATACCAAGTCACAAAGGCATACACTGACACCAATTAACAAAGACACACACTTACACCAAGTAACAAAGACACACACGGACACCAAGTAACAAAGACAGACATTTACACCAAGTAACAAAGACATACACTGACACCAAGTCACAAAGACATACACTGATACCCAGTAACACAGACACACACTTACACCAAGTAACACAGACATACACTGACACCCAGTAACACAGACACACACGGACACCAAGTAACAAAGACACACACTGACACCAAGTAACACAGACACACACTGACACCCAGTAACACAGACGCACACTTACACCAAGTAACACAGACATGCACTGACACCAAGTAACAAAGACATACACTGATACCCAGTAACACAGACACACACTTACACCAAGTAACAAAGACATACACTGATACCCAGTAACACAGACAAACACTTACACCAAGTAACAAAGACATACACTTACACCAAGTAAATCAGACATACTCTTACACCAAGTATTTTGACATACACTTCCACCAAGTAACAAAGACATACACTGACACCCAGTAACAAAGACATACACTTACACCAAGTAACAAAGACATACACTGATACCCAGTAACACAGACACACACTGACACCCAGTTAGAAACACACACTGACACCCAGTAACACAGACACACACTGACCCCCAGTAACACAGACATACACTGATACCCAGTAACACTGACACACAATTACATCAAGTATCAAAGACATACAGTGACACCAAGTCACAAAGACACACACTGACACCCAGTAACAAAGACATACACTGACACAAACTCACAAAGACATACACTGATACCCAGGAACACAGACACACACTGACACCCAGTAACAAAGACATGCACTGATACGAAGTCACAGAGACATACACTGATACCCAGTAACACAGACACACACTGACACCCAGTAACAAAGACATACACTGATACCAAGTCACAAAGACATACACTGATACCCAGTAACACAGACACACACTGACACCCAGTAACAAAGACATACACTGATACCAAGTCACAAAGGCATACACTGATACCCAGTAACGCAGACACACACTGACACCAAGTAACAAAGACATACACTGACACCAAGTAACAAAGACATACACTTACACCAAGTAACAAAGACACACACTTACACCAAGTAACACAGACATACACTGACACCAAGTAACAAAGACATACATTTACACCAAGTCACAAAGAGATACACTGATACCCAGTAACACAGACACACACTGACACCCAGTAACAAAGACATACACTGATACCAAGTCACAAAGGCTACACTGATACCCAGTAATACAGACACACACTGACACCAAGTAACAAAGACATGCAATGATACCCAGTAACAAAGACACACACTTACACCAAGTAACAAAGACAGACACTGATACCCAGTAACACAGACTAACACTTACACCAAGTAACAAAGACCGACACTTACAGCAAGTAACACGGGCAAACACTTACACCAAGTATTTTGACATACACTCACACCAAATAACAAAGACATACAATGACACCCAGTTACACAGACACACACTGACACCCAGTTAGAAGCACACACTGACCCCCCAGTAACACAGACACACACTGACCCCCTGTAACACAGACATACACTGACACCAAGTCACAAAGACACACACTGACACCCAGTAACAAAGACATATTCTGACACCAAGTCACAAAGACATACAATGATACACAGACACACACTTACACCAAGTAACAAAGACATACACTGACACCCAGTAACAAAGACATACACTGACAGAAAGTCACAAAGACATACACTGATACTGAGGAACACAGATATACACTGACACCCAGTAACAAAGACATACACTGATACCAAGTCACAAAGACATACACTGATACCCAGTAACACAGACACACACTGACACCCAGTAACAAAGACACACACTGATACCAAGTCACAAAGACATACACTGATACCCATTAACACAGACACACACTGACACCCAGTAACACAGACATACACTGACACCAAGTCACAAAGACACACACTGACACCCAGTAACAAAGACATAACCTGACACCAAGTCACAAATACATACACTGATACACAGACACACACTTACACCAAGTAACAAAGACATACACTGACACCAAGTAACAAAGACATACACTGACACCCAGTAACAAAGACATACACTGACACAAAGTCACAAAGACATACACTGATACCCAGGAACACAGACACACACTGAAACCCAGTAACAAAGACATACACTGATACCAAGTCGCAAAGACATACACTGATACCCAGTAACACAAGACACACACTGACACCCAGTAACAAAGACAGACACCGATACCAAGTCACAAAGACATACACTGATACCCAGTAACACAGACACACACTGACACCCAGTAACAAAGACATACACTGATACCAAGTCACAAAGGCATACACTGATACCCAGTAACACAGACACACACTGACACCAAGTAACAAAGACATACACTGACACCAAGTAACAAAGACATACACTGATACCAAGTCACAAAGGCATACACTGATACCCAGTAACACAGACACACACTGACACCAAGTAACAAAGACATACACTGACACCAAGTAACAAAGACATACACTTACACCAAGTAACAGAGACACACACAATTACACCAAGTAACACAGGCATACACTGACACCAAGTAACAAAGACATACACTGACACCAAGTAACAAAGACATACATTTACACCAAGTAACAAAGACATACACTGACACCAAGTCACAAAGACATACACTGATACCCAGTAACACAGACACACAATTACACCAAGTAACACAGACATACACTGACACACAGTAACACAGACACACACGGACACCAAGTAACAAAGACACACACTTACACCAAGTAACACAGACACAAACTGTCACCCAGTAACACAGACACACACTTACACCAAGTAACACAGACATACACTGACACCAAGTAACAAAGACATACACTGATACCCAATAACACAGACACACACATACACCAAGTAACAAAGACAGACACTGATACCCAGTATCACAGACAAACACTTACACCAATTAACACAGACATACACTTACACCAAGTAATTTGACATACACTTACACCAAGTAACAAAGACATACACTGACACCCAGTAACAAAGACATACACTGACACCAGGTCACAAACACATACACTGACACCAAGTAACAAAGACATACACTTACACCAAGTAACAAAGACATACACTGATACCCAGTAACACAGACACACACTGACACCCAGTTAGAAACACACACTGACCCCCAGTAACACAGACACACACTGACCCCCAGTAACACAGACATACACTGACACGAAGTCACAAAGACACACACTGACACCCAGTAACAAAGACATACACTGACACCAAGTCACAAAGACATACACTGATACACAGACACACACTTCCACCAAGTAACACAGACATACACTGACAGCAAGTAACAAAGACATACACTGATACCCAGTATCACAGACTCGCACTTCCACCAAGTAACAAAGACATACAATGACATCTAGTCACAAAGACACACACTGACACCCAGTAACAAAGACATACACTGACACAAAGTCACAAAGACATACACTGATACCCAGGAACAGAGACACACACTGACACCCAGTAACAAAGACAGACACTGATACAAAGTCACAAAGACAAACACTGATACCCAGTAACGCAGACACACACTGACACCCAGTAACAAAGACATACACTGATACCAAGTCACAAAGACATACACTGACACCCAGTAACACAGACACACACTGACACCCAGTAAAAAAGACATAAACTGATACCAAGTCACAAAGGCATACACTGATACCCTGTAACACAGACATACACTGACACCAAGTGACAAAGACATACACTGACACCAAGTAACAAAGACATACACTTACACCAAGTAACAAAGACACACACTTACACCAAGTAACACAGACATACACTGGCTCCAAGTAATAAAGACATACACTGACACCAAGTAACAAAGACATACATTTACAACAAGCAACAAGGACATACACTGACACCAAGTCACAAAGAAATACACTGATACCCAGTAACACAGACACACACTTACACCAAGTAACACAGATATACACTGACACCCAGTAACACAGGCAGACAAGGACACCAAGTAACAAAGACACACACTTACACCAAGTAACACAGATACACACTGACACCCAGTAACACAGACACTCACTTACACCAAGTAACACAGACATACACTGAAACCAAGTAACAAAGACATACCCTGATACCCAGTAACACAGACACACACTGAAACCCAGTAACAAAGACATACACTGATACCAAGTCACAAAGACATACACTGATACCCAGTAACACAGACACACTCTTACACCAAGTAACAAAGACATACACTGACACCAAGTAACAAAGACAAACACTGATACCCAGTAACACAGACACACACTTACACCAAGTAACAAAGACAGACACTGATACCCAGTAACACAGACAAACACTTACACCAAGTAACAAAGACATACACTTATGCCAAGTAACACAGACATACACTTACACCAAATATTTTGACATACACTTACACAAAGAAGCAAAGACATAAACTGACACCCAGTAACAAAGACATACACTGACACCAAGTCACAAACACATACACTGACACCAAGTAACAAAGACATACACTTACACCAAGTAACAAAGACATACACTGATACCCAGTAACACAGACACACACTGACACCCAGTTAGAAACACACACTGACGCCCAGTAACACAGACACACACTGACCCCCAGTAACACAGACATACACTGACACCAAGTCACAAAGACACACACTGACACCAAGTCACAAAGACACACACTGACACCCAGTAACAAAGACATACACTGACATCAAGTCACAAAGACATACACTGACACACAGACACACACTTACACCAAGTAACACAGACATACACTGACACCAAGTAACAAAGACATACACTGATACCCAGTATCACAGGCACACACTTACACAAAGTAACAAAGACATACACTGACACCAAGTCACAAAGAGCTACACTGATACCCAGGAACACAGACACACACTGACACCCAGTAACAAAGACATACACTGAAACCAAGTCACAAAGACATGCACTGATGCCCAGTAACACAGACACACAATGACACCCAGTAACAAAGACATACACTGCTACCAAGTCACAAAGTCATACACTGATACCCAGTAACACATACACACACAGAAACCCAGTAACAAAGACATACACTGACACCAAGTAACAAAGACACACACTTACACCAAGTAACACAGACATACACTGACACCAAGTAACGAAGACATGCACTGACACCAAGTAATAAAGACATACATTTACACCAGGTAACAAAGACATACACTGACACCAAGTCACAAAGACATACAATGATACCCAGTAACACAGACACACACTTACACCAAGTAACAGAGACATACACTGACACCCAGTAACACAGACACACACGGACACCAAGTAACAAAGACACACACTTACACCAAGTAACACAGACATACACTGACACCAAGTAGCAAAGACATACACTGACACCAAGTCACAAAGACATACACTGATACCCAGGAACACAGACACACACTGACACCCAGGAACAAAGACATACACTGACACCAAGTCACAAAGACATACACTGATAGCCAGTAGCACAGACACACACTGACACCCAGTAACAAAGACATACCATGATACCAAGTCACAAAAACATACACTGATACCCAGTAACACAGACACACACTGACACCCAGTAACAAAGACATACACTGAAACCAAGTCACAAAGGCATACACTGATACCCAGTAACACAGGCACACACTGACACCAAGTAACAAAGAAATACACTTACACCAAGTAACACAGACACAGACTGACACCAAGTAACAAAGACATACACTTACACCAAGTAACAAAGACATACATTAACACCAAGTAACAAAGACACACACTTACACCAAGTAACACAGACATACACTGACTCCAAGTAACAAAGAAATACACTGACACCAAGTAACAAAGACATACATTTACACCAAGTAACAAGGACATACACTGACACCAAGTCACAAAGACATACACTGATACACAGTAACACAGACACACACTTACACCAAGTAACACAGACATACACTGAAACCAAGTAACAAAGACATACCCTGATACCCAGTAACACAGACACACACTGACACCCAGTAACAAAGACATACACTGATACCAAGTCACAAAGACATACACTGATACCCAGTAACACAGACACACTCTTACACCAAGTAACAAAGACATACACTGACACCAAGTAACAAAGATAAACACTGATACCCAGTAACACAGACACACACTTACACCAAGTAACAAAGACAGACACTGATACCCAGTAACACAGACAAACACGTACACCAAGAAACAAAGACATACACTTCCGCCAAGTAACACAGACATACACTTACACCAAATATTTTGACATACACTTACACAAAGTAGCAAAGACATAAACTGACACCCAGTAACAAAGACATACACTGACACCAAGTCACAAACACATACACTGACACCAAGTAACAAAGACATACACTTACACCCAGTAACAAAGACATACACTGATGCCAAGTCACAAAAACATACACTGATACCCAGTAACACAGACACACACTGGCACCCAGTAACAAAGACATACACTGATACCAAGTCACAAAGGCATACACTGATACCCAGTAACACAGGCACACACTGACACCAAGTAACAAAGACACACACTTACACCAAGTAACAAAGTCATACACTGAGACCAAGTAACAAAGACATACACTGACACCAAGTAACAAAGACATACATTTACACCAAGTAACAAAGACATGCACTGTCACCAAGTAACACAGAGATACACTGACACCCAGTAACACAGACACACACGGACACCAAGTAACAAAGACACACACTTACACCAAGTAACACAGACACACACTGACACCCAGTAACACAGACATACACTGACACCAAGTCACAAAGACATACACTGATACACAGACAGATACTTACACCCAGTATCACCGACACACACTTACAACAAGTAACAAAGACATACAATGACACAAAGTCACAAAGACATACACTGATACCCAGGAACACGGACACACACTGACACCCAGTAACAAAGACATACACTGATACCAAGTCACAAAGACATACACTGATACCCAGTAACACAGACACACACTGACACCCAGTGGCAAAGACATACACTGATACCAAGTCACAAAGACATACACTGATACCCAGTAACACAGACACACTCTGACACCCATTAACAAAGACATACACTGACACCATGTCACAAAGGCATACACTGATACCCAGTAACACAGGCACACACTGACACCCAGTAACACAGACATACACTGACACCAAGTCACAAAGACATACACTGATACACAGACAGATACTTACACCCAGTATCACCAACACACACTTACAACAAGTAACAAAGACATAGAATGACACAAAGTCACAAAGACATACACTGATACCCAGGAACACAGACACACACTGACACCCAGTAACAAAGACATGCACTGATACCAAGTCACAAAGACATACACTGATACCCAGTAACACAGACACACACTGACACCCAGTGGCAAAGACATACACTGATACCAAGTCACAAAGACATACACTGATACCCAGTAACACAGACACACACTGACACCAAGTAACAAAGACATACACTGACACCAAGTAACAAAGACACACACTTACACCAAGTAACAAAGACATACACTTACACCAAGTAACAAAGACACACACTTACACCAAGTAACACAGACATACACTGACTCCAAGTAACAAAGACATACACTGACACCAAGTAACAAAGACATACATTTACACCAAGTAACAAGGACATACACTGACACAAAGTCACAAAGACATACACTGATACCCAGGAACAGAGACACACACTGACCCCCAGTAACAAAGACAGACACTGATACAAAGTCACAAAGACATACACTGATACCCAGTAACACAGACACACACGGACACCCAGTAAAAAAGACATAAACTGATACCAAGTCACAAAGGCATACACTGATACCCTGTAACACAGACACACACTGACACCAAGTAACACAGATGTACACTGACACCCAGTAACACAGACACACACTTACACCAAGTAACACAGACATACACTGAAACCAAGTAACAAAGACATACCCTGATACCCAGTAACACAGACACACACTGACACCCAGTAACAAAGACATACACTGATACCAAGTCACAAAGACATACACTGATACCCAGTAACACAGACACACTCTTACACCAAGTAACAAAGACATACACTGACACCCAGTAACAAAGACAAACACTTACACCAAGTAACAAAGACATACACTTACGCCAAGTAACACAGACATACACTTACACCAAATATTTTGACATACACTTACACAAAGTAGCAAAGACATAAACTGAAACCCAGTAACAAAGACATACACTTACACCCAGTAACAAAGACATACACTGATACCAAGTCACAAAAACATACATTGATACCCAGTAACACAGACACACACTGACACCCAGTAACAAAGACATACACTGATACCAAGTCACAAAGACATACACTGATACCCAGTAACACAGACACACTCTTACACCAAGTAACAAAGACATACACTGACACCAAATAACAAAGACCAACACTGATACCCAGTAACACAGACTCACACTTACACCAAGTAACAAAGACTGACACTGATACCCAGTAACACAGACAAACACTTACACCAAGTAACGAAGACATACACTTACGCCAAGTAACACAGACATACACTTGCACCAAATATTCTGACATACACTTACACAAAGCAGCAAAGACATACACTGACACCCAGTAACAAAGACATACACTGACACCAAGTCACAAACACATACACTGACACCAAGTAACTAAGACATACACTTACACCAAGTAACAAAGACATATACTGATACCCAGTAACACAGACACACACTAACACGCAGTTAGAAACACACACTGACGCCCAGTAACACAGACACACACTGACCCCCAGTAACACAGACATACACTGACACCAAGTCACAAAGACACACACTGACACCAAGTCACAAAGACACACACTGACACCCAGTAACAAAGACATACACTGACATCAAGTCACAAAGACATACACAGATACACAGACACACACTTACACCAAGTAACACAGACATACACTGACACCAAGTAACAAAGACATACACTGATACCCAGTATCGCAGACACACACATACACAAAGTAACAAAGACATACACTGACACCAAGTCACAAAGACATACACTGATACCCAGGAACACAGACACACACTGACACCCAGTAACAAAGACATACACTGAAACCAAGTCACAAAGACATGCACTGATGCCCAGTAACACAGACACACACTGACACCGAGTAACAAAGACTTACACTGATACCAAGTCACAAAGTCATACACTGATACCCATTAACACATACACACACTGAAACCCAGTAACAAAGACATACACAGATACCAAGTCACAAAGACACACACTTACACCAAGTAACACAGACATACACTGACACCAAGTAACAAAGACATACACTGACACCAAGTAATAAAGACATACATTTACACCAAGTAACACAGACATACACTGACACCAAGTAACAAAGACATACACTGACACCAAGTAATAAAGACATACATTTACACCAAGTAACAAAGACATACACTGACACAAAGTCACAAAGACATACAATGATACCCAGTAACACAGACACACACTTACACCAAGTAACAAAGACATACACTGACACCCAGTAACACAGACACACACGGACACCAAGTAACAAAGACACACACTTACACCAAGTAACACAGACATACACTGACACCAAGTAACAAAGACATACACTGACACCAAGTCACAAAGACAGACACTGACACCCAGTAACAAAGACATACACTGACACCAAGTAACAAAGACATACACTGATACCCAGGAACACAGACAAACACTGACACCCAGTAACAAAGACATACACTGACACCAAGTCACAAAGACAGACACTGATAACCAGTAGCACAGACATACACTGACACCCAGTAACAAAGACATACACTGATACCAAGTCACAAAAACATACACTGATACCCAGTAACACAGACACACACTGACACCCAGTAACAAAGACATACACTGATACCAAGTCACAAAGGCATACACTGATACCCAGTAACACAGGCACACACTGACACCAAGTAACAAAGACATACACTTACACCAAGTAACAAAGACACACACTTACACCAAGTAACAAAGACATGCACTTACACCAAGTAACAAAGACACACACTTACACCAAGGAACAAAGTCATACACTGACACCAAGTAACAAAGTCATACACTGACACCAAGTAACAAAGACATACATTTACACCAAGTAACAAAGACATACACTGACACCAAGTAACACAGAGATACACTGACACCTAGTAACACAGACACACACTTACACCAAGTAACAAAGACACACACTTACACCAAGTAACACAGACACACACTGACACCCAGTAACACAGACATACACTGACACCAAATCACAAAGACATGCACTGATACACAGACAGATACTTACACCCAGTGTCACCGACACACTCTTACAACAAGTAACAAAGACATAAACTGACACCAAGTCACAAAGACACACACTGACACCCAGTAACAAAGACATACACAGACACAAAGTCACAAAGACATACACTGATACCCAGGAACACAGACACACACTGACACCCAGTAACAAAGACATACACTGATACCAAGTCACAAAGACATACACTGATACCCAGTAACACAGACACACACTGACACCCAGTGACAAAGACATACACTGATACCAAGTCACAAAGACATACACTGATACCCAGTAACACAGACACACACTGACACCAAGTAACAAAGACATGCACTTACACCAAGTAACAAAGACACACACTTACACCAAGGAACAAAGTCATACACTGACACCAAGTAACAAAGTCATACACTGACACCAAGTAACAAAGACACACATTTACACCAAGTAACAAAGACATACACTGACACCAAGTAACACAGAGATACACTGACACCTAGTAACACAGACACACACTTACACCAAGTAACAAAGACACACACTTACACCAAGTAACACAGACACACACTGACACCCAGTAACACAGACATACACTGACACCAAATCACAAAGACATGCACTGATACACAGACAGATACTTACACCCAGTGTCACCGACACACTCTTACAACAAGTAACAAAGACATAAACTGACACCAAGTCACAAAGACACACACTGACACCCAGTAACAAAGACATACACAGACACAAAGTCACAAAGACATACACTGATACCCAGGAACACAGACACACACTGACACCCAGTAACAAAGACATACACTGATACCAAGTCACAAAGACATACACTGATACCCAGTAACACAGACACACACTGACACCCAGTGACAAAGACATACACTGATACCAAGTCACAAAGACATACACTGATACCCAGTAACACAGACACACACTGACACCAAGTAACAAAGACATACACTGATACCAAGTCACAAAGGCATACACTGATACCCAGTAACACAGGCACACACTGACACCAATTAACAAAGACATACACTTACACCAAGTAACAAAGACACACACTTACACCAAGTAACAAAGACATACACTTACACCAAGTAACAAATACACACACTTACACCAAGTAACAAAGACATACACTGACACCAAGTAACAAAGACTTACATTTACACCAAGTAACACAGACACACCCCTACACCAAGTAACACAGAGGTACACTGACACCCAGTAACACAGACACACACGGACACCAAGTAACAAAGAAACACACTTGCACCAAGTAACACAGACACACACTGACACCCAGTAACACAGACACACACTTACACAAAGTAACACAGACATACACTGACACCAAGTAACAAAGAAATACACTGTCACCAAGTCACAAAGACATACACTGATACACAGACAGACACTTACACCCAATATCACAGACACACACTTACACCAAGTAACAAAGACATAAACTGAGACTAAGTAACAAAGACATACATTTACACCAAGTAACAAAGACATGCACTGATACCCAGTAACACAGACAGACAATTACACCAAGTAACACAGACATACACTGACACCCAGTAACAAAGACATACACTGATACCCAGTAACACAGACACACACTGACACCCAATTAGAAATACACACTGGCCCCCAGTAACACAGACATACACTGACCCCCAGTAACACAGACATACACTGACACCAAGTCACAAGACATACACTGATACACAGACACACACTTACACCAAGTAACACAGAACTACACTGACACAAAGTCACAAAGACATACACTGATACCCAGGAACACAGACACACACTGACACCCAGTAACAAAGACATACACTGATACCAAGTCACAAAGACATACACTGATACCCAGTAACACAGACACACACGGACACCAGGTAACAAAGACACACATTTACACCAAGTAACACAGACACACACTGACACCCAGTAACACAGACACACACTTGCACCAAGTAACACAGACATATACTGACACCAAGTAACAAAGATATATACTGATACCCAGTAACACAGGCACACACTGTGTGGGGGGGGGGGGGGGTGCACATTGGCGCAGTGTTTGGCACCGCAGCCTCACAGCTCCAGGGTCCCGTGTTCGATTCTTGGTACTGCCTGTGCGGAGTTTGCAAGTTCTCCCTGTGTCTGCGTGGGTTTCCTCCGGGTGCTCCGATTTCCTCCCACATGCCAAAGACTTGCAGGTTGATAGGTTAATTGGCCATCATAAATTGCCCCTAGTAAAGGTAGGTGGTAGGGAAATATATAGGGACAGGTGGGGATGTGATAGGAATACGGGATTATTGTCGGATTAGTATAAATGGGTGGTTGATGGTCGGCACAGACACGGTGGGCCGAAGGGCCTGTTCAAGTGCTGTATCTCCAAACTAAACTAAATACTGACACCTAGTGTCACTGACACCCAGTAACACAAACAAACACACACTGACACCCAGTAACACAGAGAAACACTGATACACAGTAACAAAGACATGCACTGACACCAAGTAACACAGACACACACTGATACCAAGTCACAAAGACATACACTGATACCCAGTAACACAGACACACACTGACACCCAGTGACAAAGACATACACTGATACCAAGTCACAAAGACATACACTGATACCCAGTAACACAGACACACACTGACACCAAGTAACAAAGACATACACTGACACCAAGTCACAAAGGCATACACTGATACCCAGTAACACAGGCACACACTGACACCAAGTAACAAAGACATACACTTACACCAAGTAACAAAGACACACACTTACACCAAGTAACAAATACACACACTTACACCAAGAAACAAAGTCATACACTGACAGCAAGCAACAAAGACATACACTGATACCCAGTATCACAGCCTCACACTTCCACCAAGTAACAAAGACATACACTGACACCTAGTCACAAAGACACACACTGACACCCAGTAACAAAGACATACACTGACACAAAGTCACAAAGACATACAATGATACCCAGGAACAGAGACACACACTGACACCCAGTAACAAAGACAGACACTGATACAAAGTCACAAAGACATACACTGATACCCAGTAACACAGGCACACACTGACACCAAGTAACAAAGACATACACTTACACCAAGTAACAAAGACATACACTTACACCAAGTAACAAATACACACACTTACACCAAGAAACAAAGTCATACACTGACAGCAAGCAACAAAGACATACACTGATACCCAGTATCACAGCCTCACACTTCCACCAAGTAACAAAGACATACACTGACACCTAGTCACAAAGACACACACTGACACCCAGTAACAAAGACATACACTGACACAAAGTCACAAAGACATACAATGATACCCAGGAACAGAGACACACACTGACACCCAGTAACAAAGACAGACACTGATACAAAGTCACAAAGACATACACTGATACCCAGTAACACAGACACACACTGACACCCAGTAAAAAAGACATAAACTGATACCAAGTCACAAAGGCATACACTGATACCCTGTAACACAGACACACACTGACACCAAGTAACAAAGACATACACTGACACCAAGTAACAAAGACATACTCTTACACCAAGTAACAAAGAAACACACTTACACCAAGTAACACAGACATACACTGACTCCAAGTAACAAAGACATACACTGACACCAAGTAACAAAGACATCCATTTACCCCAAGTAACAAGGACATACACTGACACCAAGTCGCAAAGACATACACTGATACACAGTAACACAGACACACACTTACACCAAGTAACACAGATATACACTGACACCCAGTAACACAGACAGACAAGGACACCAAGTAACAAAGACACACACTTACACCAAGTAACACAGATGTACACTGACACCCAGTAACACAGACACACACTTACACCAAGTAACACAGACATACACTGAAACCAAGTAACAAAGACATACCCTGATACCCAGTAACACAGACACACACTGACACCCAGTAACAAAGACATACACTGATACCAAGTCACAAAGACATACACTGATACCCAGTAACACAGACACACTCTTACACCAAGTAACAAAGACATACACTGACACCCAGTAACAAAGACAAACACTGTTACCCAGTAACACAGACACACACTTACACCAAGTAGCAAAGACAGACACTGATACCCAGTAACACAGACAAACACTTACACCAAGTAACAAAGACATACACTTACGCCAAGTAACACAGACATACACTTACTCCAAATATTTTGACATACACTTACACAAAGTAGCAAAGACATAAACTGACACCCAGTAACAAAGACATACACTGACACCAAGTCACAAACACATACACTGACACCAAGTAACAAAGACATACACTTACACCCAGTAACAAAGACATACACTGATACCAAGTCTCAAAAACATACATTGATACCCAGTAACAGGACACACACTGACACCCAGTAACAAAGACATACACTGATACCAAGTCACAAAGGCATACACTGATACCCAGTAACACAGGCACACACTGACACCAAGTAACAAAGACATACACTTACACCAAGTAACAAAGACACACACTTACACCAAGTAACAAAGACATACACTTACACCAAGTAACAAAGACACACACTTACACCAAGTAACAAAGTCATACACTGAGACCAAGTAACAAAGACATACACTGACACCAAGTAACAAAGACATACATTTACACCAAGTAACAAAGACATACACTGACACCAAGTAACACAGAGATACACTGACACCCAGTATCACAGACACACACGGACACCAAGTAACAAAGACACACACTTACACCAAGTAACACAGACACACACTGACACCCAGTAACACAGACATACACTGACACCAAGTCACAAAGACATACACTGATACACAGACAGATACTTACACTCAGTATCACCGACACACACTTACAACAAGTAACAAAGACATACAATGACACAAAGTCACAAAGACATACACTGATACCCAGGAACACAGACACACACTGACACCCAGTAACAAAGACATACACTGATACCAAGTCACAAAGACATACACTGATACCCAGTAACACAGACACACACTGACACCCAGTGACAAAGATATACACTGATACCAAGTCACAAAGACATACACTGATACCCAGTAACACAGACACACACTGACACCAAGTAACAAAGACATACACTGACACCAAGTCACAAAGGCATACACTGATACCCAGTAAAACAGGCACACACTGACACCAAGTAACAAAGACATACACTTACACCAAGTAACAAAGACACACACTTACACCAAGTAACAAAGACATACACTTACACCAAGTAACAAATACACACACTTACACCAAGAAACAAAGTCATACACTGACAGCAAGCAACAAAGACATACACTGATACCCAGTATCACAGCCTCACACTTCCACCAAGTAACAAAGACATACACTGACACCTAGTCACAAAGACACACACTGACACCCAGTAACAAAGACATACACTGACACAAAGTCACAAAGACATACACTGATACCCAGGAACAGAGACACACACTGACACCCAGTAACAAAGACAGACACTGATACAAAGTCACAAAGACATACACTGATACCCAGTAACACAGACACACACTGACACCCAGTAAAAAAGACATAAACTGATACCAAGTCACAAAGGCATACACTGATACCCTGTAACACAGACACACACTGACACCAAGTAACAAAGACATACACTGACACCAAGTAACAAAGACATACACTTACACCAAGTAACAAAGACACACACTTACACCAAGTAACACAGACATACACTGACTCCAAGTAACAAAGACATACACTGACACCTAGTAACAAAGACATACATTTACACCAAGTAACAAGGACATACACTGACACCAAGTCACAAAGACATACACTGATACACAGTAACACAGACACACACTTACACCAAGTAACACAGATATACACTGACACCCAGTAACACAGACAGACAAGGACACCAAGTAACAAAGACACACACTTACACCAAGTAACACAGATACACACTGACACCCAGTAACACAGACACACACTTACACCAAGTAACACAGACATACACTGAAACCAAGTAACAAAGACATACCCTGATACCCAGTAACACAGACACACACTGACACCCAGTAACAAAGACATACACTGATACCAAGTCACAAAGACATACACTGATACCCATTAACACAGACACACTCTTACACCAAGTAACAAAGACATACACTGACACCAAATAACAAAGACCAACACTGATACCCAGTAACACAGACTCACACTTACACCAAGTAACAAAGACTGGCACTGATACCCAGTAACACAGACAAACACTTACACCAAGTAACGAAGACATACACTTACGCCAAGTAACACAGACATACACTTACACCAAATATTCTGACATACACTTACACAAAGCAGCAAAGACATACACTGACACCCAGTAACAAAGACATACACTGACACCAAGTCACAAACACATACACTGACACCAAGTAACAAAGACATACACTTACACCAAGTAACAAAGACATACACTGATACCCAGTAACACAGACACACACTAACACGCAGTTAGAAACACACACTGACGCCCAGTAACACAGACACACACTGACCCCCAGTAACACAGACATACACTGACACCAAGGCACAAAGACACACACTGACACCAAGTCACAAAGACACACACTGACACCCAGTAACAAAGACATACACTGACATCAAGTCACAAAGACATACACAGATACACAGACACACACTTACACCAAGTAACACAGACATACACTGACACCAAGTCACAAAGACATACACTGATACCCAGGAACACAGACACACACTGACACCCAGTAACAAAGACATACACTGAAACCAAGTCACAAAGACATGCACTGATCCCCAGTAACACAGACACACACTGACACCCAGTAACAAAGACTTACACTGATACCAAGTCACAAAGTCATACACTGATACCCAGTAACACATACACACACTGAATCCCAGTAACAAAGACATACACAGATACCAAGTCACAAAGACACACACTTACACCAAGTAACACAGACATACACTGACACCAGTAACAAAGACATACACTGACACCAAGTAACAAAGACACACACTTACACCAAGTAACACAGACATACACTGACACCAAGTAACAAAGACATACACTGACACCAAGTAATAAAGACATACATTTACACCAAGTAACAAAGACATACACTGACACAAAGTCACAAAGACATACAATGATACCCAGTAACACAGACACACACTTACACCAAGTAACAAAGACATACACTGACACCAAGTAACACAGACACACACGGACACCAAGTAACAAAGACACACACTTACACCAAGTAACACAGACATACACTGACACCAAGTAACAAAGACATACACTGACACCAAGTCACAAAGACAGACACTGACACCCAGTAACAAATAAATACACTGACACCAAGTAACAAAGACATACACTGATACCCAGGAACACAGACAAACACTGACACCCAGTAACAAAGACATACACTTACACCCAGTAACAAAGACATACACTGATACCAAGTCTCAAAAACATACATTGATACCCAGTAACAGGACACACACTGACACCCAGTAACAAAGACATACACTGATACCAAGTCACAAAGGCATACACTGATACCCAGTAACACAGGCACACACTGACACCAAGTAACAAAGACATACACTTACACCAAGTAACAAAGACACACACTTACACCAAGTAACAAAGACATACACTTACACCAAGTAACAAAGACACACACTTACACCAAGTAACAAAGTCATACACTGAGACCAAGTAACAAAGACATACACTGACACCAAGTAACAAAGACATACATTTACACCAAGTAACAAAGACATACACTGACACCAAGTAACACAGAGATACACTGACACCCAGTATCACAGACACACACGGACACCAAGTAACAAAGACACACACTTACACCAAGTAACACAGACACACACTGACACCCAGTAACACAGACATACACTGACACCAAGTCACAAAGACATACACTGATACACAGACAGATACTTACACTCAGTATCACCGACACACACTTACAACAAGTAACAAAGACATACAATGACACAAAGTCACAAAGACATACACTGATACCCAGGAACACAGACACACACTGACACCCAGTAACAAAGACATACACTGATACCAAGTCACAAAGACATACACTGATACCCAGTAACACAGACACACACTGACACCCAGTGACAAAGATATACACTGATACCAAGTCACAAAGACATACACTGATACCCAGTAACACAGACACACACTGACACCAAGTAACAAAGACATACACTGACACCAAGTCACAAAGGCATACACTGATACCCAGTAAAACAGGCACACACTGACACCAAGTAACAAAGACATACACTTACACCAAGTAACAAAGACACACACTTACACCAAGTAACAAAGACATACACTTACACCAAGTAACAAATACACACACTTACACCAAGAAACAAAGTCATACACTGACAGCAAGCAACAAAGACATACACTGATACCCAGTATCACAGCCTCACACTTCCACCAAGTAACAAAGACATACACTGACACCTAGTCACAAAGACACACACTGACACCCAGTAACAAAGACATACACTGACACAAAGTCACAAAGACATACACTGATACCCAGGAACAGAGACACACACTGACACCCAGTAACAAAGACAGACACTGATACAAAGTCACAAAGACATACACTGATACCCAGTAACACAGACACACACTGACACCCAGTAAAAAAGACATAAACTGATACCAAGTCACAAAGGCATACACTGATACCCTGTAACACAGACACACACTGACACCAAGTAACAAAGACATACACTGACACCAAGTAACAAAGACATACACTTACACCAAGTAACAAAGACACACACTTACACCAAGTAACACAGACATACACTGACTCCAAGTAACAAAGACATACACTGACACCTAGTAACAAAGACATACATTTACACCAAGTAACAAGGACATACACTGACACCAAGTCACAAAGACATACACTGATACACAGTAACACAGACACACACTTACACCAAGTAACACAGATATACACTGACACCCAGTAACACAGACAGACAAGGACACCAAGTAACAAAGACACACACTTACACCAAGTAACACAGATACACACTGACACCCAGTAACACAGACACACACTTACACCAAGTAACACAGACATACACTGAAACCAAGTAACAAAGACATACCCTGATACCCAGTAACACAGACACACACTGACACCCAGTAACAAAGACATACACTGATACCAAGTCACAAAGACATACACTGATACCCATTAACACAGACACACTCTTACACCAAGTAACAAAGACATACACTGACACCAAATAACAAAGACCAACACTGATACCCAGTAACACAGACTCACACTTACACCAAGTAACAAAGACTGGCACTGATACCCAGTAACACAGACAAACACTTACACCAAGTAACGAAGACATACACTTACGCCAAGTAACACAGACATACACTTACACCAAATATTCTGACATACACTTACACAAAGCAGCAAAGACATACACTGACACCCAGTAACAAAGACATACACTGACACCAAGTCACAAACACATACACTGACACCAAGTAACAAAGACATACACTTACACCAAGTAACAAAGACATACACTGATACCCAGTAACACAGACACACACTAACACGCAGTTAGAAACACACACTGACGCCCAGTAACACAGACACACACTGACCCCCAGTAACACAGACATACACTGACACCAAGGCACAAAGACACACACTGACACCAAGTCACAAAGACACACACTGACACCCAGTAACAAAGACATACACTGACATCAAGTCACAAAGACATACACAGATACACAGACACACACTTACACCAAGTAACACAGACATACACTGACACCAAGTCACAAAGACATACACTGATACCCAGGAACACAGACACACACTGACACCCAGTAACAAAGACATACACTGAAACCAAGTCACAAAGACATGCACTGATCCCCAGTAACACAGACACACACTGACACCCAGTAACAAAGACTTACACTGATACCAAGTCACAAAGTCATACACTGATACCCAGTAACACATACACACACTGAATCCCAGTAACAAAGACATACACAGATACCAAGTCACAAAGACACACACTTACACCAAGTAACACAGACATACACTGACACCAGTAACAAAGACATACACTGACACCAAGTAACAAAGACACACACTTACACCAAGTAACACAGACATACACTGACACCAAGTAACAAAGACATACACTGACACCAAGTAATAAAGACATACATTTACACCAAGTAACAAAGACATACACTGACACAAAGTCACAAAGACATACAATGATACCCAGTAACACAGACACACACTTACACCAAGTAACAAAGACATACACTGACACCAAGTAACACAGACACACACGGACACCAAGTAACAAAGACACACACTTACACCAAGTAACACAGACATACACTGACACCAAGTAACAAAGACATACACTGACACCAAGTCACAAAGACAGACACTGACACCCAGTAACAAATAAATACACTGACACCAAGTAACAAAGACATACACTGATACCCAGGAACACAGACAAACACTGACACCCAGTAACAAAGACATACACTGACACCAAGTCACAAAGACAGACACTGATAACCAGTAGCACAGACATACACTGACACCCAGTAACAAAGACATACACTGATACCAAGTCACAAAGACATGCACTGATACCCAGTAACACAGACAGACAATTGCACCAAGTAGCACAGACATACACTGACACCCAGTAACAAAGACATACACTGATACCCAGTAACACAGACACACACTGACATCCAATTAGAAATACACACTGGCCCCCAGTAACACAGACATACACTGACCCCCAGTAACACAGACATACACTGACACCAAGTCACAAGACATACACTGATACACAGACACACACTTACACCAAGTAACACAGACCTACACTGACACAAAGTCACAAAGACATACACTGATCCCCAGGAACACAGACACACACTGACACCCAGTAACAAAGACATACACTGATACCAAGTCACAAAGACATACACTGATACCCAGTAACACAGACACACACGGACACCAGGTAACAAAGACACACATTTACAACAAGTAACCCAGACACACACTGACACCCAGTAACACAGACACACACTTGCACCAAGTAACACAGACATATACTGACACCAAGTAACAAAGATATATACTGATACCCAGTAACACAGGCACACACTGGGGTGGGGGGGGGTGGGGGGTGCACATTGGCGCAGTGTTTGGCACCGCAGCCTCACAGCTCCAGGGTCCCGTGTTCGATTCTTGGTACTGCCTGTGCGGAGTTTGCAAGTTCTCCCTGTGTCTGCGTGGGTTTCCTCCGGGTGCTCCGATTTCCTCCCACATGCCAAAGACTTGCAGGTTGATAGGTTAATTGGCCATCATAAATTGCCCCTAGTAAAGGTAGGTGGTAGGGAAATATATAGGGACAGGTGGGGATGTGATAGGAATACGGGATTATTGTCGGATTAGTATAAATGGGTGGTTGATGGTCGGCACAGACTCGGTGGGCCGAAGGGCCTGTTCAAGTGCTGTATCTCCAAACCAAACTAAATACTGACACCTAGTGTCACTGACACCCAGTAACACAAACAAACACACACTGACACCCAGTAACACAGAGAAACACTGATACACAGTAACAAAGACATGCACTGACACCAAGTAACACAGACACACACTGATACCAAGTCACAAAGACATACACTGATACCCAGTAACACAGACACACAATTACACCAAGTAACAAAGACATACACTGACACCTAGTCACAAAGACATGCACTGATACCCAGTAACACAGACACACACTTACACCAAGTAACACAGACATACACTGACACCAATTAACAAAGACATACACTGATACCCAGTAACACAGACACACACTTACACCAAGTAACAAAGACATACACAGACACCCAGTAACAAAGACATACACTGACACCAAGTAACAAAGACATACACTGATACCCAGGAACACAGACACACACTGACACCCAGTAACACAGACATACACTGACACCAAGTCACAAAGACATACACTGATACCCAGTAACACAGACACACACTGACACCAAGTAACAAAGACATACACTGATACCAAGTCACAAAGACATACACTGATACCC
Organism: Heterodontus francisci; assembly: GCF_036365525.1. Classification (NCBI taxonomy): domain Eukaryota; kingdom Metazoa; phylum Chordata; class Chondrichthyes; order Heterodontiformes; family Heterodontidae; genus Heterodontus; species Heterodontus francisci. The sequence continues at coordinate 6,386,505 of NC_090395.1, read as the reverse complement.
AGTAACACAGACACACACTGACTCCCAGTAACAAAGACATACACTGATACCAAGTCACAAAGGCATACACTGATACCCAGTAACACAGGCACACACTGACACCAAGTAACAAAGACATACACTTACACCAAGTAACAAAGACACACACTTACACCAAGTAACAAAGAAATACACTTACACCAAGTAACAAAGACACACACTTACACCAAGTAACAAAGTCATACACTGACAGCAAGTAACAAAGACATAGACTGACACCAAGTAACAAAGACATACATTTACACCAAGTGACAAAGACATACACTGACACCAAGTCACAAAGACAGACACTGATACCCAGTAACAGAGACACACCCCTACACCAAGTAACACAGAGATACACTGACACCCAGTAACAGAGACACACCCCTACACCAAGTAACACAGAGATACACTGACACCCAGTAACACAGACACACACGGACACCAAGTAACAAAGACACACACTTACACCAAGTAACACAGACACACACTGACACCCAGTAAAACAGACACACACTTACACGAAGTAACACAGACATACACTGACACCAAGTAACAAAGACATACACTGACACCAAGTCACAAAGACATACACTGATACACAGACAGACGCTTACACCCAGTATCACAGACACACACTTACACCAAGTAACAAAGACATATACTGACACCACGTCACAAAGACACACACTGACACCCAGTAACAAAGACATACACTGACACAAAGTCACAAAGAAATACACTGATACCCAGGAACACAGACACACACTGACACCCAGTAACAAAGACACACACTGATACCAAGTCACAAAGACATGCACTGATACCCAGTAACACAGACACACACTGACACCCAGTAACAAAGACATAAACTGATAACAAGTAACAAAGACATACACTGATACCAAGTCACAAAGGCATCCACTGATACCCAGTAACACAGGCACACACTGACACCAAGTAACAAAGACATACACTTACACCAAGTGACAAAGACAGACACTTACACCAAGTAACAAAGACATACACTTACACCAAGTAACAAAGACACACACTTACACCAAGTAACAAAGTCATACACTGACACCAATTAACAAAGACATACACTGACACCAAGTAACAAAGACATACATTTGCAACAAGTAACAAAGACATACACTCACACCAAGTCACAAAGACATACACTGATACCCAGTAACACAGAGACACCACTATACCAAGTAACACAGAGATACACTGACACCAAGTAACGCAGACACACACGGACACCAAGTAACAAAGACACACACTTACACCAAGTAACACAGACACACACTGACACCCAGTAACACAGACACACACTTACACCAAGTAACACAGACATACACTGAAACCAAGTAACAAAGACATACCCTGATACCCAGTAACAAAGACATACACTGACACAAAGTCACAAAGACATACACTGATACCCAGGAACACAGACACACACTGACACCCAGTAACAAAGACATACACAGATACCAAGTCACAAAGACGTACACTGATACCCAGTAACACAGATACACACTGACACCCAGTAACAAAGACATACACTGATACCAAGTCAGAAAGACATACGCTGATACCCAGTAACACAGACACACACTGACACCCAGTAACAAAGACATGCACTGAGACCAAGTCACAAAGGCATACACTGATACCCAGTAACACAGACACACACTGACACCAAGTAACAAAGACATACACTTACACCAAGTAACAAAGACACACACTTACACCAAGTAACAAAGAAATACACTTACACCAAGTAACAAAGACACACACTTACACCAAGTAACAAAGTCATACACTGACAGCAAGTAACAAAGACATAGACTGACACCAAGTAACAAAGACATACATTTACACCAAGTGACAAAGACATACACTGACACCAAGTCACAAAGACAGACACTGATACCCAGTAACAGAGACACACCCCTACACCAAGTAACACAGAGATACACTGACACCCAGTAACAGAGACACACCCCTACACCAAGTAACACAGAGATACACTGACACCCAGTAACACAGACACACACGGACACCAAGTAACAAAGACACACACTTACACCAAGTAACACAGACACACACTGACACCCAGTAAAACAGACACACACTTACACGAAGTAACACAGACATACACTGACACCAAGTAACAAAGACATACACTGACACCAAGTCACAAAGACATACACTGATACACAGACAGACGCTTACACCCAGTATCACAGACACACACTTACACCAAGTAACAAAGACATATACTGACACCACGTCACAAAGACACACACTGACACCCAGTAACAAAGACATACACTGACACAAAGTCACAAAGAAATACACTGATACCCAGGAACACAGACACACACTGACACCCAGTAACAAAGACACACACTGATACCAAGTCACAAAGACATGCACTGATACCCAGTAACACAGACACACACTGACACCCAGTAACAAAGACATAAACTGATAACAAGTAACAAAGACATACACTGATACCAAGTCACAAAGGCATCCACTGATACCCAGTAACACAGGCACACACTGACACCAAGTAACAAAGACATACACTTACACCAAGTGACAAAGACAGACACTTACACCAAGTAACAAAGACATACACTTACACCAAGTAACAAAGACACACACTTACACCAAGTAACAAAGTCATACACTGACACCAATTAACAAAGACATACACTGACACCAAGTAACAAAGACATACATTTGCAACAAGTAACAAAGACATACACTCACACCAAGTCACAAAGACATACACTGATACCCAGTAACACAGAGACACCACTATACCAAGTAACACAGAGATACACTGACACCAAGTAACGCAGACACACACGGACACCAAGTAACAAAGACACACACTTACACCAAGTAACACAGACACACACTGACACCCAGTAACACAGACACACACTTACACCAAGTAACACAGACATACACTGAAACCAAGTAACAAAGACATACCCTGATACCCAGTAACAAAGACATACACTGACACAAAGTCACAAAGACATACACTGATACCCAGGAACACAGACACACACTGACACCCAGTAACAAAGACATACACAGATACCAAGTCACAAAGACGTACACTGATACCCAGTAACACAGATACACACTGACACCCAGTAACAAAGACATACACTGATACCAAGTCAGAAAGACATACGCTGATACCCAGTAACACAGACACACACTGACACCCAGTAACAAAGACATGCACTGAGACCAAGTCACAAAGACATACACTGATACCCAGTAACACAGACACACACTGACACCAAGTAGCAAAGACATACACTGACACCAAGTAACAAAGACATACACTTACACCAAGTAACAAAGACACACACTTACACGAAGTAACACAGACATACACTGACACCAAGTAACAAAGACATACACTGACACCAAGTAACAAAGGCATACATTTACACCAAGTAACAAAGACATACACTGACACCAAGTCACAAAGACATACACTGATACCCAGTCACACAGACACACACTTATACCAAGTAACACAGACCTACACTGACACCAAGTAACAAAGACATACACTGATACCCAGTATCACAGACACACACTTACACCAAGTAACAAAGACATACACTGACACCAATTCACAAAGACACACACTGACGCCCAGTAACAAAGACATACACTGACACAAAGTCACAAAGACATACACTGATACCCAGGAACACATACACACACTGAAACCCAGTAACAAAGACATACACTGATACCAAGTCACAAAGACATACACTGAAACCCAGTAACACAGACACACACGGACACCAAGTAACAAAGACACACATTTACACCAAGTAACACAGACACACACTGACACACAGTAACACAGACACACACTTACACCAATTAACACAGACATACACTGACACCAAGTAACAAAGATATATACTGATACCCAGTAACACAGGCACACACTGGGGGGTGGGGGGGGGGTGCACATTGGCGCAGTGGATTGCACCGCAGTCTCACAGCTCCAGGGACCCGTGTTCGATTCTGGGTACTTCCTGTGCAGAGTTTGCAAGTTCTCCCTGTGTCTGCGTGGGTTTCCTCCGGGTGCTCCAATTTCCTCCCACATGCCAAAGGCTTGCAGATTGACAGGTTAATTGGCCATCATAAATTGCCCCTAGTATAGGTAGGTGGTAGGGAAATATATAGGGACAGGTGGGGATGTGATAGGAATCCGGGATTAGTGTAGGAATAGTATATATGGGTGGTTGATGGTCGGCACAGACTCGGTGGGCCGAAGGGCCTGTTCAAGTGCTGTATCTCTAAACTAAACTAAATACTGACACCTCGTGTCACTGACACCCAGTAACACAAACAAACACACACTGACACCCAGTAACACAGAGAAACACTGAGACACAGTAACAAAGACATTCACTGACACCAAGTAACACAGACACACACTGATACCAAGTCACAAAGACATACACTGATACCCAGTAACACAGACACACACTTACACCAAGTAACACAGACATACACTGACACCAAGTCACAAAGACACACACTGACACCCAGTAACAAAGACATACACTGACACCTAGTCACAAAGACATACACTGATACCCAGTAACACAGACACACACTTACACCAAGTAACAAAGACATACACTGACACCCAGTAACAAAGACATACACTCACACCCAGTAACACAGACACACACTGACACCAAGTACCACAGACATACACTGACACCAAGTAACAAAGACATGCACTGATACCCAGTTGCACAGGCACACAATGGAGGGGGGCACATTGGCGCTGTGGTTAGCACCGCAGCCTCACAGCTCCAGGGTCCCGGTTTCGATTCTGGGTACTGCCTGTGCGGAGTTTGCAAGTTCTCCCTGTGTCTGCGTGGCTTTCCTGCGGCTGCTCCGGTTTCCCCCCAATGCCATCATAAATTGCCCCTAGTATAGGTAGGTGGCAGGGAAATATATAGGGACAGGTAGGGATGTGATAGGAATACGGGAATAAAAGCAAAATACTGCGGATGCTGGCAATCTGAAACAAAAACAAGTAATGCCGGATACACTCAGCAGGTCTGGCAGCATCTGTGGAAAGAGAAGCAGAGTTAACGTTTCGGGTCAGTGACCCTTCTTCGGAACTGACAAATATTAGAAAAGTCACAGATTATAAACAAGTGAGGTGGGGGTTGGGCAAGGGATAACAAAGGAGAAGGTGCAGATTGGACCAGGCCACATAGCTGACCAAAAGGTCACGGAGCAAAGGCAAACAATATGTTAATGGTGTGTTGTAAGACAAAGCATTAGGACAGATTAGGTGTGAATATACTGAATATTGAACATCAGCAAGTGCAAACCTGAAGAAGAACAACCTGAAAAAAACAGTGGGTAAGCAAACTGAACAAACTAAGATGAAATGAAGTAAATGCAATAAAAGATTGTAAAAAATGTAAAAAGGAATGCAAAAAAAAGGAAGAAAAAATGACTGAAAATGAAAGTAAATTGGGGGGAGGGGGGCTATCATGCTCTGAAATTATTGAACTCAATGTTCAGTCCGGCAGGCTGCAGTGTGCCTAATCGATAGATGAGATGCTGTTCCTCGAGCTTGCGTTGATGTTCACTGGAACACTGCAGCAATCCCAGGACAGAGATGTGAGCATGAGAGCAGGGGGGAGTGTTGAAATGGCAAGCAACCGGAGGCTCAGGGTCCTGCTTGCGGACTGGGCAGAGATGTTCCGCAAAGCGGTCACCCAGTCTGCGCTTGGTCTCCCCAATGTAGAGGAGACCACACTGTGAGCAGCGAATACAGTATACTACATTGAAAGAAGTACAAGTAAATCGCTGCTTCACCTGAAAGGAGTGTTTGGGGCCTGGAATAGTGAGGAGGGAGGAGGTAAATGGGCAGGTATTGCACCTCCTGCGATTGCAAGGGAAGGTGCCCTGGAACGGGGACGAGGTGGTGGGGGTAATGGAGGAGTGGACGAGGGTTTCGCGGAGGGAACGATCCCTTCGGAATGCTGACAGGGGAAGGGAGGGGAAGATGCGACTGGTAGTGGCATCACGCTGGAGGTGGCGAAAATGGTGGAGGATGATCCTTTGGATATGTAGGCTGGAGGGATGAAAAGTGAGGACAAGGGGAACCCTGTCACGGTTCTGGGAGGGAGGGGAAGGGGTGAGCGTAGAGGTGCGGGTAATGGGTCGGACACGGTTGAGGGCCCTGTCAACCACAGTGACGGGAAATCCTCGGTTGAGGAAAAAGGAGGTCATATCAGAAGCACCGTCATGGAAGGTAGCATCATCAGAGCAGATGCGTCGGAGACGGAGAAACTGGGAGAATGGAATGGAGTCCTTACAGGAGGTAGGGTGTGAAGATGTGTAGTCGAGGTAGCTGTGGGAGTCAGTGGGCTTATAATGGATATTGGTAGACAACCTATCCCCAGAGATGGAGACAGAGAAGTCGAGGAAGGGAAGGGAAGTGTCAGAGATGGACCATGTAAAGGTGAGAGAAGGGTGGAAATTGGAAGCAAAGTTGATAAAGTTTTCTAGTTCGGGGCGGGAGCAGGAAACGGCACCGATACAGTCATCAATCTACCGGAAAAAGAGTTGGGGGAGGGGGCCTGAGTAGGACTGGAACAAAGAATGCTCGACATATCCCACAAAAAGACAGGCATAACTCGGACCCATGCGGGTACCCATAGCGACACCTTTTACTTGAAGGCATTGCATGGAGTTGAAGGAGAAGTTGTTCAATGTGAGAACAAGTTCAGCCAGGCGGAGGAGGGTGTTGGTGGATGGGGACTGGTTGGGCCTCTGTTCCAGGAAGAAGCGGAGAGCCCTCAAACCATCCTGGTGGGGGTTGTAGGTGTAGAGCGATTGGACGTCCATAGTGAAGAGGAGGCGGTTGGGACCAGGAAACTGGAAATTGTCAAAATGACGTAGGGCGTCAGAAGAGTCACGGATGTAGGTGGGAAGAGAGTGGACCAGCGGAGAAAAGATAGAGTCTAGATAGGAAGAAATAAGTTCAGTTGGGCAGGAGCAGGCTGACACAATGGGTCTGCCGGGACAGTCCCGTTTGTGGATTTTGGGAAGGAGGTAGAAGCGGGCTGTCCGGGGTTGCGGGACTATGAGTTTGGAAGCTGTAGAGGGAAGATCTCCAGAGGAGATGAGGTCAGTGACAGTCCTTTGGACGGTGGCTTGATGTTCGGTGGTGGGGTCATGGTCCAGAGGGAGGTAGAAAGAGGTGTCTGTGAGTTGGCATAGAACTTCTGCAAGGTAGAGGTCGGTACGCCATACAACAACAGCACCACCCTTGTCTGCAGGTTTGATGACCATGTCGGGGTTAGACCTGAGAGAACGGAGTGCCTCAGGTTCAGAGGGGGACAGGTTAGAGTGAGTGAGGGGGGCAGAGAAATTGAGACGAACAATGTCTCGCCGACAGTTTTCAATGAAGAGATCAAGAGCGGGTAAGAGGCCAGGGTGAGGGGTCCAGGTAGAGGGAGAATGCTGGAGGCGGGTGAATGGGTCTGCTGGTCGCGGGGAGGACTCCTGGTCGAAGAAGTGAGCCCGGAGGCGGAGGCGACGGAAGAAGAGCTCAACGTCATGCCGCGCGCTAAATTCATTGAGGTGGGGGCGTAAGGGGATAAAACTGAGAACTTTGCTGAATACAGAACGCTCAGCATCAGAGAGGGGGAGGTCACAGGGTATAGTGAATACACGGCAAGGGGTCAGATAGTGATCACAATTCGGTTAGGTTTACCTTAGCGATGGGCAGGGACAGGTATATACCACAGGGCAAGAATTATAGCTGGGGGAAAGGAAATTATGACGCGATTAGGCAAGATTTAGGATGTGTAGGATGGGGAAGGAAACTGCAGGGGATGGGCACAAACGAAATGTGGAGCTTATTCAAGGAGCAGCTAATGCGTGTCCTTGATAAGTATGTACCTGTCAGGCAGGGAGGAAGTTGTCGAGCAAGGGAGCCGTGGTTTACTCAAGAAGTTGAAGCGCTTGTCAAGAGGAAGAGGGCGGCTTATGTTAGGATGAGACGTGAAGGCTCAGTTAGGGCGCTTGAGAGTTACAAGCTAGCCAGGAAGGATCTAAAGGGAGGGCTAAGAAGAGCAAGGAGAGGACACGAGAAGTCATTGGCGGATAGGATCAAAGAAAACCCTAAGGCTTTCTATAGGTATATCAGGAATAAACGAATGATAAGAGTTAGAACAGGGCCAATCAAGGATAGTAGTGGGAAGTTGTGTGCGGAATCAGAGGAGATAGGGGAAGCGTTAAATGAATATTTTTCGTCAGTATTTACAGTAGAGAAAGAAAATGTTGCCGAGGAGATTACTGAGATACAGCCTACTAGGCTAGATGGGATTGAGATTCACAAGGAGGAGGTGTTAGCAATTTTGGAAAGAGTGAAAATAGATAAGTCCCCTGGGCCAGATGGGATTTATCCTAGGATTCTCTGGGAAGCCAGGGAGGAGATTGCAGAGCCGTTGTTGTTGATCTTCAAGTCGTCATTGTCGACAGGAGTAGTGCCGGAGGACTGGAGGATAGCAAATGTTGTCCCCTTGTTCAAGAAGGGGAGTAGAGACAGCCCTGGTAATTATAGACCAGTGAGCCTTACTTCGGTTGTGGGTAAAATGTTGGAAAAGGTTATAAGAGACAGGATTTATAATCATCTTGAAAAGAATAAGTTCATTTGCGATAGTCAGCACGGTTTTGTGAAAGGTAGGTCGTGCCTCACAAACCTTATTGAGTTTTTCGAGAAGGTGACCAAACAGGTGGATGAGGGTAAAGCCGTGGATGTGGTGTATATGGATTTCAGTAAGGCGTTTGATAAGGTTCCCCACGGTAGGCTATTGCAGAAAATACGCAAGTATGGGGTTGAAGGTGATTTAGAGCTTTGGATCAGAAATTGGCTAGCTGAAAGAAGACAGAGGGAGGTGGTTGATGGCAAATGTTCATCCTGGAGTTTAGTTACTAGTGGTGTACCGCAAGGTTCTGTTTTGGGGCCACTGCTGTTTGTCATTTTTATAAACGACCTGGATGAGGGTGTAGAAGGGTGGGTTAGTAAATTTGCGGATGACACGAAGGTCGGTGGAGTTGTGGATAGTGTCGAAGGGTGTTGTAGGGTACAGAGGGACATAGATAGGCTGCAGAGCTGGGCTGAGAGATGGCAAATGGAGTTTAATGCGGAGAAGTGTGAGGTGATTCACTTTGGAAGGAGTAACAGCAATGCAGAGTACTGGGCTAATGGGAAGATTCTTGGTAGTGTAGATGAGCAGAGAGATCTTGGTATCCAGGTACATAAATCCCTGAAAGTTGCTACCCAGGTTAATAGGGCTGTTAAGAAGGCATATGGTGTGTTAGCCTTTATTAGAAGGGGGATCGAGTTTCAGAGCCACGGGGTCATGATGCAGCTGTACAAAACTCTGGTGAGGCCGCACCTGGAGTATTGCGTGCAGTTCTGGTCACCGCATTATAGGAAGGATGTCGAAGCTTTGGAAAGGGTGCAGAGGAGATTTACTAGGATGTTGCCTGGTATGGAAGGAAGGTCTTACGAGGAAAGGCTGAGGGACTTGGGGTTGTTTTCGTTAGAGAGAAGGAGGAGGAGAGGTGACTTAATAGAGACATACAAGATAATCAGAGGGTTAGATAGGGTGGATAGTGAGAGTCTTTTTCCTCGGATGAGGATGGCAAACACGAGGGGACATAGCTTTAAGTTGAGGGGTGAAAGATATAGGACAGATGTCAGAGGTAGTTTCTTTACGCAGAGAGTAGTAGGGGCGTGGAACGCCCTGCCTGCAACAGTAGTAGACTCGCCAACATTAAGGGCATTTAAGTGGTCATTGGATAGACATTTGGATGTAAATGGAATAGTGTAGGTCAGATGATCGGCGCAACATCGAGGGCCGAAGGGCCTGTACTGCGCTGTAATGTTCTAATTCTAAAAAAAAAAGATCAGAAGGGGTGGGGTCAGAGGGAAGTGAAGCAGAAGGAGGAACTGGAGGAGCATTAGTCCTACCCCACACACTGAAACCCCTTCCGCACACACTGAAACTCCTCCCGCACAGACTGAAACCCCTTCTGCACACACTGAAACAACTTCCGCACACACTGAAACCCCTTCCCCACACACTGAAACTCCTCCCGCACAGACTGAAACCCCTTCTGCACACACTGAAACACCTTCCCCACACACTGAAACCCCTTCCCCACACACTGTAACACCTTCACCACACACTGAAACCCCTTCCCCACACACTGAAACACCTTCCCCACACACTGAAACCTCTTCCGCACACAGTGAAAGCCTTCCACACACACTGAAACCCCTTCCCCACACGCTGAAACACATCCCCACACACTGAAACCCCTTCCCCACACACTGAAACACATCCCAACACACTGAAACCCCTTCCCCACACACTGAAACACATCCCCACACACTGAAACACCTTCCCCACACACTGAAACCCTTCCCCACACACTGAAACCCCTTCCCCACACACTGAAACCCCGTCCCGACACACTGTAATCCCTTCCTCACACACTGAAACACCTTCCCCACACACTGAAACCCCTTCCGCACACAGTGAAACCCATCCCCCCACAATGAAACCCCTTCCCCACACACTGAAACACATCCCCACACACTGAAACCCATTCCCCAAACACTGAAACACATCCCCAACACTGAAACCGCTTCCCCACACACTGAAACACATCCCCACACACTGAAACACCTTCCCCACACAATGAAACCCCTTCCCCACACACTGAAACACCTTCCGCACACAGTAAAACCCGTCCCCACACACTGAAGCCCGTTCCCCACACACTGAAACACCTTCCCCACACACTGAAACCCTTCCCCACACACTGAAACCCCTTCCCCACATACTGAATCCCCGTCCCGACACACTGTAATCCCTTCCCCACACACTGAAACACTTCCCCACACACTGAAACCCATTCCCCACATACTGAAACCCCTTCCCCACACACTGAAATCCCTTCCCCACACACTGAAACCCTTCCCCACACACTGAAACTCCTTCCCCACACACTGAAACCCCTTCCCCCCATACTGAAACCCCTTCCCCACACACTGAAACACCTTCCCTACACACTGAAACCCCTTCCGCACACAGTTAAACCCTTCCCCACACATTGAAACCCCTTCCCCACACACTGAAACCCCTTCCCCACGCACTGAATACCCTTCAGCACACAATGAAACACCTTCCCCACACAATAAAACACCTTCCCCACACACTGAATCCCCTTCCCCACACACTGAAAGACCTTCTGCACACAATGAAACACCTTCCCCACACACTGAAACCCCTTCCGCACACACTGAAACACCTTCCGCACACACTGAAACCCCTACCGAACACAGTGAAACACCTTCCCCTCACACTGAAACCCCTTCCCCAAACACAGAAACCCCTTCCCCACACACTGAAACACCTTCCACACTCACTGAAACGCCTTCCCCACACAAGGAAACCCCTTCCCCACACACTGAAACCCCTTCCGCACACAGTGAAACACTTCCCCACACACTGAAACCCCTTCTCCACACAATGAAACACATCCCCACACACTGAAACCCCTTCCCCACACACTGAAACGCATCCCCAAACAATGAAACGCCTTCCCCACAATCTGAAACACATCCCCACACTCTGAAACATCTTCCCCACACACTGAAACACCTTCCCCACACACTGAAACCCCTTCCTCACACAGTGAAACCCTTCCCCACACACTGAAACCCCTTCCCCACACACTGAAACACATCCCCACACACTGGAACCCCTTCCCCACACACTGAAAACCCTTCCGCACACACTGAAACACCTTCCCCACACACTGAAACCCCTACCCCACACTCTGAAACCCCTTCCGCACACACTGAAACCCCTTCCACACACAATTAAACTCCTTCCCAACACACAGAAACCCCTTCCCCACACACTGATACCCCTTCCCCACACACTGAAACACCTTCCCCACACACTGAAACACCTACCGCACACACTGAAACACCTTCCCCTCACACTGAAACCCCTTCCCCAAACACAGAAACCCCTTCCCCACACACTGAAACCCCTTCCACACACACTGAAACGCCTTCCCCACACAATGAAATCCCTTCCCCACACACTGAAACCCCTTCCCCACACAATGAAACACATCCCCACACACTGAAACACATCCCCAAACAATGAAACACCTTCCCTACAATCTGAAACACATCCCCACACTCTGAAACACCTTCCCCACACACAGAAGCACCTTCCCCACACACTGAAACCCCTTCCTCACACAGTGAAACCCTTTCCCCACACACTGAAACCCCTTCCCCACACACTGAAACACATCCCCACACACTGAAACCCCTTCCCCACACACTGAAAACCCTTCCGCACACACTGAAACACCTTCCCCACACACTGAAACCCCATCCCCACACTCTGAAATCCCTTCCACACACACTGAAACCCCTTCCACACACAATTAAACTCCTTCCCAACACACTGAAAGCCCTTACGCACACAGTGAAACACTTCCCCACACACTGAAACCCCTTCCCCACACAATGAAACACATCCCCACAAACTGAAACACCTTCCCCACACACTGAAACACATCTCCAAACAATGAAACACCTTCCCCACAATCTGAAACACATCCCCACACTCTGAAACACCTTCCCCACACACTGAAACCCCTTCCCCACACACTGAAACACCTTCCCCACACACTGAAACACTTCCCCACACACTGGAACCCCTTCCCCACTCACTGAAACCCTTCCCCACACACTGAAACCCCTTCCCCACTGACTGAAACACCTTCCCCACACACTGAAAAAACTTCCCCACACACTGAAACATCTTCCTCACATACACTGAAACCCCTTCCCCACATACTGAGACACCTTCCCCATACACTGAAACACCTTCCGCACACACTGAAACACATTTCCCACACCCTGAAACCCTTCACCACACACTGAAACACTTCCCCACACACTGAAACACGTACCCCACACACTGAATCCCCTTCCCCACGCACTGAAATCCCGTCGCCACACACTGAAACACATTGCCCACACACTGAAAACCCTTCCGCACACACTGAACCACCTTCCCCACACACTGAAACCCCATCCCCACACTCTGAAATCCCTTCCGCACACACTGAAACCACTTCCACACACAATTAAACTCCTTCCCAACACACTGAAACCCCTTCCCCACACACTGATACCCCTTCCGCACACACTGAAACACCTACCGCACACACAGAAACCCCTTCCCCACACACTGAAACCCCTTCCACACACACTGAAACGCCTTCCCGACACAATGAAACCTCTTCCCCACACACTGAAACCCCTTACGCACACAGTGAAACACTTCCCCACACACTGAAACCCCTTCCCCACACAATGAAACACATCCCCACACACTGAAACCCCTTCCCCACACACTGAAACACATCTCCAAACAATGAAACACCTTCCCCACAATCTGAAACACATCCCCACACACTGAAACCCTTCCCCACACACTGAAACCCCTTCCCCACACACTGAAACACATCCCCACACACTGAAACCCCTTCCCCACACACTGAAAACCCTTCCGCACACACTGAAACACCTTCCCCACACACTGAAACCCCATCCCCACACTCTGAAATCCCTTCCGCACACACTGAAACCCCTTCCACACACAATTAAACTCCTTCCCAACACACTGAAACCCCTTACGCACACAGTGAAACACTTCCCCACACACTGAAACCCCTTCCCCACACAATGAAACACATCCCCACACACTGAAACCCCTTCCCCACACAATGAAATCCCTTCCCCACACACTGAAACCCCTTCCCCACACAATGAAACACATCCCCACACACTGAAACACATCCCCAAACAATGAAACACCTTCCCTACAATCTGAAACACATCCCCACACTCTGAAACACCTTCCCCACACACAGAAGCACCTTCCCCACACACTGAAACCCCTTCCTCACACAGTGAAACCCTTTCCCCACACACTGAAAACTCTTCCCCACACACTGAAACACATCCCCACACACTGAAACCCCTTCCCCACACACTGAAAACCCTTCTGCACACACTGAAACACCTTCCCCACACACTGAAACCCCATCCCCACACTCTGAAATCCCTTCCACACACACTGAAACCCCTTCCACACACAATTAAACTCCTTCCCAACACACTGAAAGCCCTTACGCACACAGTGAAACACTTCCCCACACACTGAAACCCCTTCCCCACACAATGAAACACATCCCCACAAACTGAAACACCTTCCCCACACACTGAAACACATCTCCAAACAATGAAACACCTTCCCCACAATCTGAAACACATCCCCACACTCTGAAACACCTTCCCCACACACTGAAACCCCTTCCCCACACACTGAAACACCTTCCCCACACACTGAAACACTTCCCCACACACTGGAACCCCTTCCCCACTCACTGAAACCCTTCCCCACACACTGAAACCCCTTCCCCACTGACTGAAACACCTTCCCCACACACTGAAAAAACTTCCCCACACACTGAAACACCTTCCTCACATACACTGAAACCCCTTCCCCACATACTGAGACACCTTCCCCATACACTGAAACACCTTCCGCACACACTGAAACACATTTCCCACACCCTGAAACCCTTCACCACACACTGAAACACTTCCCCACACACTGAAACACGTACCCCACACACTGAATCCCCTTCCCCACGCACTGAAATCCCGTCGCCACACACTGAAACACATTGCCCACACACTGAAAACCCTTCCGCACACACTGAACCACCTTCCCCACACACTGAAACCCCATCCCCACACTCTGAAATCCCTTCCGCACACACTGAAACCACTTCCACACTCAATTAAACTCCTTCCCAACACACTGAAACCCCTTCCCCACACACTGATACCCCTTCCGCACACACTGAAACACCTACCGCACACACAGAAACCCCTTCCCCACACACTGAAACCCCTTCCACACACACTGAAACGCCTTCCCCACACAATGAAACCTCTTCCCCACACACTGAAACCCCTTACGCACACAGTGAAACACTTCCCCACACACTAAAACCCCTTCCCCACACAATGAAACACATCCCCACACACTGAAACCCCTTCCCCACACACTGAAACACATCTCCAAACAATGAAACACCTTCCCCACAATCTGAAACACATCCCCACACACTGAAACCCTTCCCCACACACTGAAACCCCTTCCCCACACACTGAAACACATCCCCACACACTGAAACCCCTTCCCCACACACTGAAAACCCTTCCGCACACACTGAAACACCTTCCCCACACACTGAAACCCCATCCCAAACTCTGAAACCCCTTCCACACACACTGAAACGCCTTCCCCACACAATGAAACCTCTTCCCCACACACTGAAACCCCTTACGCACACAGTGAAACACTTCCCCACACACTGAAACCCCTTCCCCACACAATGAAACACATCCCCACACACTGAAACTCCTTCCCCACACACTGAAACACATCTCCAAACAATGTAACACCTTCCCCACAATCTGAAACACATCCCCACACACTGAAACCCTTCCCCACACACTGAAACCCCTTCCCCACACACTGAAACACATCCCCACACACTGAAACCCCTTCCCCACATACTGAAAACCCTTCCGCACACACTGAAACACCTTCCCCACACACTGAAACCCCATCCCCACACTCTGAAATCCCTTCCGCACACACTGAAACCCCTTCCACACACAATTAAACTCCTTCCCAACACACTGAAACCCCTTACGCACACAGTGAAACACTTCCCCACACACTGAAACCCCTTCCCCACACAATGAAACACATCCCCATACACTGAAACGCCTTCCCCACACAATGAAATCCCTTCCCCACACACTGAAACCCCTTCCCCACACAATGAAACACATCCCCACACACTGAAACACATCCCCAAACAATGAAACACCTTCCCTACAATCTGAAACACATCCCCACACTCTGAAACACCTTCCCCACACACAGAAGCACCTTCCCCACACACTGAAACCCCTTCCTCACACAGTGAAACCCTTTCCGCACACACTGAAACCCCTTCCCCACACACTGAAACACATCCCCACACACTGAAACCCCTTCCCCACACACTGAAAACCCTTCCGCACACACTGAAACACCTTCCCCACACACTGAAACCCCATCCCCACACTCTGAAATCCCTTCCACACACACTGAAACCCCTTCCACACACAATTAAACTCCTTCCCAACACACTGAAAGCCCTTACGCACACAGTGAAACACTTCCCCACACACTGAAACCACTTCCCCACACAATGAAACACATCCCCACAAACTGAAACACCTTCCCCACACACTGAAACACATCTCCAAACAATGAAACACCTTCCCCACAATCTGAAACACATCCCCACACTCTGAAACACCTTCCCCACACACTTAAACCCCTTCCCCACACACTGAAACACCTTCCCCACACACTGAAACACTTCCCCACACACTGGAACCCCTTCCCCACTCACTGAAACCCTTCCCCACACACTGAAACCCCTTCCCCACTGACTGAAACACCTTCCCCACACACTGAAAAAACTTCCCCACACACTGAAACACCTTTCTAACATACACTGAAACCCCTTCCCCACATACTGAGACACCTTCCCCATACACTGAAACACCTTCCGCACACACTGAAACACATTTCCCACACCCTGAAACCCTTCACCACACACTGAAACACTTCCCCACTCACTGAAACACGTACCCCACACACTGAATCCCCTTCCCCACGCACTGAAATCCCGTCGCCACACACTGAAACACATTGCCCACACACTGAAAACCCTTCCGCACACACTGAACCACCTTCCCCACACACTGAAACCCCATCCCCACACTCTGAAATCCCTTCCGCACACACTGAAACCACTTCCACACACAATTAAACTCCTTCCCAACACACTGAAACCCCTTCCCCACACACTGATACCCCTTCCGCACACACTGAAACACCTACCGCACACACAGAAACCCCTTCCCCACACACTGAAACCCCTTCCACACACACTGAAACGCCTTCCCCACACAATGAAACCTCTTCCCCACACACTGAAACCCCTTACACACACAGTGAAACACTTCCCCACACACTGAAACCCCTTCCCCACACAATGAAACACATCCCCACACACTGAAACCCCTTCCCCACACACTGAAACACATCTCCAAACAATGAAACTCCTTCCCCACAATCTGAAACACATCCCCACACACTGAAACCCTTCCCCACACACTGAAACCCCTTCCCCACACACTGAAACACATCCCCACACACTGAAACCCCTTCCCCACACACTGAAAACCCTTCCGCACACACTGAAACACCTTCCCCACACACTGAAACCCCATCCCCACACTCTGAAATCCCTTCCGCACACACTGAAACCCCTTCCACACACAATTAAACTCCTTCCCAACACACTGAAACCCCTTACGCACACAGTGAAACACTTCCCCACACACTGAAACCCCTTCCCCACACAATGAAACACATCCCCACACACTGAAACCCCTTCCCCACACACTGAAACACATCTCCAAACAATGAAACACCTTCCCCACAATCTGAAACACATCCCCACACTCTGAAACACCTTCCCCACACACTGAAACCCCTTCCCCATACACTGAAACACCTTCCCCACACACTGAAACCCTTCCCCAAACACTGGAACCCCTTCCCCACTCACTGAAACCCTTCCCCACACACTGAAACCCCTTCCCCACTGACTGAAACACCTTCCCCACACACTGAAAAAACTTCCCCACACACTGAAACACCTTCCTCACACACACTGAAACCCCTTCCCCACATACTGAGACACCTTCCCCATACACTGAAACACCTTCCGCACACACTGAAACACATTTCCCACACCCTGAAACCCTTCACCACACACTGAAACACTTCCCCACAAACTGAAACACGTACCCCACACACTGAAACCCCTTCCCCACACACTGAAATCCCGTCACCACACACTGAAACACATTGCCCACACACTGAAAACCCTTCCGCACACACTGAAACACCTTCCCCACACACTGAAACCCCATCCCCACACTCTGAAATCCCTTCCGCACACACTGAAACCCCTTCCACACACAATTAAACTCCTTCCCAACACACTGAAACCCCTTCCCCACACACTGATACCCCTTCCGCACACACTGAAACAACTACCGCACACACAGAAACCCCTTCCCCACACACTGAAACCCCTTCCACACACACTGAAACGCCTTCCCCACACAATGAAACCTCTTCCCCACACACTGAAACCCCTTACGCGCACAGTGAAACACTTCCCCACACACTGAAACCCCTTCCCCACACAATGAAACACATCCCCACACACTGAAACCCCTTCCCCACACACTGAAACACATCTCCCAACAATGAAACACCATCCCCACAATCTGAAACACATCCCCACACTCTGAAACACCTTCCCCACACACTGAAACCCCTTCCCCACACACTGAAACACCTTCCCCACACACTGAAACCCTTCCCCACACACTGGAACCCCTTCCCCACACACTGGAACCCTTCCCCACACACTGAAACCCCTTCCCCACTGACTGAAATACCTTCCCCACACACTGAAAAACTTCCCCACACACTGAAACACCTTCCTCACACTCACTGAAACCCCTTCCCCACATACTGAGACACCTTCCCCATACACTGAAACACCTTCCGCACACACTGAAACACATTTCCCACACCCTGAAACCCTTCACCACACACTGAAACACTTCCCCACACACTGAAACACGTTCCCCACACACTGAAACCCCTTCCCCACACACTGAAATCCCGTCGCCACACACTGAAACACATTGCCCACACACTGAAACCCCATCCCCACTCAGTGAGACACATCCCCACACACTGAAACACATTCCCCACACACTGAAACCCCTACCCCACGCTCTGAAACCCCTTCTGCACACACTGAAACCCCTTCCACACACAATTAAACACCTTCCCAACACACAGAAACCCCTTCCCCACACACTGAAACACCTTCCCCACACACTGAAACACCTACCGCACACACTGAAACACCTTCCACTCACACTGAAACCCCTTCCCAAACACAGAAACCCCTTCCCCACACACTGAAACCCCTTCCACACACACTGAAACGCCTTCCCCACACAATGAAACCCCTTCCCCACACAGTGAAACCCCTTCCAAACACAGTGAAACACTTCCCCACACACTGAAACCCCTTCCCCACACAATGAAACACCTTCCCCACAATCTGAAACACATCCCCACACTCTGAAACACCTTCCCCACACACTGAAACACCTTCCTCACACACTGAAACCCCTTCCTCACACACTGAAACGCCTTCCCCACACAATGAAACCCCTTCCCCACACAGTGAAACCCCTTCCAAACACAGTGAAACACATCCCCACACACTGAAACACATCCCCAAACAATGAAACACCTTCTCCACAATCTGAAACACATCCCCACACTCTGAAACACCTTCCCCACACACTGAAACACCTTCCCCACACACTGAAACCCCTTCCTCACACAGTGAAACCCTTTGCCACACACTGACACCCCTTCCCCACACACTGAAACACATCCCCACACACTGAATTCCCTTCCCCACACACTGAAAACCCTTCCGCACAAACTGAAACACCTTCCCCACACACTGAAACCCCATCCCCACACTCTGAAATCCGTTCCGCACACACTGAAACCCCTTCCACACACAATTAAACTCCTTCCCAACACACTGAAACCCCTTCCTCACACACTGATACACCTTCCCCACACACTGAAACCCCTTCCCCACACACTGAAACACCTACCGCACACTCTGAAACACCTTCCCCTCACACTGAAACCCCTTCCCCAAACACAGAAACCCCTTCCCCACACACTGAAACCCCTTCCACACACACTGAAACGCCTTCCCCACACAATGAAACCTCTTCCCCACACACTGAAACCCCTTCCGCACACAGTGAAACACTTCCCCACACACTGAAACCCCTTCCCCACACAATGAAACACATCCCCACACACTGAAACCCCTTCCCCACACACTGAAACACATCCCCAAACAATGAAACACCTTCCCCACAATCTGAAACACATCCCCACTCTCTGAAACACCTTCCACCCACACTGAAACCCCTTCCCCACACACTGAAACACCTTCCCCACACACTGAAACCCTTCCCCACACACTGGAACCCCTTTCCCACACACTGAAACCCTTCCCCACACACTGAAACCCCTTCCCCACTGACTGAAACACCTTCCCCACACACTGAAAAAACTTCCCCACACACTGAAACACCTTCCTCACACACACTGAAACCCCTTCCCCACATACTGAGACACCTTCCCCATACACTGAAACACCTTCCGCACACACTGAAACACATTTCCCACACCCTGAAACCCTTCACCACACACTGAAACACTTCCCCACTCACTGAAACACGTTCCCCACACACTGAAACCCCTTCCCCACACACTGAAATCCCGTCGCCACACACTGAAACACATTGCCCACACACTGAAACACCATCGCCACTCAGTGAGACACATCCCCACACACTGAAACACATTCCCCACACACTGAAACCCCTTCCCCACAGACTGAAACCCTTCCCCAAACACTGAAACCCTTTCACCACACAATGAAACACCTCCCCCACACACTGAAACACCTTCCTCACAAACTGAAACCCCTTCCCCACACACTGAAACCGCTTCCGCACACAATGAAACACCTTCCTCCCACACTGAAACCCCTTCCCCACACAGTGAAACACCTTCCCCACACACTGAAACACCTTCCTCACACACTGAAACCCCTTCCTCACACACTGAAACACCTTCCCCACACAATGAAACCCCTTCCCCACCCAGTGAAACCCCTTCCAAACACAGTGAAACACATCCCCACACACTGAAACACATCCCCAAACAATGAAACACCTTCCCCACAATCTGAAACACATCCCCACACTCTGAAACACCTTCCACACACACTGAAACCCCTTCCCCACACACTGAAACACATTCCCCACACACTGAAACCCCTTCCCCACAGACTGAAACCCTTCCCCAATCACTGAAACCCTTTCACCACACAATGAAACACCTCCCCCACACACTGAAACACCTTCCTCACAAACTGAAACCCCTTCCCCACACACTGAAACCGCTTCCGCACACAATGAAACACCTTCCTCCCACACTGAAACCCCTTCCCCACACAGTGAAACACCTTCCGCACAGACTGAAACCACTTCCACACACACTGAAACATCTTCCCCACACACTGAAACCCCTTCCCCACACACTGAAACACCTTCCCCACACACTGAAACCCCTTCCACACACACTGAAACACCTGCCCCACACACTGAAACCCATTCCGCACACAGTGAAACACTTCCACACACACAGAAACCCCTTCGCCACACACTGAAACACATCCCCACACACTGAATCCCCTTCCCCACACACTGAAACATATCCCTACACACTGAAACACCTTCACCACACACTGAAACGCCTTCCCCACACACTGAAACCCCTTCCGCACACAGAGAAACAATTCCGCACACACTGAAACCCTTCCCCGCACACTGTAACCCCTTCCGCACAAACTGAAACCCTTCCCCACACACTGAAACCCCGTCCCCACACACTGTAATCCTTCCCCACACACTGAAACACTTCCCCACACACTGAAACCCCTTCCCGACACACTGAAACCCCTTCCCCACACACTGAAATCCCTTCCCCACACACTGAAACCCTTCCCCACACACTGAAACCCCTTCCCCACACACTCAAACCCCTTCCCCACATACTGAAACCCCTTCCCCACACACTGAAACACCTTCCCTGCACACTGAAAGCACTTCCACTCACAGATGAACCCTTCCCCACACACTGAAACCCCCTCCCCACACACTGAAACCCCTTACCCACACACTGAATTCCCTTCCGCACACAATGAAACACCTTCCCCACACAATGAAAAAACTTCCCCACACACTGAATCCCCTTCACAACACATGATACCCCTTCCACACACACTGAAACACATCCCCACACACTGAAGCACCTTCCCCACACACTGAAACCCCTTCCCCACACACTGAAACCCCTACGCCACACACTGAAACACATTCCCCACACACTGAAACCCCATCCCCACTCAGTGAGACACATCCCCACACACTGAAACACATTCCCCACACACTGAAACCCCTTCCCCACAGACTGAAACACATCCCCACACACTGAAACACATTCCCACACACTGAAACACCTTCCCCAAACACTGAAACCTTTTCACCACACACTGAAATACCTCCCGCACACACTGAAACACCTTCGCCACAGACTAAATCCCCTTCCCCACACACTGAAACCCTTCCCCACAAACTGAAACCCCTTCCCCACAAACTGAAACCCCTTCCCCACACACTGAAACCCCTTCCCCCCACTCTGAAACCAATTCCCCACACACGGAAACCCATCCCCACACACTGAAAAACTTCCCCACACACTGAAACACATCCCCACACACTGACACACATCCCCAAACACTGAAACACCTTCCCCACACACTGAAACCCCTTCCCCACACACTGAAACACCTTCCCCACACACTGAAACCCTTCCCCAAACACTGGAACCCCTTCCCCACTCACTGAAACCCTTCCCCACACACTGCAACCCCTTCCCCACTGACTGAAACACCTTCCCCACACACTGAAAAAACTTCCCCACACACTGAAACACCTTCCTCACACACACTGAAACCCCTTCCCCACATACTGAGATACCTTCCCCATACACTGAAACACCTTCCGCACACACTGAAACACATTTCCCACACCCTGAAACCCTTCACCACACACTGAAACACTTTCCCACAAACTGAAACACGTACCCCACACACTGAAACCCCTTCCCCACACACTGAAATCCCGTCGCCACACACTGAAACACATTGCCCACACACTGAAAACCCTTCCGCACACACTGAAACACCTTCCCCACACACTGAAACCCCATCCCCACACTCTGAAATCCCTTCCGCACACACTGAAACCCCTTCCACACACAATTAAACTCCTTCCCAACACACTGAAACCCCTTCCCCACACACTGATACCCCTTCCGCACACACTGAAACAACTACCGCACACACAGAAACCCCTTCCCCACACACTGAAACCCCTTCCACACACACTGAAACGCCTTCCCCACACAATGAAACCTCTTCCCCACACACTGAAACCCCTTACGCGCACAGTGAAACACTTCCCCACACACTGAAACCCCTTCCCCACACAATGAAACACATCCCCACACACTGAAACCCCTTCCCCACACACTGAAACACATCTCCAAACAATGAAACACCTTCCCCACAATCTGAAACACATCCCCACACTCTGAAACACCTTCCCCACACACTGAAACCCCTTCCCCACACACTGAAACACCTTCCCCACACACTGAAACCCTTCCCCACACACTGGAACCCCTTCCCCACACACTGAAACCCTTCCCCACACACTGAAACCCCTTCCCCACTGACTGAAATACCTTCCCCACACACTGAAAAAACTTCCCCACACACTGAAACACCTTCCTCACACACACTGAAACCCCTTCCCCACATACTGAGACACCTTCCCCATACACTGAAACACCTTCCGCACACACTGAAACACATTTCCCACACCCTGAAACCCTTCACCACACACTGAAACACTTCCCCACACACTGAAACACGTTCCCCACACACTGAAACCCCTTCCCCACACACTGAAATCCCGTCGCCACACACTGAAACACATTGCCCACACACTGAAACCCCATCCCCACTCAGTGAGACACATCCCCACACACTGAAACACATTCCCCACACACTGAAACCCCTACCCCACGCTCTGAAACCCCTTCCGCACACACTGAAACCCCTTCCACACACAATTAAACACCTTCCCAACACACAGAAACCCCTTCCCCACACACTGAAACACCTACCGCACACACTGAAACACCTTCCCCTCACACTGAAAACCCTTCCCCAAACACAGAAACCACTTCCCCACACACTGAAACCCCTTCCACACACACTGAAACGCCTTCCCCACACAATGAAACCCCTTCCCCACACAGAGAAACCCCTTCCAAACACAATGAAACACCTTCCCCACACACTGAAACCCTTCCCCACACACTGGAACCCCTTCCCCACACACTGAAACCCTTCCCCACACACTGAAACCCCTTCCCCACTGACTGAAATACCTTCCCCACACACTGAAAAAACTTCCCCACACACTGAAACACCTTCCTCACACACACTGAAACCCCTTCCCCACATACTGAGACACCTTCCCCATGCACTGAAACACCTTCCGCACACACTGAAACACATTTCCCACACCCTGAAACCCTTCACCACACACTGAAACACTTCCCCACACACTGAAACACGTTCCCCACACACTGAAACCCCTTCCCCACACACTGAAATCCCGTCGCCACACACTGAAACACATTGCCCACACACTGAAACCCCATCCCCACTCAGTGAGACACATCCCCACACACTGAAACACATTCCCCACACACTGAAACCCCTACCCCACGCTCTGAAACCCCTTCTGCACACACTGAAACCCCTTCCACACACAATTAAACACCTTCCCAACACACAGAAACCCCTTCCCCACACACTGAAACACCTTCCCCACACACTGAAACACCTACCGCACACACTGAAACACCTTCCCCTCACACTGAAACCCCTTCCCCAAACACAGAAACCCCTTCCCCACACACTGAAACCCCTTCCACACACACTGAAACGCCTTCCCCACACAATGAAACCCCTTCCCCACACAGTGAAACCCCTTCCAAACACAGTGAAACACTTCCCCACACACTGAAACCCCTTCCCCACACAATGAAACACCTTCCCCACAATCTGAAACACATCCCCACACTCTGAAACACCTTCCCCACACACTGAAACACCTTCCTCACACACTGAAACCCCTTCCTCACACACTGAAACGCCTTCCCCACACAATGAAACCCCTTCCCCACACAGTGAAACCCCTTCCAAACACAGTGAAACACATCCCCACACACTGAAACACATCCCAAAACAATGAAACACCTTCCCCACAATCTGAAACATTTCCCCACACTCTGAAACACCTTCCCCACACACTGAAACACCTTCCCCACACACTGAAACCCCTTCCTCACACAGTGAAACCCTTTGCCACACACTGACACCCCTTCCCCGCACACTGAAACACATCCCCACACACTGAAACCCCTTCCCCACACACTGAAAACCCTTCCGCACAAACTGAAACACCTTCCCCACACACTGAAACCCCATCCCCACACTCTGAAATCCGTTCCGCACACACTGAAATCCCTTCCACACACAATTAAACTCCTTCCCAACACACTGAAACCCCTTCCTCACACACTGATACACCTTCCCCACACACTGAAACCCCTTCCCCACACACTGAAACACCTACCGCACACTCTGAAACACCTTCCCCTCACACTGAAACCCCTTCCCCAAACACAGAAACCCCTTCCCCACACACTGAAACCCCTTCCACACACACTGAAACGCCTTCCCCACACAATGAAACCTCTTCCCCACACACTGAAACCCCTTCCGCACACAGTGAAACACTTCCCCACACACTGAAACCCCTTCCCCACACAATGAAACACATCCCCACACACTGAAACCCCTTCCCCACACACTGAAACACATCCCCAAACAATGAAACACCTTCCCCACAATCTGAAACACATCCCCACACTCTGAAACACCTTCCACACACACTGAAACCCCTTCCCCACACACTGAAACACCTATCCACACACTGAAACCCTTCCCCACACACTGGAACCCCTTTCCCACACACTGAAACCCTTCCCCACACACTGAAACCCCTTCCCCACTGACTGAAACACCTTCCCCACACACTGAAAAAACTTCCCCACACACTGAAACACCTTCCTCACACACACTGAAACCCCTTCCCCACATACTGAGACACCTTCCCCATACACTGAAACACCTTCCGCACACACTGAAACACATTTCCCACACCCTGAAACCCTTCACCACACACTGAAACACTTCCCCACACACTGAAACACGTTCCCCACACACTGAAACCCCTTCCCCACACACTGAAATCCCGTCGCCACACACTGAAACACATTGCCCACACACTGAAACACCATCGCTACTCAGTGAGACACATCCCCACACACTGAAACACATTCCCCACACACTGAAACACCTTCCCCACAGACTGAAACCCTTCCCCAAACACTGAAACCCTTTCACCACACAATGAAACACCTCCCCCACACACTGAAACACCTTCCTCACAAACTGAAACCCCTTCCCCACACACTGAAACCGCTTCCGCACACAATGAAACACCTTCCTCCCACACTGAAACCCCTTCCCCACAAAGTGAAACACCTTCCGCACAGACTGAAACCACTTCCACACACACTGAAACATCTTCCCCACACACTGAAACCCCTTCCCCACACACTGAAACACCTTCCCTACACACTGAAACACCTTCACCACACACTGAAACGCCTTCCCCACACACTGAAACCCCTTCCGCACACAGAGAAACAATTCCGCACACACTGAAACCCTTCCCCGCACACTGTAACCCCTTCCGCACAAACTGAAACCCTTCCCCACACACTGAAACCCCGTCCCCACACACTGTAATCCTTCCCCACACACTGAAACACTTCCCCACACACTGAAACCCCTTCCCGACACACTGAAACCCCTTCCCCACACACTGAAATCCCTTCCCCACACACTGAAACCCTTCCCCACACACTGAAACCCCTTCCCCACACACTCAAACCCCTTCCCCACATACTGAAACCCCTTCCCCACACACTGAAACACCTTCCCTACACACAGAAACCACTTCCACTCACAGATGAACCCTTCCCCACACACTGAAACCCCCTCCCCACACACTGAAACCCCTTACCCACACACTGAATTCCCTTCCGCACACAATGAAACACCTTCCCCACACAATGAAAAAACTTCCCCACACACTGAATCCCCTTCACAACACATGATACCCCTTCCACACACACTGAAACACATCCCCACACACTGAAGCACCTTCCCCACACACTGAAACCCCTTCCCCACACACTGAAACCCCTTCCACACACACTGAAACGCCTTCCCCACACAATGAAACCTCTTCCCCACACACTGAAACCCCTTCCGCACACAGTGAAACACTTCCCCACACACTGAAACCCCTTCCCCACACAATGAAACACATCCCCACACACTGAAACCCCTTCCCCACACACTGAAACACATCCCCAAACAATGAAACACCTTCCCCACAATCTGAAACACATCCCCACACTCTGAAACACCTTCCACACACACTGAAACCCCTTCCCCACACACTGAAACACCTATCCACACACTGAAACCCTTCCCCACACACTGGAACCCCTTTCCCACACACTGAAACCCTTCCCCACACACTGAAACCCCTTCCCCACTGACTGAAACACCTTCCCCACACACTGAAAAAACTTCCCCACACACTGAAACACCTTCCTCACACACACTGAAACCCCTTCCCCACATACTGAGACACCTTCCCCATACACTGAAACACCTTCCGCACACACTGAAACACATTTCCCACACCCTGAAACCCTTCACCACACACTGAAACACTTCCCCACACACTGAAACACGTTCCCCACACACTGAAACCCCTTCCCCACACACTGAAATCCCGTCGCCACACACTGAAACACATTGCCCACACACTGAAACACCATCGCTACTCAGTGAGACACATCCCCACACACTGAAACACATTCCCCACACACTGAAACACCTTCCCCACAGACTGAAACCCTTCCCCAAACACTGAAACCCTTTCACCACACAATGAAACACCTCCCCCACACACTGAAACACCTTCCTCACAAACTGAAACCCCTTCCCCACACACTGAAACCGCTTCCGCACACAATGAAACACCTTCCTCCCACACTGAAACCCCTTCCCCACAAAGTGAAACACCTTCCGCACAGACTGAAACCACTTCCACACACACTGAAACATCTTCCCCACACACTGAAACCCCTTCCCCACACACTGAAACACCTTCCCTACACACTGAAACACCTTCACCACACACTGAAACGCCTTCCCCACACACTGAAACCCCTTCCGCACACAGAGAAACAATTCCGCACACACTGAAACCCTTCCCCGCACACTGTAACCCCTTCCGCACAAACTGAAACCCTTCCCCACACACTGAAACCCCGTCCCCACACACTGTAATCCTTCCCCACACACTGAAACACTTCCCCACACACTGAAACCCCTTCCCGACACACTGAAACCCCTTCCCCACACACTGAAATCCCTTCCCCACACACTGAAACCCTTCCCCACACACTGAAACCCCTTCCCCACACACTCAAACCCCTTCCCCACATACTGAAACCCCTTCCCCACACACTGAAACACCTTCCCTACACACAGAAACCACTTCCACTCACAGATGAACCCTTCCCCACACACTGAAACCCCCTCCCCACACACTGAAACCCCTTACCCACACACTGAATTCCCTTCCGCACACAATGAAACACCTTCCCCACACAATGAAAAAACTTCCCCACACACTGAATCCCCTTCACAACACATGATACCCCTTCCACACACACTGAAACACATCCCCACACACTGAAGCACCTTCCCCACACACTGAAACCCCTTCCCCACACACTGAAACCCCTACGCCACACACTGAAACACATTCCCCACACACTGAAACCCCATCCCCACTCAGTGAGACACATCCCCACACACTGAAACACATTCCCCACACACTGAAACCCCTTCCCCACAGACTGAAACACATCCCCACACACTGAAACACATTCCCACACACTGAAACACCTTCCCCAAACACTTAAACCTTTTCACCACACACTGAAATACCTCCCGCACACACTGAAACACCTTCGCCACAGACTAAATCCCCTTCCCCACACACTGAAACCCTTCCCCACAAACTGAAACCCCTTCCCCACAAACTGAAACCCCTTCCCCACACACTGAAACCCCTTCCCCCCACTCTGAAACCAATTCCCCACACACGGAAAACCATCCCCACACACTGAAAAACTTCCCCACACACTGAAACACATCCCCACACACTGACACACATCCCCAAACACTGAAACACCTTCCCCAGACACT
The DNA here is from genome assembly GCF_036365525.1 of Heterodontus francisci. NCBI lineage: Eukaryota > Metazoa > Chordata > Chondrichthyes > Heterodontiformes > Heterodontidae > Heterodontus > Heterodontus francisci. Next base: position 6,356,862 of record NC_090395.1, on the reverse strand, counting down.
GAAACCCTTACCCCACACACTGAAACACCTTCCCCACACAATGAAACACCTTCCCCACACACTGAAATCCCTTCCCCAGACACTGAAACACATCCCCACACACTGAAAACCGTTCCCCACACACTGAAACCCAACCCCACACTCTGAATCACCTTCCCCACACACTGAAACCCTTCCCCACACACTGAAACACATCCCCACACACTGAAACACATTCCCACACACTGAAACACCTTCCCCACACACTGAAACCCTTTCCGCACACACTGAAACACATTCCCCACACACTGAAACACCTTCCCCACACACTGAAATCCCATCCCCATACATTGAAAAACGTTCCCCACAGACTGAAATACCTTCCCCACAAATTGAAACACCTTCCCCACACACTGAAACCCATTCCCCACAAACTGAAACCCCTTCCGCACTCACTGAAACACCTTCCGCACAAACTGAAACCCATCCCCACACACACTGAAACACCTTCCCCACACACTGAGTCACCTTCGCCCCACACTGAATCCCATCCCCACACACTGAAACACCTTCCCTGCACACTGAAACACCTTCGCCACACACTGAAACCCTTTCCCCACACACTGAAATACATTCCCCACACACTGAAACACCTTACCCACACACTAAAATACCTTCCCCACAAATTGAAAACCCTTCCCCACACACTGAAACACCTTCCCCACAGACTGAAATCCTTCACCACACACTGAGACACATCCCCACACACTGAAACCCTTTCCGCACACACTGAAACACATTCCCCACACATTTAAACCCTTCCCCACACACTGAAACCCCTTTCCCACACACTGAAACCCATCCCCACAAACTGAAACCCCTTCCCCACACATTGAAACACCTTCCCCACACACTGAAACACCTTCCCCACACTCTGAAACCCCTTCCCCACACACTGAAACACCTTCCCCACAAACTGAAACCCCATCTTCACACATTGAAACCACTTCCCCACACACTGCAACACCTTCCCCACACACTGAAACCCTTCCCCACACACTGAAACACCTTCCCCATACACTGAAATACTTCCGCACACACTGAAACACCTTCCCCACACACTGAAACCCCTTCCCCATACACTGAAGCCCCTTTCCCACACAGTGAAACACATCCCCACACACTGAAGCACCTTCCCCACACACTGAATCCCCTTCCCCACACACTAAAACCCTTCCCCACACACTGAAACCCATTCCCCCCACACTGAAACACATCCCCACACACTGACACACATCCCCACAGACTGAAACACATTCCCCAGACACTGAAACCCTTTCCCCACACACTGAAACACCTTCCCCACACAATGAAACACCTTCCCCACACACTGAAATCCCTTCCCCACACATTGAAATACCTTCCCCACACACTGAAACATCTTCCCCACACACTGATACCACTTCCCCACTCACTGAAACCCTTCCCCACACACTGAAACACCTTCCCCACACACTGAAAACCGTTCCCCACACACTGAAACACCTTCCGCCCACACTGAAACGCCGTCCCCACACACTGAAACCCTTCCCCTCACACTGAAACTCTTCCCCACACAATTAAACCCCTTCCCCACACACTGAAACACCTTCCGCACACACTGAAACACCTTCCCCACACACTGAAACACCTTCACAGCACACAGTGAAACACCTTCCCCACACACTGAAACCCGCTCCCCACACACTGAAACCCCTTCCCCACAGATTGAATCACATCCCCACACACTGAAACCCCTTCCCCACACACTTAAACCCCTTCCCCCCACACTAAAACCCTTCCCCACACTCTGAAACCCCTTCCCCACACACTGAAACCCATCCCCACACACTGAAACACATCCCCACACACTGAAACACATTCCCCACACACTGAAACCCTTCCCCACACAGCGGAGCACATCCCCACACACTGAAACACCTGCCTCACACACGGAAACACCTTCCCCACACAGTGAAACCCTTTTCCCACACACGGAAACACATTCCCCACACACTGAAACACCTTCCCCACACACTGAAATCCCTTCCCCACACATTTAAACACCTTCCCCACAAACTGAAACACCTTCCCCACACACTGAAACCCCTTCCCCACCCAATGAAACCCCTTCCCCACACACTGAAACACCTTCCGCACGCATTGAAACACCTTCCCCACACACTGAAATACCTTCCCCACAAACTGAAACACCTTCCCCACACACTGAAACACCTTCCCCACACAATGAAACCCCTTCTCCACGCACTCAAACCCTTCCCCACACACTGAAACACCTTCCCCACACATTGAAACACATCCCCACACATTAAAAACCTTCCCCACACACTGACACCTCTTCCCCACACACTGAATCCCCTTCCCCACACACTGAAACCCTTCCCCACACACTGAAACACATCCCCACACACTGAAACCCTTCCCCACACACTGAGACACTTCCCCACACACTGAAACCCTTTCCGCACACACTGAAACACCTTCCCCACACACTTGAACGCATTCCCCAAACACTCAAACCCCTTCCCCCACACTGAAACGCCTTCCCCGCACACTGAAACCCTTCCACTCACACTGAAACCCCTTCCCCACAAAATGAAACCCCTTCCCCACACAACGAAACACCTTCCGCACACACTGAAACACCTTCCCCACACACAGAAACACCTTCACAGCACACAGTGAAACACCTTCCCCACACACTGAAACCCGCTCCCCACACTCTGAAACACCTTCCCCGCACATTGAAACACCTTCCCCACATACTGAAACACCTTCCCGACACACTGAAACCCCTTCCCCTCACACTAAAACACCTTCCACCACAAACTGAAACCCCATCCTCACACATTGAAACACCTTCCCCACACACTGAAACCCTTCCCCACACACTGAAACACCTTCCCCACACAATGAAATACTTCCCCACACACTGAAACACCTTCCCACACACTGAAACCCCTTCCCCATACACTGAAGCCCCTTTCCCACACACTGAAACACCTTCCCCACACACTGAAACCCCATCCCCAAACACTGAAACACATCCCCACAGATTGAAACACCTTCCCCACAGACTGAATCCCCTTCCCCACACACTGAAACCCTTCCCCACAAACTGAAACCCCTTCCGCACACACTGAATCCCCTTCCCCACGCACTGAAAACCCTTCCCCCCACACTGAAACCCTTCCCCACACTCTAAAACCAATTCCCCACACACGGAAACACATCCCCACACACTGAAACATCCCCACACACTGAAACCCATCCCCACTCAGTGAAACACCTTCCCCACACACTGAAAAACTTCCCCACACACTGAAACACATCCCCACACACTGACACACATCCCCACACACTGAACCACCTTCCCCAGACACTGAAACCCTTACCCCACACATTGAATAACCTTCCCCACACAATGAAACAACTTCCCCACACACTGAAATCCCTTCCACTCACACTGAAACCCCTTCCCCACACAATGAAACCCCTTCCCCACACACTGAAACACCTTCCGCACACACTGAAACACCATCCCCACACACAGAAACACCTTCACAGCACACAGTGAAACACCTTCCCCACACACTGAAACCCGCTCCCCACACTCTGAAACACCTTCCCCACACATTGAAACACATCCCCACACACTGAAACCCCTTCCCCACACACCGAAACCGTTCCCCACACTCTGAAACTCCTCCCCCACACACTGAAGCCCATCCCCACACACTGAAACCCATCCCCACACACTGAAACACCTTCCCCACACACTGAAACACTTCCCCACACAGTGGAGCACATCCCCGCACACTGAAACATCTTTCCCACACACTGAAACACCTTCCCCACACACTGAAACCCTTTCCCCACACACTGAAACACATTCCCCACACACTGAAACACCTTCCCCACACACTGAGATCCCTTCCCCACACATTGAAACACCTTCCCCACACACTGAATTACCTTCCCGACAAACTGGAACACCTTCCCCACACACTGAAACACCTTCCCCACACAATGAAACTCCTTCTCCGCGCACTGAAACCCTTCCCCACCCACTGAAACACATTCCCCATGCACTGAAACCCATCCCCACACATTAAAATCCATCCCAATACACTGAAACCGCTTCCCCACACACTGAAACCCCTTCCCCACACACTGAATCCCTTCCCCACACACTGAAACACATTCCCACACACTGAAACCCTTCCCCACACACTGAGACACTTCCCCACACACTGAAACCCTTTCCGCACATACTGAAACACATTCCCCACACATTTAAACCCTTCCCCACACACTGAAACCCCTTCCCCACACACTGAAACCCATCCCCACAAACTGAAACCCCTTCCCCACACATTGAAACACCTTCCCCACATACTGAAACACCATCCCGACACACTGAAACCCCTTCCCCTCACATTGAAACACCTTCCCCACAAACTGAAACCCCATCCTCACACGTTGAAACCCCTTCCCAACACACTGCAACACCTTCCCCACACACTGAAACCCTTCCCCACACACTGAAACACCTTCCGCACACACTGAAACACCATCCCCACACACAGAAACACCTTCACAGCACACAGTGAAACACCTTCCCCACACACTGAAACCCGCTCCCCACACTCTGAAACACCTTCCCCACACATTGAAACACATCCCCACACACTGAAACCCTTCCCCACACACTGCGACACTTCCCCACACACTGAAACACCTTCCCCACACACTTGAACGCCTTCCCCACACACTGAAACCCCTTCCCCCACACTGAAACGCCTTCCCCGCACACGGAAACCCTTCCACTCACACTGAAACCCCTTCCCCACACAATGAAACCCCTTCCCCACACACTGAAACACCTTCCGCACACACTGAAACACCATCCCCACACACAGAAACACCTTCACAGCACACAGTGAAACACCTTCCCCACACACTGAAACCCGCTCCCCACACTCTGAAACACCTTCCCCACACATTGAAACACATCCCCACACTCTGAAACTCCTCCCCCACACACTGAAGCCCATCCCCACACACTGAAACCCATCCCCACACACTGAAACACCTTCCCCACACACTGAAACACTTCCCCACACAGTGGAGCACATCCCCACACACTGAAACACCTTTCCCACACACTGAAACACCTTCCCCACACACTGAAACCCTTTCCCCACACACAGAAACACATTCCCCACACACTGAAACACCTTCCCCACACACTGAGATCCCTTCCCCACACATTGAAACACCTTCCCCACACACTGAATTACCTTCCCCACAAACTGGAACACCTTCCCCACACACAGAAACACCTTCCCCACACAATGAAACTCCTTCTCCGCGCACTGAAACCCTTCCCCACCCACTGAAACACATTCCCCATGCACTGAAACCCATCCCCACACATTAAAATCCATCCCAATACACTGAAACCGCTTCCCCACACACTGAAACCCCTTCCCCACACACTGAATCCCTTCCCCACACACTGAAACACATCCCCACACACTGAAACCCTTCCCCACACACTGAGACACTTCCCCACACACTGAAACCCTTTCCGCACACACTGAAACACATTCCCCACACATTTAAACCCTTCCCCACACACTGAAACCCCTTCCCCACACACTGAAACCCATCCCCACAAACTGAAACCCTTTCCCAACCCATTGAAACACCTTCCCCACATACTGAAACACCATCCCGACACACTGAAACCCCTTCCCCTCACATTGAAACACCTTCCCCAAAAACTGAAACCCCATCCTCACACGTTGAAACCCCTTCCCAACACACTGCAACACCTTCCCCACACACTGAAACCCTTCCCCACACACTGAAACACCTTCCCCACACACATAAATACTTCCCCACACACTGAAACACCTTCCCCACACACTGAAACCCTTCCCCATACACTGAAGCCCCTTTCCCACACACTGAAACACCTTCCCCAAACACTGAAACCCCATCCCCAAACACTGAAACACATCCCCACAGATTGAAACACCTTCCCCACAGACTGAATCCCCTTCCCCACACACTGAAACCCTTCCCCACAAACTGAAACCCCTTCCCCACACACTGAAACTCCTTCCCCACACACTGAAAACCCTTCCCCCACACTGAAACCCTTCCCCACACTCTGAAACCAATTCCCCACGCACGGAAACACATCCCCACACACTGAAACATCCCCACACACTGAAACCCTTCCCCACTCAGTGAAACACCTTCCCCACACACTGAAACCCTTACCCCACACACTGAAACACCTTCCCCACACAATGAAACACCTTCCCCACACACTGAAATCCCTTCCCCACACATTGAAATACCTTCCCCACACACTGAAACATCTTCCCCACACACTGATACCCCTTCCCCACACACTGAAACCGTTCCCCACACACTGAAACACATCCCCACACACTGAAAACCGTTCCCCACACACAGAAACCCAACCCCACACACTGAAACACCTTCCCCACACACTGAAACCCTTCCCCACACAGTGAAAGACATCCCCACACACTGAAACACATTCCCACACACTGAAACACATTCCCCACACACTGAAACCCTTTCCCCACACACTGAAACACATTCCCCACACACCGAAACACCTTCCCCACACACTGAAATCCCATCCCCACATATTGAAAAACCTTCCCCACAGACTGAAATACCTTCCCCACAAACTGAAGCACCTTCCCCACACACTGAAACCCATTCCCCACAAACTGAAACCCCTTCCGCACACACTGAAACACCTTCCGCTCAAACTGAAACCCATCCCCACACACACTGAAACACCTTCCCCACACACTGAGACACCTTCCCCACACACTGAAACCCATCCCCACACACTGAAACACCTTCCCCGCACACTGAAACACCTTCCCCACACACTGAAACCCATTCCCCACAAACTGAAACCCCTTCCGCACACACTGAAACACCTTCCGCACAAACTGAAACCCATCCGCACACACACTGAAACACCTTCCCCACACACTGAGACACCATCCCCACACACTGAAACCCATCCCCACACACTGATACACCTTCCCCGCACACAGAAACTCCTTCCCCACACACTGAAACCCTTTCCCCACACACTGAAACACATTCCCACACACTGAAACACCTTACCCACACACTGAAATCACTTCCCCACACATTGAAACACCTTCCCCACACACTGAAATACCTTCCCCACAAACTGAAATCCCTTCCCCACACACTGAAACACCTTCCCCACACACTGAAATCCTTCCCCACACACTGAGACACATCCCCACACACTGAAACCGTTCCTCACACACTGAAACACATCCCCACACACTGAAAACCGTTCCCCACACACTGAAATCCAATCCCACACACTGAAACACCTTCCCCACACACTGAAAACCTTCCCCACACACTGAAAGACATCCCCACAAACTGAAACACATTCCCACACACTGAAACACATTCCCCACACACTGAAACCCTTTCCCCACACACTGAAACACCTTCCCCACACACTGAGACACCTTCCCCACACACTGAAACCCATCCCCACACACTGAAACATCTTTCCCGCACACTGAAACACCTTCCCCACACACTGAAACCCATTCCCCACAAACTGAAACCCCTTCCCCACACACTGAAACACCTTCCGCACAAACTGAAACCAATCCCCACACACACTGAAACACCTTCCCCACACACTGGGACACCTTCCCCACACCTGAAACCCATCCCCTCACACTGAAACACCTTCCCCGCACACTGAAACACCTTCCCCACACACTGAAACCCTTTCCCCACACACTGAAACACATTCCCCACACACTGAAACACCTTACCCACACACTGAAATCCCTTCCCCACACATTGAAACACCTTCCCCACACACTGAAATACCTTCCCCACAAACTGAAACCCCTTCCTCACACACTGAAACACCTTCCCCACACACTGAAATCCTTCCCCACACACTGAGATACATCCCCACACACTGAAACCCTTTCCGCACACACTGAAACACATTCCCCACACATTTAAACCCTTCCCCACACACTGAAACCCCTTTCCCACATACTGAAACCCATCCCCACAAACTGAAACCCCTTCCCCACACATGGAAACACCTTCCCCACACATTGAAACACCTTCCCCACACACTGAAACCCTTTTCCCGCACACGGAAACACATTCCCCACACACTGAAACACCTTCCCCACACACTGAAATCCCTTCCCCACACATTGAAACACCTTCCCCACAAACTGAAACACCTTCCCCACACACTGAAGCACCTTCCCCACACACTGTAATACCTTCCCCACAAACTGAAACACCTTCCCCACACACTGAAACTCTTTCCCCACACAATGAAACCCCTTCTCCACGCACTGAAACCCTTCCCCACACACTGAAACACATTCCCCATACACTGAAACACATCCCCGCTCATTAAAATCCTTCCCCACACACTGAAACCGCTTCTCCACACACTGAAACCCCTTCCCCACACACTGAAACCCTTTCCGCACACACTGAAACACCTTCCCCACACACTTGAACGCCTTCCCCACACACTGAAACCCCTCCCCCCACACTGAAACGCCTTCCCCGCACACTGAAACCCTTCCACACACACTGAAACCCCTTCCCCACACAATGAAACCCCTTCCCCACACACTGAAACACCTTCCGCACACACTGAAACACCTTCCCCACACACAGAAACACCTTCACAGCACACAGTGAAACACCTTCCCCACACACTGAAACCCGCTCCCCACACTCTGAAACACCTTCCCCACACATTGAAACACATCCCGACACACTGAAACCCCTTCCCCACACACTGAAACCCCTTCCCCACACACTGAAACCGTTCCCCACACTCTGAAACCCCTTCCCCATACACGGAAGCCCATCCCCACACACTGAAACCCATCCCCACACACTGAAACACCTTTCCCACACACTGAAACACCTTCCGCACACACTGAAAACCTTTCCCCACACACTGAAATACATTCCCCACACACTGAAACACCTTCCCCACACACTAAAATCCCTTTCCCACACATTGAAACACCTTCCCCACAGACTGAAATACCTTCCCCACAAACTGGAACACCATCCCCACACACTGAAACACCTTCCCCACACAATGAAACACCTTCTCCACGCACTGAAAGCCTTCCCCCACCCACTGAAACAAATTCCCCATGCAGTGAAACCCATCCCCACACATTAAAATCCATCCCCATACACTGAAACCGCTTCCCCACACACTGAAACCCCTTCCCCACACACTGAATCCCTTACCCACACACTGAAACACATCCCCACACACTGAAACCCTTCCCCACACACTGAGACACTTCCCCACACACTGAAACCCTTTCCGCACACACTTATAATCATTCCCCACACATTTAAACCCTTCCCCACACACTGAAACCCCGTCCCCACACACTGAAACCCATCCCCACAAACTGAAACCCCTTCCCCACACATTGAAGCACCTTCCCCACATACAGAAACACCTTCCCGAAACACTGAAACCCTTTTCCCCTCACACTGAAACACCTTCCCCATAAAATGAAACCCCATCCTCACACATTGAAACCCCTTCCCAACACACTGCAACACCTTCCCCACACACTGAAACACTTCCCCACACACTGAAACACCTTCCCCACACACTGAAATCCCTTCCCCACACATTGAAATACCTTCTCCACAAACTGAAACATCTTCCCCACACACTGATACCCCTTCCCCACACACTGAAACCGTTCCGCACACACTGAAACACATCCCCACACACTGAAAACCGTTCCCCACACACTGAAACCCAACCCCACACACTGAAACCCTTCCCCACACAATGAAACCCCTTCCCAACAGACTGAAACACCTTCCGCACGTATTGAAACACCTTCCCCACACACTGAAATACCTTCCCCACAAACTGAAACACCTTCCCCACACACTGAAACACCTTCCCCACACAATGACACCCCTTCTCCACGCACTGAAACCCTTCCCCACACACTGAAACACATTCCCCATACACTGAAACACATCCCCACACATTAAAATCCTTCCCCACACACTGAAACCGCTTCTCCACACACTGAAACCCCTTCCCCACACACTGAAACCCTTCCCCACACACTGAAACACATGCACACACACTGAAACCCTTCCCCACACACTGAGACACTTCCCCACACACTGAAAACCTTTCCGCACACACTGAAACACTTTCCCCACACACTTGAACGCCTTCCCCACACACTGAAACACCTTCCGCACACACTGAAACACCTTCCCCACACACAGAAACACCTTCACAGCACACAGTGAAACACCTTCCCCACACACTGAAACCCGCTCCCCACACTCTGAAACACCTTCTCCACACATTGAAACACATCCCCACACACTGAAACCCCTTCCCCACACACTGAAACCCCTTCCCCACACACTGAAACCGTTCCCCACACTCTGAAACTCCTTCCCCACACACTGAAGCCCATCCCCACACACTGAAACCCATCCCCACACACTGAAACACCTTCCCCACACACTGAAACACTTCCCCACACAGTGGAGCACATCCCCACACACTGAAACACCTTTCCCACACACTGAAACACCTTCCCCAGACACTGAAAACCTTTCCACACACACTGAAACACATTCCCCACACACTGAAACACCTTCCCCACACACTGAAATCCCTTCCCCACACATTGAAACACCTTCCCCACACACTGAAATACCTTCCCCACAAACTGGAACACCTTCCCCACACACTGAAACACCTTCCCCACACAATGAAACACCTTCTCCACGCACTGAAACCCTTCCCCACCCACTGAAACACATTCCCCATACACTGAAACCCATCCCCATACATTAAAATCCATCCCCATACACTGAAACCGCTTCCCCACACACTGAAACCCCTTCCCCACACACTGAATCCCTTACCCACACACTGAAACACATCCCCACACACTGAAACCCTTCCCCACACACTGAGACACTTCCCCACACACTGAAACCCTTTCCGCACACACTTAAAATCATTTCCCCACACATTTAAACCCTTCCCCACACACGGAAACCCCTTCCCCACACAATGAAACCCATCCCCACAAACTGAAACTCCTTCCCCCACACTGAAACGCCTTCCCCGCACACTGAAACCCTTCCACACACACTGAAACACCTTCCCCACACAATGAAACCCCTTCCCCACACACTGAAACACCTTCCGCACACACTGAAACAGCTTCCCCACACACAGAAACACCTTCACAGCACACAGTGAAACACCTTCCCCACACACTGAAACCCGCTCCCCACACTCTGAAACACCTTCCCCACACATTGAAACACATCCCCAAACACTGAAACCCCTTCCCCACACACTGAAACCCCTTCCCCACACACTGAAACCGTTCCCCACACTCTGAAACTCCTTCCCCACACACTGAAGCCCATCCCCACACACTGAAACCCATCCCCACACACTGAAACACCTTCCCCACACACTGAAACACTTCCCCACACAGTGGAGCACATCCCCACACACTGAAACACCTTTCCCACACACTGAAACACCTTCCCCACACACTGAAAACCTTTCCCCACACACTGAAACACATTCCCCACACACTGAAACACCTTCCCCACACACTGAAATCTCTTCCCCACACATTGAAACACCTTCCCCACACACTGAAATACCTTCCCCACAAACTGGAACACCTTCCCCACACACTGAAACACCTTCCCCACACAATGAAACACCTTCTCCACGCACTGAAACCCTTCCCCACCCACTGAAACACATTCCCCATACACTGAAACCCATCCCCATACAATAAAATCCATCCCCATACACTGAAACCGCTTCCCCACACACTGAAACCCCTTCCCCACACACTGAATCCCTTACCCACACACTGAAACACATCCCCACACACTGAAACCCTTCCCCACACACTGAGACACTTCCCCACACACTGAAACCCTTTCCGCACACACTTAAAATCATTCGCCACACATTTAAACCCTTCCCCACACACTGAAACCCCTTCCCCACACACTGAAACCCATCCCCACAAACTGAAACCCTTTCCCAACCCATTGAAACACCTTCCCCACATACTGAAACACCATCCCGACACACTGAAACCCCTTCCCCTCACATTGAAACACCTTCCCCACAAACTGAAACCCCATCCTCACACGTTGAAACCCCTTCCCAACACAGTGCAACACCTTCCCCACACACTGAAACCCTTCCCCACACACTGAAACACCTTCCCCACACACATAAATACTTCCCCACACACTGAAACACCTTCCCCACACACTGAAACCCTTCCCCATACACTGAAGCCCCTTTCCCACACACTGAAACACCTTCCCCAAACACTGAAACCCCATCCCCAAACACTGAAACACATCCCCACAGATTGAAACACCTTCCCCACAGACTGAATCCCCTTCCCCACACACTGAAACCCTTCCCCACAAACTGAAACCCCTTCCCCACACACTGAAACTCCTTCCCCACACACTGAAAACCCTTCCCCCACACTGAAACCCTTCCCCACACTCTGAAACCAATTCCCCACGCACGGAAACACATCCCCACACACTGAAACATCCCCACACACTGAAACCCTTCCCCACTCAGTGAAACACCTTCCCCACACACTGAAACCCTTACCCCACACACTGAAACACCTTCCCCACACAATGAAACACCTTCCCCACACACTGAAATCCCTTCCCCACACATTGAAATACCTTCCCCACACACTGAAACATCTTCCCCACACACTGATACCCCTTCCCCACACACTGAAACCGTTCCCCACACACTGAAACACATCACCACACACTGAAAACCGTTCCCCACACACAGAAACCCAACCCCACACACTGAAACACCTTCCCCACACACTGAAACCCTTCCCCACACAGTGAAAGACATCCCCACACACTGAAACACATTCCCACACACTGAAACACCTTCCCCACACACTGAAATCCCTTCCCCACACATTGAAATACCTTCTCCACAAACTGAAACATCTTCCCCACACACTGATACCCCTTCCCCACACACTGAAACCGTTCCGCACACACTGAAACACATCCCCACACACTGAAAACCGTTCCCCACACACTGAAACCCAACCCCACACACTGAAACCCTTCCCCACACAATGAAACCCCTTCCCAACAGACTGAAACACCTTCCGCACGTATTGAAACACCTTCCCCACACACTGAAATACCTTCCCCACAAACTGAAACACCTTCCCCACACACTGAAACACCTTCCCCACACAATGACACCCCTTCTCCACGCACTGAAACCCTTCCCCACACACTGAAACACATTCCCCATACACTGAAACACATCCCCACACATTAAAATCCTTCCCCACACACTGAAACCGCTTCTCCACACACTGAAACCCCTTCCCCACACACTGAAACCCTTCCCCACACACTGAAACACATGCACACACACTGAAACCCTTCCCCACACACTGAGACACTTCCCCACACACTGAAAACCTTTCCGCACACACTGAAACACTTTCCCCACACACTTGAACGCCTTCCCCACACACTGAAACACCTTCCGCACACACTGAAACACCTTCCCCACACACAGAAACACCTTCACAGCACACAGTGAAACACCTTCCCCACACACTGAAACCCGCTCCCCACACTCTGAAACACCTTCTCCACACATTGAAACACATCCCCACACACTGAAACCCCTTCCCCACACACTGAAACCCCTTCCCCACACACTGAAACCGTTCCCCACACTCTGAAACTCCTTCCCCACACACTGAAGCCCATCCCCACACACTGAAACCCATCCCCACACACTGAAACACCTTCCCCACACACTGAAACACTTCCCCACACAGTGGAGCACATCCCCACACACTGAAACACCTTTCCCACACACTGAAACACCTTCCCCAGACACTGAAAACCTTTCCACACACACTGAAACACATTCCCCACACACTGAAACACCTTCCCCACACACTGAAATCCCTTCCCCACACATTGAAACACCTTCCCCACACACTGAAATACCTTCCCCACAAACTGGAACACCTTCCCCACACACTGAAACACCTTCCCCACACAATGAAACACCTTCTCCACGCACTGAAACCCTTCCCCACCCACTGAAACACATTCCCCATACACTGAAACCCATCCCCATACATTAAAATCCATCCCCATACACTGAAACCGCTTCCCCACACACTGAAACCCCTTCCCCACACACTGAATCCCTTACCCACACACTGAAACACATCCCCACACACTGAAACCCTTCCCCACACACTGAGACACTTCCCCACACACTGAAACCCTTTCCGCACACACTTAAAATCATTTCCCCACACATTTAAACCCTTCCCCACACACGGAAACCCCTTCCCCACACAATGAAACCCATCCCCACAAACTGAAACTCCTTCCCCCACACTGAAACGCCTTCCCCGCACACTGAAACCCTTCCACACACACTGAAACACCTTCCCCACACAATGAAACCCCTTCCCCACACACTGAAACACCTTCCGCACACACTGAAACAGCTTCCCCACACACAGAAACACCTTCACAGCACACAGTGAAACACCTTCCCCACACACTGAAACCCGCTCCCCACACTCTGAAACACCTTCCCCACACATTGAAACACATCCCCAAACACTGAAACCCCTTCCCCACACACTGAAACCCCTTCCCCACACACTGAAACCGTTCCCCACACTCTGAAACTCCTTCCCCACACACTGAAGCCCATCCCCACACACTGAAACCCATCCCCACACACTGAAACACCTTCCCCACACACTGAAACACTTCCCCACACAGTGGAGCACATCCCCACACACTGAAACACCTTTCCCACACACTGAAACACCTTCCCCACACACTGAAAACCTTTCCCCACACACTGAAACACATTCCCCACACACTGAAACACCTTCCCCACACACTGAAATCTCTTCCCCACACATTGAAACACCTTCCCCACACACTGAAATACCTTCCCCACAAACTGGAACACCTTCCCCACACACTGAAACACCTTCCCCACACAATGAAACACCTTCTCCACGCACTGAAACCCTTCCCCACCCACTGAAACACATTCCCCATACACTGAAACCCATCCCCATACAATAAAATCCATCCCCATACACTGAAACCGCTTCCCCACACACTGAAACCCCTTCCCCACACACTGAATCCCTTACCCACACACTGAAACACATCCCCACACACTGAAACCCTTCCCCACACACTGAGACACTTCCCCACACACTGAAACCCTTTCCGCACACACTTAAAATCATTCGCCACACATTTAAACCCTTCCCCACACACTGAAACCCCTTCCCCACACACTGAAACCCATCCCCACAAACTGAAACCCTTTCCCAACCCATTGAAACACCTTCCCCACATACTGAAACACCATCCCGACACACTGAAACCCCTTCCCCTCACATTGAAACACCTTCCCCACAAACTGAAACCCCATCCTCACACGTTGAAACCCCTTCCCAACACAGTGCAACACCTTCCCCACACACTGAAACCCTTCCCCACACACTGAAACACCTTCCCCACACACATAAATACTTCCCCACACACTGAAACACCTTCCCCACACACTGAAACCCTTCCCCATACACTGAAGCCCCTTTCCCACACACTGAAACACCTTCCCCAAACACTGAAACCCCATCCCCAAACACTGAAACACATCCCCACAGATTGAAACACCTTCCCCACAGACTGAATCCCCTTCCCCACACACTGAAACCCTTCCCCACAAACTGAAACCCCTTCCCCACACACTGAAACTCCTTCCCCACACACTGAAAACCCTTCCCCCACACTGAAACCCTTCCCCACACTCTGAAACCAATTCCCCACGCACGGAAACACATCCCCACACACTGAAACATCCCCACACACTGAAACCCTTCCCCACTCAGTGAAACACCTTCCCCACACACTGAAACCCTTACCCCACACACTGAAACACCTTCCCCACACAATGAAACACCTTCCCCACACACTGAAATCCCTTCCCCACACATTGAAATACCTTCCCCACACACTGAAACATCTTCCCCACACACTGATACCCCTTCCCCACACACTGAAACCGTTCCCCACACACTGAAACACATCACCACACACTGAAAACCGTTCCCCACACACAGAAACCCAACCCCACACACTGAAACACCTTCCCCACACACTGAAACCCTTCCCCACACAGTGAAAGACATCCCCACACACTGAAACACATTCCCACACACTGAAACACATTCCCCACACACTGAAACCCTTTCCCCACACACTGAAACACATTCCCCACACACCGAAACACCTTCCCCACACACTGAAATCCCATCCCCACATATTGAAAAACCTTCCCCACAGACTGAAATACCTTCCCCACAAACTGAAACACCTTCCCCACACACTGAAACCCATTCCCCACAAACTGAAACCCCTTCCGCACACACTGAAACACCTTCCGCACAAACTGAAACCCATCCACACACACACTGAAACACCTTCCCCACACACTGAGACACCTTCCCCACACACTGAAACCCATCCCCACACACTGAAACACCTTCCCCGCACACTGAAACACCTTCCCCACACACTGAAACCCATTCCCCACAAACTGAAACCCCTTCCGCACACACTGAAACACCTTCCGCACAAACTGAAACCCATCCCCACACACACTGAAACACCTTCCCCACACACTGAGACACCTTCCCCACACACTGAAACCCATCCCCACACACTGATACACCTTCCCCGCACACTGAAACTCCTTCCCCACACACTGAAACCCTTTCCCCACACACTGAAACACATTCCCACACACTGAAACACCTTACCCACACACTGAAATCACTTCCCCACACATTGAAACACCTTCCCCACACACTGAAATACCTTCCCCACAAACTGAAATCCCTTCCCCACACACTGAAACACCTTCCCCACACACTGAAATCCTTCCCCACACACTGAGACACATCCCCACACACTGAAACCCTTTCCGCACACACTGATACCCCTTCCCCACACACTGAAACCGTTCCTCACACACTGAAACACATCCCCACACACTGAAAACCGTTCCCCACACACTGAAATCCAATCCCACACACTGAAACACCTTCCCCACACACTGAAACCCTTCCCCACACACTGAAAGACATCCCCACAAACTGAAACACATTCCCACACACTGAAACACATTCCCCACACACTGAAACCCTTTCCCCACACACTGAAACACCTTCCCCACACACTGAGACACCTTCCCCACACACTGAAACCCATCCCCACACACTGAAACACCTTCCCCGCACACTGAAACACCTTCCCCACACACTGAAACCCATTCCCCACAAACTGAAACCCCTTCCCCACACACTGAAACACCTTCCGCACAAACTGAAACCCATCCCCACACACACTGAAACACCTTCCCCACACACTGGGACACCTTCCCCACACCTGAAACCCATCCCCTCACACTGAAACACCTTCCCCGCACACTGAAACACCTTCCCCACACACTGAAACCCTTTCCCCACACACTGAAACACATTCCCCACACACTGAAACACCTTACCCACACACTGAAATCCCTTCCCCACACATTGAAACACCTTCCCCACACACTGAAATACCTTCCCCACAAACTGAAACCCCTTCCTCACACACTGAAACACCTTCCCCACACACTGAAATCCTTCCCCACACACTGAGACACATCCCCACACACTGAAACCCTTTCCGCACACACTGAAACACATTCCCCACACATTTAAACCCTTCCCCACACACTGAAACCCCTTTCCCACATACTGAAACCCATCCCCACAAACTGAAACCCCTTCCCCACACATGGAAACACCTTCCCCACACATTGAAACACCTTCCCCACACACTGAAACCCTTTCCCCGCACACGGAAACACATTCCCCACACACTGAAACACCTTCCCCACACACTGAAATCCCTTCCCCACACATTGAAACACCTTCCCCACAAACTGAAACACCTTCCCCACACACTGAAACCCCTTCCCCACTCAATGAAACCCCTTCCCCACAGACTGAAACACCTTCCGCACGCATTGAAGCACCTTCCCCACACACTGTAATACCTTCCCCACAAACTGAAACACCTTCCCCACACACTGAAACTCTTTCCCCACACAATGAAACCCCTTCTCCACGCACTGAAACCCTTCCCCACACACTGAAACACATTCCCCATACACTGAAACACATCCCCGCTCATTAAAATCCTTCCCCACACACTGAAACCGCTTCTCCACACACTGAAACCCCTTCCCCACACACTGAAACCCTTTCCGCACACACTGAAACACCTTCCCCACACACTTGAACGCCTTCCCCACACACTGAAACCCCTCCCCCCACACTGAAACGCCTTACCTGCACACTGAAACCCTTCCACACACACTGAAACCCCTTCCCCACACAATGAAACCCCTTCCCCACACACTGAAACACCTTCCACACACACTGAAACACCTTCCCCACACACAGAAACACCTTCACAGCACACAGTGAAACACCTTCCCCACACACTGAAACCCGCTCCCCACACTCTGAAACACCTTCCCCACACATTGAAACACATCCCGACACACTGAAACCCCTTCCCCACACACTGAAACCCCTTCCCCACACACTGAAACCGTTCCCCACACTCTGAAACCCCTTCCCCATACACGGAAGCCCATCCCCACACACTGAAACCCATCCCCACACACTGAAACACCTTTCCCACACACTGAAACACCTTCCGCACACACTGAAAACCTTTCCCCACACACTGAAATACATTCCCCACACACTGAAACACCTTCCCCACACACTAAAATCCCTTTCCCACACATTGAAACACCTTCCCCACAGACTGAAATACCTTCCCCACAAACTGGAACACCATCCCCACACACTGAAACACCTTCCCCACACAATGAAACACCTTCTCCACGCACTGAAAGCCTTCCCCCACCCACTGAAACAAATTCCCCATGCAGTGAAACCCATCCCCACACATTAAAATCCATCCCCATACACTGAAACCGCTTCCCCACACACTGAAACCCCTTCCCCACACAATGAATCCCTTACCCACACACTGAAACACATCCCCACACACTGAAACCCTTCCCCACACACTGAGACACTTCCCCACACACTGAAACCCTTTCCGCACACACTTATAATCATTCCCCACACATTTAAACCCTTCCCCACACACTGAAACCCCTTCCCCACACACTGAAACCCATCCCCACAAACTGAAACCCCTTCCCCACACATTGAAGCACCTTCCCCACATACAGAAACACCTTCCCGAAACACTGAAACCCTTTTCCCCTCACACTGAAACACCTTCCCCATAAAATGAAACCCCATCCTCACACATTGAAACCCCTTCCCAACACACTGCAACACCTTCCCCACACACTGAAACACTTCCCCACACACTGAAACACCTTCCCCACATACTGAAATCCCTTCCCCACACATTGAAATACCTTCTCCACAAACTGAAACATCTTCCCCACACACTGATACCCCTTCCCCACACACTGAAACCGTTCCCCACACACTGAAACACATCCCCACACACTGAAAACCGTTCCCCACACACTGAAACCCAACCCCACACACTGAAACCCTTCCCCACACAATGAAACCCCTTCCCAACAGACTGAAACACCTTCCGCACGTATTGAAACACCTTCCCCACACACTGAAATACCTTCCCCACAAACTGAAACACCTTCCCCACACACTGAAACACCTTCCCCACACAATGACACCCCTTCTCCACGCACTGAAACCCTTCCCCACACACTGAAACACATTCCCCATACACTGAAACACATCGCCACACATTAAAATCCTTCCCCACACACTGAAACCGCTTCTCCACACACTGAAACCCCTTCCCCACACACTGAAACCCTTCCCCACACACTGAAACACATGCACACACACTGAAACCCTTCCCCACACACTGAGACACTTCCCCACACACTGAAAACCTTTCCGCACACACTGAAACACTTTCCCCACACACTTGAACGCCTTCCCCACACACTGAAACTCCTTCCCCCACACTGAAACGCCTTCCCCGCACACTGAAACCCTTCCACACACACTGAAACACCTTCCCCACACAATGAAACCCCTTCCCCACACACTGAAACACCTTCCGCACACACTGAAACACCTTCCCCACACACAGAAACACCTTCACAGCACACAGTGAAACACCTTCCCCACACACTGAAACCCGCTCCCCACACTCTGAAACACCTTCCCCACACATTGAAACACATCCCCACACACTGAAACCCCTTCCCCACACACTGAAACCCCTTCCCCACACACTGAAACCGTTCCCCACACTCTGAAACTCCTTCCCCACACACTGAAGCCCATCCCCACACACTGAAACCCATCCCCACACACTGAAACACCTTCCCCACACACTGAAACACTTCCCCACACAGTGGAGCACATCCCCACACACTGAAACACCTTTCCCACACACTGAAACACCTTCCCCAGACACTGAAAACCTTTCCACACACACTGAAACACATTCCCCACACACTGAAACACCTTCCCCACACACTGAAACACCTTCCCCAGACACTGAAAACCTTTCCACACACACTGAAACACATTCCCCACACACTGAAACACCTTCCCCACACACTGAAATCCCTTCCCCACACATTGAAACACCTTCCCCACACACTGAAATACCTTCCCCACAAACTGGAACACCTTCCCCACACACTGAAACACCTTCCCCACACAATGAAACACCTTCTCCACGCACTGAAACCCTTCCCCACCCACTGAAACACATTCCCCATACACTGAAACCCATCCCCATACATTAAAATCCATCCCCATACACTGAAACCGCTTCCCCACACACTGAAACCCCTTCCCCACACACTGAATCCCTTACCCACACACTGAAACACATCCCCACACACTGAAACCCTTCCCCACACACTGAGACACTTCCCCACACACTGAAACCCTTTCCGCACACACTTAAAATCATTTCCCCACACATTTAAACCCTTCCCCACACACGGAAACCCCTTCCCCACACAATGAAACCCATCCCCACAAACTGAAACTCCTTCCCCCACACTGAAACGCCTTCCCCGCACACTGAAACCCTTCCACACACACTGAAACACCTTCCCCACACAATGAAACCCCTTCCCCACACACTGAAACACCTTCCGCACACACTGAAACAGCTTCCCCACACACAGAAACACCTTCACAGCACACAGTGAAACACCTTCCCCACACACTGAAACCCGCTCCCCACACTCTGAAACACCTTCCCCACACATTGAAACACATCCCCACACACTGAAACCCCTTCCCCACACACTGAAACCCCTTCCCCACACACTGAAACCGTTCCCCACACTCTGAAACTCCTTCCCCACACACTGAAGCCCATCCCCACACACTGAAACCCATCCCCACACACTGAAACACCTTCCCCACACACTGAAACACTTCCCCACACAGTGGAGCACATCCCCACACACTGAAACACCTTTCCCACACACTGAAACACCTTCCCCACACACTGAAAACCTTTCCCCACACACTGAAACACATTCCCCACACACTGAAACACCTTCCCCACACACTGAAATCTCTTCCCCACACATTGAAACACCTTCCCCACACACTGAAATACCTTCCCCACAAACTGGAACACCTTCCCCACACACTGAAACACCTTCCCCACACAATGAAACACCTTCTCCACGCACTGAAACCCTTCCCCACCCACTGAAACACATTCCCCATACACTGAAACCCATCCCCATACAATAAAATCCATCCCCATACACTGAAACCGCTTCCCCACACACTGAAACCCCTTCCCCACACACTGAATCCCTTACCCACACACTGAAACACATCCCCACACACTGAAACCCTTCCCCACACACTGAGACACTTCCCCACACACTGAAACCCTTTCCGCACACACTTAAAATCATTCGCCACACATTTAAACCCTTCCCCACACACTGAAACCCCTTCCCCACACAATGAAACCCATCCCCACAAACTGAAACTCCTTCCCCACACATTGAAACACCTTCCCCACATACTGAAACCCCTTCCCCACACACTGAAACCCATCCCCACAAACTGAAAACCCTTCCCCACTCAGTGAAACACCTTCCCCACACACTGAAAATCTTCCCCACCCACTGAAACACATCCCCACACACTGACACACATCCCCACACACTGAAACACCTTCTCCAGACACTGAAACCCTTACCTCACACACTGAAACACCTTCCCCACACAATGAAACACCTTCCCCACACACTGAAATCCCTTCCCCACACATTGAAGTACCTTCCCCACACACTGAAACATCATCCCCACACACTGATACCCCTTCCCCACACACTGAAACCGATCCCCACACACTGAAACACATCCCCAAACACTGAAAACCGTTCCCCACACACTGAAACCCAACCCCACACACTGAAACACCTTCCCCACACACTGAAACCCTTCCCCACACACTCAAACACTTCCCCACACACTGAAACACATTCCCACACACTGAAACACCTTCCCCACACACTGAAACCCTTTCCCCACACACTGAAACACATTCCCCACACACTGAAACACCTTCCCCACACACTGAAATCCCATCCCCACACATTGAAAAACCTTCCCCACAGACTGAAATACCTTCCCCACAAACTGAAACACCTTCCCCACACACTGAAACCCATTCCCCACAAACTGAAACCCCTTCCGCACACACTGAAACACCTTCCGCACAAACTGAAACCAATCCCCACACACACTGAAACACCTTCCCCACACACTGAGACACCATCCCCACACACTGAAACCCATCCCCACACACTGAAACACCGTCCCCGCACACTGAAACACCTTCCCCACACACTGAAACCCTTTCCCCACACACTGAAACACCGTCCCCGCACACTGAAACACCTTACCCACAAACTGAAATCCCTTCCCCACACATTGAAACACCTTCCCCACACACTGAAATACCTTCCCCACAAACTGAAGCCCCTTCCCCACACACTGAAACACCTTCCCCACACACTGAAATCCTTCCCCACACACTGAGACACATCCCCACACACTGAAACCCTTTCCGCACACACTGAAACACATTCCCCACACATTTAAACCCTTCCCCACACACTGAAACCCCTTTCCCACACACTGAAACCCATCCCCACAAACTGAAACCCCTTCCCCACACACTGAATCCCCTTCCGAACACACAAAAACCCTTCCCCACTCACTGAAACCCCTTCCCCACACACTGAAACACATCCCCACACACTGACACAAATCCCCACACACTGAAACACATTCCCCACACACTGAAACACCTTCCCCACACACTGAAATCCATTCCCCACACATTGAAACACCTTCCCCACACACTTAAATACCTTCGCCACAAACTGAAACACATTCCCCACACACTGAAACCCCTGACGCACACACTGAAACACATTCCCCACACACTGAAACCCTTCCCCACGCACTTAAACACCTTCCCCACACACTGAAACACCTTCCCCACACACTGAAACACATCCCCACAGACTGAAACACCTTCCACACACACTGAAACACCTTCCCCACACAGTGAAACACCTTCCCCAAAAACTGAAACCCCTTCCTCACACACTGAAACCCCTTCCTCACACATTGACACACCTTACCCACACACTGAAACCCATCCCCACTCACAATGAGACAACGTGCCCACACACTGATACCGCTTCCCCGCACAATGAAACCCCTTCCGCAAACACTGAAACCCCTTCCCCACACACTGAAACCCGTTCCCCACACACTGAAAGCCCTTCTGCCCACAATGAACCCCTTCCCCACACTCTCAAATCCCTTCCCCACACACTGAAACTCATCCCCACACACTGAAACCCATCCCCACACACTGAAACACCTTCCCCACACACTGAAACACTTCCCCACACAGTGGAGCACATCCCCACACACTAAAACACCTTCCCCACACACTGAAACACCTTCCCCACACACTGAAACCCTTTCCCCACACACTGAAACACATTCCCCACACACTGAAACACCTTCCCCACACACTGAAATCCCATCCCCACACATTGAAAAACCTTCCCCACAGACTGAAATACCTTCCCCACAAACTGAAACACCTTCCCCACACACTGAAACCCATTCCCCACAAACTGAAACCCCTTCCGCACACACTGAAACAACTTCCGCACAAACTGAAACCCATCCCCACACACACTGAAACACCTTCCCCACACACTGAGACACCGTCCCCGCACACTGAAACACCTTCCCCACACACTGAAACCCTTTCCCCACACACTGAAACACCGTCCCCGCACACTGAAACACCTTACCCACAAACTGAAATCCCTTCCCCACACATTGAAACACCTTCCCCACACACTGAAATACCTTCCCCACAAACTGAAGCCCCTTCCCCACACACTGAAACACCTTCCCCACACACTGAAATCCTTCCCCACACACTGAGACACATTCCCACACACTGAAACCCTTTCCGCACACACTGAAACACATTCCCCACACATTTAAACCCTTCCCCACACACTGAAACCCCTTTCCCACACACTGAAACCCATCCCCACAAACTGAAACCCCTTCCCCACACACTGAATCCCCTTCCGAACACACAAAAACCCTTCCCCACACACTGAAACCCCTTCCCCAGACACTGAAACACATCCCCACACACTGACACAAATCCCCACACACTGAAACACATTCCCCACACACTGAAACACCTTCCCCACACACTGAAATCCATTCCCCACACATTGAAACACCTTCCCCACACACTTAAATACCTTCGCCACAAACTGAAACACATTCCCCACACACTGAAACCCCTGACGCACACACTGAAACACATTCCCCACACACTGAAACCCTTCCCCACGCACTTAAACACCTTCCCCACACACTGAAACACCTTCCCCACACACTGAAACACATCCCCACACACTGAAACACCTTCCACACACACTGAAACACCTTCCCCACACAGTGAAACACCTTCCCCAAAAACTGAAACCCCTTCCTCACACACTGAAACCCCTTCCTCACACACTGACACACCTTACCCACACACTGAAACCCATCCCCACTCACAATGAGACAACGTGCCCACACACTGATACCGCTTCCCCGCACAATGAAACCCCTTCCGCAAACACTGAAACCCCTTCCCCACACACTGAAACCCGTTCCCCACACACTGAAAGCCCTTCTGCCCACAATGAACCCCTTCCCCACACTCTCAAATCCCTTCCCCACACACTGAAACTCATCCCCACACACTGAAACCCATCCCCACACACTGAAACACCTTCCCCACACACTGAAACACTTCCCCACACAGTGGAGCACATCCCCACACACTAAAACACCTTCCCCACACACTGAAACACCTTCCCCACACACTGAAACCCTTTCCCCACACACTGAGACACATTCCCCACACACTGAAACACCTTCCCCACACACTGAAATCCATTCCCCACACATTGAAACACCTTCCCCACACACTTAAATACCTTCGCCGCAAACTGAAACACCTTCCCCACACACTGAAACCCCTTACGCACACACTGAAACACATTCCCCACACACTGAAACCCTTCCCCACGCACTTAAACACCTTCCCCACACACTGAAACACCTTCCCCACACACTGAAACACATCCCCACACACTGAAACACCTTCCCCACACACTGAAACACCTTCCCCACACACTGAAACACCTTCCCCAAACACTGAAACCCCTTCCTCACACACTGAAACACCTTCCCCACACACTGAGAAACCTTCCCCACACACAGAAACACCTTCCCCACACACTGAAAACCATCCACACACACACTGAAACACCTTCCCCACACACTGAAACCGATTCCCTACACACTGAAACCCCTTCCCCACACACTGAAACACATCCCCACACACTGAAACACCTTCCCCACACACTGAAACACATCCCCCACACACTGAAACCCTTCCCCACACACTGAAACCCTTCCCCACAAAGTGAAAGACTTCCCCACACACTGAAACCCTTCCCCAAACACTGAAACACCTTCCCCACACACTGAATCCCCTTCCCCACACACTGAAACCCCTTCCCCACACACTGAAATACCTTCCCCAACACCGAAACACATCCCCACACACTGAGGCACCTTCCCCACACACTGAAACCGCTTTCCCACACACTGAAACACCTTCCCCACACACTGAAACACATCCCCACACAGAGAGACACCTTCCCCACACACTGAAACCCCTTCCCCACACACTGAAACACTTCCCCACACAGTGAAACAAATTCCCCACACACTGAAACGCCTTCCGCACACTCTGAAACACCTTCCCCACACACTGAAACACATTCCCCACAAACTGAAACCCCTTCCGCACACACTGAAACACCTTCCGCACAAACTGAAACCCATCCCCACACACACTGAAACACCTTCCCCACACACCGAGACACCTTCCCCACACACTGAAACCCATCCCCACACACTGAAACACCTTCCCCACACACTGAAACACCTTCCCCACACACTGAAACCCTTTCGCCACACACTGAAACACATTCCCCACACACTGAAACACCTTCCCCACACACTGAAGACCCTTCCACACACATTGAAACACCTTCCCCACAAACTGAAATACCTTCCCCACAAACTGAAACCCCTTCCCCACACACTGAAACACCTTCCCCACACAGTGAAACCCATCCCCACACATTAAAATCCATCCCCACACACTGAAATCGCTTCCCCGCACACTGAAACCCCTTCCCCACACACTGAAACCCTTCCCCACACACTGAAACACATCCCCACACACTGAAACCCTTCCCCACACACTGAGACACATCCCCACACACTGAAACCCTTTCCGCACACACTGAAACACATTCCCCACACATTTAAACCCTTCCCCACACACTGAAACCCCTTTCCCACACATTGAAACCCATCCCCACAAACTGAAACCCCTTCCCCACATATTGAAACACCTTCCCCACACACTGAAACACCTTCCCCACACACTGAAACAACTTCCCCACAAACTGAAACCCCATCCTCACCCAATGAAACCACTTCCCCACACACTGCAACACCTTCCCCACACACTGAAACCCTTCCCCACACACTGAAACACCTTCCCCACACACTGAAGCCCCTTTCACACACACTGAAACACCTTACCCACACACTGAAACCCCATCCCCAAACACTGAAACACATCCCCACAGATTGAAACACCTTCCCCAAACACTGAATCCCCTTCCCCACACACTGAAACCCTTCCCCACACACTGAAACCCATTCCCCACACACTGAAACCCCTTCCCCATACACTGAAACCCCTTCCCCAAACCCTGAAACCCTTCCCCACTCTCTGAAACCAATTCCCCATACACGGAAACCCATCCCCACACACTGAAACCCATCCCCACTCAGTGAAACACCTTCCCCACACACTGAAAACCTTCCCCACACACTGAAACACATCCCCACACACTGACACACATCCCCACACACTGAAACACCTTCCCCAGACACTGCATCCCTTTCCCCACACACTGAAACACCTTCCCCACACAATGGAACACCTTCCCCACACACTGAAATCCCTTTCCCAAGCATTGAAATACCTTCCCCACACACTGAAACATTTTCCCCTCACACTGATACCCCTTCCCCACTCACTGAAACCCTTCCCCACGCACTGAAACACCTTCCTCACACACTGAAAACCGTTCCCCACACACTGAAACACCTTCCGCACACACTGAAACGCCTTC
The DNA here is from genome assembly GCF_036365525.1 of Heterodontus francisci. Classification (NCBI taxonomy): domain Eukaryota; kingdom Metazoa; phylum Chordata; class Chondrichthyes; order Heterodontiformes; family Heterodontidae; genus Heterodontus; species Heterodontus francisci. The sequence goes on along the minus strand of NC_090395.1, from coordinate 6,328,613 downwards.
ACCACACACTGAAACCCTTCCCCACACACTGAAACTCTTCCATACACAATGAAACCCCTTCCCCATACAGTGAAACACCTTCCGCACACACTGAAACACCTTCCCCACACAATGAAACACCTTCACAGCACACAGTGAAACACCTTCCCCACATACTGAAACCCGCTCCCCACTCACTGAAACCCCTTCCCCACACATTGAAACACATTCCCAAACACTGAAACCCCTTCCCCACACACGAAAACCCCTTGCCCCCACACTGAAACCCTTCCCCACACTCTGAAACCCCTTCCCCACACACTGAAACCCATCCCCACACACTGAAACACATCCCCACACACTGAAACACCTTCCCCACACACTGAAACACTTCCCCACACAGCGGAGCAAATCCCCACACACTGAAATACCTGCCCCACACACTGAAACACCTTCCCCACACACTGAAACCCTTTCCCCACACACTGAAACACATTCCCCACACACTGAAACACCTTCCCCACACACTGAAATCCCTTCCCCACACATTGAAACACCTTCCCCACAAACTGAAACCCATCCCCACACACTGAAACCAATCCCCACACACTGAAACCCTTCCCCACACTCTGAAACCCCTTCCCCACACACTGAAACCCATCCCCACACACTGAAACACATCCCCACACACTGAAACACCTTCCCCAAACACTGAAACACTTCCCCACACAGCGTAGCACATCCCCACACACTGAAATTACTGCCCCACACACTGAAACACCTTCCCCACACACTGAAACCCTTTCCCCACACACTGAAACACATTCCCCACACACTGAAACACCTTCCCCACACACTGAAATCCCTTCCCCACACATTGAAACACCTTCCCTACAAACTGAAACACCTTCCCCACACACTGAACCCCATTCCCCACACACTGAACCCCCTTCCCCACACACTGAACCCCCCTCCCCGCACACTGAAAAACCTTCCCCACACTCTGAAACACATTCCGCACAAACGGAAACCCATCCCCACACACTGAAACCAATCCCCACACACTGAAACCCATCCCCACACACTGAAACACCTTCCCCACACACTGAAACACCTTCCCCACACACTGAAAACCATCCCCACTCACACTGAAACACATTCCCCACACACTGAAACCCATTCCCTATACACTGAAACCCCTTCCCCACACACTGAAACCCTTCCCACACACTGAAACACATCCCCACACACTGAAACACCTTCCCCACAAACTGAAACACATTCCCCACACACTGAAACCCTTCCCCACACACTGAAACCCTTCCCTACAAAGTGAAACACTTCACCACACACTGAAACCCTTCCCCAAACACTGAAACACCTTCCCCACACACTGAATCCCCTTCCCCACACACTGACACCCCTTCCCCACACACTGAAACACCTTGCCCACACACTGAAACACATCCCCACACACTGAAACACCTTCCCCACACACTGAAACACATCCCCACACACTGAGACACCTTCCCCACACACTGAAACCCCATTCCCACACACTGAAACCATTACCCACACACACTGAAACCCTTCCCCACACACTGAAACACCTTCGCCACACACTGAAACCAATTCCCCACACACTGAAACCCCTTCCGCACACTCTGAAACACCTTCCCAACACACTGAAACCCATCCCCACACACTGAAACACCTTCCCCACACACTGAAATCCCTTCCCCACACATTGAAACACCTTCCCCACACACTGAAATACCTTCCCCACAAACTGAAACACCTTCCCCACACACTGAAACCCATTCCCCACACACTGAAACCCCTTCCCCCCACACTGAAACCCTTCCCCACACTCTGAAACCCCTTCCCCACACGCTGAAACCCATCCTCACACACTGAAACCAATCCCCACACACAGAAACCCATCCCCACACACACTGAAACACCTTACCCATACACTCAAATCCCTTCCCCACACTTTGAAACACCTTCCCCACACACTGAAATACCTTCCCCACAAACTGAAACACCTTCCCCACACACTGAACCCCTTTCCCCACACACTGAAACACATTCCCCACACACTGAAACAGCTTCCCCACACACTGAAATCCATTCCCCACACATTGAAACACCTTCCCCACACACTTAAATACCTTCGCCACAAACTGAAACACCTTCCCCACACACTGAAATGCCTTACGCACACACTGAAACACATTCCCCACACACTGAAACCCTTCCCCACGCACTTAAACACCTTCCCCACACACAGAAACACCTTCCCCACACACTGAAACACATCCCCACACACTGAAACACCTTCCCCACACACTGAAACACCTTCCCCACACACTGAAACACCTTCCCCAAACACTGAAACACCTTCCTCACACACTGAAACACCTTCCCCACACACAGAGACACCTTCCCCACACACAGAAACACCTTCCCCACACACTGAAAACCATCCCCACACACTCTGAAACACCTTCCCCACACACTGAAACCGATTCCCTACACACTGAAACCCCTTCCCCATACACTGAAACACATCCCCACACACTGAAACACCTTCCCCACACACTGAAACACATTCCCCACACACTGAAACCCTTCCCCACACACTGAAACCCTTCCCCACAAAGTGAAACACTTCCCCACACACTGACACCCTTCCCCAAACACTGAAACACCTTCCTCACACACTGAAACCCCTTCCCCACACACTGAAACCCCTTCCCCACACACTGAAATACGTTCCCCAACACCGAAACACATCCCCACACACAGAAGCACCTACCCCACACACTGAAACCGCTTTCCCACACACTGAAACACCTTCCCCACACACTGAAACACATCCCCACACACAGAGACACCTTCCCCACACACTGAAACCCCTTCCCCACACACTGAAACACTTCCCCACACACTGAAACAAATTCCCCACACACTGAAACGCCTTCCGCACACTCTGAAACACCTTCCCCACACACTGAAACACATTCCCCACAAACAGAAACCCCTTCCGCACACACTGAAACACCTTCCGCACAAACTGAAACCCATCCCCACACACACTGAAACACCTTCCCCACACACTGAGACACCTTCCCCACACACTGAAACCCATCCCCACACACTGAAACACCTTCCCCACGCACTGAAACACCTTCCCCACACACTGAAACCCTTTCGCCACACACTGAAACTCCTTCCCCACACACTGTAGTCCCTTCCACACACATTGAAACACCTTCCCCACAAACTGAAATACCTTCCCCACAAACTGAAACCCCTTCCCCACACACTGAAACACCTTCCCCACACAGTGAAACCCCTTCTCCACGCACTGAAACACTTCCCCACACACTGAAACACCTTCCCCATACACTGAAACCCATCCCCACACATTAAAATCCATCCCCACACACTGAAATCGCTTCCGCGCACACTGAAACCCCTTCCCCACACACTGAAACCCTTCCCCACACACTGAAACACATCCCCACACACTGCAACCCTTCCCCACACACTGAGACACATCCCCACACACTGAAACCCTTTCCGCACACACTAAAACACATTCCCCACACATTTAAACCCTTCCCCACACACTGATACCCCTTTCCCACACATTGAAACCCATCCCCACAAACTGAAACCCCTTCCCCACATATTGAAACACCTTCCCCACACACTGAAACACCTTCCCCACACACTGAAACAACTTCCCCACACATTGAAACACCTTCCCTACAAACTGAAACACCTTCCCCACACACTGAACCCCATTCCCCACACACTGAACCCCCTTCCCCACACACTGAACCCCCCTACCCCCACACTGAAAAACCTTCCCCACACTCTGAAACACCTTCCGCACAAACTGAAACCCATCCCCACACACTGAAACCAATCCCCACACACTGAAACCCATCCCCACACACTGAAACACCTTCCCCACACACTGAAACACCTTCCCCACACACTGAAAATCATCCCCACTCACACTGAAACACCTTCCCCACACACTGAAACCCATTCCCTATACACTGAAACCCCTTCCCCACACACTGAAACCCTTCCCACACACTGAAACACATCCCCACACACTGAAACACCTTCCCCACAAACTGAAACACATTCCCCACACACTGAAACCCTTCCCCAAGCACTGAAACCCTTCCCTACAAAGTGAAACACTTCACCACACACTGAAACCCTTCCCCAAACACTGAAACACCTTCCCCACACACTGAATCCCCTTCCCCACACACTGACACCCCTTCCCCACACACTGAAACACCTTGCCCACACACTGAAACACATCCTCACACACTGAAGCACCTTCCCCACACACTGAAACACCTTCCCCACACACTGAAACACATCCCCACACACTGGGACACCTTCCGCACACACTGAAACCCCTTCCCCACTCACTGAAACCATTACCCACACACACTGAAACCCTTCCCCACACACTGAAACACCTTCGCCACACACTGAAACCAATTCCCCACACACCGAAACCCCTTCCGTACACTCTGAAACACCTTCCCCACACACTGAAACCCATCCCCACACACACTGAAACACCTTCCCCACACACTGAAATCCCTTCCCCACACATTGAAACACCTTCCCCACACACTGAAATACCTTCCCCACAAACTGAAACACCTTCCCCACACACTGAAACCCATTTCCCGCACACTGAAACCCCTTCCCCCCACACTGAAACCCTTCCCCACACTCTGAAACCCCTTCCCCACACGCTGAAACCCATCCTCACACACTGAAACCAATCCCCACACACTGAAACCCATCCCCACACACACTGAAACACCTTACCCATACACTCAAATCCCTTCCCCACACATTGAAACACCTTCCCCACACACTGAAATACCTTCCCCACAAACTGAAACACCTTCCCCACACACTGAAACCCTTTCCCCACACACTGAAACACATTCCCCACACACTGAAACAGCTTCCCCACACACTGAAATCCATTCCCCACACATTGAAACACCTTCCCCACACACTTAAATACCTTCGCCACAAACTGAAACACCTTCCCCACACACTGAAATGCCTTACGCACACACTGAAACACATTCCCCACACACTGAAACCCTTCCCCACGCACTTAAACACCTTCCCCACACACTGAAACACCTTCCCCACACACTGAAACACATCCCCACACACTGAAACACCTTCCCCACACACTGAAACACATCCCCACACACTGGGACACCTTCCGCACACACTGAAACACCTTCCCCACACAATGAAACACCTTCACAGCACACAGTGAAACACCTTCCCCACATACTGAAACCCGCTCCCCACACACTGAAACCCCTTCCCCACACATTGAAACACATTCCCAAACACTGAAACCCCTTCCCCACACACGAAAACCCCTTGCCCCCACACTGAAACCCTTCCCCACACTCTGAAACCCCTTCCCCACACACTGAAACCCATCCCCACACACTGAAACACATCCCCACACACTGAAACACCTTCCCCACACACTGAAACACTTCCCCACACAGCGGAGCAAATCCCCACACACTGAAATACCTGCCCCACACACTGAAACACCTTCCCCACACACTGAAACCCTTTCCCCACACACTGAAACACATTCCCCACACACTGAAACACCTTCCCCACACACTGAAATCCCTTCCCCACACATTGAAACCAATCCCCACACACTGAAACCCTTCCCCACACTCTGAAACCCCTTCCCCACACACTGAAACCCATCCCCACACACTGAAACACATCCCCACACACTGAAACACCTTCCCCAAACACTGAAACACTTCCCCACACAGCGTAGCACATCCCCACACACTGAAATTACTGCCCCACACACTGAAACACCTTCCCCACACACTGAAACCCTTTCCCCACACACTGAAACACATTCCCCACACACTGAAACACCTTCCCCACACACTGAAATCCCTTCCCCACACATTGAAACACCTTCCCTACAAACTGAAACACCTTCCCCACACACTGAACCCCATTCCCCACACACTGAACCCCCTTCCCCACACACTGAACCCCCCTCCCCGCACACTGAAAAACCTTCCCCACACTCTGAAACACATTCCGCACAAACGGAAACCCATCCCCACACACTGAAACCAATCCCCACACACGGAAACCCATCCCCACACACTGAAACACCTTCCCCACACACTGAAACACCTTCCCCACACACTGAAAACCATCCCCACTCACACTGAAACACATTCCCCACACACTGAAACCCATTCCCTATACACTGAAACACCTTCCCCACACACTGAAACCCTTCCCACACACTGAAACACATCCCCACACACTGAAACACCTTCCCCACAAACTGAAACACATTCCCCACACACTGAAACCCTTCCCCACACACTGAAACCCTTCCCTACAAAGTGAAACACTTCACCACACACTGAAACCCTTCCCCAAACACTGAAACACCTTCCCCACACACTGAATCCCCTTCCCCACACACTGACACCCCTTCCCCACACACTGAAACACCTTGCCCACACACTGAAACACATCCCCACACACTGAAACACCTTCCCCACACACTGAAACACATCCCCACACACTGAGACACCTTCCCCACACACTGAAACCCCATTCCCACACACTGAAACCATTACCCACACACACTGAAACCCTTCCCCACACACTGAAACACCTTCGCCACACACTGAAACCAATTCCCCACACACTGAAACCCCTTCCGCACACTCTGAAACACCTTCCCAACACACTGAAACCCATCCCCACACACACTGAAACACCTTCCCCACACACTGAAATCCCTTCCCCACACATTGAAACACCTTCCCCACACACTGAAATACCTTCCCCACAAACTGAAACACCTTCCCCACACACTGAAACCCATTCCCCACACACTGAAACCCCTTCCCCCCACACTGAAACCCTTCCCCACACTCTGAAACCCCTTCCCCACACGCTGAAACCCATCCTCACACACTGAAACCAATCCCCACACACAGAAACCCATCCCCACACACACTGAAACACCTTACCCATACACTCAAATCCCTTCCCCACACTTTGAAACACCTTCCCCACACACTGAAATACCTTCCCCACAAACTGAAACACCTTCCCCACACACTGAACCCCTTTCCCCACACACTGAAACACATTCCCCACACACTGAAACAGCTTCCCCACACACTGAAATCCATTCCCCACACATTGAAACACCTTCCCCACACACTTAAATACCTTCGCCACAAACTGAAACACCTTCCCCACCCACTGAAATGCCTTACGCACACACTGAAACACATTCCCCACACACTGAAACCCTTCCCCACGCACTTAAACACCTTCCCCACACACAGAAACACCTTCCCCACACACTGAAACACATCCCCACACACTGAAACACCTTCCCCACACACTGAAACACCTTCCCCACACACTGAAACACCTTCCCCAAACACTGAAACACCTTCCTCACACACTGAAACACCTTCCCCACACACAGAGACACCTTCCCCACACACAGAAACACCTTCCCCACACACTGAAAACCATCCCCACACACTCTGAAACACCTTCCCCACACACTGAAACCGATTCCCTACACACTGAAACCCCTTCCCCATACACTGAAACACATCCCCACACACTGAAACACCTTCCCCACACACTGAAACACATTCCCCACACACTGAAACCCTTCCCCACACACTGAAACCCTTCCCCACAAAGTGAAACACTTCCCCACACACTGACACCCTTCCCCAAACACTGAAACACCTTCCTCACACACTGAAACCCCTTCCCCACACACTGAAACCCCTTCCCCACACACTGAAATACGTTCCCCAACACCGAAACACATCCCCACACACAGAAGCACCTACCCCACACACTGAAACCGCTTTCCCACACACTGAAACACCTTCCCCACACACTGAAACACATCCCCACACACAGAGACACCTTCCCCACACACTGAAACCCCTTCCCCACACACTGAAACACTTCCCCACACACTGAAACAAATTCCCCACACACTGAAACGCCTTCCGCACACTCTGAAACACCTTCCCCACACACTGAAACACATTCCCCACAAACAGAAACCCCTTCCGCACACACTGAAACACCTTCCGCACAAACTGAAACCCATCCCCACACACACTGAAACACCTTCCCCACACACTGAGACACCTTCCCCACACACTGAAACCCATCCCCACACACTGAAACACCTTCCCCACGCACTGAAACACCTTCCCCACACACTGAAACCCTTTCGCCACACACTGAAACACCTTCCCCACACACTGTAGTCCCTTCCACACACATTGAAACACCTTCCCCACAAACTGAAATACCTTCCCCACAAACTGAAACCCCTTCCCCACACACTGAAACACCTTCCCCACACAGTGAAACCCCTTCTCCACGCACTGAAACACTTCCCCACACACTGAAACACCTTCCCCATACACTGAAACCCATCCCCACACATTAAAATCCATCCCCACACACTGAAATCGCTTCCGCGCACACTGAAACCCCTTCCCCACACACTGAAACCCTTCCCCACACACTGAAACACATCCCCACACACTGCAACCCTTCCCCACACACTGAGACACATCCCCACACACTGAAACCCTTTCCGCACACACTAAAACACATTCCCCACACATTTAAACCCTTCCCCACACACTGAAACCCCTTTCCCACACATTGAAACCCATCCCCACAAACTGAAACCCCTTCCCCACATATTGAAACACCTTCCCCACACACTGAAACACCTTCCCCACACACTGAAACAACTTCCCCACACATTGAAACACCTTCCCTACAAACTGAAACACCTTCCCCACACACTGAACCCCATTCCCCACACACTGAACCCCCTTCCCCACACACTGAACCCCCCTACCCCCACACTGAAAAACCTTCCCCACACTCTGAAACACCTTCCGCACAAACTGAAACCCATCCCCACACACTGAAACCAATCCCCACACACTGAAACCCATCCCCACACACTGAAACACCTTCCCCACACACTGAAACACCTTCCCCACACACTGAAAACCATCCCCACTCACACTGAAACACCTTCCCCACACACTGAAACCCATTCCCTATACACTGAAACCCCTTCCCCACACACTGAAACCCTTCCCACACACTGAAACACATCCCCACACACTGAAACACCTTCCCCACAAACTGAAACACATTCCCCACACACTGAAACCCTTCCCCACGCACTGAAACCCTTCCCTACAAAGTGAAACACTTCACCACACACTGAAACCCTTCCCCAAACACTGAAACACCTTCCCCACACACTGAATCCCCTTCCCCACACACTGACACCCCTTCCCCACACACTGAAACACCTTGCCCACACACTGAAACACATCCTCACACACTGAAGCACCTTCCCCACACACTGAAACACCTTCCCCACACACTGAAACACATCCCCACACACTGGGACACCTTCCGCACACACTGAAACCCCTTCCCCACTCACTGAAACCATTACCCACACACACTGAAACCCTTCCCCACACACTGAAACACCTTCGCCACACACTGAAACCAATTCCCCACACACCGAAACCCCTTCCGTACACTCTGAAACACCTTCCCCACACACTGAAACCCATCCCCACACACACTGAAACACCTTCCCCACACACTGAAATCCCTTCCCCACACATTGAAACACCTTCCCCACACACTGAAATACCTTCCCCACAAACTGAAACACCTTCCCCACACACTGAAACCCATTTCCCGCACACTGAAACCCCTTCCCCCCACACTGAAACCCTTCCCCACACTCTGAAACCCCTTCCCCACACGCTGAAACCCATCCTCACACACTGAAACCAATCCCCACACACTGAAACCCATCCCCACACACACTGAAACACCTTACCCATACACTCAAATCCCTTCCCCACACATTGAAACACCTTCCCCACACACTGAAATACCTTCCCCACAAAGTGAAACACCTTCCCCACACACTGAAACCCTTTCCCCACACACTGAAACACATTCCCCACACACTGAAACAGCTTCCCCACACACTGAAATCCATTCCCCACACATTGAAACACCTTCCCCACACACTTAAATACCTTCGCCACAAACTGAAACACCTTCCCCACACACTGAAATGCCTTACGCACACACTGAAACACATTCCCCACACACTGAAACCCTTCCCCACGCACTTAAACACCTTCCCCACACACTGAAACACCTTCCCCACACACTGAAACACATCCCCACACACTGAAACACCTTCCCCACACACTGAAACACCTTCCCCACACACTGAAACACCGTCCCCAAACAGTGAAACACCTTCCTCACACACTGAAACACCTTCCCCACACACTGAGACACCTTCCCCACACACAGAAACACCTTCCCCACACACTGAAAACCATCCCCACACACACTGAAACACCTTCCCCACACACTGAAACCGATTCCCTACACACTGAAACCCCTTCCCCACACACTGAAACACATCCCCACACACTGAAACACCTTCCCCACACACTGAAACACATTCCCCACACACTGAAACCCTTCCCCACACACTGAAACCCTTCCCCACAAAGTGAAACACTTCCCCACACACTGAAACCCTTCCCCAAACACTGAAACACCTTCCCCACACACTGAATCCCCTTCCCCACACACTGAAACCCCTTCCCCACACCCTGAAATACGTTCCCCAACACCGAAACACATCCCCACACACAGAAGCACCTACCCCACACACTGAAACCGCTTTCCCACACACTGAAACACCTTCCCCACACACTGAAACACATCCCCACACACTGAAACAAATTCCCCACACACTGAAACGCCTTCCGCACACTCTGAAACACCTTCCCCACACACTGAAACACATTCCCCACAAACAGAAACCCCTTCCGCACACACTGAAACACATTCCGCACAAACTGAAACCCATCCCCCACACACTGAAACACCTTCCCCACACACTGAGACACCTTCCCAACACACTGAAACCCCTTCCCCACACACTGAAACACTTCCCCACACACTGAAACAGATTCCCCACACACTGAAACGCCTTCCACACACTCTGAAACACCTTCCCCACACACTGAAACACATTCCCCACAAACAGAAACCCCTTCCGCACACACTGAAACACCTTCCGCACAAACTGAAACCCATCCCCACACACACTGAAACACCTTCCCCACACACTGAGACACCTTCCCCATACACTGAAACCCATCCCCACACACTGAAACACCTTCCCCACGCACTGAAACACCTTCCCCACACACTGAAACCCTTTCGCCACACACTGAAACACCTTCCCCACACACTGTAGTCCCTTCCCCACACACTGAAACACCTTCCCCACACACACTGAAACCCCTTCTCCACGCACTGAAACCCTTCCCCACACACTGAAACACCTTCCCCATACACTGAAACCCATCCCCACACATTAAAATCCATCCCCACACACTGAAATCGCTTCCCCGCACACTGAAACCCCTTCCCCACACACTGAAACCCTTCCCCACACACTGAAACACATCCCCACACACTGCAACCCTTCCCCACACACTGAGACACATCCCCACACACTGAAACCCTTTCCGCACACACTGAAACACATTCCCCACACATTTAAACCCTTCCCCACACACTGAAACCCCTTTCCCACACATTGAAACCCATCCCCACAAACTGAAACCCCTTCCCCACATATTCAAACACCTTCCCCACACACTGAAACACCTTCCCCACACACTGAAACAACTTCCCCACAAACTGAAACCCCATCCTCACACAATGAAACCACTTCCCCACACGCAGCAACACCTTCCCCACACACTGAAACCCTTCCCCACACACTGAAACACCTTCCCCACACACTGAAGCCCCTTTCACACACACTGAAACAACTTCCCCACACACTGAAACCTCATTCCCAAACACGGAAACACATCCCCACAGATTGAAACACCTTCCCCACACACTGAATCCCCTTCCCCACACACTTCAACCCTTCCCCACACACTGAAACCCATTCCCCACACACTGAAACCCCTTCCCCACATGCTGAAACCCCTTCCCCACACCCTGAAACCCTTCCACACACTCAGAAACCAATTCCCCATACACGGAAACCCATCCCCACACACTGAAACCCATCCCCACTCAGTGAAACACCTTCCCCACACACTGAAAACCTTCCCCACACACAGAAACACATCCCCACACACTGACACACATCCCCACACACTGAAACACCTTCCCCAGACACGGCATCCCTTTCCCCACACACTAAAACACCTTCCCCACACAATGGAACACCTTCCCCACACACTGAAATCCCTTTCCCACGCATTGAAATACCTTCCCCACACACTGAAACATCTTCCCCACACACTGATACCCCTTCCCCACTCACTGAAACCCTTCCCCACACACTGAAACATCTTCCCCACACACTGAAAACCGTTCCCCACACACTGAAACACCTTCCGCACACACTGAAACGCCTTCCCCACACACTGAAACCCTTCCCCACACACTGAAACTCTTCCCCACACAATGAAACCCCTTCCCCACACAGTGAAACACCTTCCGCACACACTGAAACACCTTCACAGCACACAGTGAAACACCTTCCCCACATACTGAAACCCGCTCCCCACACACTGAAACCCCTTCCCCACACACGAAAACCCCTTGCCCCCACACTGAAACCCTTCCCCACACTATGAAACCCCTTCCCCACACACTGAAACCCATCCCCACACACTGAAACACATCCCCACACACTGAAACACCTTCACCACACACTGAAACACTTCCCCACACAGCGGAGCAAATCCCCACACACTGAAGTACCTGCCCCACACACTGAAACACCTTCCCCACACACTGGAACCCTTTCCCCACACACTGAAACACATTCCCCACACACTGAAACACCTTCCCCACACACTGAAATCCCTTCCCCACACATTGAAACACCTTCCCCACAAACTGAAACCCTTCCCCACACACTGAAACCAATCCCCACACACTGAAACCCTTCCCCACACTCTGAAACCCCTTCCCCACACACTGAAACCCATCCCCACACACTGAAACACATCCCGACACACTGAAACACCTTCCCCACACACTGAAACACTTCCCCACACAGCGGAGCACATCCCCACACACTGAAATTACTGCCCCACACACTGAAACATCTTCCCCACACACTGAAAACCGTTCCCCACACACTGAAACACCTTCCGCACACACTGAAACGCCTTCCCCACACACTGAAACCCTTCCCCACACACTGAAACTCTTCCCCACACAATGAAACCCCTTCCCCACACAGTGAAACACCTTCCGCACACACTGAAACACCTTCACAGCACACAGTGAAACACCTTCCCCACATACTGAAACCCGCTCCCCACACACTGAAACCCCTTCCCCACACACGAAAACCCCTTGCCCCCACACTGAAACCCTTCCCCACACTATGAAACCCCTTCCCCACACACTGAAACCCATCCCCACACACTGAAACACATCCCCACACACTGAAACACCTTCACCACACACTGAAACACTTCCCCACACAGCGGAGCAAATCCCCACACACTGAAGTACCTGCCCCACACACTGAAACACCTTCCCCACACACTGGAACCCTTTCCCCACACACTGAAACACATTCCCCACACACTGAAACACCTTCCCCACACACTGAAATCCCTTCCCCACACATTGAAACACCTTCCCCACAAACTGAAACCCTTCCCCACACACTGAAACCAATCCCCACACACTGAAACCCTTCCCCACACTCTGAAACCCCTTCCCCACACACTGAAACCCATCCCCACACACTGAAACACATCCCCACACACTGAAACACCTTCCCCACACACTGAAACACTTCCCCACACAGCGGAGCACATCCCCACACACTGAAATTACTGCCCCACACACTGAAACACCTTCCCCACACACTGAAACCCTTTCCCCACACACTGAAACACATTCCCCACACACTGAAACACCTTCCCCACACACTGAAATCCCTTCCCCACACATTGAAACACCTTCCCAACAAACTGAAACACCTTCCCCACACACTGAACCCAATTCCCCACGCACTGAACCCCCTTCCCCACACACTGTACCCCCCTCCCCCCACACTGAAAAACCTTCCCCACACTCTGAAACCCCTTCCCCACAAACTGAAACCCATCCCCACACACTGAAACCAATCCCCACACACTGAAACCCATCCCCACACACTGAAACACCTTCCCCACACACTGAAACACCTTCCCCACACACTGAAAACCATCCCCACTCACACTGAAACATCTTCCCCACACACTGAAACCCATTCCCTATACACTGAAACCCCTTCCCCACACACTGAAACCCTTCCCCACACACTGAAACACATCCGAACACACTGAAACACGTTCCCCACAAACTGAAACACATTCCCCACACACTGAAACCCTTCCCCACACCATGAAACCCTTTCCTACAAAGTGAAACACTTCACCACACACTGAATCCCTTCCCTAAACACTGAAACACATTCCCCACACACTGAATCACCTTCCCCACACACTGACACCCCTTCCCCACACACTGAAACACCTTGCCCACACACTGAAACACATCCCCACACACTGAAGCACCTTCCCCACACACTGAAACACCTTCCCCACACACTGAAACACATCCCCACACACTGAGACACCTTCCCCACACACTGAAACCCCTTCCCCACACACTGAAACCATTACCCACACACACTGAAACCCTTCCCCACACACTGAAACACCTTCCCCACACACTGAAACCAATTCCCCACACACTGAAACCCCTTCCGCACACTCTGAAACACCTTCCCCACACACTGAAACCCATCCCCACACACACTGAAACACCTTCCCCACACACTGAAATCCCATCCCCACACATTGAAACACCTTCCCCACACACTGAAATACCTTCCCCACAAACTGAAACACCTTCCCCACACACTGAAACCCATTCCCCACACACTGAAACCCCTTCGCCACACACTGAAACCCTTCCCCACACTCTGAAACCCCTTCCCCACACACTGAAACCCATCCCCACACACTGAAAAACCTTCCCCACACACTGAAACCCTTCCTCACACACTGAAACACATCCTCACACACTGAAACACATTCCCACACACTGAAACACCTTATCCACACACTGAAACCCTTTCCCCACACACTGAAACACATTCCCCACACACTGAAACACCTTCCCCACACACTGAAATCCCATCCCCTCACATTGAAAAAACTTCCCCACAGACTGAAATACCTTCCCCACAAACTGAAACACCTTCCCCACACACTGAAACCCATTCCCCACAAACTGAAACACCTTCCCCACACACTGAGGCACCTTCCCCAAACACTGAAACCCATCCCCACTCACACTGAAACAACGTGCCCACACACTGAAACCCCTTCCCCGCACAATGAAACCCTTTCCACAAACACTAAAACCCCTTCCCCACACACTGAAACCCGTTCCCCACACACTGAAACCCCTTCCAGACACACTGAAACACATCCCCACACTCTGAAACCCCTTCCCCACAAACTGAAAGCCCTTCTCCCCACACTGAAACCCTTCCCCACACTCTGAAAACCCTTCCCCACACACTGAAACCCATCCCCACACACTGAAACACATCCCCACACACTGAAACACCTTCCCCACACACTGAAACCCTTCCCCACACACTGGAACACATTCCCCACACACTGAAACACCTTCCCCACACACTGAAATCCCTTCCCCACACATTGAAACACCTTCCCCACACACTTAAATACCTTCGCCACAAACTGAAACACATTCCCCACACACTGAAACCCCTTACCCACACACTGAAACACATTCCCCACACACTGAAACCCTTCCCCACACACTGAAACACCTTCCCCACAAACTGAAACACCTTCCCCACACACTGAAACACATCCCCACACACTGAAACACCTTCCCCACAAACTGAAACACCTTCCCCACACACTGAAACACCTTCCCCACACACTGAAACACCTTCCCCAAACACTGAAACCCCTTCCTCACACACTGAAACCACTTCCCCACACACTGAAACACCTTCCCCACACACTGAAACAACTTCCCCACACATTGAAAATCATCCCCACACACACTGAAACACCTTCCCCACACACTGAAACCCATTCCCTACATACTGAAACCCCTTCCCCAAACACTGAAACCCTTCCCCACACACTGAAACACATCCCCACACACTGAAGCACCTTCCCCACACACTGAAACCCTTCCCCACAAAGTGAAACACTTCCCCACGCACTGAAACCCTTCCCCAAACTCTGAAACACATCCCCACACACTGAAACCCTTCCCCACACACTGAAACCCTTCCCCACAAAGTGAAACACTTCCCTACACACTCAAACCCTTCCCCAAACACTGAAACACCTTCCCCACACACTGAATCCCCTTCCCCACACACTGAAACCCCTTCCCCACACACTGAAACACCTTCCCACACACTGAAACAACATCCCCACACACTGAAACACATCCCCACACACTGAGACACCTTCCCCACACACTGAAACCCCTTCCCCACACACTGAAACCATTACCCACACACTGAAACACCTTCCCCACACACTGAAACACCTTCCCCACACACTGAAAACCATCCCCACTCACACTGAAACATCTTCCCCACACACTGAAACCCATTCCCTATACACTGAAACCCATTCCCCACACACTGAAACCCTTCCCCACACACTGAAACACATCCCCACACACTGAAACACCTTCCCCACAAACTGAAACACATTCCCCACACACTGAAACGCTTCCCCACACCATGAAACCCTTTCCTACAAAGTGAAACACTTCACCACACACTGAAACCCTTCCCCAAACACTTAAACACCTTCCCCACACACTGAATCACCTTCCCCACAAACTGACACCCCTTCCCCACACACTGAAACACCTTGCCCACACACTGAAACACATCCCCACACACTGAAGCACCTTCCCCACACACTGAAACACCTTCCCCACACACTGAAACACATCCCCACACACTGAGACACCTTCCCCACACACTGAAACCCCTTCCCCACACACTGAAACCATTACCCACACACACTGAAACCCTTCCCCACACACTGAAACACCTTCCCCACACACTGAAACCAATTCCCCACACACTGAAACCCCTTCCGCACACTCTGAAACACCTTCCCCACACACTGAAACACATCCCCACACACACTGAAACACCTTCCCCACACACTGAAATACCTTTCCCACACATTGAAACACCTTCCCCACACACTGAAAAACCTTCCCCACAAACTGAAACACCTTCCCCACACACTGAAACCCATTCCCCACACACTAAAACCCCTTCCCCACACACTGAAACCCTTCCCCACACTCTGAAACCCCTTCCCCACACACTGAAACACATCCTCACACACTGAAACCAATCCCCACACACTGAAACCCATCCCCACACACTGAAAAACCTTCCCCACACACTGAAACCCTTCCTCACACACTGAAACACATCCTCACACACTGAAACACATTCCCACACACTGAAACACCTTATCCACACACTGAAACCCTTTCGCCACACACTGAAACACATTCCCCACACACTGAAACACCTTCCCCACACACTGAAATCCCATCCCCTCACATTGAAAAAACTTCCCCACAGACTGAAATACCTTCCCCACAAACTGAAACACCTTCCCCACACACTGAAACCCATTCCCCACAAACTGAAACCCCTTCCACACACACTGAAACCCCTTCCGCACAAACTGAAACCCATCCCCACACACACAGAAACACCTTCCCCACACACTGAGGCACCTTCCCCAAACACTGAAACCCATCTCCACTCACACTGAAACAACGTGCCCACACACTGAAACCCCTTCCCCGCACAATGAAACCCCTTCCACAAACACTAAAACCCCTTCCCCACACACTGAAACCCGTTCCCCACACACTGAAACCCCTTCCAGACACACTGAAACACATCCCCACACCCTGAAACCCCTTCCCCACAAACTGAAAGCCCTTCTCCCCACACTGAAACCCTTCCCCACACACTGAAACCCATCCCCACACACTGAAACACATCCCCACACACTGAAACACCTTCCCCACACACTGAAACCCTTCCCCACACACTGAAACACATTCCCCAAACACTGAAACACCTTCCCCACACACTGAAATCCCTTCCCTACACATTGAAACACCTTCCCCACACACTTAAATACCTTCGCCACAAACTGAAACACATTCCCCACACACTGAAACCCCTTACCCACACACTGAAACACATTCCCCACACACTGAAACCCTTCCCCACACACTGAAACACCTTCCCCACACACTGAAACACATCCCCACACACTGAAACACCTTCCCCACACACTGAAACACCTTCCCCACACACTGAAACACCTTCCCCACACACTGAAACACCTTCCCCAAACACTGAAACCCCTTCCTCACACACTGAAACCCCTTCCCCACACACTGAAACACCTTCCCCACACACTGAAACACCTTCCCCACACATTGAAAACCGTCCCCACACACACTGAAACACCTTCCCCACATACTGAAACCCATTCCCTACACACTGAAACCCCTTCCCCAAACACTGAAACCCTTCCCCACACACTGAAGCACATCCCCACACACTGAAGCACCTTCCCCACACACTGAAACCCTTCCCCACAAAGTGAAACACTTCCCCACGCACTGAAACCCTTCCCCAAACTCTGAAACACATCCCCACACACTGAAACCCTTCCCCACACACTGAAACCCTTCCCCACAAAGTGAAACACTTCCCACACTCTCAAACCCTTCCCCAAACACTGAAACACCTTCCCCACACACTGAATCCCCTTCCCCACACACTGAAACCCCTTCCCCACACACCTGAAACACATCCCCACACACTGAGACACCTTCCCCACACACTGAAACCCCTTCCCCACACACTGAAACCATTACCCACACACACTGAAACCCTTCCCCACACACTGAAACACCTTCCCCACACACTGAAACCAATTCCCCACACACTGAAACCCCTTCCGCACACTCTGAAACACCTTCCCCACACACTGAAACCCATCGTCACACACACTGAAACACCTTCCCCACACACTGAAATACCTTCCCCACAAACTGAAACACCTTCCCCACACACTGAAACCATTCCCCACACACTGAAACCCCTTCCCCCACACTGAAACCCTTCCCCACACTCTGAAACCCCTTCCCCACACACTGAAACCAATCCTCACACACTGAAACCAATCCCACACACTGAAACCCATCCCCACACACTGAAAACCTTCCCACACACTGAAACCCTTCCTCGCACACTGAAACACATCCTCACACACTGAAACACATCCCACACACTGAAACACCTTATCCACATCCTGAAACCCTTCCCCACACACTGAAACACATTCCCCACACACTGAAACACCTTCCCCACACACTGAAATCCCATCCCCTCTCATTGAAAAAACTTCCCCACAGACTGAAATACCTCCCCACAAACTGAACCACCTCACCACACACTGAAACCCTTCCGCACAACTGAATCCCATCCCCACACACACAGAAACACCTTCCCCACACACTAAACCATTCCCCACACACTGAACCCCTCCCACACTCTGAACACCTCCCCACACACTGAAACCCATCCCCACACACTGAAACACCTTCCCCACACACTGAATCCCCACCCACAAACACTTACCCACAACAAATAATTCCCCACAAACTAAACCCTTCCCACACACTAACACCCATTCCCCACACACTGAAACCCCTTCCCCACACTGAAACACTCTTACCCTCAACACACTGAAACAATCCCCACACTGAAACCCATCCCACACACTGAAAAACCTTCCCACACACAGAACCCTTCTGAAACATCCACACACTGAAACCCATTCCCACACCTGAAACACATTCCACACGAACTAACCTCTAACCCCACACACTGAAACACATTCCCACACACTGAAACACTTCCCCACACATGAAACACCTCCCACACACTGAAACCCATCCACACAACTGAAAATCCTTCCCCACAACTGAAACCCTTCCCACACACTGAAACCTTCCACAAACATGAAACCCATTCACACACACTGAAAACCTCGCAAACTAACCATCCCACACACACAGGAAACACCTTCCACCACTGAGGCACGTTCCCAAACACTGAACCATCACACACTGAAACAACTTACTCCACACTGAAACTTCCCGCACAATGAAACCCCTTTAGCACAAACACTGTAAAACTTCACCTACCATCAACACTGAAAAGGCCCGTTCCCACTACACACTGAAACCCCTTCCCAGACACACTGAAAACATCCCACACACTGAACACATCCCCACTAACTCCAACTGTCACACGAACCCTCACACTGGACACATCCCAACACCTCACACACTGAAACACCTTCCCACACACTGAAACCCTTCCCCACACACTGAAACACATTCCCCACCACACTGAAACACCTTCCTGACACACTGAAATCCCTTCCCCACACATTGAAACACCTTCCCCACACACTTAAATACCTTCGCCACAAACTGAAACACCTTCCCACACACTGAAACCCTTACTCACACACTGAAACACATTCCCCACACACTGAAACCCTTCCCCACACACTGAAACACCTTCCCCACACACTGAAACACCTTCCCCACACACTGAAACACATCCCCACACACTGAAACACCTTCCCCACACACTGAAACCCCTTCCCACACACTGAAACACCTTCCCCACACACTGAAACACTTCCCAAACACTGAACCCCCTTCCTCACACACTGAAACCCCTTCCCCACACACTGAAACACCTTCCCCCACACTGAAACACCTCCCCACACACTGAAAACCATCCCCACACACACTGAAACACCTTCCCCACACACTGAAACCCATTCCCTACACACTGAAACCCCTTCCCAAACACTGAAACCCTTCCCCACACACTGAAACACATCCCACACACTGAAGCACCTTCCCCACACACTGAAACCCTTCCCACAAAGTGAAACACTTCCCCATACACTGAAACCCTTCCCAAACTCGTAAACACATCCCACACACTGAAACCCTTCCCCACACACTGAACCCCTTACCCACAAAGTGAAACACTTCCCCACACTCTCAAACCCTTCCCCAAACACTGAAACACCTACCCCACACACTGAATCCCGTTCCCACACACTGATACCCCTTCCCCACACATTGAAACACCTTCCCACACACTGAAACACATCCCCACACACTGAAGCACCTTCCCCACACTGCAAAACCTTCCCCACACACTGAAACACATCCCCACACACTGAGACACCTTCCTCACACACTGAATCCCCTTCCCCACACACTGAAACCCTTCCCCACACAGACTGAAACCCTTCCCCATACACTGAAACATCTTCCCCACACACTGAAACCAATTCCCCACACACTGAAACCCCTTCTGCACACTCTGAAACAACTTCCCCACACACTGAAACGCATCCCCACACACACTGAAACAACTTACCCACACACTGAAACTCCTTCCCCACACACTGAAACCCATCCCCACACACGCTGAAACACCTTCCCCACACAATGAAACCCCTTCCCCGCACAATGAAACCCATTCCCCATACCCTGAAACCCCTTCCCCGCACACTGAAACCCCTTCCCCATACATTGAAACCCCTTCCGCACACACTGAAACACCATCCCCATACATTGAAACACCTTCGCCACACACTGAAACACACCCCCACACACTGAGGCACCTTCCCCACACACTGAAACCGCTTCCCCACACACTGAAACACATCCCCACACACTGAGACACCTTCCCCACACACTGAGACACCTTCCCCACACACTGAAACCCCTTCCCCACACACTGAAACCCATCCCCACACACTGAAACACCTTCCCCACACACTGAAACACCTTCCCCACACACTGAAACCCTTTCCCCACACACTGAAACACATTCCCCACACACTGAAACACCTTCCCCACACACTGAAGTCCCTTCCACACACATTGAAACAACTTCCCCACAAACTGAAATACCTTCCCCACAAACTGAAACCATTTCCCCACACACTGAAACACCTTCCCCACACAGTGAAACCCCTTCTCCACGCACTAAAACCCTTCCCCACACACTGAAACACCTTCCCCATACACTGCAACCCATTCCCACACATTAAAATCCATCCCCACACACTGAAATCGCTTCCCCACACACTGAAACCCCTTCCCCACACACTGAAACCCTTCCCCACACACTGAAACACATCCCCACACACTGAAACACTTCACACTGAAACACCTTCCCCATACACTGCAACCCATTCCCACACATTAAAATCCATCCCCACACACTGAAATCGCTTCCCCACACACTGAAACCCCTTCCCCACACACTGAAACCCTTCCCCACACACTGAAACACATCCCCACACACTGAAACACTTCCCCACACAATGAGACACATCCCCACACACTGAAACCCTTTCCGCAAACACTGAAACACTTCCCCACACATTTAAACCCTTCCCCACACACTGAAACCCCTTTCCCACACACTGAAACCCATCCCCACAAACTGAAACCCCTTCCCCACACATTGAAACACCTTCCCCACACACTGAAACCCCTTCCCCACACACTGAAACACCTTCCCCACAAACTGAAACCCCTTCCCCACACACTGAAACACCTTCCCCACACACTGAAACTCTTCCCCACACACTGAAACACCTTCCCCACACACTGAAACCCCTTCCCCATACACTGAAGCCCCTTTCACACACACTGAAACACCTTCCCCACACACTGAAACCCCATCACCAAACACTGAAACACATCCCCACAGAGTGAAACACCTTCTCCACACACTGAATCCGCTTCCGCACACACTGAAACCCTTCCCCACACACTGAAACCCATTCCCCACACACTGAAACCCCTTCCCCACACACTGAAACCCCTTCCCCACACACTGAAACCCCTTCCCCACACCCTGAAACCCTTCCCCACAAACTGAAACCCATTCCCCACACACTGAAACCCCTTCCCCACACACTGAAACCCCTTCCCCACACCCTGAAATCCTTCCCCACACACTGAAACCCATCCCCACACACACTGAAACCCATCCCCACACTCTGAAACACCTTCCCCACACACTGAAACACCTTCCCCACACACTGAAACCCATTCCCCACACTCTGAAACCCCTTCCCCACTCACTGAAACCCTTCCCCACACACTGAAACACCTTCCCCACACACTGAAAACCGTTCCCCACACACTGAAACACCTTCCGCACACACTGAAACGCCTTCCCCACACACTGAAATCCTTCCCCACACACTGATACTCTTCCCCACACAATGAAACCCCTTCCCCACACAGTGAAACACCTTCCGCACACACTGAAACACCTTCACAGCACACAGTGAAACACCTTCCCCACGCGCTGAAACCCGCTCCCCACACACTGAAACCCCTTCCCCACACATTGAAACACGTACCCACACACTGAAACCACTTCCCCACACACTAAAACCCCTTCCCCCCACACTGAAACACTTCCCCACACTCTGAAACCTATTACCCACACACTTAAACCCATCCCCAAACTCTGAAACACATCCCCACACACTGAAACACCTTCCCCACACACTGCATCCCTTTCCCCACACACTGAAACACCTTCCCCACACAATGGGACACCTTCCCCACACACTGAAATCCCTTTCCCACGCATTGAAATACCTTCCCCACACACTGAAACATCTTCCCCACACACTGATACCCCTTCCCCACTCACTGAAACCCTTCCCCACACACTGAGACACCTTCCCCACACACTGAAACACATCCCCACACACTGAGACACCTTCCCCACACACTGAGACACCTTCCCCACACACTGAAACCCCTTCCCCACACACTGAAACCCTTCCCCACACACTGAAACCCTTCCCCACACACACTGAAACACCTTCCCCACACACTGAGACACCTTCCCCACACACTGAAGCCACTTTCACACACACTGAAACACGTTCCCCACACACTGAAACCCCATCACCAAACACTGAAACACATCCCCACAGATTGAAACACCTTCCCCACACACTGAATCCCCTTCCCCACACACTGAAACCCTTCCCCACACACTGAAACCCATTCCCCACACACTGAAACCCCTTCCCCACACACTGAAACCCCTTCCCCACACCCTGAAACCCTTCCCCACACTCTGAAACCAATTCCCCATACACGGAAACCCATCCCCACACACTGAAACCCATCCCCACACACTGAAACCCATCCCCACTCAGTGAAACACCTTCCCCACACACTGAAAACCTTCCCCACACACTGAAACACAGCCCCACACACTGACACACATCCCCACACACTGAAACACCTTCCCCAGACACTGCATCCCTTTCCCCACACACTGAAACACCTTCCCCACACAATGGAACACCTTCCCCACACACTGAAATCCCTTTCCCACGCATTGAAATACATTCCCCACACACTGAAACATCTTCCCCACACACTGATACCCCTTCCCCACTCACTGAAACCCTACCCCACACACTGAAACACCTTCCCCACAAACTGAAACACCTTCCCCACACTCTGAAACACCTTCCCCACACACTGAAACACTTCCCCACACACTGAAACACCTTCCCCACACACTGAAACCCCTTCCCCATACACTGAAGCCCCTTTCACACACTCTGAACCACCTTCCCCACACACTGAAACCCCATCACCAAACACTGAAACACATCCCCACAGATTGAAACACCTTCTCCACACACTGAATCCCCTTCCCCACACACTGAAACCCTTCCCCACACACTGAAACCCATTCCCCACACACTGAAACCCCTTCCCCACACACTGAAACCCCTTCCCCACACGCTGAAACCCTTCCCCACACTCTGAAACCAATTCCCCATACACGGAAACCCATCCCCACACACTGAAACCCATCCCCACACACTGAAACCCATCCCCACTCAGTGAAACACCTTCCCCACACACTGAAAACCTTCCCCACACACTGAAACACCTTCCCCACACACTGAAACCCCATCACCAAACACTGAAACCCATCCCCACACACTGAAACACCTTCCCCACACACTGAAACACCTTCCCCACACACTGAAACCCTTTCCCCACACACTGAAACACATTCCCCACACACTGAAACACCTTCCCCACACACTGAAGTCCCTTCCACACACATTGAAACACCTTCCCCACAAACTGAAATACCTTCCCCACAAACTGAAACCATTTCCCCACACACTGAAACACCTTCCCCACACAGTGAAACCCCTTCTCCACACACTGAAACCCTTCCCCACACACTGACACACATTCCCCATACACTGTAACCCATCCCCATACATTAAAATCCATCCCCACACACTGAAATCGCTTCCCCACACACTGAAACACATCCCCACACACTGAAACCCTTCCCCACACACTGAAACACATCCCCACACACTGAAACCCTTCCCCACACACTGAGACACATCCCCACACACTGAAACCCTTTCCGCACACACTGAAACACATTCCCCACACATTTAAACCCTTCCCCACACACTGAAACCCCTTTCCCACAAACTGAAACCCATCCCCCGAAACTGAAACCCCTTCCCCACACATTGAAACACCTTCCCCACTCACTGAAACCCCTTCCCCACACACTGAAACACCTTCCCCACAAACTGAAACCCATCCCCACTCAGTGAAACCCATCCCCACTCAGTGAAACACCTTCCCCACACACTGAAACCCATCCCCACTCAGTAAAACACCTTCCCCACACACTGAAAACCTTCCCCACACACTGAAACACATCCCCACACACTGACACACCACCCCACACACTGAAACACCTTCCCCAGACACTGCATCCCTTTCCCCACACACTGAAACACCTTCCCCACACAAAGGAACACCTTCCCCACACACTGAAATCCCTTTCCCACGCATTGAAATACCTTCCCCACACACTGAAACATCTTCCCCACACACTGATACCCCTTCCCCACTCACTGAAACCCTTCCCCACACACTGAAACACCTTCCCCACACACTGAAAACCGTTCCCCACATACTGAAACACCTTCCGCACACACTGAAACGCCTTCCCCACACACTGAAATCCTTCCCCACACACTGAAACTCTTCCCCACAAACTGAAACCCCTTCCCCACACTCTGAAACACCTTCCCCACACACTGAAACACTTCCCCACACACTGAAACACCTTCCCCACACACTGAAACCCCTTCCCCATACACTGAAGCCCCTTTCACACACTCTGAAACACCTTCCCCACACACTGAAACCCCATCACCAAACACTGAAACACATCCCCACAGAATGAAACACCTTCCCCACACACTGAATCCCCTTCCCCACACACTGAAACCCTTCCCCACACACTGAAACCCATTCCCCACACACTGAAACCCCTTCCCCACACACTGAAACCCCTTCCCCACACCCTGAAACCCTTCCCCACACTCTGAAACCAATTCCCCATACACGGAAACGCATCCCCACACACTGAAACCCATCCCCACACACTGAAACCCATCCCCACTCAGTGAAACACCTTCCCCACACACTGAAAACCTTCCCCACACACTGAAACACCTTCCCCACACACTGAAACCCCATCACCAAACACTGAAACCCATCCCCACACACTGAAACACCTTCCCCACACACTGAAACACCTTCCCCACACACTGAAACCCTTTCCCCACACACTGAAACACATTCCCCACACACTGAAACACCTTCCCCACACACTGAAGTCCCTTCCACACACATTGAAACACCTTCCCCACAAACTGAAATACCTTCCCCACAAACTGAAACCATTTCCCCACACACTGAAACACCTTCCCCGCACAGTGAAACCCCTTCTCCACACACTGAAACCCTTCCCGACACACTGACACACATTCCCCATACACTGTAACCCATCCCCATACATTAAAATCCATCCCCACACACTGAAATAGCTTCCCCACACACTGAAACCCCTTCCCCACACACTGAAACGCTTCCCCACACACTGAAACACATCCCCACACACTGAAACCCTTCCCCACACACTGAGACACATCCCCACACACTGAAACCCTTTCCGCACACACTGAAACACATTCCCCACACATTTAAACCCTTCCCCACACACTGAAACCCCTTTCCCACAAACTGAAACCCATCCCCACAAACTGAAACCCCTTCCCCACACATTGAAACACCTTCCCCACTCACTGAAACCCCTTCCCAACACACTGAAACACCTTCCCCACAAACTGAAACCCATCCCCACTCAGTGAAACCCATCCCCACTCAGTGAAACACCTTCCCCACACACTGAAACCCATCCCCACTCAGTGAAACACCTTCCCCACACACTGAAAACCTTCCCCACACACTGAAACACATCCCCACACACTGACACACCACCCCACACACTGAAACACCTTCCCCAGACACTGCATCCCTTTCCCCACACACTGAAACACCTTCCCCACACAAAGGAACACCTTCCCCACACACTGAGATCCCTTTCCCACGCATTGAAATACCTTCCCCACACACTGAAACATCTTCCCCACACACTGATACCCCTTCCCCACTCACTGAAACCCTTCCCCACACACTGAAACACCTTCCCCACACACTGAAAACCGTTCCCCACACACTGAAACACCTTCCGCACACACTGAAACGCCTTCCCCACACACTGAAATCCTTCCCCACACACTGAAACTCTTCCCCACACAATGAAACCCCTTCCCCACACAGTGAAACACCTTCCGCACACACTGAAACACCTTCACAGCACACAGTGAAACACCTTCCCCACGCTCTGAAACCCGCTACCCACACTCTGAAACCCCTTCCCCACACATTGAAACACATCCCCACACACTGAAACCCCTTCCCCACACACTAAAACCCCTTCCCCCCACACTGAAACACTTCCCCACAATCTGAAACCCATTACCCACACACTTAAACCCATCCCCAAACACTGAAACACATGCCCACACACTGAAACACCTTCCCCACACACTGCATCCCTTTCCCCACTCACTGAAACACCTTCCCCACACAATGGGACACCTTCCCCACACACTGAAATCCCTTTCCCACGCATTGAAATACCTTCCCCACACACTGAAACATCTTCCCCACACACTGATACCCCTTCCCCACTCACTGAAACCCTTCCCCACACACTGAGAAACCTTCCCCACACACTGAAACACATCCCCACACACTGAGACACCTTCCCCACACACTGAGACACCTTCCCCACACACTGAAACCCCTTCCCCACACACTGAAACCCTTCCCCACACACTGAAACCCTTCCCCACACACACTGAAACACCTTCCCCACACACTGAGACACCTTCCCCACACACTGAAGCCACTTTCACACACACTGAAACACGTTCCCCACACACTGAAACCCCATCACCAAACACTGAAACACATCCCCACAGATTGAAACACCTTCCCCACACACTGAATCCCCTTCCCCACACACTGAAACATCTTCCCCACACACTGATAACCCTTCCCCACTCACTGAAACCCTTCCCCACACACTGAAACACCTTCCCCACAAACTGAAACCCCTTCCCCACTCTCTGAAACACCTTCCCCACACACTGAAACACTTCCCCACACACTGAAACACCTTCCCCACACACTGAAACCCCTTCCCCATACACTGAAGCCCCTTTCACACACTCTGAAACACCTTCCCCACACACTGAAACCCCATCACCAAACACTGAAACACATCCCCACAGATTGAAACACCTTCCCCACACACTGAATCCCCTTCCCCACACACTGAAACCCTTCCCCACACACTGAAACCCATTCCCCACACACTGAAACCCCTTCCCCACACACTGAAACCCCTTCCCCACACCCTGAAACCCTTCCCCACACTCTGAAACCAATTCCCCATACACGGAAACCCATCCCCACACACTGAAACCCATCCCCACACACTGAAACCCATCCCCACTCAGTGAAACACCTTCCCCACACACTGAAAACCTTCCCCACACACTGAAACACATCCCCACACACTGACACACATCCCCACACACTGAAACACCTTCCCCAGACACTGCATCCCTTTCCCCACACACTCAAACACCTTCCCCACACAATGGAACACCTTCCCCACACACTGAAATCCCTTTCCCACGCATTGAAATACATTCCCCACACACTGAAACATCTTCCCCACACACTGATACCCCTTCCCCACTCACTGAAACCCCTTCCCCACACACTGAAACACCTTCCCCACACAGTGAAACACCTTCCCCACACACTGAAAACCATCGCCACACACACTGAAACACCTTCCCCACACACTGAAACCCATTCCCTACAATCTGAAACCCCTTCCCCACACACTGAAACCCTTCCCCACACACTGAAACTCAGCCCCACACACTGAAACACCTTCCCCACAAACTGAAACACATTCCCCATACACTGAAACCCTTCCCACACACTGAAACCCTTCCCCACAAAGTGAAACACTTCACCACACACTGAAACAGCTTCCCCACACACTGAAATCCCTTCCCCACACATTGAAACACCTTCCTCACACACTGAAATACCGTCCCCACAAACTGAAACACCTTCCCCACACACTGATACCCATTCCCCACACACTGAAACCCCTTCCCCCCACACTGAAACCCTTCCCCACACTCTGAAACCCCTTCCCCACACACTGAAACCCATCTCCACACACTGAAACCAATCCCCACACACTGAAACCCATCCCCACACACTGAGAAACCTTCCCCACACACTGAAACCCATTCCCTACACACTGAAACACATCCCCACACACTGAAACACATTCCCACACACTGAAACACCTTCTCCACACATTGAAACCCTTTCCCCACACACTGAAACACATTCCCCACACTCTGAAACATCTTCCCGACACACTGAAATCCCATCCCCTCACATTGACAAATCTTCCCCACAGACTGAAATACCTTCCCACAAACTGAAACACCTTCCCCACACACTGAAACCCATTCCCCACAAACTGAAACCCCTTCCACACACACTGAAACACCTTCCGCACAAACTGAAACCCATCCCCAAACACACTGAAACACCTTCCCCACACACTGAGGCACCTTCCCCAAACACTGAAACCCATCCCCACTCACACTGAAACAACGTGCCCACACACTGAAACCCCTTCCCCGCACAATGAAACCCCTTCCACAAACACTGAAACCCCTTCCCCACACACTGAAACCCGTTCCCGACACACTGAAAGCCCTTCCCGACACACTGAAACACATCCCCACACATTGAAACCCCTTCCCCGCACACTGAAAGCCCTTCTCCCCACACTGAAACCCTTCCCCACACTCTGAAAACCCTTCCCCACACACTGAAACCCATCCCCACACACTGAAACCCATCGCCACACACTGAAACACCTTCCCCACACACTGAAACCCTTCACCACACAGTGGAGCACATCCCCACACACTGAAACACCTTCCCCACACACTGAAACACCTTCCCCACACACTGAAACCCTTTCCCCACACACTGAAACACATTCCCCACACACTGAAAAACATTCCCCACACACTGAAATCCCTTCCCCACACATTGAAACCACTCCCCCACACACTAAAACACCTTCCCCACACACTGAAACACATCCCCACACACTGAAACACCTTCCCCACACACTGAAACCCCTTCCCCACACACTGAAACACATTCCCCACACACTGAAACCCTTCCCCACACACTGAAACACCTTCCCCACACACTGAAACACATCCCTACAAACTGAAGCCCCTTCCCCACACACTAAAACACCTTCCCCACACACTGAAACACTTCCCCACACACTGAAACACCTTCCCCACACACTGAAACCCCTTCCCCATACACTGAAGCCCCTTTCACACACACTGAAACACCTTCCCCACACACTGAAACCCCATCACCAAACACTGAAACACATCCCCACAGATTGAAACACCTTCCCCACACACTGAATCCCCTTCCCCACACACTGAAACCCTTCCCCACACACTGAAATCCCTTTCCCACGCATTGAAATACCTTCCCCACACACTGAAACATCTTCCCCACACACTGATACCCCTTCCCCACTCACTGAAACCCTTCCCCACACACTGAGACACCTTCCCCACACACTGAAACACATCCCCACACACTGAGACACCTTCCCCACACACTGAGACACCTTCCCCACACACTGAAACCCCTTCCCCACACACTGAAACCCTTCCCCACACACTGAAACCCTTCCCCACACACACTGAAACACCTTCCCCACACACTGAGACACCTTCCCCACACACTGAAGCCACTTTCACACACACTGAAACACGTTCCCCACACACTGAAACCCCATCACCAAACACTGAAACACATCCCCACAGATTGAAACACCTTCCCCACACACTGAATCCCCTTCCCCACACACTGAAACCCTTCCCCACACACTGAAACCCATTCCCCACACACTGAAACCCCTTCCCCACACACTGAAACCCCTTCCCCACACCCTGAAACCCTTCCCCACACTCTGAAACCAATTCCCCATACACGGAAACCCATCCCCACACACTGAAACCCATCCCCACACACTGAAACCCATCCCCACTCAGTGAAACACCTTCCCCACACACTGAAAACCTTCCCCACACACTGAAACACAGCCCCACACACTGACACACATCCCCACACACTGAAACACCTTCCCCAGACACTGCATCCCTTTCCCCACACACTGAAACACCTTCCCCACACACTGAAATCCCTTTCCCACGCATTGAAATACATTCCCCACACACTGAAACATCTTCCCCACACACTGATACCCCTTCCCCACTCACTGAAACCCTACCCCACACACTGAAACACCTTCCCCCAAACTGAAACCCCTTCCCCACACTCTGAAACACCTTCCCCACACACTGAAACACTTCCCCACACACTGAAACACCTTCCCCACACACTGAAACCCCTTCCCCATACACTGAAGCCCCTTTCACACACTCTGAACCACCTTCCCCACACACTGAAACCCCATCACCAAACACTGAAACACATCCCCACAGATTGAAACACCTTCTCCACACACTGAATCCCCTTCCCCACACACTGAAACCCTTCCCCACACACTGAAACCCATTCCCCACACACTGAAACCCCTTCCCCACACACTGAAACCCCTTCCCCACACGCTGAAACCCTTCCCCACACTCTGAAACCAATTCCCCATACACGGAAACCCATCCCCACACACTGAAACCCATCCCCACACACTGAAACCCATCCCCACTCAGTGAAACACCTTCCCCACACACTGAAAACCTTCCCCACACACTGAAACACCTTCCCCACACACTGAAACCCCATCACCAAACACTGAAACCCATCCCCACACACTGAAACACCTTCCCCACACACTGAAACACCTTCCCCACACACTGAAACCCTTTCCCCACACACTGAAACACATTCCCCACACACTGAAACACCTTCCCCACACACTGAAGTCCCTTCCACACACATTGAAACACCTTCCCCACAAACTGAAATACCTTCCCCACAAACTGAAACCATTTCCCCACACACTGAAACACCTTCCCCACACAGTGAAACCCCTTCTCCACACACTGAAACCCTTCCCCACACACTGACACACATTCCCCATACACTGTAACCCATCCCCATACATTAAAATCCATCCCCACACACTGAAATCGCTTCCCCACACACTGAAACACATCCCCACACACTGAAACCCTTCCCCACACACTGAAACACATCCCCACACACTGAAACCCTTCCCCACACACTGAGACACATCCCCACACACTGAAACCCTTTCCGCACACACTGAAACACATTCCCCACACATTTAAACCCTTCCCCACACACTGAAACCCCTTTCCCACAAACTGAAACCCATCCCCCGAAACTGAAACCCCTTCCCCACACATTGAAACACCTTCCCCACTCACTGAAACCCCTTCCCCACACACTGAAACACCTTCCCACAAACTGAAACCCATCCCCACTCAGTGAAACCCATCCCCACTCAGTGAAACACCTTCCCCACACACTGAAACCCATCCCCACTCAGTAAAACACCTTCCCCACACACTGAAAACCTTCCCCACACACTGAAACACATCCCCACACACTGACACACCACCCCACACACTGAAACACCTTCCCCAGACACTGCATCCCTTTCCCCACACACTGAAACACCTTCCCCACACAAAGGAACACCTTCCCCACACACTGAAATCCCTTTCCCACGCATTGAAATACCTTCCCCACACACTGAAACATCTTCCCCACACACTGATACCCCTTCCCCACTCACTGAAACCCTTCCCCACACACTGAAACACCTTCCCCACACACTGAAAACCGTTCCCCACATACTGAAACACCTTCCGCACACACTGAAACGCCTTCCCCACACACTGAAATCCTTCCCCACACACTGAAACTCTTCCCCACAAACTGAAACCCCTTCCCCACACTCTGAAACACCTTCCCCACACACTGAAACACTTCCCCACACACTGAAACACCTTCCCCACACACTGAAACCCCTTCCCCATACACTGAAGCCCCTTTCACACACTCTGAAACACCTTCCCCACACACTGAAACCCCATCACCAAACACTGAAACACATCCCCACAGAATGAA
Organism: Heterodontus francisci; assembly: GCF_036365525.1. Taxonomy (NCBI): domain Eukaryota; kingdom Metazoa; phylum Chordata; class Chondrichthyes; order Heterodontiformes; family Heterodontidae; genus Heterodontus; species Heterodontus francisci. Next base: position 6,294,425 of record NC_090395.1, on the reverse strand, counting down.
ACACCTTCCCCACACACTGAATCCCCTTCCCCACACACTGAAACCCTTCCCCACACACTGAAACCCATTCCCCACACACTGAAACCCCTTCCCCACACACTGAAACCCCTTCCCCACACCCTGAAACCCTTCCCCACACTCTGAAACCAATTCCCCATACACGGAAACCCATCCCCACACACTGAAACCCATCCCCACACACTGAAACCCATCCCCACTCAGTGAAACACCTTCCCCACACACTGAAAACCTTCCCCACACACTGAAACACCTTCCCCACACACTGAAACCCCATCACCAAACACTGAAACCCATCCCCACACACTGAAACACCTTCCCCACACACTGAAACACCTTCCCCACACACTGAAACCCTTTCCCCACACACTGAAACACATTCCCCACACACTGAAACACCTTCCCCACACACTGAAGTCCCTTCCACACACATTGAAACACCTTCCCCACAAACTGAAATACCTTCCCCACAAACTGAAACCATTTCCCCACACACTGAAACACCTTCCCCACACAGTGAAACCCCTTCTCCACACACTGAAACCCTTCCCGACACACTGACACACATTCCCCATACACTGTAACCCATCCCCATACATTAAAATCCATCCCCACACACTGAAATAGCTTCCCCACACACTGAAACCCCTTCCCCACACACTGAAACGCTTCCCCACACACTGAAACACATCCCCACACACTGAAACCCTTCCCCACACACTGAGACACATCCCCACACACTGAAACCCTTTCCGCACACACTGAAACACATTCCCCACACATTTAAACCCTTCCCCACACACTGAAACCCCTTTCCCACAAACTGAGACCCATCCCCACAAACTGAAACCCCTTCCCCACACATTGAAACACCTTCCCCACTCACTGAAACCCCTTCCCAACACACTGAAACACCTTCCCCACAAACTGAAACCCATCCCCACTCAGTGAAACCCATCCCCACTCAGTGAAACACCTTCCCCACACACTGAAACCCATCCCCACTCAGTGAAACACCTTCCCCACACACTGAAAACCTTCCCCACACACTGAAACACATCCCCACACACTGACACACCACCCCACACACTGAAACACCTTCCCCAGACACTGCATCCCTTTCCCCACACACTGAAACACCTTCCCCACACAAAGGAACACCTTCCCCACACACTGAAATCCCTTTCCCACGCATTGAAATACCTTCCCCACACACTGAAACATCTTCCCCACACACTGATACCCCTTCCCCACTCACTGAAACCCTTCCCCACACACTGAAACACCTTCCCCACACACTGAAAACCGTTCCCCACACACTGAAACACCTTCCGCACACACTGAAACGCCTTCCCCACACACTGAAATCCTTCCCCACACACTGAAACTCTTCCCCACACAATGAAACCCCTTCCCCACACAGTGAAACACCTTCCGCACACACTGAAACACCTTCACAGCACACAGTGAAACACCTTCCCCACGCTCTGAAACCCGCTACCCACACTCTGAAACCCCTTCCCCACACATTGAAACACATCCCCACACACTGAAACCCCTTCCCCACACACTAAAACCCCTTCCCCCCACACTGAAACACTTCCCCACAATCTGAAACCCATTACCCACACACTTAAACCCATCCCCAAACACTGAAACACATGCCCACACACTGAAACACCTTCCCCACACACTGCATCCCTTTCCCCACACACTGAAACACCTTCCCCACACAATGGGACACCTTCCCCACACACTGAAATCCCTTTCCCACGCATTGAAATACCTTCCCCACACACTGAAACATCTTCCCCACACACTGATACCCCTTCCCCACTCACTGAAACCCTTCCCCACACACTGAGAAACCTTCCCCACACACTGAAACACATCCCCACACACTGAGACACCATCCCCACACACTGAGACACCTTCCCCACACACTGAAACCCCTTCCCCACACACTGAAACCCTTCCCCACACACTGAAACCCTTCCCCACACACACTGAAACACCTTCCCCACACACTGAGACACCTTCCCCACACACTGAAGCCACTTTCACACACACTGAAACACGTTCCCCACACACTGAAACCCCATCACCAAACACTGAAACACATCCCCACAGATTGAAACACCTTCCCCACACACTGAATCCCCTTCCCCACACACTGAAACATCTTCCCCACACACTGATAACCCTTCCCCACTCACTGAAACCCTTCCCCACACACTGAAACACCTTCCCCACAAACTGAAACCCCTTCCCCACTCTCTGAAACACCTTCCCCACACACTGAAACACTTCCCCACACACTGAAACACCTTCCCCACACACTGAAACCCCTTCCCCATACACTGAAGCCCCTTTCACACACTCTGAAACACCTTCCCCACACACTGAAACCCCATCACCAAACACTGAAACACATCCCCACAGATTGAAACACCTTCCCCACACACTGAATCCCCTTCCCCACACACTGAAACCCTTCCCCACACACTGAAACCCATTCCCCACACACTGAAACCCCTTCCCCACACACTGAAACCCCTTCCCCACACCCTGAAACCCTTCCCCACACTCTGAAACCAATTCCCCATACACGGAAACCCATCCCCACACACTGAAACCCATCCCCACACACTGAAACCCATCCCCACTCAGTGAAACACCTTCCCCACACACTGAAAACCTTCCCCACACACTGAAACACATCCCCACACACTGACACACATCCCCACACACTGAAACACCTTCCCCAGACACTGCATCCCTTTCCCCACACACTCAAACACCTTCCCCACACAATGGAACACCTTCCCCACACACTGAAATCCCTTTCCCACGCATTGAAATACATTCCCCACACACTGAAACATCTTCCCCACACACTGATACCCCTTCCCCACTCACTGAAACCCCTTCCCCACACACTGAAACACCTTCCCCACACAGTGAAACACCTTCCCCACACACTGAAAACCATCGCCACACACACTGAAACACCTTCCCCACACACTGAAACCCATTCCCTACAATCTGAAACCCCTTCCCCACACACTGAAACCCTTCCCCACACACTGAAACTCAGCCCCACACACTGAAACACCTTCCCCACAAACTGAAACACATTCCCCATACACTGAAACCCTTCCCACACACTGAAACCCTTCCCCACAAAGTGAAACACTTCACCACACACTGAAGCAGCTTCCCCACACACTGAAATCCCTTCCCCACACATTGAAACACCTTCCTCACACACTGAAATACCGTCCCCACAAACTGAAACACCTTCCCCACACACTGATACCCATTCCCCACACACTGAAACCCCTTCCCCCCACACTGAAACCCTTCCCCACACTCTGAAACCCCTTCCCCACACACTGAAACCCATCTCCACACACTGAAACCAATCCCCACACACTGAAACCCATCCCCACACACTGAGAAACCTTCCCCACACACTGAAACCCATTCCCTACACACTGAAACACATCCCCACACACTGAAACACATTCCCACACACTGAAACACCTTCTCCACACATTGAAACCCTTTCCCCACACACTGAAACACATTCCCCACACTCTGAAACATCTTCCCGACACACTGAAATCCCATCCCCTCACATTGACAAATCTTCCCCACAGACTGAAATACCTTCCCCACAAACTGAAACACCTTCCCCACACACTGAAACCCATTCCCCACAAACTGAAACCCCTTCCACACACACTGAAACACCTTCCGCACAAACTGAAACCCATCCCCAAACACACTGAAACACCTTCCCCACACACTGAGGCACCTTCCCCAAACACTGAAACCCATCCCCACTCACACTGAAACAACGTGCCCACACACTGAAACCCCTTCCCCGCACAATGAAACCCCTTCCACAAACACTGAAACCCCTTCCCCACACACTGAAACCCGTTCCCGACACACTGAAAGCCCTTCCCGACACACTGAAAAACATCCCCACACATTGAAACCCCTTCCCCGCACACTGAAAGCCCTTCTCCCCACACTGAAACCCTTCCCCACACTCTGAAAACCCTTCCCCACACACTGAAACCCATCCCCACACACTGAAACCCATCGCCACACACTGAAACACCTTCCCCACACACTGAAACCCTTCACCACACAGTGGAGCACATCCCCACACACTGAAACACCTTCCCCACACACTGAAACACCTTCCCCACACACTGAAACCCTTTCCCCACACACTGAAACACATTCCCCACACACTGAAAAACATTCCCCACACACTGAAATCCCTTCCCCACACATTGAAACCACTCCCCCACACACTAAAACACCTTCCCCACACACTGAAACACATCCCCACACACTGAAACACCTTCCCCACACACTGAAACCCCTTCCCCACACACTGAAACACATTCCCCACACACTGAAACCCTTCCCCACACACTGAAACACCTTCCCCACACACTGAAACACCTTCCCCACACACTGAAACACATCCCTACAAACTGAAGCCCCTTCCCCACACACTAAAACACCTTCCCCACACACTGAAACACTTCCCCACACACTGAAACACCTTCCCCACACACTGAAACCCCTTCCCCATACACTGAAGCCCCTTTCACACACACTGAAACACCTTCCCCACACACTGAAACCCCATCACCAAACACTGAAACACATCCCCACAGATTGAAACACCTTCCCCACACACTGAATCCCCTTCCCCACACACTGAAACCCTTCCCCACACACTGAAAACCATTCCCCACACACTGAAACCCCTTCCCCACACACTGAAACCCCTTCCCCACACCCTGAAACCCTTCCCCACACCCTGAAACCAATTCCCCATACACGGAAACCCATCCCCACACACTGAAACCCATCCCCACACACTGAAACCCATCCCCACTCAGTGAAACACATTCCCCACACACTGAAAACCTTCCCCACACACTGAAACACATCCCCACACACTGACACACATCGCCACACACTGAAACACCATCCCCACACACTGAAACCCATCCCCACACACTGAAACCCTAACCCCACTCACTGAAACACCTTCCCCACACACTGATACCCATTCCCCACACACTGAAACACCTTCCCCCCACACTGAAACCCTTCCCCACACTCTGAAACCCCTTCCCCACACACTGAAACCCATCTCCACACACTGAAACCAATCCCCACACACTGAAACCCATCCCCACACACTGAGAAACCTTCCCCACACACTGAAACCCTTCCTCACACACTGAAACACATCCCCACACACTGAAACACATTCCCACACACTGAAACACCTTCTCCACACATTGAAACCCTTTCCCCACACACTGAAACACATTCCCCACACCCTGAAACATCTTCCCGACACACTGAAATCCCATCCCCTCACATTGACAAATCTTCCCCACAGACTGAAATACCTTCCCCACAAACTGAAACACCTTCCCCACACACTGAAACCCATTCCCCACAAACTGAAACCCCTTCCACACACACTGAAACACCTTCCGCACAAACTGAAACCCATCCCCACACACACTGAAACACCTTCCCCGCACAATGAAACCCCTTCCACAAACACTGAAACCCCTTCCCCACACACTGAAACACGTTCCCCACACACTGAAAGCCCTTCCCGACACACTGAAACACATCCCCACACATTGAAACCCCTTCCCCACACACTGAAAGCCCTTCTCCCCACACTGAAACCCTTCCCCACACTCTGAAAACCCTTCCCCACACACTGAAACCCATCCCCACACACTGAAACCCATCGCCACACACTGAAACACCTTCCCCACACACTGAAACCCTTCACCACACAGTGGAGCACATCCCCACACACTGAAACACCTTCCCCACACACTGAAACACCTTCCCCACACACTGAAACCCTTTCCCCACACACTGAAACACATTCCCCACACACTGAAAAACCTTCCCCACACACTGAAATCCCTTCCCCACACATTGAAACAACTTCCCCACACACTAAAACACCTTCCCCACACACTGAAACACTTCCCCACACACTGAAACACCTTCCCCACACACTGAAACCCCTTCCCCACACACTGAAACACATTCCCCACACACTGAAACCCTTCCCCACACACTGAAACACCTTCCCCACACACTGAAACACCTTCCCCACACACTGAAACACATCCCCACAAACTGAAGCCCCTTCCCCACACACTAAAACACCTTCCCCACACACTGAAACACTTCCCCACACACTGAAACACCTTCCCCACACACTGAAACCCCTTCCCCATACACTGAAGCCCCTTTCACACACACTGAAACACCTTCCCCACACACTGAAACCCCATCACCAAACACTGAAACACATCCCCACAGATTGAAACACCTTCCCCACACACTGAATCCCCTTCCCCACACACTGAAACCCTTCCCCACACACTGAAACCCATTCCCCACACACTGAAACCCCTTCCCCACACACTGAAACCCCTTCCCCACACCCTGAAACCCTTCCCCACACTCTGAAACCCCTTACCCACACACTGAAACACAACCCCACACACTGAAACCCCTGACCCACACACTGAAACACCTTCCCCACACACTGAAAACCATCGCCACACACACTGAAACACCTTCCCCACACACTGAAACCCATTCCCTACACACTGAAACCCCTTCCCCACACACTGAAACCCTTCCCCACACACTGAAACTCAGCCCCACACACTGAAACACCTTCCCCACAAACTGAAACACATTCCCCATACACTGAAACCCTTCCCACACACTGAAACCCTTCCCCACAAAGTGAAACACTTCACCACACACTGCAACGCTTCCCCAAACACTGAAACACCTTCCCCACACTCTGAAACACCTTGCCCACACACTGAAACACATCCCCACACACTGAAGCACCTTCCCCACACACTGACACCGCTTCCCCACACACTGAAACACCTTCCCCACACACTGAAACACATCCCCACACACTGAGACACCTACCCCCCACACATAAACCCCTTCCCCACACACTGAAACCCTTCCCCACACACACTGAACCCCTTCCCCACACACTGAAACACCTTCCCCACAAACTGAAACCAATTCCCCACACACTGAAACCCCTTCCGCACACTCTGAAACACCTTCCCCACACACTGAAACCAATCCCCACACACACTGAAACAGCTTCCCCACACACTGAAATCCCTTCCCCACACATTGAAACACCTTCCCCACACACTGAAATACCGTCCCCACAAACTGAAACACCTTCCCCACACACTGATACCCATTCCCCACACACTAAAACCCCTTCCCCCCACACTGAAACCCTTCCCCACACTCTGAAACCCCTTCCCCACACACTGAAACCCATCTCCACACACTGAAACCAATCCCCACACACTGAAACCCATCCCCACACACTGAGAAACCTTCCCCACACACTGAAACCCTTCCTCACACACTGAAACACATCCCCACACACTGAAACACATTCCCACACACTGAAACACCTTCTCCACACACTGAAACCCTTTCCCCACACACTGAAACACATTCCCCACACCCTGAAACATCTTCCCGACACATTGAAATCCCATCCCCTCACATTGTAAAATCTTCCCCACAGACTGAAATACCTTCCCCACAAACTGAAACACCTTCCCCACACACTGAAACCCATTCCCCACAAACTGAAACCCCTTTCACACACACTGAAACACCTTCCGCACAAACTGAAATCCATCCTCACTCACACTGAAACAACGTGCCCACACACTGAAACCCCTTCCCCGCACAATGAAACCCCTTCCACAAACACTGAAACCCCTTCCCCACACACTGAAACCCGTTCCCCACACACTGAAACCCCTTCCCGACACACTGAAACGCATCCCCACACATTGAAACCCCTTCCCCACACACTGAAAGCCCTTCTCCCCACACTGAAACCCTTCCCCACACTCTGAAAACCCTTCCCCACACACTGAAACCCATCCCCACACACTGAAACCCATCGCCACACACTGAAACACCTTCCCCACACACTGAAACCCTTCCCCACACAGTGGAGCACATCCCCACACACTGAAACACCTTCCCCACACACTGAAACACCTTCCCCACACACTGAAACCCTTTCCCCACACACTGAAACACATTCCCCACACACTGAAACACCTTCCCCATACATTGAAATCCCTTCCCCACACATTGAAACACCTTCCCCACACACTAAAACACCTTCCCCACACACTGAAACACTTCCCCACACACTGAAACACCTTCCCCACACACTGAAACCCCTTCCCCACACACTGAAACACATTCCCCACACACTGAAACCCTTCCCCACACACTGAAACACCTTCCCCACACACTGAAACACCTTTCCCACACACTGAAACACATCCCCACAAACTGAAACCCCTTCCCCACACACTAAAACACCTTCCCCACACACTGAAACACTTCCCCACACACTGAAACACCTTCCCCACACACTGAAACCCCTTCCCCATACACTGAAGCCTTTTTCACACACACTGAAACACCTTCCCCACACACTGAAACCCCATCACCAAACACTGAAACACATCCCCACAGATTGAAACACCTTCCCCACACACTGAATCCCCTTCCCCACACACTGAAACCCTTCCCCACACACTGAAACCCATTCCCCACACACTGAAACCCCTTCCCCACACACTGAAACCCCTTCCCCACACCCTGCAACCCTTCCCCACACTCTGAAACCAATTCCCCATACACGGAAACCCATCCCCACACACTGAAACCCATCCCCACACACTGAAACCCATCCCCACTCAGTGAAACACCTTCCCCACACACTGAAAACCTTCCCCACACACTGAAACACATCCCCACACACTGACACACATCGCCACACACTGAAACACCTTCCCCAGACACTGCATCCCTTTCCCCACACACTGAAACACCTTCCCCACACAATGGAAAACCTTCCCCACACACTGAAATCCCTTTCCCACGCATTGAAATACATTCCCCACACACTGAAACATCTTCCCCACACACTGATACCCCTTCCCCACTCACTGAAACCCTTCCCCTCACACTGAAACACCTTTCCCACACACTGAAAACCGTTCCCCACACACTGAAACACCTTCCGCACACACTGAAACGCCTTCCCCACACACTGAAACCCTTCCCCACACACTGAAACTCTTCCCCACACAATGAAACCCCTTTCCCCACACAGTGAAACACCTTCCGCACACACTGAAACACCTTCCCCACACACTGAAACAACTTCACAGCACACAGTGAAACACCTTCCCCACACACTGAAACCCGCTCCCCACACACTGAAACACTTCCCCACACACTGAAACCACTTACCCACACACTTAAACCCATCCCCACACACTGAAACACATCCCCACACACTGAAACACCTTCCCCACACACTGAACCACTTCCCCACACAGCGGAGCACATCCCCACACACTGAAACACCTGCCCCACACACTGAAACACCATCCCCACACACTGAAACCCTTTCCCCACACACTGAAACACATTCCCCACACACTGAAACACCTTCCCCACAAACTGAAACACCTTCCCCACTCAATGAAACCCATACTCCACACACTGAACCCCCTTCCCCACACACTGAACCCCATTCCCCCCACACTGAAACACCTTCCCCACACTCTGAAACCCCTTCCCCACACACTGAAACCCATCCCCACACACTGAAACCAATCCCCACACACTGAAACCCATCCCCACACACTGAAACACATTCCCCACACACTGAAACACAATCCCACACACTAAAACACCTTCCCCACACACTGAAACCCTTTCCCCACACACTGAAACACATTCCTCTCACACTGAAACAACTTCCCCACACACTGAAATCCCATCCCCTCACATTGAAAAAACTTTCCCACAGACTGAAATACCTTCCCCACAAACTGAAACACCTTCCCCACACACTGAAACCCATTCCCCACAAACTGAAACCCATCCCCACACACACTGAAACACCTTCCCCACAAACTGAAACCCATCCCCATTCACACTAAAACAACGTGCCCACGCACTGAAACCCCTTCCCCGCACAATGAAACCCCTTCCACAAACACTGAAACCACTTCCCCACACACTGAAACCCGTTCCCCACACACTGAAACCCCTTCCCCACACACTGAAACACAACCCCACACACTGAAACCCCTTACCCACACACTGAAACACATTCCCCACACACTGAAACCCTTCCCCACACATTGAAACACCTTCCCCACACACTGAAACACCTTCCCCACACACTGAAACACATCCCCACACACTGAAACACCTTCCCCACACACTGAAACCCCTTCCACACACACTGAACCACCTTCCCCACACACTGAAACACCTTCCCCAAACACTGAAACCCCTTCCTCACACACTGAAACCCCTTCCCCACACACTGAAACAACTTCCCCACACACTGAAACACCTTCCCCACACACTGAAAACCATCGCCACACACACTGAAACACCTTCCCCACACACTGAAACCCATTCCCTACACACTGAAACCCTTCCCCACACACTGAAACCCTTCCCCACACACTGAAACTCATCCCCACACACTGAAACACCTTCCCCACAAACTGAAACACATTCCCCACACACTGAAACCCTTCCCACACACTGAAACCCTTCTCCACAAAGTGAAACATTTCACCACACACTGAAACGCTTCCCCAAACACTGAAAAACATTCCACACACTCTGAAACACCTTGCCCACACACTGAAACACATGCCCACACACTGAAGCACCTTCGCCACACACTGAAACCGCTTCCCCACACACTGAAACACATTCCCCACACACTGAAACACATCCCCACACACTGAGACACCTTCCCCACACACTGAAACCCCTTCCCCACACACTGAAACCCTTCCCCACACACACTGAACCCCTTCCCCACACATTGAAACACCTTCCCCACACACTGAAACCAATTCCCCACACACTGAAACCCCTTCCGCACACTCTGAAACACCTTCCCCACACATTGAAACCAATCCCCACACACACTGAAACACCTTCCCCACACACTGAAATCCCTTCCCCGCACATTGAAACACCTTCCCCACACACTGAAATACCGTCCCCACAAACTGAAATACCTTCCCCACACACTGAAACCCATTCCCCACACAATGAAACCCCTTCCCCCCACACTGAAACCAATCCCCACACACTGAAACCCATCCCCACACACTGAAACCCATCCCCACACACTGAAACCAATCCCCACACTCTGAAACCCATTCCCCACACACTGAAACCCATCCCCACACACTGAAACCAATCCCCACACACTGAAACCCATCCCCACACACTGAGAAACCTTCCCCACACACTGAAACCCTTCCTCACACACTGAAACACATCCCCACACACTGAAACACATTCCCACACACTGAAACACCTTCTCCACACACTGAAACCCTTTCCCCACACACTGAAACACATTCCCCACACCCTGAAACACCTTCCCGACACACTGAAATCCCATCCCCTCACATTGAAAAATCTTCCCCACAGACTTAAATACCTTCCCCACAAACTGAAACACCTTCCCAGCACACTGAAACGCATTCCCCACAAACTGAAACCCCTTCCACACACACTGAAACACCTTCTGCACAAACTGAAACCCATCCCCACACACACTGAAACACCTTCCCCACACACTGAGGCACCTTCCCCAAACACTGAAACCCATCCCCACTCACACTGAAACAAGGTGCCCACACACTGAAACACCTTCCCCGCACAATGAAACCCCTTCCACAAACACTGAAACCCCTTCCCCACACACTGAAACCCGTTCCCCACACACTGAAACCCCTTCCCGACAGACTGAAACACATCCCCACTCATTGAAACCCCTTCCCCACCCACTGAAAGCCCTTCTTCCCACACTGAAAGCCTTCCCCACACTCTGAAAACCCTTCCCCACACACTGAAACCCATCCCCACACACTGAAACCCATCGCCACACACTGAAACACCTTCCCCACACACTGAAACCCTTCCCCACACAGTGGAGCACATCCCCACACACTGAAACACCTTCCCCACACACTGAAACACCTTCCCCACACACTGAAACCCTTTCCCCACACACTGAAACACATTCCCCACACACTGAAACACCTTCCCCACACACTGAAATCCCTTCCCCACACATTGAAACACCTTCTCCACACACTTAAATACCTTCGCCACAAACTGAAACACCTTCCCTACACACTGAAACCCCTTACCCACACACTGAAACACATACCCCACACACTGAAACCCTTCCCCACACACTGAAACACCTTCCCCACACACTGAAACACCTTCCCCACACACTGAAACACATCCCCACACACTGAAACCCATCCCCACACACTGAAGCACCTTCCCCACACACTGAAACCGCTTCCCCACACACTGAAACACCTTCCCCACACAATGAAACACATCCCCACACACTGAGACACCTTCCCCACACACTGAAACCCCTTCCCCACACACTGAAACACTTCCCCACACACACTGAACCCCTTCCCCACACACTGAAACACCTTCCCCACACACTGAAACCAATTCCCCACACACTGAAACCCCTTCCGCACACTCTGAAACACCTTCCCCACACACTGAAACCAATCCCCACACACACTGAAACACCTTCTCCACACACTGAAATCCCTTCCCCACACACTGAAATCCCTTCCCCACACATTGAAACACCTTCCCCACACACTTAAATACCTTCGCCACAAACTGAAACACCTTCCCTACACACTGAAACCCCTTACCCACACACTGAAACACATACCCCACACACTGAAACCCTTCCCCACACACTGAAACACCTTCCCCACACACTGAAACACCTTCCCCACACACTGAAACACATCCCCACACACTGAAACCCATCCCCACACACTGAAGCACCTTCCCCACACACTGAAACCGCTTCCCCACACACTGAAACACCTTCCCCACACAATGCAACACATCCCCACACACTGAGACACCTTCCCCACACACTGAAACCCCTTCCCCACACACTGAAACCCTTCCCCACACACACTGAACCCCTTCCCCACACACTGAAACACCTTCCCCACACACTGAAACCAATTCCCCACACACTGAAACCCCTTCCGCACACTCTGAAACACCTTCCCCACACACTGAAACCAATCCCCACACACAGTGAAACACCTTCTCCACACACTGAAATCCCTTCCCCACACATTGAAACACCTTCCCCACTCACTGAAATACCGTCCCCACAAACTGAAACACCTTCCCCACACACTGAAACCCATTCCCCACACACTGAAACCCCTTCCCCCCACACTGAAACCATTCCCCACACTCTGAAACCCCTTCCCCACACACTGAAACCCATCCCCACACACTGAAACCAATCCCCACACACTGAAACCCATCCCCACACACTGAGAAACCTTCCCCACACACTGAAACCCTTCCTCACACACTGAAACACATCCCCACACACTGCAACACATTCCCACACACTGAAACACCTTCTCCACACACTGAAACCCTTTCCCCACACACTGAAACACATTCCCCACACCCTGAAACACCTTCCCGACACACTGAAATCCCATCCCCTCACATTTAAAAATCTTCCCCACAGACTGAAATACCTTCCCCACAAACTGAAACACCTTCCCCACACACTGAAACCCATTCCCCACAAACTGAAACCCCTTCCACACACACTGAAACACCTTCCGCACAAACTGAAACCGATCCCCACACACACTGAAACACCTTCCCCACACACTGAGGCACCTTCCCCAAACACTGAAACCCATCCCCACTCACACTGAAACAACGTGCCCACACACTGAAACCCCTTCCCCGCACACTGAAACCATTCCCCACACACACTGAACCCCTTCCCCACACACTGAAACACCTTCCCCACACACTGAAACACATCCCCACACACTGAGACACCTTCCCCACACACTGAAACCCCTTCCCCACACACTGAAACCCTTCCCCACACACACTGAACCCCTTCCCCACACACTGAAACACCTTCCCCACACACTGAAACCAATTCCCCACACACTGAAACCCCTTCCGCACACTCTGAAACACCTTCCCCACACACTGAAACCAATCCCCACACACACTGAAACACCTTCTCCACACACTGAAATCCCTTCCCCACACATTGAAACACCTTCCCCACTCACTGAAATACCGTCCCCACAAACTGAAACACCTTCCCCACACACTGAAACCCATTCCCCACACACTGAAACCCCTTCCCCCCACACTGAAACCCTTCCCCACACTCTGAAACCCCTTCCCCACACACTGAAACCCATCCCCACACACTGAAACCAATCCCCACACACTGAAACCCATCCCCACACACTGAGAAACCTTCCCCACACACTGAAACCCTTCCTCACACACTGAAACACATCCCCACACACTGCAACACATTCCCACACACTGAAACACCTTCTCCACACACTGAAACCCTTTCCCCACACACTGAAACACATTCCCCACACCCTGAAACACCTTCCCGACACACTGAAATCCCATCCCCTCACATTTAAAAATCTTCCCCACAGACTGAAATACCTTCCCCACAAACTGAAACACCTTCCCCACACACTGAAACCCATTCCCCACAAACTGAAACCCCTTCCACACACACTGAAACACCTTCCGCACAAACTGAAACCGATCCCCACACACACTGAAACACCTTCCCCACACACTGAGGCACCTTCCCCAAACACTGAAACCCATCCCCACTCACACTGAAACAACGTGCCCACACACTGAAACCCCTTCCCCGCACAATGAAACCCCTTCCACAAACACTGAAACCCCTTCCCCACACACTGAAACCCGTTCCCCACACACTGAAACCCCTTCCCGACACACTGAAACGCATCCCCACACATTGAAACCCCTTCCCCACACACTGAAAGCCCTTCTCCCCACACTGAAACCCTTCCCTACACTCTGAAAACCCTTCCCCACACACTGAAACCCATCCCCACACACTGAAACCCATCGCCACACACTGAAACACCTTCCCCACACACTGAAACCCTTCCCCACACAGTGGAGCACATCCCCACACACTGAAACACCTTCCCCACACACTGAAACACCTTCCCCACACACTGAAACCCTTTCCCCACACACTGAAACACATTCCCCACACACTGAAACACCTTCCCCATACATTGAAATCCCTTCCCCACACATTGAAACACCTTCCCCACACACTGAAACACCTTCCCCACACACTGAAACACTTCCCCACACACTGAAACACCTTCCCCACACACTGAAACCCCTTCCCCACACACTGAAACACATTCCCCACACACTGAAACCCTTCCCCACACACTGAAACACCTTCCCCACACACTGAAACACCTTTCCCACACACTGAAACACATCCCCACAAACTGAAACCCCTTCCCCACACACTAAAACACCTTCCCCACACACTGAAACACTTCCCCACACTCTGAAACACCTTCCCCACACACTGAAACACTTCCCCACACACTGAAACACCTTCCCCACACACTGAAACCCCTTCCCCATACACTGAAGCCCCTTTCACACACTCTGAAACACCTTCCCCACACACTGAAACCCCATCACCAAACACTGAAACACATCCCCACAGAATGAAACACCTTCCCCACACACTGAATCCCCTTCCCCACACACTGAAACCCTTCCCCACACACTGAAACCCATTCCCCACACACTGAAACCCCTTCCCCACACACTGAAACCCCTTCCCCACACCCTGAAACCCTTCCCCACACTCTGAAACCAATTCCCCATACACGGAAACCCATCCCCACACACTGAAACCCATCCCCACACACTGAAACCCATCCCCACTCAGTGAAACACCTTCCCCACACACTGAAAACCTTCCCCACACACTGAAACACCTTCCCCACACACTGAAACCCCATCACCAAACACTGAAACCCATCCCCACACACTGAAACACCTTCCCCACACACTGAAACACCTTCCCCACACACTGAAACCCTTTCCCCACACACTGAAACACATTCCCCACACACTGAAGTCCCTTCCACACACATTGAAACACCTTCCCCACAAACTGAAATACCTTCCCCACAAACTGAAACCATTTCCCCACACACTGAAACACCTTCCCCACACAGTGAAACCCCTTCTCCCCACACTGAAACCCTTCCCGACACACTGACACACATTCCCCATACACTGTAACCCATCCCCATACATTAAAATCCATCCCCACACACTGAAATAGCTTCCCCACACACTGAAACCCCTTCCCCACACACTGAAACGCTTCCCCACACACTGAAACACATCCCCACACACTGAAACCCTTCCCCACACACTGAGACACATCCCCACACACTGAAACCCTTTCCGCACACACTGAAACACATTCCCCACACATTTAAACCCTTCCCCACACACTGAAACCCCTTTCCCACAAACTGAAACCCATCCCCACAAACTGAAACCCCTTCCCCACACATTGAAACACCTTCCCCACTCACTGAAACCCCTTCCCAACACACTGAAACACCTTCCCCACAAACTGAAACCCATCCCCACTCAGTGAAACCCATCCCCACTCAGTGAAACACCTTCCCCACACACTGAAACCCATCCCCACTCAGTGAAACACCTTCCCCACACACTGAAAACCTTCCCCACACACTGAAACACATCCCCACACACTGACACACCACCCCACACACTGAAACACCTTCCCCAGACACTGCATCCCTTTCCCCACACACTGAAACACCTTCCCCACACAAAGGAACACCTTCCCCACACACTGAAATCCCTTTCCCACGCATTGAAATACCTTCCCCACACACTGAAACATCTTCCCCACACACTGATACCCCTTCCCCACTCACTGAAACCCTTCCCCACACACTGAAACACCTTCCCCACACACTGAAAACCGTTCCCCACACACTGAAACACCTTCCGCACACACTGAAACGCCTTCCCCACACACTGAAATCCTTCCCCACACACTGAAACTCTTCCCCACACAATGAAACCCCTTCCCCACACAGTGAAACACCTTCCGCACACACTGAAACACCTTCACAGCACACAGTGAAACACCTTCCCCACGCTCTGAAACCCGCTACCCACACTCTGAAACCCCTTCCCCACACATTGAAACACATCCCCACACACTGAAACCCCTTCCCCACACACTAAAACCCCTTCCCCCCACACTGAAACACTTCCCCACAATCTGAAACCCATTACCCACACACTTAAACCCATCCCCAAACACTGAAACACATGCCCACACACTGAAACACCTTCCCCACACACTGCATCCCTTTCCCCACACACTGAAACACCTTCCCCACACAATGGGACACCTTCCCCACACACTGAAATCCCTTTCCCACGCATTGAAATACCTTCCCCACACACTGAAACATCTTCCCCACACACTGATACCCCTTCCCCACTCACTGAAACCCTTCCCCACACACTGAGAAACCTTCCCCACACACTGAAACACATCCCCACACACTGAGACACCTTCCCCACACACTGAGACACCTTCCCCACACACTGAAACCCCTTCCCCACACACTGAAACCCTTCCCCACACACTGAAACCCTTCCCCACACACACTGAAACACCTTCCCCACACACTGAGACACCTTCCCCACACACTGAAGCCACTTTCACACACACTGAAACACGTTCCCCACACACTGAAACCCCATCACCAAACACTGAAACACATCCCCACAGATTGAAACACCTTCCCCACACACTGAATCCCCTTCCCCACACACTGAAACATCTTCCCCACACACTGATAACCCTTCCCCACTCACTGAAACCCTTCCACACACACTGAAACACCTTCCCCACAAACTGAAACCCCTTCCCCACTCTCTGAAACACCTTCCCCACACACTGAAACACTTCCCCACACACTGAAACACCTTCCCCACACACTGAAACCCCTTCCCCATACACTGAAGCCCCTTTCACACACTCTGAAACACCTTCCCCACACACTGAAACCCCATCACCAAACACTGAAACACATCCCCACAGATTGAAACACCTTCCCCACACACTGAATCCCCTTCCCCACACACTGAAACCCTTCCCCACACACTGAAACCCATTCCCCACACACTGAAACCCCTTCCCCACACACTGAAACCCCTTCCCCACACCCTGAAACCCTTCCCCACACTCTGAAACCAATTCCCCATACACGGAAACCCATCCCCACACACTGAAACCCATCCCCACACACTGAAACCCATCCCCACTCAGTGAAACACCTTCCCCACACACTGAAAACCTTCCCCACACACTGAAACACATCCCCACACACTGACACACATCCCCACACACTGAAACACCTTCCCCAGACACTGCATCCCTTTCCCCACACACTCAAACACCTTCCCCACACAATGGAACACCTTCCCCACACACTGAAATCCCTTTCCCACGCATTGAAATACATTCCCCACACACTGAAACATCTTCCCCACACACTGATACCCCTTCCCCACTCACTGAAACCCCTTCCCCACACACTGAAACACCTTCCCCACACAGTGAAACACCTTCCCCACACACTGAAAACCATCGCCACACACACTGAAACACCTTCCCCACACACTGAAACCCATTCCCTACAATCTGAAACCCCTTCCCCACACACTGAAACCCTTCCCCACACACTGAAACTCAGCCCCACACACTGAAACACCTTCCCCACAAACTGAAACACATTCCCCATACACTGAAACCCTTCCCACACACTGAAACCCTTCCCCACAAAGTGAAACACTTCACCACACACTGAAACAGCTTCCCCACACACTGAAATCCCTTCCCCACACATTGAAACACCTTCCTCACACACTGAAATACCGTCCCCACAAACTGAAACACCTTCCCCACACACTGATACCCATTCCCCACACACTGAAACCCCTTCCCCCCACACTGAAACCCTTCCCCACACTCTGAAACCCCTTCCCCACACACTGAAACCCATCTCCACACACTGAAACCAATCCCCACACACTGAAACCCATCCCCACACACTGAGAAACCTTCCCCACACACTGAAACCCATTCCCTACACACTGAAACACATCCCCACACACTGAAACACATTCCCACACACTGAAACACCTTCTCCACACATTGAAACCCTTTCCCCACACACTGAAACACATTCCCCACACTCTGAAACATCTTCCCGACACACTGAAATCCCATCCCCTCACATTGACAAATCTTCCCCACAGACTGAAATACCTTCCCCACAAACTGAAACACCTTCCCCACACACTGAAACCCATTCCCCACAAACTGAAACCCCTTCCACACACACTGAAACACCTTCCGCACAAACTGAAACCCATCCCCAAACACACTGAAACACCTTCCCCACACACTGAGGCACCTTCCCCAAACACTGAAACCCATCCCCACTCACACTGAAACAACGTGCCCACACACTGAAACCCCTTCCCCGCACAATGAAACCCCTTCCACAAACACTGAAACCCCTTCCCCACACACTGAAACCCGTTCCCGACACACTGAAAGCCCTTCCCGACACACTGAAACACATCCCCACACATTGAAACCCCTTCCCCGCACACTGAAAGCCCTTCTCCCCACACTGAAACCCTTCCCCACACTCTGAAAACCCTTCCCCACACACTGAAACCCATCCCCACACACTGAAACCCATCGCCACACACTGAAACACCTTCCCCACACACTGAAACCCTTCACCACACAGTGGAGCACATCCCCACACACTGAAACACCTTCCCCACACACTGAAACACCTTCCCCACACACTGAAACCCTTTCCCCACACACTGAAACACATTCCCCACACACTGAAAAACATTCCCCACACACTGAAATCCCTTCCCCACACATTGAAACCACTCCCCCACACACTAAAACACCTTCCCCACACACTGAAACACATCCCCACACACTGAAACACCTTCCCCACACACTGAAACCCCTTCCCCACACACTGAAACACATTCCCCACACACTGAAACCCTTCCCCACACACTGAAACACCTTCCCCACACACTGAAACACCTTCCCCACACACTGAAACACATCCCTACAAACTGAAGCCCCTTCCCCACACACTAAAACACCTTCCCCACACACTGAAACACTTCCCCACACACTGAAACACCTTCCCCACACACTGAAACCCCTTCCCCATACACTGAAGCCCCTTTCACACACACTGAAACACCTTCCCCACACACTGAAACCCCATCACCAAACACTGAAACACATCCCCACAGATTGAAACACCTTCCCCACACACTGAATCCCCTTCCCCACACACTGAAACCCTTCCCCACACACTGAAACCCATTCCCCACACACTGAAACCCCTTCCCCACACACTGAAACCCCTTCCCCACACCCTGAAACCCTTCCCCACACTCTGAAACCAATTCCCCATACACGGAAACCCATCCCCACACACTGAAACCCATCCCCACACACTGAAACCCATCCCCACTCAGTGAAACACCTTCCCCACACACTGAAAACCTTCCCCACACACTGAAACACATCCCCACACACTGACACACATCGCCACACACTGAAACACCATCCCCACACACTGAAACCCATCCCCACACACTGAAACCCTAACCCCACTCACTGAAACACCTTCCCCACACACTGATACCCATTCCCCACACACTGAAACCCCTTCCCCCCACACTGAAACCCTTCCCCACACTCTGAAACCCCTTCCCCACACACTGAAACCCATCTCCACACACTGAAACCAATCCCCACACACTGAAACCCATCCCCACACACTGAGAAACCTTCCCCACACACTGAAACCCTTCCTCACACACTGAAACACATCCCCACACACTGAAACACATTCCCACACACTGAAACACCTTCTCCACACATTGAAACCCTTTCCCCACACACTGAAACACATTCCCCACACCCTGAAACATCTTCCCGACACACTGAAATCCCATCCCCTCACATTGACAAATCTTCCCCACAGACTGAAATACCTTCCCCACAAACTGAAACACCTTCCCCACACACCGAAACCCATTCCCCACAAACTGAAACCCCTTCCACACACACTGAAACACCTTCCGCACAAACTGAAACCCATCCCCACACACACTGAAACACCTTCCCCGCACAATGAAACCCCTTCCACAAACACTGAAACCCCTTCCCCACACACTGAAACACGTTCCCCACACACTGAAAGCCCTTCCCGACACACTGAAACACATCCCCACACATTGAAACCCCTTCCCCACACACTGAAAGCCCTTCTCCCCACACTGAAACCCTTCCCCACACTCTGAAAACCCTTCCCCACACACTGAAACCCATCCCCACACACTGAAACCCATCGCCACACACTGAAACACCTTCCCCACACACTGAAACCCTTCACCACACAGTGGAGCACATCCCCACACACTGAAACACCTTCCCCACACACTGAAACACCTTCCCCACACACTGAAACCCTTTCCCCACACACTGAAACACATTCCCCACACACTGAAAAACCTTCCCCACACACTGAAATCCCTTCCCCACACATTGAAACAACTTCCCCACACACTAAAACACCTTCCCCACACACTGAAACACTTCCCCACACACTGAAACACCTTCCCCACACACTGAAACCCCTTCCCCACACACTGAAACACATTCCCCACACACTGAAACCCTTCCCCACACACTGAAACACCTTCCCCACACACTGAAACACCTTCCCCACACACTGAAACACATCCCCACAAACTGAAGCCCCTTCCCCACACACTAAAACACCTTCCCCACACACTGAAACTCTTCCCCACACACTGAAACACCTTCCCCACACACTGAAACCCCTTCCCCATACACTGAAGCCCCTTTCACACACACTGAAACACCTTCCCCACACACTGAAACCCCATCACCAAACACTGAAACACATCCCCACAGATTGAAACACCTTCCCCACACACTGAATCCCCTTCCCCACACACTGAAACCCTTCCCCACACACTGAAACCCATTCCCCACACACTGAAACCCCTTCCCCACACACTGAAACCCATTCCCCACACCCTGAAACCCTTCCCCACACTCTGAAACCAATTCCCCATACACGGAAACCCATCCCCACACACTGAAACCCATCCCCACACACTGAAACCCATCCCCACTCAGTGAAACACCTTCCCCACACACTGAAAACCTTCCCCACACACTGAAACACATCCCCACACACTGACACACATCGCCACACACTGAAACACCATCCCCACACACTGAAACCCATCCCCACACACTGAAACCCTAACCCCACACACTGAAACACCTTCCCCACACACTGAAACACATTCCCACACACTGAAACACCTTCCCCACACACTGAAACCCTTTCCCCACACACTGAAACACATTCCTCTCACACTGAAACAACTTCCCCACACACTGAAATCCCATCCCCTCACATTGAAAAAACTTCCCCACAGACTGAAATACCTTCCCCACAAACTGAAACACCTTCCCCACACACTGAAACCCATTCCCCACAAACAGAAACCCATCCCCACACACACTGAAACACCTTCCCCACACACTGAAACCCATCCCCACTCACACTAAAACAACGTGCCCACGCACTGAAACCCCTTCCCCGCACAATGAAACCCCTTCCACAAACACTGAAACCCCTTCCCCACACACTGAAACCCGTTCCCCAGACAATGAAACCCCTTCCCCACACACTGAAACACAACCCCACACACTGAAACCCCTGACCCACACACTGAAACACATTCCCCACACACTGAAACCCTTCCCCACACATTGAAACACCTTCCCCACACACTGAATCCCCTTCCCCACACACTGAAACACATCCCCACACACTGAAACACCTTCCCCACACACTGAAACCCCTTCCACACACACTGAACCACCTTCCCCACACACTGAAACACCTTCCCCAAACACTGAAACCCCTTCCCCACACATTGAAACAACTTCCCCACACACTAAAACACCTTCCCCACACACTGAAACACTTCCCCACACACTGAAACACCTTCCCCACACACTGAAACCCCTTCCCCACACACTGAAACACATTCCCCACACACTGAAACCCTTCCCCACACACTGAAACACCTTCCCCACACACTGAAACACATCCCTACAAACTGAAGCCCCTTCCCCACACACTAAAACACCTTCCCCACACACTGAAACACTTCCCCACACACTGAAACACCTTCCCCACACACTGAAACCCCTTCCCCATACACTGAAGCCCCTTTCACACACACTGAAACACCTTCCCCACACACTGAAACCCCATCACCAAACACTGAAACACATCCCCACAGATTGAAACACCTTCCCCACACACTGAATCCCCTTCCCCACACACTGAAACCCTTCCGCACACACTGAAACCCATTCCCCACACACTGAAACACTTCCCCACACACTGAAACACCTTCCCCACACACTGAAACCCCTTCCCCACACACTGAAACACATTCCCCACACACTGAAACCCTTCCCCACACACTGAAACACCTTCCCCACACACTGAAACACCTTCCCCACACACTGAAACACATCCCTACAAACTGAAGCCCCTTCCCCACACACTAAAACACCTTCCCCACACACTGAAACACTTCCCCACACACTGAAACACCTTCCCCACACACTGAAACCCCTTCCCCATACACTGAAGCCCCTTTCACACACACTGAAACACCTTCCCCACACACTGAAACCCCATCACCAAACACTGAAACACATCCCCACAGATTGAAACACCTTCCCCACACACTGAATCCCCTTCCCCACACACTGAAACCCTTCCCCACACACTGAAACCCATTCCCCACACACTGAAACCTCTTCCCCACACACTGAAACCCCTTCCCCACACCCTGAAACCCTTCCCCACACTCTGAAACCAATTCCCCATACACGGAAACCCATCCCCACACACTGAAACCCATCCCCACACACTGAAACCCATCCCCACTCAGTGAAACACCTTCCCCACATACTGAAAACCTTCCCCACACACTGAAACACATCCCCACACACTGACACACATCGCCACACACTGAAACACCATCCCCACACACTGAAACCCATCCCCACACACTGAAACCCTAACCCCACTCACTGAAACACCTTCCCCACACACTGATACCCATTCCCCACACACTGAAACCCCTTCCCCCCACACTGAAACCCTTCCCCACACTCTGAAACCCCTTCCCCACACACTGAAACCCATCTCCACACACTGAAACCAATCCCCACACACTGAAACCCATCCCCACACACTGAGAAACCTTCCCCACACACTGAAACCCTTCCTCACACACTGAAACACATCCCCACACACTGAAACACATTCCCACACACTGAAACACCTTCTCCACACATTGAAACCCTTTCCCCACACACTGAAACACATTCCCCACACCCTGAAACATCTTCCCGACACACTGAAATCCCATCCCCTCACATTGACAAATCTTCCCCACAGACTGAAATACCTTCCCCACAAACTGAAACACCTTCCCCACACACTGAAACCCATTCCCCACAAACTGAAACCCCTTCCACACACACTGAAACACCTTCCGCACAAACTGAAACCCATCCCCACACACACTGAAACACCTTCCCCACACACTGAGGCACCTTCCCCAAACACTGAAACCCATCCCCACTCACACTGAAACAACGTGCCCACACACACTGAAACCCCTTCCCCGCACAATGAAACCCCTTCCACAAACACTGAAACCCCTTCCCCACACACTGAAACCCGTTCCCCACACACTGAAAGCCCTTCCCGACACACTGAAACACATCCCCACACATTGAAACCCCTTCCCCACACACTGAAAGCCCTTCTCCCCACACTGAAACCCTTCCCCACACTCTGAAAACCCTTCCCCACACACTGAAACCCATCCCCACACACTGAAACCCATCGCCACACACTGAAACACCTTCCCCACACACTGAAACCCTTCACCACACAGTGGAGCACATCCCCACACACTGAAACACCTTCCCCACACACTGAAACACCTTCCCCACACACTGAAACCCTTTCCCCACACACTGAAACACATTCCCCACACACTGAAAAACCTTCCCCACACACTGAAATCCCTTCCCCACACATTGAAACAACTTCCCCACACACTAAAACACCTTCCCCACACACTGAAACACTTCCCCACACACTGAAACACCTTCCCCACACACTGAAACCCCTTCCCCACACACTGAAACACATTCCCCACACACTGAAACCCTTCCCCACACACTGAAACACCTTCCCCACACACTGAAACACCTTCCCCACACACTGAAACACATCCCCACAAACTGAAGCCCCTTCCCCACACACTAAAACACCTTCCCCACACACTGAAACTCTTCCCCACACACTGAAACACCTTCCCCACACACTGAAACCCCTTCCCCATACACTGAAGCCCCTTTCACACACACTGAAACACCTTCCCCACACACTGAAACCCCATCACCAAACACTGAAACACATCCCCACAGATTGAAACACCTTCCCCACACACTGAATCCCCTTCCCCACACACTGAAACCCTTCCCCACACACTGAAACCCATTCCCCACACACTGAAACCCCTTCCCCACACACTGAAACCCCTTCCCCACACCCTGAAACCCTTCCCCACACTCTGAAACCAATTCCCCATACACGGAAACCCATCCCCACACACTGAAACCCATCCCCACACACTGAAACCCATCCCCACTCAGTGAAACACCTTCCCCACACACTGAAAACCTTCCCCACACACTGAAACACATCCCCACACACTGACACACATCGCCACACACTGAAACACCATCCCCACACACTGAAACCCATCCCCACACACTGAAACCCTAACCCCACACACTGAAACACCTTCCCCACACACTGAAACACATTCCCACACACTGAAACACCTTCCCCACACACTGAAACCCTTTCACACACACTGAAACACCTTCCCCACACACTGAAACCCCATCACCAAACACTGAAACACATCCCCACAGATTGAAACACCTTCCCCACACACTGAATCCCCTTCCCCACACACTGAAACCCTTCCGCACACACTGAAACCCATTCCCCACACACTGAAACACTTCCCCACACACTGAAACACCTTCCCCACACACTGAAACCCCTTCCCCACACACTGAAACACATTCCCCACACACTGAAACCCTTCCCCACACACTGAAACACCTTCCCCACACACTGAAACACCTTCCCCACACACTGAAACACATCCCTACAAACTGAAGCCCCTTCCCCACACACTAAAACACCTTCCCCACACACTGAAACACTTCCCCACACACTGAAACACCTTCCCCACAAACTGAAACCCCTTCCCCATACACTGAAGCCCCTTTCACACACACTGAAACACCTTCCCCACACACTGAAACCCCATCACCAAACACTGAAACACATCCCCACAGATTGAAACACCTTCCCCACACACTGAATCCCCTTCCCCACACACTGAAACCCTTCCCCACACACTGAAACCCATTCCCCACACACTGAAACCCCTTCCCCACACACTGAAACCCCTTCCCCACACCCTGAAACCCTTCCCCACACTCTGAAACCAATTCCCCATACACGGAAACCCATCCCCACACACTGAAACCCATCCCCACACACTGAAACCCATCCCCACTCAGTGAAACACCTTCCCCACACACTGAAAACCTTCCCCACACACTGAAACACATCCCCACACACTGACACACATCGCCACACACTGAAACACCATCCCCACACACTGAAACCCATCCCCACACACTGAAACCCTAACCCCACTCACTGAAACACCTTCCCCACACACTGATACCCATTCCCCACACACTGAAACACCTTCCCCCCACACTGAAACCCTTCCCCACACTCTGAAACCCCTTCCCCACACACTGAAACCCATCTCCACACACTGAAACCAATCCCCACACACTGAAACCCATCCCCACACACTGAGAAACCTTCCCCACACACTGAAACCCTTCCTCACACACTGAAACACATCCCCACACACTGAAACACATTCCCACACACTGAAACACCTTCTCCACACATTGAAACCCTTTCCCCACACACTGAAACACATTCCCCACACCCTGAAACATCTTCCCGACACACTGAAATCCCATCCCCTCACATTGACAAATCTTCCCCACAGACTGAAATACCTTCCCCACAAACTGAAACACCTTCCCCACACACTGAAACCCATTCCCCACAAACTGAAACCCCTTCCACACACACTGAAACACCTTCCGCACAAACTGAAACCCATCCCCACACACACTGAAACACCTTCCCCACACACTGAGGCACCTTCCCCAAACACTGAAACCCATCCCCACTCACACTGAAACAACGTGCCCACACACTGAAACCCCTTCCCCGCACAATGAAACCCCTTCCACAAACACTGAAACCCCTTCCCCACACACTGAAACCCGTTCCCCACACACTGAAAGCCCTTCCCGACACACTGAAACACATCCCCACACATTGAAACCCCTTCCCCACACACTGAAAGCCCTTCTCCCCACACTGAAACCCTTCCCCACACTCTGAAAACCCTTCCCCACACACTGAAACCCATCCCCACACACTGAAACCCATCGCCACACACTGAAACACCTTCCCCACACACTGAAACCCTTCACCACACAGTGGAGCACATCCCCACACACTGAAACACCTTCCCCACACACTGAAACACCTTCCCCACACACTGAAACCCTTTCCCCACACACTGAAACACATTCCCCACACACTGAAAAACCTTCCCCACACACTGAAATCCCTTCCCCACACATTGAAACAACTTCCCCACACACTAAAACACCTTCCCCACACACTGAAACACTTCCCCACACACTGAAACACCTTCCCCACACACTGAAACCCCTTCCCCACACACTGAAACACATTCCCCACACACTGAAACCCTTCCCCACACACTGAAACACCTTCCCCACACACTGAAACACCTTCCCCAAACACTGAAACCCCTTCCCCACACACTGAAACCCGTTCCCCACACACTGAATCCCCTTACCCACACACTGAAACACAACCCCACACACTGAAACCCCTGACCCACACACTGAAACACCTTCCCCACACACTGAAAACCATCGCCACACACACTGAAACACCTTCCCCACACACTGAAACCCATTACCTACACACTGAAACCCCTTCCCCACACACTGAAACCCTTCCCCACACACTGAAACTCAGCCCCACACACTGAAACACCTTCCCCACAAACTGAAACACATTCCCCATACACTGAAACCCTTCCCACACACTGAAACCCTTCCCCACAAAGTGAAACACTTCACCACACACTGCAACGCTTCCCCAAACACTGAAACACCTTCCCCACACTCTGAAACACCTTGCCCACACACTGAAACACATCCCCACACACTGAAGCACCTTCCCCACACACTGACACCGCTTCCCCACACACTGAAACACCTTCCCCACACACTGAAACACATCCCCACACACTGAGACACCTTCCCCCCACACATAAACCCCTTCCCCACACACTGAAACCCTTCCCCACACACACTGAACCCCTTCCCCACACACTGAAACACCTTCCTCACACACTGAAACCAATTCCCCACACACTGAAACCCCTTCCGCACACTCTGAAACACCTTCCCCACACACTGAAACCAATCCCCACACACACTGAAACAGCTTCCCCACACACTGAAATCCCTTCCCCACACATTGAAACACCTTCCCCACACACTGAAATACCGTCCCCACAAACTGAAACACCTTCCCCACACACTGATACCCATTCCCCACACACTAAAACCCCTTCCCCCCACACTGAAACCCTTCCCCACACTCTGAAACCCCTTCCCCACACACTTAAACCCATCTCCACACACTGAAACCAATCCCCACACACTGAAACCCATCCCCACACACTGAGAAACCTTCCCCACACACTGAAACCCTTCCTCACACACTGAAACACATCCCCACACACTGAAACACATTCCCACACACTGAAACACCTTCTCCACACACTGAAACCCTTTCCCCACACACTGAAACACATTCCCCACACCCTGAAACATCTTCCCGACACATTGAAATCCCATCCCCTCACATTGTAAAATCTTCCCCACAGACTGAAATACCTTCCCCACAAACTGAAACACCTTCCCCACACACTGAAACCCATTCCCCACAAACTGAAACCCCTTTCACACACACTGAAACACCTTCCGCACAAACTGAAATCCATCCTCACTCACACTGAAACAACGTGCCCACACACTGAAACCCCTTCCCCGCACAATGAAACCCCTTCCACAAACACTGAAACCCCTTCCCCACACACTGAAACCCGTTCCCCACACACTGAAACCCCTTCCCGACACACTGAAACGCATCCCCACACATTGAAACCCCTTCCCCACACACTGAAAGCCCTTCTCCCCACACTGAAACCCTTCCCCACACTCTGAAAACCCTTCCCCACACACTGAAACCCATCCCCACACTCTGAAACCCATCGCCACACACTGAAACACCTTCCCCACACACTGAAACCCTTCCCCACACAGTGGAGCACATCCCCACACACTGAAACACCTTCCCCACACACTGAAACACCTTCCCCACACACTGAAACCCTTTCCCCACACACTGAAACACATTCCCCACACACTGAAACACCTTCCCCATACATTGAAATCCCTTCCCCACACATTGAAACACCTTCCCCACACACTAAAACACCTTCCCCACACACTGAAACACTTCCCCACACACTGAAACACCTTCCCCACACACTGAAACCCCTTCCCCACACACTGAAACACATTCCCCACACACTGAAACCCTTCCCCACACACTGAAACACCTTCCCCACACACTGAAACACCTTTCCCACACACTGAAACACATCCCCACAAACTGATACCCCTTCCCCACACACTAAAACACCTTCCCCACACACTGAAACACTTCCCCACACACTGAAACACCTTCCCCACACACTGAAACCCCTTCCCCATACACTGAAGCCTTTTTCACACACACTGAAACACCTTCCCCACACACTGAAACCCCATCACGAAACACTGAAACACATCCCCACAGATTGAAACACCTTCCCCACACACTGAATCCCCTTCCCCACACACTGAAACCCTTCCCCACACACTGAAACCCATTCCCCACACACTGAAACCCCTTCCCCACACACTGAAACCCCTTCCCCACACGCTGAAACCCTTCCCCACACTCTGAAACCAATTCCCCATACACGGAAACCCATCCCCACACACTGAAACCCATCCCCACACACTGAAACCCATCCCCACTCAGTGAAACACCTTCCCCACACACTGAAAACCTTCCCCACACACTGAAACACATCCCCACACACTGACACACATCGCCACACACTGAAACACCTTCCCCAGACACTGCATCCCTTTCCCCACACACTGAAACACCTTCCCCACACAATGGAAAACCTTCCCCACACACTGAAATCCCTTTCCCACGCATTGAAATACATTCCCCACACACTGAAACATCTTCCCCACACACTGATACCCCTTCCCCACTCACTGAAACCCTTCCCCTCACACTGAAACACCTTTCCCACACACTGAAAACCGTTCCCCACACACTGAAACACCTTCCGCACACACTGAAACGCCTTCCCCACACACTGAAACCCTTCCCCACACACTGAAACTCTTCCCCACACAATGAAACCCCTTTCCCCACACAGTGAAACCCCTTCCCCACACACTGAAACACCTTCCCCACACACTGAAACAACTTCACAGCACACAGTGAAACACCTTCCCCACACACTGAAACCCGCTCCCCACACACTGAAACACTTCCCCACACACTGAAACCACTTACCCACACACTTAAACCCATCCCCACACACTGAAACACATCCCCACACACTGAAACACCTTCCCCACACACTGAACCACTTCCCCACACAGCGGAGCACATCCCCACACACTGAAACACCTGCCCCACACACTGAAACACCATCCCCACACACTGAAACCCTTTCCCCACACACTGAAACACATTCCCCACACACTGAAACACCTTCCCCACAAACTGAAACACCTTCCCCACTCAATGAAACCCATACTCTACACACTGAACCCCCTTCCCCACACACTGAACCCCATTCCCCCCACACTGAAACACCTTCCCCACACTCTGAAACCCCTTCCCCACACACTGAAACCCATCCCCACACACTGAAACCAATCCCCACACACTGAAACCCATCCCCACACACTGAAACACATTCCCCACACACTGAAACACAATCCCACACACTAAAACACCTTCCCCACACACTGAAACCCTTTCCCCACACACTGAAACACATTCCTCTCACACTGAAACAACTTCCCCACACACTGAAATCCCATCCCCTCACATTGAAAAAACTTCCCCACAGACTGAAATACCTTCCCCACAAACTGAAACACCTTCCCCACACACTGAAACCCATTCCCCACAAACTGAAACCCATCCCCACACACACTGAAACACCTTCCCCACAAACTGAAACCCATCCCCATTCACACTAAAACAACGTGCCCACGCACTGAAACCCCTTCCCCGCACAATGAAACCCCTTCCACAAACACTGAAACCACTTCCCCACACACTGAAACCCGTTCCCCACACACTGAAACCCCTTCCCCACACACTGAAACACAACCCCACACACTGAAACCCCTTACCCACACACTGAAACACATTCCCCACACACTGAAACCCTTCCCCACACATTGAAACACCTTCCCCACACACTGAAACACCTTCCCCACACACTGAAACACATCCCCACACACTGAAACACCTTCCCCACACACTGAAACCCCTTCCACACACACTGAACCACCTTCCCCACACACTGAAACACCTTCCCCAAACACTGAAACCCCTTCCTCACACACTGAAACCCCTTCCCCACACACTGAAACAACTTCCCCACACACTGAAACACCTTCCCCACACACTGAAAACCATCGCCACACACACTGAAACACCTTCCCCACACACTGAAACCCATTCCCTACACACTGAAACCCTTCCCCACACACTGAAACCCTTCCCCACACACTGAAACTCATCCCCACACACTGAAACACCTTCCCCACAAACTGAAACACATTCCCCACACACTGAAACCCTTCCCACACACTGAAACCCTTCTCCACAAAGTGAAACATTTCACCACACACTGAAACGCTTCCCCAAACACTGAAAAACATTCCACACACTCTGAAACACCTTGCCCACACACTGAAACACATCCCCACACACTGAAGCACCTTCCCCACACACTGAAACCGCTTCCCCACACACTGAAACACATTCCCCACACACTGAAACACATCCCCACACACTGAGACACCTTCCCCACACACTGAAACCCCTTCCCCACACACTGAAACCCTTCCCCACACACACTGAACCCCTTCCCCACACATTGAAACACCTTCCCCACACACTGAAACCAATTCCCCACACACTGAAACCCCTTCCGCACACTCTGAAACACCTTCCCCACACATTGAAACCAATCCCCACACACACTGAAACACCTTCCCCACACACTGAAATCCCTTCCCCGCACATTGAAACACCTTCCCCACACACTGAAATACCGTCCCCACAAACTGAAATACCTTCCCCACACACTGAAACCCATTCCCCACACAATGAAACCCCTTCCCCCCACACTGAAACCAATCCCCACACACTGAAACCCATCCCCACACACTGAAACCCATCCCCACACACTGAAACCAATCCCCACACTCTGAAACCCATTCCCCACACACTGAAACCCATCCCCACACACTGAAACCAATCCCCACACACTGAAACCCATCCCCACACACTGAGAAACCTTCCCCACACACTGAAACCCTTCCTCACACACTGAAACACATCCCCACACACTGAAACACATTCCCACACACTGAAACACCTTCTCCACACACTGAAACCCTTTCCCCACACACTGAAACACATTCCCCACACCCTGAAACACCTTCCCGACACACTGAAATCCCATCCCCTCACATTGAAAAATCTTCCCCACAGACTTAAATACCTTCCCCACAAACTGAAACACCTTCCCAGCACACTGAAACGCATTCCCCACAAACTGAAACCCCTTCCACACACACTGAAACACCTTCTGCACAAACTGAAACCCATCCCCACACACACTGAAACACCTTCCCCACACACTGAGGCACCTTCCCCAAACACTGAAACCCATCCCCACTCACACTGAAACAAGGTGCCCACACACTGAAACACCTTCCCCGCACAATGAAACCCCTTCCACAAACACTGAAACCCCTTCCCCACACACTGAAACCCGTTCCCCACACACTGAAACCCCTTCCCGACAGACTGAAACACATCCCCACTCATTGAAACCCCTTCCCCACCCACTGAAAGCCCTTCTTCCCACACTGAAAGCCTTCCCCACACTCTGAAAACCCTTCCCCACACACTGAAACCCATCCCCACACACTGAAACCCATCGCCACACACTGAAACACCTTCCCCACACACTGAAACCCTTCCCCACACAGTGGAGCACATCCCCACACACTGAAACACCTTCCCCACACACTGAAACACCTTCCCCACACACTGAAACCCTTTCCCCACACACTGAAACACATTCCCCACACACTGAAACACCTTCCCCACACACTGAAATCCCTTCCCCACACATTGAAACACCTTCCCCACACACTTAAATACCTTCGCCACAAACTGAAACACCTTCCCTACACACTGAAACCCCTTACCCACACACTGAAACACAGACCCCACACACTGAAACCCTTCCCCACACACTGAAACACCTTCCCCACACACTGAAACACCTTCCCCACACACTGAAACACATCCCCACACACTGAAACCCATCCCCACACACTGAAGCACCTTCCCCACACACTGAAACCGCTTCCCCACACACTGAAACACCTTCCCCACACAATGAAACACATCCCCACACACTGAGACACCTTCCCCACACACTGAAACCCCTTCCCCACACACTGAAACACTTCCCCACACACACTGAACCCCTTCCCCACACACTGAAACACCTTCCCCACACACTGAAACCAATTCCCCACACACTGAAACCCCTTCCGCACACTCTGAAACACCTTCCCCACACACTGAAACCAATCCCCACACACACTGAAACACCTTCTCCACACACTGAAATCCCTTCCCCACACACTGAAATCCCTTCCCCACACATTGAAACACCTTCCCCACACACTTAAATACCTTCGCCACAAACTGAAACACCTTCCCTACACACTGAAACCCCTTACCCACACACTGAAACACATACCCCACACACTGAAACCCTTCCCCACACACTGAAACACCTTCCCCACACACTGAAACACCTTCCCCACACACTGAAACACATCCCCACACACTGAAACCCATCCCCACACACTGAAGCACCTTCCCCACACACTGAAACCGCTTCCCCACACACTGAAACACCTTCCCCACACAATGCAACACATCCCCACACACTGAGACACCTTCCCCACACACTGAAACCCCTTCCCCACACACTGAAACCCTTCCCCACACACACTGAACCCCTTCCCCACACACTGAAACACCTTCCCCACACACTGAAACCAATTCCCCACACACTGAAACCCCTTCCGCACACTCTGAAACACCTTCCCCACACACTGAAACCAATCCCCACACACACTGAAACACCTTCTCCACACACTGAAATCCCTTCCCCACACATTGAAACACCTTCCCCACTCACTGAAATACCGTCCCCACAAACTGAAACACCTTCCCCACACACTGAAACCCATTCCCCACACACTGAAACCCCTTCCCCCCACACTGAAACCCTTCCCCACACTCTGAAACCCCTTCCCCACACACTGAAACCCATCCCCACACACTGAAACCAATCCCCACACACTGAAACCCATCCCCACACACTGAGAAACCTTCCCCACACACTGAAACCCTTCCTCACACACTGAAACACATCCCCACACACTGCAACACATTCCCACACACTGAAACACCTTCTCCACACACTGAAACCCTTTCCCCACACACTGAAACACATTCCCCACACCCTGAAACACCTTCCCGACACACTGAAATCCCATCCCCTCACATTTAAAAATCTTCCCCACAGACTGAAATACCTTCCCCACAAACTGAAACACCTTCCCCACACACTGAAACCCATTCCCCACAAACTGAAACCCCTTCCACACACACTGAAACACCTTCCGCACAAACTGAAACCGATCCCCACACACACTGAAACACCTTCCCCACACACTGAGGCACCTTCCCCAAACACTGAAACCCATCCCCACTCACACTGAAACAACGTGCCCACACACTGAAACCCCTTCCCCGCACACTGAAACCCTTCCTCACACACACTGAACCCCTTCCCCACACACTGAAACACCTTCCCCACACACTGAAACACATCCCCACACACTGAGACACCTTCCCCACACACTGAAACCCCTTCCCCACACACTGAAACCCTTCCCCACACACACTGAACCCCTTCCCCACACACTGAAACACCTTCCCCACACACTGAAACCAATTCCCCACACACTGAAACCCCTTCCGCACACTCTGAAACACCTTCCCCACACACTGAAACCAATCCCCACACACACTGAAACACCTTCTCCACACACTGAAATCCCTTCCCCACACATTGAAACACCTTCCCCACTCACTGAAATACCGTCCCCACAAACTGAAACACCTTCCCCACACACTGAAACCCATTCCCCACACACTGAAACCCCTTCCCCCCACACTGAAACCCTTCCCCACACTCTGAAACCCCTTCCCCACACACTGAAACCCATCCCCACACACTGAAACCAATCCCCACACACTGAAACCCATCCCCACACACTGAGAAACCTTCCCCACACACTGAAACCCTTCCTCACACACTGAAACACATCCCCACACACTGCAACACATTCCCACACACTGAAACACCTTCTCCACACACTGAAACCCTTTCCCCACACACTGAAACACATTCCCCACACCCTGAAACACCTTCCCGACACACTGAAATCCCATCCCCTCACATTTAAAAATCTTCCCCACAGACTGAAATACCTTCCCCACAAACTGAAACACCTTCCCCACACACTGAAACCCATTCCCCACAAACTGAAACCCCTTCCACACACACTGAAACACCTTCCGCACAAACTGAAACCGATCCCCACACACACTGAAACACCTTCCCCACACACTGAGGCACCTTCCCCAAACACTGAAACCCATCCCCACTCACACTGAAACAACGTGCCCACACACTGAAACCCCTTCCCCGCACAATGAAACCCCTTCCACAAACACTGAAACCCCTTCCCCACACATTGAAACCCGTTCCCCACACACTGAAACCCCTTCCCGACACACTGAAACACATCCCCACACATTGAAACCCCTTCCCCACACACTGAAAGCCCTTCTCCCCACACTGAAACCCTTCCCCACACTCTGAAAACCCTTCCCCACACACTGAAACCCATCCCCACACACTGAAACCCATCGCCACATACTGAAACATCTTCCCCACACACTGAAACCCTTCCCCACACAGTGGAGCACATCCCCACACACTGAAACACCTTCCCCACACACTGAAACACCTTCCCCACACACTGAAACCCTTTCCCCACACACTGAAACACATTCCCCACACACTGAAACACCTTCACCACACACTGAAATCCCTTCCCCACACATTGAAACACCTTCCCCACACACTTAAATACATTCGCCACAAACTGAAACGGCTTCCCCACACACTGAAACCCCTTACCCACACACTGAAACACATTCCCCACACACTGAAACCCTTCCCCACACACTGAAACACCTTCCCCACACACTGAAACACCTTCCCCACACACTGAAACACATCCCCACACACTGAAACACCTTCCCCACACATTGAAACCCCTTCCCCACACACAGAAACTCCTTCCCCATACACTGAAACACCTTCCCCAAACACTGAAACCCCTTCCTCACACACTGAAACCCCTTCCCCACACACTGAAACAACTTCCCCACACACTGAAACACCTTCCCCACACACTGAAAACCATCCCCACACACACTGAAACACCTTCCCCACACACTGAAACCCATTCCCTACACACTGAAACCCCATCCCCAAACACTGAAACCCTTCCCCACACACTGAAACACATCCCCACACACTGAAGCACCTTCCCCACACACTGAAACCCTTCCCCACAAAGTGAAACACTTCCCCACACACTGAAACCCTTCCCCAAACTCTGAAACACATCCCCACACACTGAAACCCTTCCCCACACACTGAAACCCTTCCCCACAAAGTGAAACACTTCCCCACACACTGAAACCCTTCCCCAAACACTGAAACACCTTCCCCACACACTGAATCTCCTTCCACACACACTGAAACACCTTCCGCACAAACTGACACCGATCCCCACACACACTGAAACACCTTCCCCACACACTGAGGCACCTTCCCCAAACACTGAAACCCATCCCCACTCACACTGAAACAACGTGCCCACACACTGAAACCCCTTCCCCGCACAATGAAACCCCTTCCACAAACACTGAAACCCCTTCCCCACACATTGAAACCCGTTCCCCACACACTGAAACCCCTTCCCGACACACTGAAACACATCCCCACACATTGAAACCCCTTCCCCACACACTGAAAGCCCTTCTCCCCACACTGAAACCCTTCCCCACACTCTGAAAACCCTTCCCCACACACTGAAACCCATCCCCACACACTGAAACCCATCGCCACATACTGAAACACCTTCCCCACACACTGAAACCCTTCCCCACACAGTGGAGCACATCCCCACACACTGAAACACCTTCCCCACACACTGAAACACCTTCCCCACACACTGAAACCCTTTCCCCACACACTGAAACACATTCCCCACACACTGAAACACCTTCACCACACACTGAAATCCCTTCCCCACACATTGAAACACCTTCCCCACACACTTAAATACATTCGCCACAAACTGAAACAGCTTCCCCACACACTGAAACCCCTTACCCACACACTGAAACACATTCCCCACACACTGAAACCCTTCCCCACACACTGAAACACCTTCCCCACACACTGAAACACCTTCCCCACACACTGAAACACATCCCCACACACTGAAACACCTTCCCCACACACTGAAACCCCTTCCCCACACACAGAAACTCCTTCCCCACACACTGAAACACCTTCCCCAAACACTGAAACCCCTTCCTCACACACTGAAACCCCTTCCCCACACACTGAAACAACTTCCCCACACACTGAAACACCTTCCCCACACACTGAAAACCATCCCCACACACACTGAAACACCTTCCCCACACACTGAAACCCATTCCCTACACACTGAAACCCCATCCCCAAACACTGAAACCCTTCCCCACACACTGAAACACATCCCCACACACTGAAGCAACTTCCCCACACACTGAAACCCTTCCCCACAAAGTGAAACACTTCCCCACACACTGAAACCCTTCCCCAAACTCTGAAACACATCCCCACACACTGAAACCCTTCCCCACACACTGAAACCCTTCCCCACAAAGTGAAACACTTCCCCACACACTGAAACCCTTCCCCAAACACTGAAACACCTTCCCCACACACTGAATCCCCTTCCACACACACTGAAACACCTTCCGCACAAACTGAAACCGATCCCCACACACACTGAAACACCTTCCCCACACACTGAGGCACCTTCCCCAAACACTGAAACCCATCCCCAATCACACTGAAACAACGTGCCCACACACTGAAACCCCTTCCCCGCACAATGAAACCCCTTCCACAAACACTGAAACCCCTTCCCCACACATTGAAACCCGTTCCCCACACACTGAAACCCCTTCCCGACACACTGAAACACATCCCCACACATTGAAACCCCTTCCCCACACACTGAAAGCCCTTCTCCCCACACTGAAACCCTTCCCCACACTCTGAAAACCCTTCCCCACACACTGAAACCCATCCCCACACACTGAAACCCATCGCCACATACTGAAACACCTTCCCCACACACTGAAACCCTTCCCCACACAGTGGAGCACATCCCCACACACTGAAACACCTTCCCCACACACTGAAACACCTTCCCCACACACTGAAACCCTTTCCCCACACACTGAAACACATTCCCCACACACTGAAACACCTTCACCACACACTGAAATCCCTTCCCCACACATTGAAACACCTTCCCCACACACTTAAATACATTCGCCACAAACTGAAACAGCTTCCCCACACACTGAAACCCCTTACCCACACACTGAAACACATTCCCCACACACTGAAACCCTTCCCCACACACTGAAACACCTTCCCCACACACTGAAACACCTTCCCCACACACTGAAACACATCCCCACACACTGAAACACCTTCCCCACACACTGAAACCCCTTCCCCACACACAGAAATTCCTTCCCCACACACTGAAACACCTTCCCCAAACACTGAAACCCCTTCCTCACACACTGAAACCCCTTCCCCACACACTGAAACAACTTCCCCACACACTGAAACACCTTCCCCACACACTGAAAACCATCCCCACACACACTGAAACACCTTCCCCACACACTGAAACCCATTCCCTACACACTGAAACCCCATCCCCAAACACTGAAACCCTTCCCCACACACTGAAACACATCCCCACACACTGAAGCACCTTCCCCACACACTGAAACCCTTCCCCACAAAGTGAAACACTTCCCCACACACTGAAACCCTTCCCCAAACTCTGAAACACATCCCCACACACTGAAACCCTTCCCCACACACTGAAACCCTTCCCCACAAAGTGAAACACTTCCCCACACACTGAAACCCTTCCCCAAACACTGAAACACCTTCCCCACACACTGAATCCCCTTCCGCACACACTGAAACCCCTTCCCCACACACTGAAACACCTTCCCCACACACTGAAACCCTTCCTCACACACTGAAACACATCCCCACACACTGAAACACATTCCCACACACTGAAACACCTTCTCCACACACTGAAACCCTTTCCCCACACACTGAAACACATTCCCCACACCCTGAAACACCTTCCCGACACACTGAAATCCCATCCCCTCACATTGAAAAATCTTCCCCACAGACTGAAATACCTTCCCCACAAACTGAAACACCTTCCCAACACACTGAAACGCATTCCCCACAAACTGAAACCCCTTCCACACACACTGAAACACCTTCTGCACAAACTGAAACCCATCCCCACACACACTGAAACACCTTCCCCACACACTGAGGCACCTTCCCCAAACACTGAAACCCATCCCCACTCACACTGAAACAAGGTGCCCACACACTGAAACACCTTCCCCGCACAATGAAACCCCTTCCACAAACACTGAAACCCCTTCCCCACACACTGAAACCCGTTCCCCACACACTGAAACCCCTTCCCGACACACTGAAACACATCCCCACACATTGAAACCCCTTCCCCACACACTGAAAGCCCTTCTTCCCACACTGAAACCCTTCCCCACACTCTGAAAACCCTTCCCCACACACTGAAACCCATCCCCACACACTGAAACCCATCGCCACACACTAAAACACCTTCCCCACACACTGAAACCCTTCCCCACACAGTGGAGCACATCCCCACACACTGAAACACCTTCCCCACACACTGAAACACCTTCCCCACACACTGAAACCCTTTCCCCACACACTGAAACACATTCCCCACACACTGAAACACCTTCCCCACACACTGAAATCCCTTCCCCACACATTGAAACACCTTCCCCACACACTTAAATACCTTCGCCACAAACTGAAACACCTTCCCTACACACTGAAACCCCTTACCCACACACTGAAACACATACCCCACACACTGAAACCCTTCCCCACACACTGAAACACCTTCCCCACACACTGAAACACCTTCCCCACACACTGAAACACATCCCCACACACTGAAACCCATCCCCACACACTGAAGCACCTTCCCCACACACTGAAACCGCTTCCCCACACACTGAAACACCTTCCCCACACAATGAAACACATCCCCACACACTGAGACACCTTCCCCACACACTGAAACCCCTTCACCACACACTGAAACCCTTCCCCACACACACTGAACCCCTTCCCCACACACTGAAACACCTTCCCCACACACTGAAACCAATTCCCCACACACTGAAACCCCTTCCGCACACTCTGAAACACCTTCCCCACACACTGAAACCAATCCCCACACACACTGAAACACCTTCTCCACACACTGAAATCCCTTCCCCACACATTGAAACACCTTCCCCACTCACTGAAATACCGTCCCCACAAACTGAAACACCTTCCCCACACACTGAAACCCATTCCCCACACACTGAAACCCCTTCCCCCCACACTGAAACCCTTCCCCACACTCTGAAACACCTTCCCCACACACTGAAACCCATCCCCACACACTGAAATCCCTTCCCCACACATTGAAACACCTTCCCCACACACTTAAATACCTTCGCCACAAACTGAAACACCTTCCCTACACACTGAAACCCCTTACCCACACACTGAAACACATACCCCACACACTGAAACCCTTCCCCACACACTGAAACACCTTCCCCACACACTGAAACACCTTCCCCACACACTGAAACACATCCCCACACACTGAAACCCATCCCCACACACTGAAGCACCTTCCCCACACACTGAAACCGCTTCCCCACACACTGAAACACCTTCCCCACACAATGAAACACATCCCCACACACTGAGACACCTTCCCCACACACTGAAACCCCTTCCCCACACTCTGAAACCCTTCCCCACACACACTGAACCCCTTCCCCACACACTGAAACACCTTCCCCACACACTGAAACCAATTCCCCACGCACTGAAACCCCTTCCGCACACTCTGAAACACCTTCCCCACACACTGAAACCAATCCCCACACACACTGAAACACCTTCTCCACACACTGAAATCCCTTCCCCACACATTGAAACACCTTCCCCACTCACTGAAATACCGTCCCCACAAACTGAAACACCTTCCCCACACACTGAAACCCATTCCCCACACACTGAAACCCCTTCCCCCCACACTGAAACCCTTCCCCACACTCTGAAACCCCTTCCCCACACACTGAAACCCATCCCCACACACTGAAACCAATCCCCACACACTGAAACCCATCCCCACACACTGAGAAACCTTCCCCACACACTGAAATCCTTCCTCACACACTGAAACACATCCCCACACACTGCAACACATTCCCACACACTGAAACACCTTCTCCACACACTGAAACCCTTTCCCCACACACTGAAACACATTCCCCACACCCTGAAACACCTTCCCGACACACTGAAATCCCATCCCCTCACATTGAAAAATCTTCCCCACAGACTGAAATACCTTCCCCACAAACTGAAACACCTTCCCCACACACTGAAACCCATTCCCCACAAACTGAAACCCCTTCCACACACACTGAAACACCTTCCGCACAAACTGAAACCGATCCCCACACACACTGAAACACCTTCCCCACACACTGAGGCACCTTCCCCAAACACTGAAACCCATCCCCACTCACACTGAAACAACGTGCCCACACACTGAAACCCCTTCCCCGCACAATGAAACCCCTTCCACAAACACTGAAACCCCTTCCCCACACATTGAAACCCGTTCCCCACACACTGAAACCCCTTCCCGACACACTGAAACACATCCCCACACATTGAAACCCCTTCCCCACACACTGAAAGCCCTTCTCCCCACACTGAAACCCTTCCCCACACTCTGAAAACCCTTCCCCACACACTGAAACCCATCCCCACACACTGAAACCCATCGCCACATACTGAAACACCTTCCCCACACACTG
Organism: Heterodontus francisci; assembly: GCF_036365525.1. Taxonomy (NCBI): domain Eukaryota; kingdom Metazoa; phylum Chordata; class Chondrichthyes; order Heterodontiformes; family Heterodontidae; genus Heterodontus; species Heterodontus francisci. The sequence goes on along the minus strand of NC_090395.1, from coordinate 6,250,917 downwards.
AAACCCTTCCCCACACAGTGGAGCACATCCCCACACACTGAAACACCTTCCCCACACACTGAAACACCTTCCCCACACACTGAAACCCTTTCCCCACACACTGAAACACCTTCACCACACACTGAAATCCCTTCCCCACACATTGAAACACCTTCCCCACACACTTAAATACATTCGCCACAAACTGAAACAGCTTCCCCACACACTGAAACCCCTTACCCACACACTGAAACACATTCCCCACACACTGAAACCCTTCCCCACACACTGAAATACCTTCCCCACACACTGAAACACCTTCCCCACACACTGAAGCACATCCCCACACACTGAAACACCTTCCCCACACACTGAAACCCCTTCCCCACACACAGAAACTCCTTCCCCACACACTGAAACACCTTCCCCAAACACTGAAACCCCTTCCTCACACACTGAAACCCCTTCCCCACACACTGAAACAACTTCCCCACACACTGAAACACCTTCCCCACACACTGAAAACCATCCCCACACACACTGAAACACCTTCCCCACACACTGAAACCCATTCCCTACACACTGAAACCCCATCCCCAAACACTGAAACCCTTCCCCACACACTGAAACACATCCCCACACACTGAAGCACCTTCCCCACACACTGAAACCCTTCCCCACAAAGTGAAACACTTCCCCACACACTGAAACCCTTCCCCAAACTCTGAAACACATCCCCACACACTGAAACCCTTCCCCACACACTGAAACCCTTCCCCACAAAGTGAAACACTTCCCCACACACTGAAACCCTTCCCCAAACACTGAAACACCTTCCCCACACACTGAAACCAATTCCCCACACACTGAAACCCCTTCCGCACACTCTGAAACACCTTCCCCACACACTGAAACCAATCCCCACACACACTGAAACACCTTCTCCACACACTGAAATCCCTTCCCCACACATTGAAACACCTTCCCCACTCACTGAAATACCGTCCCCACAAACTGAAACACCTTCCCCACACACTGAAACCCATTCCCCACACACTGAAACCCCTTCCCCCCACACTGAAACCCTTCCCCACACTCTGAAACCCCTTCCCCACACAATGAAACCCATCCCCACACACTGAAACCAATCCCCACACACTGAAACCCATCCCCACACACTGAGAAACCTTCCCCACACACTGAAACCCTTCCTCACACACTGAAACACATCCCCACACACTGCAACACATTCCCACACACTGAAACACCTTCTCCACACACTGAAACCCTTTCCCCACACACTGAAACACATTCCCCACACCCTGAAACACCTTCCCGACACACTGAAATCCCATCCCCTCACATTGAAAAATCTTCCCCACAGACTGAAATACCTTCCCCACAAACTGAAACACCTTCCCCACACACTGAAACCCATTCCCCACAAACTGAAACCCCTTCCACACACACTGAAACACCTTCCGCACAAACTGAAACCGATCCCCACACACACTGAAACACCTTCCCCACACACTGAGGCACCTTCCCCAAACACTGAAACCCATCCCCACTCACACTGAAACAACGTGCCCACACACTGAAACCCCTTCCCCGCACAATGAAACCCCTTCCACAAACACTGAAACCCCTTCCCCACACATTGAAACCCGTTCCCCACACACTGAAACCCCTTCCCGACACACTGAAACACATCCCCACACATTGAAACCCCTTCCCCACACACTGAAAGCCCTTCTCCCCACACTGAAACCCTTCCCCACACTCTGAAAACCCTTCCCCACACACTGAAACCCATCCCCACACACTGAAACCCATCGCCACATACTGAAACACCTTCCCCACACACTGAAACCCTTCCCCACACAGTGGAGCACATCCCCACACACTGAAACACCTTCCCCACACACTGAAACACCTTCCCCACACACTGAAACCCTTTCCCCACACACTGAAACACCTTCACCACACACTGAAATCCCTTCCCCACACATTGAAACACCTTCCCCACACACTTAAATACATTCGCCACAAACTGAAACAGCTTCCCCACACACTGAAACCCCTTACCCACACACTGAAACACATTCCCCACACACTGAAACCCTTCCCCACACACTGAAACACCTTCCCCACACACTGAAACACCTTCCCCACACACTGAAACACATCCCCACACACTGAAACACCTTCCCCACACACTGAAACCCCTTCCCCACACACAGAAACTCCTTCCCCACACACTGAAACACCTTCCCCAAACACTGAAACCCCTTCCTCACACACTGAAACCCCTTCCCCACACACTGAAACAACTTCCCCACACACTGAAACACCTTCCCCACACACTGAAAACCATCCCCACACACACTGAAACACCTTCCCCACACACTGAAACCCATTCCCTACACACTGAAACCCCATCCCCAAACACTGAAACCATTCCCCACACACTGAAACACATCCCCACACACTGAAGCACCTTCCCCACACACTGAAACCCTTCCCCACAAAGTGAAACACTTCCCCACACACTGAAACCCTTCCCCAAACTCTGAAACACATCCCCACACACTGAAACCCTTCCCCACACACTGAAACCCTTCCCCACAAAGTGAAACACTTCCCCACACACTGAAACCCTTCCCCAAACAATGAAACACCTTCCCCACACACTGAATCCCCTTCCGCACACACTGAAACCCCTTCCCCACACACTGAAACACCTTCCCCACACACTGAAACCCTTCCTCACACACTGAAACACATCCCCACACACTGAAACACATTCCCACACACTGAAACACCTTCTCCACACACTGAAACCCTTTCCCCACACACTGAAACACATTCCCCACACCCTGAAACACCTTCCCGACACACTGAAATACCATCCCCTCACATTGAAAAATCTTCCCCACAGACTGAAATACCTTCCCCACAAACTGAAACACCTTCCCAACACACTGAAACGCATTCCCCACAAACTGAAACCCCTTCCACACACACTGAAACACCTTCTGCACAAACTGAAACCCATCCCCACACACACTGAAACACCTTCCCCACACACTGAGGCACCTTCCCCAAACACTGAAACCCATCCCCACTCACACTGAAACAAGGTGCCCACACACTGAAACACCTTCCCCGCACAATGAAACCCCTTCCACAAACACTGAAACCCCTTCCCCACACACTGAAACCCGTTCCCCACACACTGAAACCCCTTCCCGACACACTGAAACACATCCCCACACATTGAAACCCCTTCCCCACACACTGAAAGCCCTTCTTCCCACACTGAAACCCTTCCCCACACTCTGAAAACCCTTCCCCACACACTGAAACTCATCGCCACACACTGAAACCCATCGCCACACACTAAAACACCTTCCCCACACACTGAAACCCTTCCCCACACAGTGGAGCACATCCCCACACACTGAAACACCTTCCCCACACACTGAAACACCTACCCCACACACTGAAACCCTTTCCCCACACACTGAAACACATTCCCCACACACTGAAACACCTTCCCCACACACTGAAATCCCTTCCCCACACATTGAAACACCTTCCCCACACACTTAAATACCTTCGCCACAAACTGAAACACCTTCCCTACACACTGAAACCCCTTACCCACACACTGAAACACATACCCCACACACTGAAACCCTTCCCCACACACTGAAACACCTTCCCCACACACTGAAACACCTTCCCCACACACTGAAACACATCCCCACACACTGAAACCCATCCCCACACACTGAAGCACCTTCCCCACACACTGAAACCGCTTCCCCACACACTGAAACACCTTCCCCACACAATGAAACACATCCCCACACACTGAGACACCTTCCCCACACACTGAAACCCCTTCCCCACACACTGAAACCCTTCCCCACACACACTGAACCCCTTCCCCACACACTGAAACACCTTCCCCACACACTGAAACCAATTCCCCACACACTGAAACCCCTTCCGCACACTCTGAAACACCTTCCCCACACACTGAAACCAATCCCCACACACACTGAAACACCTTCTCCACACACTGAAATCCCTTCCCCACACATTGAAACACCTTCCCCACTCACTGAAATACCGTCCCCACAAACTGAAACACCTTCCCCACACACTGAAACCCATTCCCCACACACTGAAACCCCTTCCCCCCACACTGAAACCCTTCCCCACACTCTGAAACACCTTCCCCACACACTGAAACCCATCCCCACACACTGAAACCAATCCCCACACACTGAAACCCATCCCCACACACTGAGAAACCTTCCCCACACACTGAAACCCTTCCTCACACACTGAAACACATCCCCACACACTGCAACACATTCCCACACACTGAAACACCTTCTCCACACACTGAAACACCTTCCCGACACACTGAAATCCCATCCCCTCACATTGAAAAATCTTCCCCACAGACTGAAATACCTTCCCCACAAACTGAAACACCTTCCCCACACACTGAAACCCATTCCCCGCAAACTGAAACCCCTTCCACACACACTGAAACACCTTCCGCACAAACTGAAACCGATCCCCACACACACTGAAACACCTTCCCCACACACTGAGGCACCTTCCCCAAACACTGAAACCCATCCCCACTCACACTGAAACAACGTGCCCACACACTGAAACCCCTTCCCCGCACAATGAAACACCTTCCCCACACACTGAAACCCTTCCCCACACAGTGGAGCACATCCCCACACACTGAAACACCTTCCCCACACACTGAAACACCTTCCCCACACACTGAAACCCTTTCCCCACACACTGAAACACATTCCCCACACACTGAAACACCTTCACCACACACTGAAATCACTTCCCCACACATTGAAACACCTTCCCCACACACTTAAATACATTCGCCACAAACTGAAACACCTTCCCCACACACTGAAACCCCTTACCCACACACTGAAACACATTCCCCACACACTGAAACCCTTCCCCACACACTGAAACACCTTCCCCACACACTGAAACACCTTCCCCACACACTGAAACACATCCCCACACACTGAAACACCTTCCCCACACACTGAAACCCCTTCCCCACACACAGAAACTCCTTCCCCACACACTGAAACACCTTCCCCAAACACTGAAACCCCTTCCTCACACACTGAAACCCCTTCCCCACACACTGAAACAACTTCCACACACACACTGAAACACCTTCCCCACACACTGAAACCCATTCCCTACACACTGAAACCCCATCCCCAAACACTGAAACCCTTCCCCACACACTGAAACACATCCCCACACACTGAAGCACCTTCCCCACACACTGAAACCCTTCCCCACAAAGTGAAACACTTCCCCACACACTGAAACCCTTCCCCAAACTCTGAAACACATCCCCACACACTGAAACCCTTCCCCACACACTGAAACCCTTCCCCACAAAGTGAAACACTTCCCCACACACTGAAACCCTTCCCCAAACACTGAAACACCTTCCCCACACACTGAATCCCCTTCCCCACACACTGAAACCCCTTCCCCACACACTGAAACACCTTCCCACACACTGAAACACATCCCCACGCACTGACGCACCTTCCCCACACACTGAAACCCCTTCCCCACACACTGAAAAACCTTCCACACACACTGAAACACATCCCCACACACTGAGACACCTTCCTCACACACTGAAACCCCTTCCCCACACAGACTGAAACCCTTCCCCCCACACTGAAACACCTTCCCCACACACTGAAACCAATTCCCCACACACTGAAACCCCTTCCGCACACTCTGAAACACCTTCCCCACACACTGAAACGCGTCCCCACACACACTGAAACAACTTCCCCGCACACTGAAACTCCTTCCCCACACACTGAAACCCACCCCCACACACACTGAAACACCGTCCCCACACAATGTAACCCCTTACCCGCACACTGAAACCCATTCCCCATACCCTGAAACCCCTTCCCCGCACACTGAAACCCCTTCCCCATACACTGAAACCCCTTCCGCACACACTGAAACACCTTCCCCATACATTGAAACCCATCCCCACACACTGAAACCCTTCCCCACAAAGTGAAACACTTCACCACACACTGAAACCCTTCCCCAAACACTGAAACACCTTCCCCACACACTGAATCCCCTTCCCCACACACTGAAACCCCTTCCCCACACACTGAAACACCTTCCCCACACACTGAAACACATCCCCACACACTGAAGCACCTTCCCCACACACTGAAACCGCTTCCCCACACACTGAAACACATCCCCCACACACTGAAACACATCCCCACACACTGAAACCCTTCCCCACACACTGAAACACCTTCCCCACACACTGAAACACCTTCCCCACACACTGAAACAAATCCCCACACAAAGAAACACCTTCCCCACACACTGAAACCCCTTACCCACACACTGAAACACATTCCCCACACACTGAAACCCTTCCCCACACACTGAAACACCTTCCCCACTCACTGAAACACCTTCCCCACACACTGAAACACATCCCCACACACTGAAACCAATCCCCACACACTGAAACCCATCCCCACTCACTGAAACACCTTCTGCACACACTGAAACACATTCGCACACACTGAAACACCTTCCCCACACACTGAAACCCTTTCCCCACACACTGAAACACATTCCTCTCACACTGAAACAACTTCCCCACACACTGAAATCCCATCCCCTCACATTGAAAAAACATCCCCACAGACTGAAATACCTTCCCCTCAAACTGAAACCCATCCCCACACACACTGAAACACCTTCCCCACACACTGAAACCCATCCCCACTCACACTAAAACAACGTGCCCACGCACTGAAACCCCTTCCCCGCACAATGAAACCCCTTCCACAAACAGTGAAACCCCTTCCCCAAACACTGAAACCCGTTCCCCACACACTGAAACCCCTTCCCTACACACTGAAACACAATCCCACACACTGAAACCCCTTACCCACACACTGAAACACATTCCCCACACACTGAAACCCTTCCCCACACATTGAAACACCTTCCCCACACACTGAAACACCTTCCCCACACACTGAAACACATCCCCACACACTGAAACACCTTCCCCACACACTGGAACCCCTTCCACACACACTGAAACCCCTTCCCCACACACTGAAACCCTTCCCCACACACACTGAACCCCTTCCCCACACACTGAAACACCTTCCCCACACACTGAAACCAATTCCCCACACATTGAAACCCCTTCCGCACACTCTGAAACACCTTACCCACACACTGAAACCAATCCCCACACACACTGAAACACCTTCCCCACACACTGAAATCCCTTCCCCACACATTGAAACACCTTCCCCACACACTGAAATACCGTCCCCACAAACTGAAACACCTTCCCCACACACTGAAACCCATTCCCCACACACTGAAACCCCTTCCCCCCACACTGAAACCCTTCCCCACACTCTGAAACCCCTTCCCCACACACTGAAACCCATCCCCACACACTGAAACCAATCCCCACACACTGAAACCCATCCCCACACACTGAGAAACCTTCCCCACACACTGAAACACATCCCCACACACTGAAACACATTCCCACCCACTGAAACACCTTCTCCACACACTGAAACACCTTCCGCACAAACTGAAACCGATCCCCACACACACTGAAACACCTTCCCCACACACTGAGGCACCTTCCCCAAACACTGAAACCCATCCCCACTCACACTGAAACAAGGTGCCCACACACTGAAACCCCTTCCCCGCACAATGAAACCCCTTCCACAAACACTGAAACCCCTTCCCCACACACTGAAACCCGTTCCCCACACACTGAAACCCCTTCCCGACACACTGAAACACCTCCCCACACATTGAAACCCCTTCCCCACACACTGAAAGCCCTTCTCCCCACACTGAAACCCTTCCCCACACTCTGAAAACCCTTCCCCACACACTGAAACCCATCCCCACACACTGAAACCCATCGCCACACACTGAAACACCTTTCCCACACACTGAAACCCTTCCCCACACAGTGGAGCACATCCCCACACACTGAAACACCTTCCCCACACACTGAAACACCTTCCCCACACACTGAAACCCTTTCCCCACACACTGAAACACATTCCCCACACACTGAAACACCTTCCCCACACACTGAAATCCCTTCCCCACACATTGAAACACCTTCCCCACACACTTAAATACCTTCGCCACAAACTGAAACACCTTCCCCACACACTGAAACCCCTTACCCACACACTAAAACACATTCCCCACACACTGAAACCCTTCCCCACACACTGAAACACCTTCCCCACACACTGAAACACCTTCCCCACACACTGAAACACATCCCCACACACTGAAACACCTTCCCCACACACTGAAACCCCTTCCCCACACACAGAAACTCCTTCCCAACACACTGAAACACCTTCCCCAAACACTGAAACCCCTTCCTCACACACTGAAACCCCTTCCCCACACACTGAAACAACTTCCCCACACACTGAAACACCTTCCCCACACACTGAAAACCATCCCCACACACACTGAAACACCATCCCCACACACTGAAACCCATTCCCTACACACTGAAACCCCTTCCCCAAACACTGAAACCCTTCCCCACACACTGAAACACATCCCCACACACTGAAGCACCTTCCCCACACACTGAAACCCTTCCCCACACACTGAAACCCTTCCCCACAAAGTGAAACACTTCCCCACACACTGAAACCCTTCCCCAAACACTGAAACACCTTCCCCACACACTGAATCCCCTTCCCCACACACTGAAACCCCTTCCCCACACACTGAAACACCTTCCCACACACTGAAACACATCCCCACGCACTGACGCACCTTCCCCACACACTGAAACCCCTTCCCCAAACACTGAAAAACCTTCCACACACACTGAAACACATCCCCACACACTGAGACACCTTCCTCACACAGTGAAACCCCTTCCCCACTCAGACTGAAACCCTTCCCCCCACACTGAAACACCTTCCCCACACACTGAAACCCTTCCCCCCACACTGAAACAACTTCCCCACACACTGAAACTCCTTCCCCACACACTGAAACCCATCCCCACACACACTGAAACACCGTCCGCACACAATGAAACCCCTTCCCCATACACTGAAACCCCTTCCGCACACACTGACACACCTTCCCCATACATTGAAACCCATCCCCACACACTGAAACACTTCCCCACAAAGTGAAACACTTCACCACACACTGAAACCCTTCCCCAAACACTGAAACACCTTCCCCACACACTGAATCCCCTTCCCCACACACTGAAACCCCTTCCCCACACACTGAAACACCTTCCCCACACACTGAAACACATCCCCACACACTGAAGCACCTTCCCCACACACTGAAACCGCTTCCCCACACACTGAAACACCTTCCCCACACACTGAAACACATCCCCACACACTGAAACCCTTCCCCACACACTGAAACACCTTCCCCACACACTGAAACACCTTCACCACACACTGAAACACATCCCCACACACTGAAACACCTTCCCCACACACTGAAACCCCTTACCCACACACTGAAACACATTCCCCACACACTGAAACCCTTCCCCACACACTGAAACGCCTTCCCCACACACTGAAACACCTTTTCCACACACTGAAACACATCCCCACACACTGAAACACATCCCCACACACTGAAACCCATCCCCACACACTGAAACACCTTCCCCACACACTGAAACACATTCCCACACACTGAAACACCTTCCCCACACACTGAAACCCTTTCCCCACACACTGAAACACATTCCTCTCACACTGAAACAACTTCCCCACACACTGAAATCCCATCCCCTCACATTGAAAAAACTTCCCCACAGACTGAAATACCTTCCCCTCAAACTGAAACACCTTCCCCACACACTGAAACCCATTCCCCACAAACTGAAACCCATCCCCACACACACTGAAACACCTTCCCCACACACTGAAACCCGTTCCCCACACACTGAAACCCCTTCCCGACACAGTGAAACACATCCCCACAAATTGAAACCCCTTCCCCACACACTGAAAGCCCTTCTCCCCACACTGAAACACTTCCCCACACTCTGACAACCCTTCCCCACACACTGAAACCCATCCCCACACACTGAAACCCATCGCCACACACTGAAACACCTTCCCCACACACTGAAACCCTTCCCCACACAGTGGAGCACATCCCCACACACTGAAACACCTTCCCCACACACTGAAACACCTTCCCCACACACTGAAACCCTTTCCCCACATACTGAAACACATTCCCCACACATTGAAACACCTTCCCCACACACTGAAATCCCTTCCCCACACATTGAAACACCTTCCCCACACACTTAAATACCTTCGCCACAAACTGAAACACCTTCCCCAAACACTGAAACCCCTTACCCACACACTGAAACACATTCCCCACACACTGAAACCCTTCCCCACACACTGAAACACCTTGCCCACACACTGAAACACCTTCCCCACACACTGAAACACATCCCCACACACTGAAACACCTTCCCCACACACTGAAACCCCTTCCCCACACACTGAAACTCCTTCCCCACACACTGAAACACCTTCCCCAAACACTGAAACCGCTTCCTCACACACTGAAACCCCTTCCCCACACACTGAAACAACTTCCCCACACACTGAAACACCTTCCCCACACACTGAAAACCATCCCCACACACACTGAAACACCTTCCCCACACACTGAAACCCATTCCCTACACACTGAAACCCCTTCCCCAAACACTGAAACCCTTCCCCACACACTGAAACACATCCCCACACACTGAAGCACCTGCCCCACACACTGAAACCCTTCCCCACAAAGTGAAACATTTCCCCACACACTGCAACCCTTCCCCAAACTCTGAAACACATCCCCACAAACTGAAACCATTCCCCACACACTGAAACCCTTCCCCACAAAGTGAAACCCTTCCCCACACAGACTGAAACCCTTCCCCCCACACTGAAACACCTTCCCCACACACTGAAACCCATTCCCCACAAACTGAAACCCCTTCCACACACACTGAAACACCTTCCGCACAAACTGAAACCCATCCCCACACACACTGAAACACCTTCCCCACACACTGAGGCACCTTCCCCAAACACTGAAACCCATCCCCACTCACACTGAAACAACGTGCCCACACACTGAAACCCCTTCCCCGCACAATGAAACCCCTTCCACAAACACTGAAACCCCTTCCCCACACACTGAAACCCGTTCCCCACACACTGAAACCCCTTCCCGACACAGTGAAACACATCCCCACACATTGAAACCCCTTCCCCACACACTGAAAGCCCTTCTCCCCACACTGAAACACTTCCCCACACACTGAAACCCATCCCCACACACTGAAACCCATCGCCACACACTGAAACACCTTCCCCACACACTGAAACCCTTCCCCACACAGTGGAGCACATCCCCACACACTGAAACACCTTCCCCACACAGTGAAACACCTTCCCCACACACTGAAACCCTTTCCCCACACACTGAAACACATTCCCCACACATTGAAACACCTTCCCCACACACTGAAATCCCTTCCCCACACATTGAAACCCCTTCCCCACACACTTAAATACCTTCGCCACAAACTGAAACACCTTCCCCACACACTGAAACCCCTTACCCACACACTGAAACACATTCCCCACACACTGAAACCCTTCCCCACACACTGTAACACCTTCCCCACACACTGAAACACCTTCCCCACACACTGAAACACATCCCCACACACTGAAACACCTTCCCCACACACTGAAACCCCTTCCCCACACACTGAAACTCCTTCCCCACACACTGAAACACCTTCCCCAAAAACTGAAACCGCTTCCTCACACACTGAAACCCCTTCCCCACACACTGAAACAACTTCCCCACACACTGAAACACCTTCCCCACACACTGAAAACCATCCCCACACACACTGAAACACCTTCCCCACACACTGAAACCCATTCCCTACACACTGAAACCCCTTCCCCAAACACTGAAACCCTTCCCCACACACTGAAACACATCCCCACACACTGAAGCACCTTCCCCACAAACTGAAACCCTTCCCCACAAAGTGAAACACTTCCCCACACACTGAAACCCTTCCCCAAACTCTGAAACACATCCCCACACACTGAAACAATTCCCCACACACTGAAACCCTTCCCCACAAAGTGAAACACTTCCCCACACACTGAAACCCTTCCCCACACAGACTGAAACACTTCCCCCCACACTGAAACACCTTCCCCACACACTGAAACCAATTCCCCACACACTGAAACCCCTTCCGCACACTCTGAAACACCTTCCCCACACACTGAAACGCATCCCCACACACACTGAAACAACTACCCCACACACTGAAACCCTTCCCCAAACACTGAAACACCTTCCCCACACACTGAATCCCCTTCCCCAAACACTGAAACCCCTTCCCCACACACTGAAACACCTTCCCACACACTGAAACACAACCCCACGCACTGACGCACCTTCCCCACACACTGAAACTCCTTCCCCACACACTGAAAAACATTCCCCACACACTGAAACACATCCCCACACACTGAGACACCTTCCTCACACACTGAAACCCCTTCCCCACACACTGAAACCCTTCCCCACACAGACTGAAACACTTCCCCCCACACTGAAACACCTTCCCCACACACTGAAACCAATTCCCCACACACTAAAACCCCTTCCGCACACTCTGAAACACCTTCCCCACACACTGAAACGCATCCCCACACACACTGAAACAACTATCCCACACACTGAAACTCCTTCCCCACACACTGAAACCCATCCCCACACACACTGAAACACCGTCCCCACACAATGAAACCCCTTCCCCGCTGACTGAAACCCATTCCCCATACCCTGAAACCCCTTCCCCGCACACTGAAACCCCTTCCCCATACACTGAAACCCCTTCTGCACACACTGAAACACATTCCCCATACATTGAAACCCATCCCCACACACTGAAACCCTTCCCCACAAAGTGAAACACTTCACCACACACTGAAACCCTTCCCCAAACACTGAAACACCTTCCCCACACACTGAATCCCCTTCCCCACACACTGAAACCCCTTCCCCACACACTGAAACATCTTCCCCACACATTGAAACACATCCCCACACACTGAAGCACCTTCCCCACTCACTGAAACCGCTTCCCCACACACTGAAACACCTTCCCCACACACTGAAACACATCCCCACACACTGAGACACCTTCCCCACACACTGAAACGCCTTCCCCACACACTGAAACCCTTACTCACACACTGAAACCCTTCCCCACACACACTGAAACCCTTCCCCACACACTTAAACACCTTCCCCACACACTGAAACCAATTCCCCACACACTGAAACCCCTTCCGCACACTCTGAAACACCTTCCCCACACACTGCAACCCATCCCCACACACACTGAAATAACTTCCCCACACACTGAAACACCTTCGCCACACACTGAAACTCCTTCCCCACACACTGAAACCCTTTCCCCCCACACACTGAAACACATTCCCCACACACTGAAACACCTTCCCCATACTCTGAAATCCCTTCCCCACACATTGAAACAGCTTCCCCACACACTTAAATAACTTCGCCACAAACTGAAACACCTTCCCCACACACTGAAACCCCTTACCAACACACTGAAACACACTCCCCACACACTGAAACCCTTCCCCACACACTGAAACACCTTCCCCACACACTGAAACACCTTCGCCACACACTGAAACACATCCCCACACACTGAAACACCTTCCCCACACACTGAAACCCCTTCCCCACACACTGAAACTCCTTCCCCACACACTGAAACACCTTCCCCAAACACTGAAACCCCTTCCTCACACACTGAAACCCCTTCCCCACACACTGAAACAACTTCCCCACACACAGAAACACCTTCCCCACACACTGAAACCCATTCCCTACACACTGAAACCCCTTCCCCAAACACTGAAACCCTTCCCCACACACTGAAACACATCCCCACACACTGAAGCACCTTCCCCACACACTGAAACCCTTCCCCACAAAGTGAAACACTTCCCCACACACTGAAACCCTTCCCCAAACTCTGAAACACATCCCCACACACTGAAACCCTTCGTCACACAATGAAACCCTTCCCCACAAAGTGAAACACTTCCCCACACACTGAAACCCTTCCCCAAACACTGAAACACCTTCCCCACACACTGAATCCCCTTCCCCACACACAGAAACCCCTTCCCCACACACTGAAACACCTTCCCCACACACGGAAAAACATCCCCACACACTGAAGCACCTTCCCCACACACTGAAACCGCTTCCCCACACACTGAAACACTTTCCCCACACACTGAAACACATCCCCACACACTGAGACACCTTCCCCACACACTGAAACCCCTTCCCCACACACTGAAACCATTCCCCACACACAGAAACCCCTTCCCCACACACTGAAACACCTTCCCCACACACGGAAAAACATCCCCACACACTGAAGCACCTTCCCCACACACTGAAACCGCTTCCCCACACACTGAAACACTTTCCCCACACACTGAAACACATCCCCACACACTGAGACACCTTCCCCACACACTGAAACCCCTTCCCCACACACTGAAACCATTCCCCACACACTTAAACACCTTCCCCACACACTGAAACCAATTCCCCACACACTGAAACCCCTTCCCCACACACTGAAAAACCTTCCCCTCACACTGAAACACATCCCCACACACTGAGACACCTTCCTCACACACTGAAAACCCTTCCCCACACACTGAAACCCCTTCCCCACACAGACTGAAACCCTTCCCCCCACACTGAAATACCTTCCCCACACACTGAAACCAATTCCCCACACACTGAAACCCCTTCCGCACACTCTGAAACACCTTCCCCACACACTGAAACGCATCCCCACACACACTGAAACAACTTCCCCACACACTGAAACTCCTTCCTCACAAAGTGAAACACTTCACCACACACTGAAACCCTTCCCCAAACACTGAAGCACCATCCCCACACACTGAATCCCCTTCCCCACACACTGAAACCCCTTCCCCACACACTGAAACACCTTCCCCACACACTGAAACACATCCCCACACACTGAAGCACCTTCCCCACACACTGAAACCGCTTCCCCACACACTGAAACACCTTCCCCACACACTGAAACACATCCCCACACACTGAGACACCTTCCCCACACACTGAAACCCCTTCCCCACACACTGAAACCCTTCCCCACACACTGAAACCCTTCCCCACACACACTGAAACCCTTCCCCACACACTGAAACACCTTCCCCACACACTGAAACCAATTCCCCACACACTGAAACCCCTTCCGCACACTCTGAAACACCTTGCCCACACACTGCAACCCATCCCCACACACACTGAAACAACTTCCCCACACACTGAAACACCTTCCCCACACACTGAACCACCTTCCCCACACACTGAAACCCATTCCCCACAGACTGAAACACATTCCCCACACACTGAAACACCTTCCCCATACACTGAAATCCCTTCCCCACACATTGAAACAGCTTCCCCACACACTTAAATAACTTCGCCTCAAACTGAAACACCTTCCCCACACACTGAATCCCCTTACCCACACACTGAAACACCTTCCCCACACACTGAAAAGCATCCCCACACACACTGAAACAACTTCCCCACACACTGAAACTCCTTCCTCACAAAGTGAAACACTTCACCACACACTGAAACCCTTCCCCAAACACTGAAGCACCATCCCCACACACTGAATCCCCTTCCCCACACACTGAAACCCCTTCCCCACACACTGAAACACCTTCCCCACACACTGAAACACATCCCCACACACTGAAGCACCTTCCCCACACACTGAAACCGCTTCCCCACACACTGAAACACCTTCCCCACACACTGAAACACATCCCCACACACTGAGACACCTTCCCCACACACTGAAACCCCTTCCCCACACACTGAAACCCTTCCCCACACACTGAAACCCTTCCCCATACACACTGAAACCCTTCCCCACACACTGAAACACCTTCCCCACACACTGAAACCAATTCCCCACACACTGAAACCCCTTCCGCACACTCTGAAACACCTTGCCCACACACTGCAACCCATCCCCACACACACTGAAACAACTTCCCCACACACTGAAACACCTTCCCCACACACTGAACCACCTTCCCCACACACTGAAACCCATTCCCCACAGACTGAAACACATTCCCCACACACTGAAACACCTTCCCCATACACTGAAATCCCTTCCCCACACATTGAAACAGCTTCCCCACACACTTAAATAACTTCGCCTCAAACTGAAACACCTTCCCCACACACTGAATCCCCTTACCCACACACTGAAACACATTCCCCACACACTGAAACCCTTCCCCACACACTGAAACACCTTCCCCACACACTGAAGCACCTTCCCCACACACTGAAACATATCCCCACACACTGAAACACCTTCCCCACACACTGAAACCCTTTCCCCACACACTGAAACTCCTTCCCCACACACTGAAACACCTTCCCCAAACACTGAAACCCCTTCCTCACACACTGAAACCCCTTCCCCACAGACTGAAACACCTTCCCCACACACTGAAACATTTTCCCCACACACTGAAACCCCTTACCCACACACTGATACACATTCCCCACACACTGAAACCCTTCCCCACACACTGAAACACCTTCCCCACACACTGAAACCCATTCCCCACAAAATGAAACTACTTCCACACACACTGAAACACCTTCCGCACAAACTGAAACCCATCCCCACACACACTGAAAAACCTTCCCCACACACTGAGGCACCTTCCCCAAACACTAAAACCCATCCCCACTCACACTGAAGCAACGTGCCCACACTCTGAAACCCCTTCCCCGCACAATGAAACCCCTTCCACAAACACTGAAACCCCTTCCCCACACACTGAAACCCGTTCCGCACACACTGAAAACCCTTCCCGACACACTGAAACAAATCCCCACACATTGAAACCCCTTCCCCACACACTGAAAGCCCTTCACCCCACACTGAAACCCTTCCTCACACTCTGAAAACCCTTCCCCACACACTGAAACCCATCCCCACACACTGAAACTCATCGCCACACACTGAAACACATTCCCCACAAACTGAAACCCTTCCCCACACAGTGGAGAACATCCCCACACACTGAAAGACCTTCCCCACACAGTGAAACACCTTCCCCACACACTGAAACCCTTTCCCCACACACTGAAACACATTCCCCACACATTGAAACACCTTCCCCACACAATGAAATCCCTTCCCCACACATTGAAACACCTTCCCCACACACTTAAATACCTTCGCCACAAACTGAAACACCTTCCCCACACACTGAAACCGCTTCCTCACACACTGACACACCTTCCCCACACACTCAAACACCTTCCCCACACACTGAAACACATCCCCACACACTGAAACACCTTCCCCACACACTGAAACCCCTTCCCCACACACTGAAACTCCTTCCCCACACACTGAAACACCTTCCCCAAACACTGAAACTGCTTCCTCACACACTGAAACCCCTTCCCCACACACTGAAACAACTTCCCCACACACTGAAACACCTTCCCCACACACTGAAAATCATCCCCACACACACTGAAACACCTTCCCCACACACTGAAACCCATTCCCTGCAAACTGAAACCCCTTCCCCAAACACTGAAACCCTTCCCCACACACTGAAACACATCCCCACACACTGAAGCACCTTCCCCACACACTGAAACCCTTCCCCACAAAGTGAAACACTTCCCCACACACTGAAACCCTTCCCCAAACTCTGAAACACATCCCCACACACTGAAACCATTCCCCACACACTGGAACCCTTCCCCACAAAGTGAAACCATTCCCCACACAGACTGAAACCCTTCCCCCCACACTGAAACACCTTCCCACACACTGAAACACATCCCCACGCACTGACGCACCTTCCCCACACACTGAAACCCCTTCCCCACACACTGAAAAACCTTCCCCACACACTGAAACACATCCCCGCACACTGAGACACCTTCCTCACACACTGAAACCCCTTCCCCACACACTGAAACCCTTCCCCAAACAGACTGAAACCCTTCCCCCCACACTGAAACACCTTCCCCACACACTGAAACCAATTCCCCACACACTGAAACCCCTTCCGCACACTCTGAACAACCTTCACCACACACTGAAACGCATCCCCACACACACTGAAACTACTTCCCCACACACTGAAACTCCTTCCTCACAAAGTGAAACACTTCACCACACACTGAAACCCTTCCCGAAACACTGAAACACCATCCCCACACACTGAATCCCCTTCCCCACACACTGAAACCTCTTCCCCACACACACTGAAACATCTTCCCCACACACTGAAACACATCCCCACACACTGAAGCACCTTCCCCACACACTGAAACCGCTTCCCCACACACTGAAACACCTTCCCCACACATTGAAACACATCCCCACACACTGAGACAACTTCCCCACACACTGAAACCCCTTCCCCACACACTGAAACCCTTCCACACACACTGAAACCCTTCTCCACACACACTAAAACCCTACCACACACACTGAAACACCTTCCCCACACACTGAAACCAATTCCCCACACACTGAAACCCCTTCCGCACACTCTGAAACACCTTACCCACACACTGCAACCCATCCCCACACACACTGAAACAACTTCCCCACACACTGCAACACCTTCCCCACACACTGAAACATCTTCCCCACACACTGAAACCCATTCCCCACACACTAAAACACATTCCCCACACACTGAAACACCTTCCCCATACACTGAAATCCCTTCCCCACACATTGAAACAGCTTCCCCACACACTTAAATAACTTCGCCTCAAACTGAAACACCTTCCCCACACACTGAATCCCCTTACCCACACACTGAAACACATTCCCCACACACTGAAACCCTTCCCCACACACTGAAACACTTTCCCCACACACTGAAGCACCTTCCCCACACACTGAAACATATCCCCACACACTGAAACACCTTCCCCACACACTGAAACCCCTTCCCCACACACTGAAACTCCTTCCCCACACACTGAAACACCTTCCCCAAACACTGAAACCCCTTCCTCACACACTGAAACCCCTTCCCCACACACTGAAACAACTTCCCCACACACTGAAACACCTTCCCCACACACTGAAAACCATCCCCACACACACTGAAACACCTTCCCCACACACTGAAACCCATTCCCTACACACTGAAACCCCTTCCCCACACACTGAAACACATCCCCACACACTGAAGCACCTTCCCCACACACTGAAACCCTTCCCCACAAAGTGAAACACTTCCCCACACACTGAAACCCTTCCCCAAACTCTGAAACACTTCCCCACACACTGAACCCCTTCCCCACAAAGTGAAACACTTCCCCACACACTGAAACCCTTCCCCAAACACTGAAACACCTTCCCCACACACTGAATCCCCTTCCCCACACACTGAAACACCTTCCCCACACACTGAAACACCTTCCCACACACTGAAACACATCCCCACACAATGACGCACCTTCCCCACACACTGAAACCCCTTCCCCACACACTGAAAAACCTTCCCCACACACTGAAACACATCCCCACACACTGAGACACCTTCCTCACACACTGAAACCCCTTCCCCACACACTGAAACCCATCCCCACACAGACTGAAACCCTTCCCCCCACACTGAAACCCCTTCCCCATACACTGAAACCAATTCCCCACACACTGAACCCCCTTCCACAGATTCTGAAACACCTTCCCCACACACTGAAACGCATCCCCACACACACTGAAACAACTTCCCCACACACTGAAACTCCTTCCCCACACACTGAAACCCATCCCCACACACACTGAAACACCGTCCCCACACAATGAAACCCCTTCCCCGCACACTGAAACCCATTCCCCATACCCTGAAACCCCTTCCCCGCACTCTGAAACCCCTTCCCCATACACTGAAACCCCTTCCGCACACACTGAAACACCTTCCCCACACATTGAAACCCATCCCCACACACTGAAACCCTTCCCCACAAAGTGAAACACTTCACCACACACTGAAACCCTTCCCCAAACACTGAGACACCTTCCCCACACACTGAATCCCCTTCCCCACACACTGAAACCCCTTCCCCACACACTGAAACACCTTCCCCATACACTGAAACACATCCCCACACACTGAAGCACCTTCCCCACACACTGAAACCGCTTCCCCACACACTGAAACACCTTCCCCACACACTGAAACCCTTTCCCCACACACTGAGACACCTTCCCCACGCACTGAAACCCCTTCCCCACACACAGAAACCCTTCCCCACACACACTGAAACCCTTCCCCACACACTGAAACACCTTCCCCACACACTGAAACCAATTCCCCACACACTGAAACCCCTTCCGCACACTCTGAAACACCTTACCCACACATTGCAACCCATCCCCACACACACTGAAACAAATTCCCCACACACTGAAACACCTTCCCCAAACACTGAAACACCTTCCCCACACACTGAAACCCTTTCCCCACACACTGAAACACATTCCCCACACACTGAAACACCTTCCCCATACACTGAAATCCCTTCCACACATTGAAAAACCTTCCCCACACACTGAAATACAATCCCCACAAACTGAAACACCTTCCACACAAACTGAAACCCATTCCCCACACACTGAAACACATTCCCCACACACTGAAACACCTTCCCCATACACTGAAATCCCTTCCCCACACATTGAAATACCTTCCCCACACACTGAAATACAATCCCCACAAACTGAAACACCTTCCACACAAACTGAAACCCATTCCCCACACACTGAAACCCCTTCCGCCAACACTGAAATCCTTCCCCACACTCTGAAACCCCTTCCCCACACACTGAAACCCATCCCCACACACTGAAACCAATCCCCACACACTGAAACCCTTCCCCACACACTGAAAAACCTTCCCCACACACTGAAACCCTTCCCCACACACTGAAACACATCCCCACACACTGAAACCCTTTCCGCACACACTGAAACACCTTTCGCACACACTGAAACGCCTACCCCACACACTGAAACCCTTCCTCACACACTGAAACACATCCCCACACACTGAAACACATTCCCACACACTGAAACACCTTCTCCACACACTGAAACCCTTTCCCCACACACTGAAACACATTCCCCACACACTGAAACACCTTCCCGACACACTGAAATCCCATCCCCTCACATCGAAAAAACTTCCCCACAGACTGAAATACCTTCCCCACAAACTGAAACACCTTCCCCACACACTGAAACCCATTCCCCACAAACTGAAACCCCTTCCACACACACTGAAACACCTTCCGCACAAACTGAAACCCATCCCCACACACACTGAAACACCTTCCCCACACACTGAGTCACCTTCCCCAAACACTGAAACCCATCCCCACTCACACTGAAACAAGGTGCCCACACACTGAAACCCCTTCACCGCACAATGAAACCCCTTCCACAAACACTGAAACCCCTTCCCCACACACTGAAACCCGTTCCCCACACTCTGAAAACCCTTCCCCACACACTGAAGCCCATCCCCACACACTGGAACCCATCCCCACACACTGAAACACCTTCCCCACACACTGAAACCCTTCCCCACACAGTGGAGCACATACACACACACTGAAACACCTTTTCCACACACTGAAACACCTTCCCCACACACTGAAATCCCATCCCCACACACTGAAACCAATCCCCACATATTGAAACCCTTCCCCACAAACTGAAACACCTTCCCCACACACTGAAACCCTTCTCCACACACTGAAACACATCCCCACACACTGAAACACATTCCCACACACTGAAACACCTTCTCCACACACTGAAACCCTTTCCCCACACACTGAAACACATTCCCCACACACTGAAACACCTTCCCCACACACTGAAACCCATTCCCCACAAACTGAAACCCCTTCCACACACACTGAAACACCTTCCGCACAAACTGAAACCCATCCCCACACACACTGAAACACCTTCCCCACACACTGAGGCACCTTCCCCACACACTGAAACACATCCCCACTCACACTGAAAAAACGTGCCCACACACTGAAACCCCTTCCCCGCACAATGAAAACCCTTCCGCAAACACTGAAACCCCTTCCCCACACACTGAAACCCGTTCCCCACACACTGAAACCCCTTCCCGACACACTGAAACACATCCCCACACACTGAAACCCCTTCCCCACACACTGAAAGCCCTTCTCCCCACACTGAAACCCTTCCCCACACTCTGAAAACCCTTCCCCACACACTGAAACCCATCCCCACACACTGAAACCCATGCCCACACACTGAAACACCTTCCCCACACACTGCAACCCTTCCCCACACAGTGGAGCACATCCCCACACACTGAAACACCTTCCCCACACACTGAAACACCTTCCCCACACACTGACACCCTTTCCCCACACACTGAAACACATTCCCCACACACTGAAACACCTTCCCCACACACTGAAATCCCTTCCCCACACATTGAAACACCTTCCCACACACTGAAATACCTTCCCCACAAACTGAAACACCTTCCCCACACACTGAAACACCTTCCGCACACAATGAAACCCCTTCTCCACGCACTCAAACCCTTCCCCACACACTGAAACACCTTCCCCACAAACTGAAACACCTTCCCCACACACTGAAACCCATTCCCCACAAACTGAAACCCCTTCCACACACACTGAAACACCTTCCGCACAAACTGAAACCCATCCCCACACACACTGAAACACCTTCCCCACACACTGAGTCACCTTCCCCAAACACTGAAACCCATCCCCACTCACACTGAAACAAGGTGCCCACACACTGAAACCCCTTCACCGCACAATGAAACCCCTTCCACAAACACTGAAACCCCTTCCCCACACACTGAAACCCGTTCCCCACACTCTGAAAACCCTTCCCCACACACTGAAGCCCATCCCCACACACTGGAACCCATCCCCACACACTGAAACACCTTCCCCACACACTGAAACCCTTCCCCACACAGTGGAGCACATACACACACACTGAAACACCTTTTCCACACACTGAAACACCTTCCCCACACACTGAAATCCCATCCCCACACACTGAAACCAATCCCCACATATTGAAACCCTTCCCCACAAACTGAAACACCTTCCCCACACACTGAAACCCTTCTCCACACACTGAAACACATCCCCACACACTGAAACACATTCCCACACACTGAAACACCTTCTCCACACACTGAAACCCTTTCCCCACACACTGAAACACATTCCCCACACACTGAAACACCTTCCCCACACACTGAAACCCATTCCCCACAAACTGAAACCCCTTCCACACACACTGAAACACCTTCCGCACAAACTGAAACCCATCCCCACACACACTGAAACACCTTCCCCACACACTGAGGCACCTTCCCCACACACTGAAACACATCCCCACTCACACTGAAAAAACGTGCCCACACACTGAAACCCCTTCCCCGCACAATGAAAACCCTTCCGCAAACACTGAAACCCCTTCCCCACACACTGAAACCCGTTCCCCACACACTGAAACCCCTTCCCGACACACTGAAACACATCCCCACACACTGAAACCCCTTCCCCACACACTGAAAGCCCTTCTCCCCACACTGAAACCCTTCCCCACACTCTGAAAACCCTTCCCCACACACTGAAACCCATCCCCACACACTGAAACCCATGCCCACACACTGAAACACCTTCCCCACACACTGCAACCCTTCCCCACACAGTGGAGCACATCCCCACACACTGAAACACCTTCCCCACACACTGAAACACCTTCCCCACACACTGACACCCTTTCCCCACACACTGAAACACATTCCCCACACACTGAAACACCTTCCCCACACACTGAAATCCCTTCCCCACACATTGAAACACCTTCCCACACACTGAAATACCTTCCCCACAAACTGAAACACCTTCCCCACACACTGAAACACCTTCCGCACACAATGAAACCCCTTCTCCACGCACTCAAACCCTTCCCCACACACTGAAACACCTTCCCCATACACTGAAACACATCCCCACACATGAAAATCCATCCCCACACACTGAAACCGCTTCCCCACACACTGAAACACATCCCCACACACTGAAACCCTTCCTCACACACTTAGACACTTCCCAACACACTGAATCCCTTTCCGCAGACACTGAAACACCTTCCCCACACACTTGAACGCCTTCCCCACACACTGAAACCCCTTCCCCCACACTGAAACGCCTACCCCACACACTGAAACCCTTCCACACACACAGAAACACCTTCACAGCACACAGTGAAACACCTTCCCGACACACTGAAACCCGCTCCCCACACTCTGAAACACCTTCCCCACACATTGAAACACATCCCCACACACTGAAACCCCTTCCCCACACACTGAAACCCCTTCCCCACACACTGAAACCGTTCCCCACACTCTGAAACTCCTTCCCCAGACACTGAAGCCCATCCCCACACACTGGAACTCATCCCCACACACTGAAACACCTTCCCCACACACTGAAACCCTTCCCCAAACAGTGGAGCACATCCACACACACTGAAACACCTTTTCCTCACACTGAAACACCTTCCCCACACACTGAAATCCCTTCCCCACGCATTGCAACACCTTCCCCACACAATGAAATACCTTCCCCACAAACTGAAACACCTTCCCCACACTCTGAAACCGCTTCCCCACACACTGAAACCCCTTCCCCACACACTGAATCCCTTCCCCACACATTGAAATACCTTCCCCACACACTGAAACATCTTCCCCACAAACTGATACCCCTTCCCCACACACTGAAACCGTTCCCCACACACTGAAACACATCCCCACACACTGAAAACCGTTCCCCACACACTGAAACCCAACCCCACACATTGAAACACCTTCCCCACACACTGAAACCCTTCCCCACACACTGAAACCCTTTCCCCACACACTGAAACACATTCCCCACACACTGAAACACCTTCCCCACACACTGACATCCCATCCCCACACATTGAAAAAACTTCCCCACACACTGAAACCGCTTCCCCACAAACTGAAACCCCTTCCCCACACACTGTAACCCTTCCCCACACACTGAAACACATCCCCTCACACTGAAACCCTTCCTCACACACTGAGACACTTCCCCACACACTGAAACCATTTCCGCACACACTGAAACACCTTCCCCACACACTTGAACGCCTTCCCCACACACTGAAACACCTTCCCCCACACTGAAACGCCTACCCCACACACTGAAACCCTTCCACACACACTGAAACCCCTTCCCCACACAATGAAACCCCTTCCCCACATACTGAAACACCTTCCGTACACACTGAAACACCTTCCCCACACTCAGAAACACCTTCACAGCACACAGTGAAACACCTTCCCGACACACTGAAACCCGCTCCCCACACTCTGAAACACCTTCCCCACACATTGAAACACATCCCCACACACTGAAACCCCTTCCCCACACACTGAAACCCCTTCCCCACACACTGAAACCGTTCCCCACATTCTGAAACTCCTTCCCCACACACTGAAGCCCATCCCCACACACTGAAACCCATCCCCACACACTGAAACACCTTCCCCACACACTGAAACCCTTCCCCACACAGTGGAGCACATCCCTACACACTGAAACACCTTGTCCACACACTGAAACACCTTCCCCACACACTGAAATCCCTTCCCCACGCATTGAAACACCTTCCCCATACACTGAAATACCTTCCCCACAAACTGAAACACCTTCCCCACACACTGAAGCCGCTTCCCCACACACTGAAACCCTTCCCCACACACTGAATCCCTTCCCCACACATTGAAACACCTTCCCCACACACTGAAACATTTTCCCCACAAACTGATACCCCTTCCCCACACACTGAAACCGTTCCCCACACACTGAAACACATCCCCACACACTGACAACCCTTCCCCACACACTGAAACCCAACCCCACACACTGAAACACCTTCCCCACACACTGAAACCCTTCCCCACACACTGAAACACATCCCCACACACTGAAACACATTCCCACACACTGAAACACCTTCCCCACACAATGAAACCCTTTCCCCACACACTGAAACACATTCCCCACACACTGAAACACCTTCCCCACACACTGAAATCCCATCCCCACACATTGAAAAACCTTCCCCACACACTGAAACCGCTTTCCCACACACTGAAACCCCTTCCCCACACACTGAAACCCTTCCCCACACACTGAAACCCTTCCCCACACACTGAAACACATCCCCACACACTGAAACCCTTCCTCACACACTGAGACACTTCGCCACACACTGAAACCATTTCCGCACACACTGAAACACCTGCCCCACACACTTGAACGCCTTCCCCACACACTGAAACACCTTCCCCCACACTGAAACGCCTACCCCACACACTGAAACCCTTCCACACACACTGAAACCCCTTCCCCACACACTGAAACCCCTTCCCCACACACTGAAACCCCTTCCCCACACACTGAAACCGTTCCCCACACTCTGAAACTCCTTCCCCACACACTGAAGCCCATCCCCACACACTGAAACCCATCCCCACACACTGAAACACCTTCCCCACACACTGAAACCCATCCCCACACAGTGGAGCACATACCCACACACTGAAACACCGTTTCCACACACTGAAACACCTTCCCCACACACTGAAACCCTTTCCCCACACACTGAAACACATTCCCCACACACTGAAACACCTTCCCCACACACTGAAATCCCTTCCCCACGCATTGAAACACCTTCCCCACACACTGAAGTACCTTCCCCACAAACTGAAACACCTTCCCCACACACTGAAACCGCTTCCCCACACACTGCAACCCCTTCCCCACACATTGAATCCCTTCCCCACACACTGAAACACATCCCCACACACTGAAACCCTTCCCCACACACTGAGACACATTCCCCACACATTTAAACCCTTCCCCACACACTGAAACCCCTTCCCCACGCACTGAAACCCATCCCCACAAACTGAAACCCCTTCCCCACACATTGAAACACCTTCCCCACATAGTGAAACACCTTCCCGACACGCTGAAACCCCTTCCCCACACACTAAAACACCTTCCCCACAAACTGAAACCCCATCCTCACACATTGAAACCCCTTCTCCACACAGTGCAACACCTTCCCCACACACTGAAACACCTTCCCCACACACTGAAACACTTCCCCACACACTGAAACACCTTCCCCACACACTGAAACCCCTTCCCCATACACTGAAGCCCCTTTCCCACACACTGAAACACCTTCCCCACACACTGAAACCCCATCCCCAAACACTGAAACACATCCCCACAGATTGAAATACCTTCCCCACAGACTGAATCCCCTTCCCCACACACTGAAACCCTTCCCCACAAACTGAAACCCCTTCCTCACACACTGAAACCCGTTCCCCACACACTGAAACCCCTTCCCCACACACTGAAACCCTTCCCCACACTCTGAAACCAATTCCCCACACACGGAAAACCATCCCAACAGACTGAAACATCCCCACACACTGAAACCCTTCCCCAGACACTGACACACATCCCCACACACTGAAACACCTTCCCCAGACACTGAATCCCTTTCCCCACACACTGAAACACCTTCCCCACACAATCAAACACATCCCCACACACTGAAATCCCTTCCCTCGCATTGAAATACCTTCCCCACACACTGAAACCCTTCCACACACACAGAAACACCTTCACAGCACACAGTGAAACACCTTCCCGACACACTGAAACCCGCTCCCCACACTCTGAAACACCTTCCCCACACATTGAAACACATCCCCACACACTGAAACCCCTTCCCCACACACTGAAACCCCTTCCCCACACACTGAAACCGTTCCCCACACTCTGAAACTCCTTCCCCAGACACTGAAGCCCATCCCCACACACTGGAACTCATCCCCACACACTGAAACACCTTCCCCACACACTGAAACCCTTCCCCAAACAGTGGAGCACATCCACACACACTGAAACACCTTTTCCTCACACTGAAACACCTTCCCCACACACTGAAATCCCTTCCCCACGCATTGCAACACCTTCCCCACACAATGAAATACCTTCCCCACAAACTGAAACACCTTCCCCACACTCTGAAACCGCTTCCCCACACACTGAAACCCCTTCCCCACACACTGAATCCCTTCCCCACACATTGAAATACCTTCCCCACACACTGAAACATCTTCCCCACAAACTGATACCCCTTCCCCACACACTGAAACCGTTCCCCACACACTGAAACACATCCCCACACACTGAAAACCGTTCCCCACACACTGAAACCCAACCCCACACATTGAAACACCTTCCCCACACACTGAAACCCTTCCCCACACACTGAAACCCTTTCCCCACACACTGAAACACATTCCCCACACACTGAAACACCTTCCCCACACACTGACATCCCATCCCCACACATTGAAAAAACTTCCCCACACACTGAAACCGCTTCCCCACAAACTGAAACCCCTTCCCCACACACTGTAACCCTTCCCCACACACTGAAACACATCCCCTCACACTGAAACCCTTCCTCACACACTGAGACACTTCCCCACACACTGAAACCATTTCCGCACACACTGAAACACCTTCCCCACACACTTGAACGCCTTCCCCACACACTGAATCACCTTCCCCCACACTGAAACGCCTACCCCACACACTGAAACCCTTCCACACACACTGAAACCCCTTCCCCACACAATGAAACCCCTTCCCCACATACTGAAACACCTTCCGTACACACTGAAACACCTTCCCCACACTCAGAAACACCTTCACAGCACACAGTGAAACACCTTCCCGACACACTGAAACCCGCTCCCCACACTCTGAAACACCTTCCCCACACATTGAAACACATCCCCACACACTGAAACCCCTTCCCCACACACTGAAACCCCTTCCCCACACACTGAAACCGTTCCCCACATTCTGAAACTCCTTCCCCACACACTGAAGCCCATCCCCACACACTGAAACCCATCCCCACACACTGAAACACCTTCCCCACACACTGAAACCCTTCCCCACACAGTGGAGCACATCCCTACACACTGAAACACCTTGTCCACACACTGAAACACCTTCCCCACACACTGAAATCCCTTCCCCACGCATTGAAACACCTTCCCCATACACTGAAATACCTTCCCCACAAACTGAAACACCTTCCCCACACACTGAAGCCGCTTCCCCACACACTGAAACCCTTCCCCACACACTGAATCCCTTCCCCACACATTGAAACACCTTCCCCACACACTGAAACATTTTCCCCACAAACTGATACCCCTTCCCCACACACTGAAACCGTTCCCCACACACTGAAACACATCCCCACACACTGACAACCCTTCCCCACACACTGAAACCCAACCCCACACACTGAAACACCTTCCCCACACACTGAAACCCTTCCCCACACACTGAAACACATCCCCACACACTGAAACACATTCCCACACACTGAAACACCTTCCCCACACACTGAAACCCTTTCCCCACACACTGAAACACATTCCCCACACACTGAAACACCTTCCCCACACACTGAAATCCCATCCCCACACATTGAAAAACCTTCCCCACACACTGAAACCGCTTTCCCACACACTGAAACCCCTTCCCCACACACTGAAACCCTTCCCCACACACTGAAACCCTTCCCCACACACTGAAACACATCCCCACACACTGAAACCCTTCCTCACACACTGAGACACTTCGCCACACACTGAAACCATTTCCGCACACACTGAAACACCTGCCCCACACACTTGAACGCCTTCCCCACACACTGAAACACCTTCCCCCACACTGAAACGCCTACCCCACACACTGAAACCCTTCCACACACACTGAAACCCCTTCCCCACACACTGAAACCCCTTCCCCACACACTGAAACCCCTTCCCCACACACTGAAACCGTTCCCCACACTCTGAAACTCCTTCCCCACACACTGAAGCCCATCCCCACACACTGAAACCCATCCCCACACACTGAAACACCTTCCCCACACACTGAAACCCATCCCCACACAGTGGAGCACATACCCACACACTGAAACACCGTTTCCACACACTGAAACACCTTCCCCACACACTGAAACCCTTTCCCCACACACTGAAACACATTCCCCACACACTGAAACACCTTCCCCACACACTGAAATCCCTTCCCCACGCATTGAAACACCTTCCCCACACACTGAAGTACCTTCCCCACAAACTGAAACACCTTCCCCACACACTGAAACCGCTTCCCCACACACTGCAACCCCTTCCCCACACATTGAATCCCTTCCCCACACACTGAAACACATCCCCACACACTGAAACCCTTCCCCACACACTGAGACACATTCCCCACACATTTAAACCCTTCCCCACACACTGAAACCCCTTCCCCACGCACTGAAACCCATCCCCACAAACTGAAACCCCTTCCCCACACATTGAAACACCTTCCCCACATAGTGAAACACCTTCCCGACACGCTGAAACCCCTTCCCCACACACTAAAACACCTTCCCCACAAACTGAAACCCCATCCTCACACATTGAAACCCCTTCTCCACACAGTGCAACACCTTCCCCACACACTGAAACACCTTCCCCACACACTGAAACACTTCCCCACACACTGAAACACCTTCCCCACACACTGAAACCCCTTCCCCATACACTGAAGCCCCTTTCCCACACACTGAAACACCTTCCCCACACACTGAAACCCCATCCCCAAACACTGAAACACATCCCCACAGATTGAAATACCTTCCCCACAGACTGAATCCCCTTCCCCACACACTGAAACCCTTCCCCACAAACTGAAACCCCTTCCTCACACACTGAAACCCGTTCCCCACACACTGAAACCCCTTCCCCACACACTGAAACCCTTCCCCACACTCTGAAACCAATTCCCCACACACGGAAAACCATCCCAACAGACTGAAACATCCCCACACACTGAAACCCTTCCCCAGACACTGACACACATCCCCACACACTGAAACACCTTCCCCAGACACTGAATCCCTTTCCCCACACACTGAAACACCTTCCCCACACAATCAAACACATCCCCACACACTGAAATCCCTTCCCTCGCATTGAAATACCTTCCCCACACACTGAAACATCTTCCCCACAAACTGATACCCCGTCCCCACTCACTGAAACCGTTCCCCACACACTGAAACACATCCCCACACACTGAAAACCGTTCCCCACACACTGAAACCCAACCCCACACACTGAAACACCTTGACCACACACTGAAACCCTTCCCCACACACTGAAACACATCCCCACACACTGAAACACATTCCCACACACTGAAACACCTTCCCCACACACTGAAACACTTTCCCCACACACTTAAACACATTCCCCACACACTGAAACACCTTCCCCACACACTGAAATCCCATCCCCACACATTGAAAAACCTTCCCCACAGACTGAAATACCTTCCCCACAAACTGAAACACCTTCCCCACACACTGAAACCCATTCCCCACAAACTGAAACCCCGTCCGCACACTCTGAAACACCTTCCACACAATTTGAAACCCATCCCCACACACACTGAATCACCTTCCCCACACACTGAGACACCTTCCCCACACACTGAAACCCATCCCCACACACTGAAACACCTTCCCCTCACACTGAAACACCTTCCCCACACACTGAAACCTTTTCCCCACACACTGAAACACATTCCCCACACACTGAAACACCTTACCCATGCACTAAAATCCCTTCCCCACACATTGAAACACCTTCCCCACACACTAAAATACCTTCCCCACAAATTGAAACCCCTTCCCCACACACTGAAACACCTTCCCCAATCAGAGAAACCCCTTTTCCATGCACTGAAACCCTTCCCCACACACTGAAACTCCTTCCCCATGCACTGAAACCCATCCCCAAACATTGAAATCCATCCCCACAAACTGAAACCGCTTCCCCACACACTGAAACCCCTTCCCCACACACTGCAACACCTTCCCCACACAGTGAAACACATCCCCACACACTGAAACCCATCCCCAGACACTGAAACACCTTGCCCACACACTGAAACCCTTACTCACACAGTGGAGCACATCCCCACACACTGAAACGCCTTCCCCACACACTGAAACCCCTTCCCCACACACTGAAACCCATCCCCACACACTGAAACCCATCCCCACACACTGAAACACCTTCCCCACACACTGAAACCCTTCTCCACACAGTGGAGCACATCCCCACACACTGAAACACCTTCCCCACACACTGAAACACGTTCCCCACACACTGAAACACATTCCCCACACACTGAAGCACCTTCCCCACACATTGAAATACCTTCCGCACACACTGAAACACCTTCCCCACACACTGAAAAACATTCCCCACACACTGAAACACCTTACCCACAGACTGAAATCCCTTCCCCACACATTCAAACACCTTCCCCACACACTGAAATACCTTCCCCTCAAACTGAAACCCCTTCCCCAAACACTGAAACACCTTCCCCACACAGAGAAACCCCTTCTCCATGCACTGAAACACTTCTGCACACACTGAAACACCTTCCCCATACACTGAAACCCATCCCCACACATTAAAATCCATCCCCACACACTGAAACTGCTTCCCCACATACTGAAACCCCTTCCCCACACACTGAAACCCTTCCCCACACACTGAAACACATCCCCACACACTGCAATCCTCCCCACACACTAAGACACATCCCCACACACTGAAACCCTTTCCGCACACACTGAAACACATTCCCCACACATTTAAACCCTTCCCCACACACGGAAACCCCTTTCCCACACACTGAAACCCATTCCCACAAACTGAAACCCATTCGCCACACATTGAAACACCTTCCCCACACACTGAAACACCTTCCCCACACACTGAAACCCCTTCCCCACACAATGAAACACCTTCCCCACAAACTGAAACCCCATCCTCACACATTGAAATACCTTCCACACACAGAAACATCTTCCCCGCACACTGATACCCCTTCCCCACTCACTGAAACCCTTCCCCACACACTGAAACACCTTCCCCACACACTGAAAACCGTTCCCCACACTGAAACACCTTCCGCACATACTGAAACGCCGTCCGCACACACTGAAACCCTTCCCCTCACACTGAAACTCTTCCCCACACAATGAAACCCCTTCCCCACACACTGAAACACCTTCCGCACACACTGAAACACCTTCCCTACACACTGAAACACCTTCACAGCACACAGTGAAACACCTTCCCCACACACTGAAACCCGCTCCCCACACACTGAAACCCCTTCCCCACACACTGAAACACATCCCCACACACTGAAACACCTTCCCCACACACTGAAACCCTTCCCCACACAGCGGAGCACATCCCCACACACTGAACCACCTGCCCCACACACTGAAACACCTTCCCCACACACTGAGACCCTTTCCCCACAAACGGAAACACATTCCCCACACACTGAAACACCTTTCCCACACACAGAAACCCATTCCCCACACACTGAAACCCCTTCCCCACACACTGATACCCCTTCCCCACACACTGAAACCCATCCCCACACACTGAAACCAATCCCCACACACTGCAACCCATCCCCACACACTGAAACGCCTTCCACACACACTGAAAACCTTCCCCACTCACTGAAACACATCCCCACACACTGAAACACATTCCCACACACTGAAACACCTTCCCCACACACTGAAACCCTTTCCCCACACACTGAAACACATTCCCCACACACTGAAACAACTTCCCCACACACTGAAATACCTTCCCCACAAACTGAAACACCTTCCCCACAAACTGAAACCCATTCCCCACAAACTGAAACCCCTTCCACACACACAGAAACACCTTCCGCACAAACTGAAACCAATCCCCACACACACTGAAACGCCTTACCCACACACTGAAACACCTTACCCACACACTGAAACCCATCCCCACTCACACTGAGACAACGTGCCCACACAATGATACCCCATCCCCGCACAATGAAACCCCTTCCACAAACACTGAAACCCCTTCCCCACACACTGAAACCCGTTCCCCACACACTGAAACCCCATCCCCACACACTGAAACACATCCCCACACACTGAAACCCCTTCCCCACACACTGAAAGCCCTTCTCCCCACACTGAAACCCTTCCGCACACTCTGAAAACCCTTCCCCACACACTGAAACCCATCCGCACACACGAAACCCATCCCCACACACTGAAACACCTTCCCCACACACTGAAACCCTTCCCCACACAGTGGAGCACATCCCCACACACTAAAACACCTTCCCCACACACTGAAACACCTTCCCCACAAACTGAAACAACTTCCCCACACACTGAAACCCCTTACCCACACACTGAAACACATTCCCCACACACTGAAACCCTTCCCCACACACTGAAACACCTTCCCCACACAATCAAACACCTTCCCCACACACTGAAACACATCCCCACACACTGAAACCCATCCCCACACACTGAAACACCTTCCCCGCACACTGAAACACCTTCCCCACACACTGAAACCCTTTCCGCACACACTGAAACACCTTCCCCACACACTGAAACCCTTTCCCCACACACTGAAACACATTCCCCACACACTGAAACACCTTCCCCACACACTGAAATCCCTTCCCCACACATTGAAACACCTTCCCCACACACTTAAATACTTTCGCCACAAACTGAAACAACTTCCCCACACACTGACACCCCTTACCCACACACTGAAACACCTTCCCCACACACTGAAACACATCCCCACACACTGAAACACCTTCCCCACTCACTGAAACCCCTTCCCCACACACTGAAACACCTTCCCCACACACTGAAACACCGTCCCCAAACACTGAAACCCATTCCTCACACACTGAAACCCCTTCCCCACAAACTGAAGCACCTTCCCCACACACTGAAACACCTTCCCCACACACTGGAAACCATCCCCACACACACTGAAACACCTTCCCCGCACACTGAAACCCATTCACTACACACTGAAACACATCCCCATACACTGAAGCAACTTCCCCACACACTGAAACCATTCCCCACAAAGTGAAACACTTCCCCACACACTGAAACCCTTCCCCA
This sequence comes from Heterodontus francisci, assembly GCF_036365525.1. Classification (NCBI taxonomy): domain Eukaryota; kingdom Metazoa; phylum Chordata; class Chondrichthyes; order Heterodontiformes; family Heterodontidae; genus Heterodontus; species Heterodontus francisci. The sequence continues at coordinate 6,215,252 of NC_090395.1, read as the reverse complement.
AACTCTGAAACACATCCCCACACACTCAAACCCTTCCCCACACACTGAAACTCTTCCCCACACACTGAAACACTTCCCCACACACTGAAAACCTTCCCCAAACACTGAAAAACCTTCCCCACACACTGAATCCCCTTCCCCACACACTGAAACCCCTTCCCCACACACCGAAACAACTTCCCACACACTGAAACACATCCCCACACACTGAAGCACCTTCCCCACACACTGAAACCCCTTCCCCACAAACTGGAACCCATCCAAACACACTGAAACCAATCCCCACACACTGAAACCCATCCCCACACACTGAAACCAATCCCCACACACTGAAACCCATCGCCACACACTGAAACACCTTCGCCACACACTGAAACCCTTCCCCACTCACTGAAACACATCCCCACACACTGAAACACATTCCCACACACTGAAACACATTCCCCACACACTGAAACCCTTTCCCCACACACAGAAACACATTACCCACACACTGAAACAACTTCCCAACAGACTGAAATACCTTCCCCACAAACTGAAATACCTTCCCCACACACTGAAACCCAATCCCCACAAACTTAAACCCCTTCCACACACACTGAAACACCTTCCGCACAAACTGAAACCCATCCCCACACACACTGAAACACCTTCCCCATACACTGAGGCACCTTCCCCAAACACTGAAACCCCTTCCTCACAAAGTGAAACACTTCCCCACACACTGAAACCCTTCCCCAAACTCTGAAACACATCCCCACACACTGAAACACTTCCCCACACACTGAAACTCTTCCCCACACACTGAAACACTTCCCCACACACTGAAAACCTTCCCCAAACACTGAAAAACCTTCCCCACACACTGAATCCCCTTCCCCACACACTGAAACCCCTTCCCCACACACTGAAACACCTTCCCACACACTGAAACACATCCCCACACACTGCAGCACCTTCCCCACACACTGAAACCCCTTCCCCACAAACTGAAACCCATCCAAACACACTGAAACCAATCCCCACACACTGAAACCCATCCCCACACACTGAAACCAATCCCCACACACTGAAACCCATCGCCACACACTGAAACACCTTCGCCACACACTGAAACCCTTCCCCACTCACTGAAACACATCCCCACACACTGAAACACATTCCCACACACTGAAACACCTTCCCCACACACTGAAACCCTTTCCCCACACACAGAAACACATTACCCACACACTGAAACAACTTCCCCACACACTGAAATACCTTCCCCACAAACTGAAACACCTTCCCCACACACTGAAACCCATTCCCCACAAACTGAAACCCCTTCCACACACACAGAAACACCTTCCGCACAAACTGAAACCCATCCCCACACACACTGAAACGCCTTCCCCACACACTGAAACCCATCCCCACTCACTCTGAGACAACGTGCCCACACACTGACACCCCTTCCCCGCACAATGAAACCCATTCCACAAACACTGAAACCCATTCCCCACACACTGAAACCCGTTCCCCACACACTGAAACCCCTTCCCCACACACTGAAACACATCCCCACACACTGAAACCCCTTGCCCACACACTGAAAGCCCTTCTCCCCACACTGAAACCCTTCCCCACACACTGAAACCCATCCCCACACACTGAAACACCTTCCCCACACACTGAAACCCTTCCCCACACAGTGGAGCACATCCCCACACACTAAAACACCTTCCCCACACACTGAAACACCTTCCCCACAAACTGAAACCCTTACCCCACACACTGAAACACATTCCCCACACACTGAAACACCTTCCACACACACTGAAATCCATTCCCCACACATTGAAACACCTTCCCCACACACTTAAAGACCTTCGCCACAAACTGAAACACCTTCCCCACACACTGAAACCCCTTACGCACAAACTGAAACACATTCCCCACAAACTGAAACCCATTCCCCACACACTGAAACCCCTTCCCCCCACACTGAAACCCTTCCCCACACTCTGAAACCCCTTCCCCACACACTGAAACCCATCCCCACACTCTGAAACCAATCGCCACACACTGAAACCCATCCCCACACACTGAAACACCTTCCCCACACACTGAAACCCTTCCCCACACACTGAAACACATCCCCACACACTGAAACACATTCCCACACACTGAAACACCTTTTCCACACACTGAAACCCTTTCCCCACACACTGAAACACATTCCCCACACACTGAAACACCTTCCCCACACACTGAAATCCCATCCCCTCACATTGAAAAAACTTCCCCACAGACTGAAATACCTTCCCCACAAACTGAAACACCTTCCCCACACACTGAAACCCATTCCCCACAAACTTAAACCCCTTCCACAAACACTGAAACAACTTCCGCACAAACTGAAACCCATCCCCACACACACTGAAACACCTTCCCCATACACTGAGGCACCTTCCCCAAACACTGAAACCCATCCCCACTCACACTGAAACAACGTGACCGCACAATGACACCCCTTCCACGAACACTGAAACCCCTTCCCTACAAACTGAAACCCGTTTCCCACACACTGAAACCCCTTCCCGACACACTGAAACACATCCCCACACACTGAAACCCCTTCCCCACACACTGAAAGCCCTTCTCCCCACACTGAAACCCTTCCCCACACTCTGAAAACCCTTCCCCACACACTGAAACCCATCCCCACACACTGAAACCCATCGCCACACACTGAAACACCTTCCCCACACACTGAAACCCTTCCCCACACAGTGGAGCACATCCCCACACACTGAAACACCTTCCCCACACACTGAAACACCTTCCCCACACACTGAAACCCTTTCCCCACACACTGAAACACATTCCCCACACACGGAAACACCTTCCCCACACACTGAAATCCCTTTCCCACACATTGAAACACCTTCCCCACACACTTAAATACCTTCGCCACAAACTGAAACACATTCCCCACACACTGAAACCCTTCCCCACATACTGAAACACCTTCCCCACACACTGAAACACCTTCCCCACACACTGAAACACATCCCCACACACTGAAACACCTTCCCCACACACTGAAACACCTTCCGCACACACTGAAACACCTTCCCCAAACACTGAAACACCTTCCCCAAACACTGAAACCCCTTCCTCACACACTGAAACCCCTTCCCCACACACTGAAACACCTTCCCCACACACTGAAACACCTTCCCCACACACTGAAAACCATTCCCACACACACTGAAAAACCTTCCCCACACACTGAAAACAATTCCTTACACACTGAAACACATCCCCACACACTGAAGCACCTTCCCCACACACTGAAACCCTTCCCCACAAAGTGAAACACTTCCCCACACAATGAAACCCTTCCCCAAACTCTGAAACACATCCCCACACACTGAAACACTTCCCCACATACTGAAACCCTTCCCCACACACTGAAACACTTTCCCACACACTGAAACCCTTCCCCAAACACTGAAACACCTTCCCCACACACTGAATCCCCTTCCGCACACACTGAAACCCCTTCCGCACACTCTGGAACACCTTCCCCACACACTGAAACCCATCCCCACACACACTGAAACACCTTCCCCACACACTGAAACACATCCCCACACACTGAAGCACCTTCCCCACACACTGAAACCGCTTCCCCACACACTGAAACACCTTCCCCACTCACTGAAACACATCCCCACACACTGAGACACCTTCCCCACACACTGAAACCCCTTCACCACACACTGAAACCCTTCCCCACACACTGAAAACCTTCCCCACACACACTGAAACCCTTCCCCACACACTGAAACACCTTCCCCACACACTGAAACCAATTCCCCACACACTGAAACCCCTTCCGCACACTCTGAAACACATTACCCACACACTGAAACCCATCCCCACACACACTGAAACAACTTGCCCACACACTGAAACACCTTCCCCACACACTGGAACACCTTCCCCACACACTGAAACTCCTTCCCCATACACTGCAACACATCCCCACACATTAAAATCCATCCCCACACACTGAAACCGCTTCCCCACACACTGAAACCCCTTCCCCACACACTGAAACCCTTCCGCACACACTGAAACACATCCCCACAAACTGAAACCCTTCCCCACACACTGAGACACTTCCCCACACACTGAAACCCTTTCCGCATACACTGAAACACCTTCCTCACACACTTGAACGCCTTCCCCACACACTGAAACCCCTTCCCCCACACTGAAACGCCTTCCCCACACACTGAAACCCTTCCACAAACACTGAAACCCCTTCCCCACACAATGAAACCCCTTCCCCACACACTGAAACACCTGCCGCACACACTGAAACACCTTCCCCAAACACAGAAACACCTTCACAGCACACAGTGAAACACCTTCCCCACACACTGAAACCCGTTCCCCACACTCTGAAACATCTTCCCCACACATTAAAGCACATCCCCACACACTGAATCCCCTTCCCCACACACTGAAACCCCTTCCCCGCACACTGAAACCGTTCCCCACACTCTGAAACTCTTTCCCCACACACTGAAGCCCATCCCCACACACTGAAACCCATCCCCACACACTGAAACACGTTCCCCACACACTGAAACCCTTCCCCACACAGTGGAGCACCTCCCCACACACTGAAACACCTTTCCCACGCACTGAAACACCTTCCCCACACACTGAAACCATTTCCCCACACACTGAAACACATTCCACACACACTGAAACACCTTCCCCACACACTGAAATCCCTTCCCCACGCATTGAAACACCTTCCGCACACACTGAAATAACTTCCCCACAAACTGAAACACCTTCCCCACTCACTGAAACAGATTGCCCACACACTGAAACCCCTTCCCCACACACTGAATCCCTTCCCCACACACTGAAACACATCCCCACACACTGAAACCCTTCCCCACACACTGAGACACTTCCCCACACACTGAAACCCTTTCCGCACACACTGAAAAACATTCCCCACACATTTAAACCCTTCCCCACACACTGAAACCCATCCCCACAAACTGAAACCCCTTCCCCACACATTGAAACACCTTCCCCACATACTGAAACACCTTCCCCTCACACTGAAACCCCTTCCCCACACACTGAAACACCTTCCCCACAAACTGAAACCCCATCCTCACACATTGAAACCCCTTCCCCACACACTGCAACACCTTCCCCACACACTAAAACCCTTCCCCACACACTGAAACAACTTCCCCACACACTGAAACACTTCCCCACACACTGAAACACATTCCCCACACATAGAAACCCCTTCCCCAAACACTGAAGCCCCTTTCCCACACACTGAAACAACGTCCCCACACACTGAAACCCCATCCCCAAACACTGAAACACATCCCCACAGATTGAAACACCTTCCCCACAGACTGAATCCCCTTCCCCACACACTGAAACTCCTTCCCCACACACTGAAGCCCATCCCCACACACTGAAACCCATCCCCACACACTGAAACACGTTCCCCACACACTGAAACCCTTCCCCACACAGTGGAGCACCTCCCCACACACTGAAACACCTTTCCCACGCACTGAAACACCTTCCCCACACACTGAAACCCTTTCCCCACACACTGAAACACATTCCACACACACTGAAACACCTTCCCCACACACTGAAATCCCTTCCCCACGCATTGAAACACCTTCCGCACACACTGAAATAACTTCCCCAGAAACTGAAACACCTTCCCCACACACTGAAACCGCTTGCCCACACACTGAAACCCCTTCCCCACACACTGAAACCCCTTCCCCACACACTGAAACACATCTCCACACACTGAAACCCTTCCCCACACACTGAGACACTTCCCCACACACTGAAACACTTTCCGCACACACTGAAAAACATTCCCCACACATTTAAACCCTTCCCCACACACTGAAACCCCTTCCTCACACACTGAAACCCATCCCCACAAAATTGAAACCCCTTCCCCACACATTGAAACACCTTCCCCACATACTGAAACACCTTCCCCACACACTGAAACCCCTTCCCCACACACTGAAACACCTTCCCCACAAACTGAAACCCCATCCTCACACATTGAAACCCCTTCCCCATACACTGCAACACCTTCCCCACACACTGAAACCCTTCCCCACACACTGAAACACCTTCCCCACACACAGAAACACTTCCCCACACACTGAAACACATTCCCCACACACTGAAACCCCTTCCCCATACACTGAAGCCCCTTTCCCACACACTGAAACAACGTCCCCACACACTGAAACCCCATCCCCAAACACTGAAACACATCCCCACAGATTGAAACACCTTCCCCACAGACTGAGTCCCCTTGCCCACACACTGAAACCCTTCCCCACAAACTGAAACACCTTCCCCACACACTGAAACCCCTTCCCCACACACTGAAACCCCTTCCCCCCACACTGAAACCCTTCCCCACACTCTGAAACCAATTCCCCACACACGGAAAACCATCCCCACACACTGAAACATCCCCACACACTGAAACCCTTCCCAACTCAGTGAAACACCTTCCCCACACAATGAAAAACTTCCCCACACACTGAAACACATCCCCACACACTGACACACATCCCCACACACTGAAACACCTTCCCCAGACACTGAAACCCTTTCCCCACACACTGAAACACCTTCCCCACACAATGAAACACCTTCCCCACACATCGAAATACCTTCCCCACACACTGAAACATCTTCCCCACACACTGATACCCCTTCCCCACACACTGAAACACATCCCCACAAACTGAAAACCGTTCCCAACACACTGAAACCCAACCCCACACACTGAAACACCTTCCCCACACACTGAAACCCTTCCCCCACACTGAAACACATCCCCACGCACTGAAACACATTCCCACACACTGAAACACCTTCCCCACACACTGAAAACCTTTCCCCACACACTGAAACACATTCCCCACACACTGAAACACCTTCCCCACACACTGAAATCCCATCCCCACACATTGAAAAACCTTCCCCACAGACTGAAATACCTTCCCCACAAACTGAAACACCTTCCCCACACACTGAAACCCATTCCCCACAAACTGAAACCCCTTCCGCACACACTGAAACACCTTCCGCACAAACTGAAACCCATCCCCACACACACTGAAACACCTTCCCCACACACTGAGACACCTGCCCCACACACTGAAACCCATACCCACACACTGAAACACCTTCCCCGCACACTGAAACACATTCCCCACACACTGAAACACCTTACCCACACACTGAAATCCCTTCCCCACACGTTGAAACACCTTCCCCACACACTGAAATACCTTCCCCACAAACTGAAACCCCTTCCCCACACACTGAAACACCTTCCCCAATCAGAGAAACCCCTTTTCCATGCACTGAAACCCTTCCCCACACACTGAAACACCTTCCCCATACACTGAAACCCATCCCCACACATTAAAATCCATCCCCACACACTGAAACCGCTTCCCCACACACTGAAACCCCTTCCCCACAAACTGAAACCCTTCCCCACACACTGAAACACATCCCCATACACTGAAACCCATCCCCACACACTGAAACACCTTCCCCACACACTGAAACCCTTCCCCACACAGTGGAGCACATCCCCACACACTGAAACACCTTCCCCACACACTGAAACCCCTTCCCCACTGACTGAAACCCATCCCCACACACTGAAACCCGTCCCCACACACTGAAACACCTTCCCCACACACTGAAACCCTTCCCCACACAGTGGAGCACAGCCCCACACACTGAAACACCTTCCCCACACACTGAAACACCTTCCCCACACACTGAAACGCTTTCCCCACACACTGAAACACCTTCCCCACATACTGAAACACCTTCCCCACACACTGAAACCCCTTCCCCACACACTGAAACACCTTCCCCACAAACTGAAACCCCATCCTCACACATTTAAACCCCTTCCCCACACACTGCAACACCTTCCCCACACACTGAAACCCTTCCCCACACACTGAAACACTTCCCCACACACTGAAACACATTCCCCACACACTGAAACCCCTTCCCCATACACTGAAGCCCCTTTCCCACACACTGAAACAACGTCCCCACACACTGAAACCCCATCCCCAAACACTGAAACACATCCCCACAGATTGAAACACCTTCCCCACAGACTGAGTCCCCTTGCCCACACACTGAAACCCTTCCCCCACACACTGAAACACATTCCCCACACAATGAAACACCTTCCCCACACACTGAAATCCCTTCCCCACACATTGAAATACCTTCCCCACACACTGAAACATCTTCCCCACACACTGATACCCCTTCCCCACACACTGAAACACATCCCCACAAACTGAAAACCGTTCCCCACACACTGAAACCCAACCCCACACACACTGAAACACCTTCCCCACACACTGAAACCCTTCCCCCACACTGAAACACATCCCCACACACTGAAACACATTCCCACACACTGAAACACCTTCCCCACACACTGAAAACCTTTCCCCACACACTGAAACACATTCCCCACTCACTGAAACACCTTCCCCAAACACTGAAATCCCATCCCCACACATTGAAAAACCTTCCCCACAGACTGAAATACCTTCCCCACAAACTGAAACACCTTCCCCACACACTGACACCCATTCCCCACAAACTGAAACCCCTTCCGCACACACTGAAACACCTTCCGCACAAACTGAAACCCATCCCCACACACACTGAAACACCTTCCCCACACACTGAGACACCTGCCCCACACACTGAAACCCATACCCACACACTGAAACACCTTCCCCGCACACTGAAACACATTCCCCACACACTGAAACACCTTACCCACACACTGAAATCCCTTCCCCACACATTGAAACACCTTCCCCACACACTGAAATACCTTCCCCACAAACTGAAACCCCTTCCCCACACACTGAAACACCTTCCCCAATCAGAGAAACCCCTTTTCCATGCACTGAAACCCTTCCCCACACACTGAAACACCTTCCCCATACACTGAAACCCATCCCCACACATTAAAATCCATCCCCACACACTGAAACCGCTTCCCCACACACTGAAACCCCTTCCCCACAAACTGAAACCCTTCCCCACACACTGAAACACATCCCCATACACTGAAACCCATCCCCACACACTGAAACACCTTCCCCACACACTGAAACCCTTCCCCACACAGTGGAGCACATCCCCACACACTGAAACACCTTCCCCACACACTGAAACCCCTTTCCCACACACTGAAACCCATCCCCACACACTGAAACCCGTCCCCACACACTGAAACCCCTTCCCCACACACTGAAACCCCTTCCCCCCACACTGAAACCCTTCCCCACACTCTGAAACCAATTCCCCACACACGGAAAACCATCCCCACACACTGAAACATCCCCACACACTGAAACCCTTCCCAACTCAGTGAAACACCTTCCCCACACACTGAAAAACTTCCCCACACACTGAAACACATCCCCACACACTGACACACATCCCCACACACTGAAACACCTTCCCCAGACACTGAAACCCTTTCCCCACACACTGAAACACCTTCCCCACACAATGAAACACCTTCCCCACACATCGAAATACCTTCCCCACACACTGAAACATCTTCCCCACACACTGATACCCCTTCCCCACACACTGAAACACATCCCCACAAACTGAAAACCGTTCCCCACAAACTGAAACCCAACCCCACACACTGAAACACCTTCCCCACACACTGAAACCCTTCCCCCACACTGAAACACATCCCCACACACTGAAACACATTCCCACACACTGAAACACCTTCCCCACACACTGAAAACCTTTCCCCACACACTGAAACACATTCCCCACACATTGAAACACCTTCCCCACACACTGAAATCCCATCCCCACACATTGAAAAACCTTCCCCACAGACTGAAATACCTTCCCCACAAACTGAAACACCTTCCCCACACACTGAAACCCATTCCCCACAAACTGAAACCCCTTCCCAACACACTGAAACACCTTCCGCACAAACTGAAACCCATCCCCACACACACTGAAACACCTTCCCCACACACTGAGACACCTGCCCCACACACTGAAACCCATACCCACACACTGAAACACCTTCCCCGCACACTGAAACACATTCCCCACACACTGAAACACCTTACCCACACACTGAAATCCCTTCCCCACACATTGAAACACCTTCCCCACACACTGAAATACCTTCCCCACAAACTGAAACCCCTTCCCCACACACTGAAACACCTTCCCCAATCAGAGAAACCCCTTTTCCATGCACTGAAACCCTTCCCCACACACTGAAACACCTTCCCCATACACTGAAACCCATCCCCACACATTAAAATCCATCCCCACACACTGAAACCGCTTCCCCACACACTGAAACCCCTTCCCCACACACTGAAACCCTTCCCCACACACTGAAACACATCCCCATACACTGAAACCCATCCCCACACACTGAAACACCTTCCCCACACACTGAAACCCTTCCCCACACAGTGGAGCACATCCCCACACACTGAAACACCTTCCCCACACACTGAAACCCCTTCCCCACTGACTGAAACCCATCCCCACACACTGAAACCCGTCCCCACACACTGAAACACCTTCCCCACACACTGAAACCCTTCCCCACACAGTGGAGCACAGCCCCACACACTGAAACACCTTCCCCACACACTGAAACACCTTCCCCACACACTGAAACACTTTCCCCACACACTGAAACACCTTCCCCACACACTGAAATACCTTCCCCAGACACTGAAACACCTTCCCCACACACTGAAACCCTTTCCCCACACACTGGAACACATTCCACACACACTGAAACACCTTCCCCACACACTGAAATCCCTTCCCCACGCATTGAAACACCTTCCGCACACACTGAAATAACTTCCCCACAAACTGAAACACCTTCCCCACACACTGAAACCGCTTGCCCACACACTGAAACCCCTTCCCCACACACTGAATCCCTTCCCCACAAACTGAAACACATCCCCACACACTGAAACCCTTCCCCACACACTGAGACACTTCCCCACACACTGAGACCCTTTCCGCACACACTGAAAAACATTCCCCACACATTTAAACCCTTCCCCACACACTGAAACCCATCCCCACAAACTGAAACCCCTTCCCCACACATTGAAACACCTTCCCCACATACTGAAACACCTTCCCCACACACTGAAACCCCTTCCCCACACACTGAAACCCCTTCCCCACAAACTGAAACCCCATCCTCACACATTGAAACCCCTTCCCCACACAGTGCAACACCTTCCCCATACACTGAAACCCTTCCCCACACACTGAAACAACTTCCCCACACACTGAAACACTTCCCCACACACTGAAACACATTCCCCACACACTGAAACCCCTTCCCCATACCCTGAAGCCCCTTTCCCACACACTGAAACAACGTCCCCACACACTGAAACCCCATCCCCAAACACTGAAACACATCCCCACAGTTTGAAACACCTTCCCCACAGACTGAATCCCCTTCCCCACACACTGAAACTCCTTCCCCACACACTGAAGCCCATCCCCACACACTGAAACCCATCCCCACACACTGAAACACGTTCCCCACACACTGAAACCTTTCCCCACACAGTGGAGCAGCCCCCCCACACACTGAAACACCTTTCCCACGCACTGAAACACCTTACCCACACACTGAAACCCTTTCCCCACACACTGAAACACATTCCACACACACTGAAAGAACTTCCCCACACACTGAAATCCCTTCCCCACGCATTGAAACACCTTCCGCACACACTGAAATAACTTCCCCACAAACTGAAACACCTTCCCCACACACTGAAACCGCTTGCCCACACACTGAAACCCCTTCCCCACACACTGAAACCCCTTCCCCACACTCTGAAACCAATTCCCCACACACGGAAAACCATCCCCACACACTGAAACATCCCCACACACTGAAACCCTTCCCAACTCAGTGAAACACCTTCCCCACACACTGAAAAACTTCCCCACACACTGAAACACATCCCCACACACTGACACACATCCCCACACACTGAAACACCTTCCCCAGACACTGAAACCCTTTCCCCACACACTGAAACACCTTCCCCACACAATGAAACACCTTCCCCACACATCGAAATACCTTCCCCACACACTGAAACATCTTCCCCACACACTGATACCCCTTCCCCACACACTGAAACACATCCCCACAAACTGAAAACCGTTCCCCACAAACTGAAACCCAACCCCACACACTGAAACACCTTCCCCACACACTGAAACCCTTCCCCCACACTGAAACACATCCCCACACACTGAAACACATTCCCACACACTGAAACACCTTCCCCACACACGGAAAACCTTTCCCCACACACTGAAACACATTCCCCACACACTGAAACACCTTCCCCACACACTGAAATCCCATCCCCACACATTGAAAAACCTTCCCCACAGACTGAAATACCTTCCCCACAAACTGAAACACCTTCCCCACACACTGAAACCCATTCCCCACAAACTGAAACCCCTTCCGCACACACTGAAACACCTTCCGCACAAACTGAAACCCATCCCCACACACACTGAAACACCTTCCCCACACACTGAGACACCTGCCCCACACACTGAAACCCATACCCACACACTGGAACACCTTCCCCGCACACTGAAACACATTCCCCACACACTGAAACACCTTACCCACACACTGAAATCCCTTCCCCACACATTGAAACACCTTCCCCACACACTGAAATACCTTCCCCACAAACTGAAACCCCTTCCCCACACACTGAAACACCTTCCCCAATCAGAGAAACCCCTTTTCCATGCACTGAAACCCTTCCCCACACACTGAAACACCTTCCCCATACACTGAAACCCATCCCCACACATTAAAATCCATCCCCACACACTGAAACCGCTTCCCCACACACTGAAACCCCTTCCCCACACACTGAAACCCTTCCCCACACACTGAAACACATCCCCATACACTGAAACCCATCCCCACACACTGAAACACCTTCCCCACACACTGAAACCCTTCCCCACACAGTGGAGCACATCCCCACACACTGAAACACCTTCCCCACACACTGAAACCCCTTCCCCACTGACTGAAACCCATCCCCACACACTGAAACCCGTCCCCACACACTGAAACACCTTCCCCACACACTGAAACCCTTCCCCACACAGTGGAGCACAGCCCCACACACTGAAACACCTTCCCCACACACTGAAACACCTTCCCCACACACTGAAACACTTTCCCCACACACTGAAATACCTTCCCCAGACACTGAAACACCTTCCCCACACACTGAAACCCTTTCCCCACACACTGAAACACATTCCACACACACTGAAACACCTTCCCCACACACTGAAATCCCTTCCCCACGCATTGAAACACCTTCCGCACACCCTGAAATAACTTCCCCACAAACTGAAACACCTTCCCCACACACTGAAACCGCTTGCCCACACACTGAAACCCCTTCCCCACACACTGAATCCCTTCCCCACAAACTGAAACACATCCCCACACACTGTAACCCTTCCCCACACACTGAGACACTTCCCCACACACTGAGACCCTTTCCGCACACACTGAAAAACATTCCCCACACATTTAAACCCTTCCCCACACACTGAAACCCATCCCCACAAACTGAAACCCCTTCCCCACACATTGAAACACCTTACCCACATACTGAAACACCTTCCCCACACACTGAAACCCCTTCCCCACACACTGAAACCCCTTCCCCACAAACTGAAACCCCATCCTCACACATTGAAACCCCTTCCCCACACAGTGCAACACCTTCCCCATACACTGAAACCCTTCCCCACACACTGAAACAACTTCCCCACACACTGAAACACTTCCCCACACACTGAAACACATTCCCCACACACTGAAACCCCTTCCCCATACACTGAAGCCCCTTTCCCACACACTGAAACAACGTCCCCACACACTGAAACCCCATCCCCAAACACTGAAACACATCCCCACAGTTTGAAACACCTTCCCCACAGACTGAATCCCCTTCCCCACACACTGAAACTCCTTCCCCACACACTGAAGCCCATCCCCACACACTGAAACCCATCCCCACACACTGAAACACGTTCCCCACACACTAAAACCTTTCCCCACACAGTGGAGCACCCCCCCCCACACACTGAAACACCTTTCCCACGCACTGAAACACCTTCCCCACACACTGAAACCCTTTCCCCACACACTGAAACACATTCCACACACATTGAAACAACTTCCCCACACACTGAAATCCCTTCCCCACGCATTGAAACACCTTCCGCACACACTGAAATAACTTCCCCACAAACTGAAACACCTTCCCCACACACTGAAACCGCTTGCCCACACACTGAAACCCCTTCCCCACACACTGAATCCCTTCCCCACACACTGAAACACATCCCCACACACTGAAACCCTTCCCCACACACTGAGACACATCCCCACACACTGAAACACTTTCCGCACACACTGAAACACCTTCCCCACACACTGAAACCCCTTCCCCACACACTGAAACACCTTCCCCACAAACTGAAACCCCATCCTCACACATTGAAACCCCTTCCCCACACACTGCAACACCTTCCCCACACACTGAAACCCTTCCCCACACACTGAAACAGCTTCCCCACACACTGAAACACTTCCCCACACACTGAAACACCTTCCCCACACACTGAAACCCCTTCCCCATACACTGAAGCCCCTTTCCCACACACTGAAACAACGTCCCCACACACTGAAACCAATTCCCCACACACGGAAAACCATCCCCACACACTGAAACACATCCCCACAGATTGAAACACCTTCCCCACAGACTGAGTCCCCTTGCCCACACACTGAAACCCTTCCCCACAAACTGAAACACCTTCCCCACACACTGAAACCCCTTCCCCACACACTGAAACCCCTTCCCCCCACACTGAAACCCTTCCCCACACTCTGAAACCAATTCCCCACACACGGAAAACCATCCCCACACACTGAAACATCCCCACACACTGAAACCCTTCCCAACTCAGTGAAACACCTTCCCCACACACTGAAAAACTTCCCCACACACTGAAACACATCCCCACACACTGACACACATCCCCACACACTGAAACACCTTCCCCAGACACTGAAACCCTTTCCCCACACACTGAAACACCTTCCCCACACAATGAAACACCTTCCCCACACACTGAAATCCCTTCCCCACACATTGAAATACCTTCCCCACACACTGAAACATCTTCCCCACACACTGATACCCCTTCCCCACACACTGAAACACATCCCCACAAACTGAAAACCGTTCCCCACACACTGAAACCCAACCCCACACACTGAAACACCTTCCCCACACACTGAAACCCTTCCCCCACACTGAAACACATCCCCACACACTGAAACACATTCCCACACACTGAAACACCTTCCCCACACACTGAAAACCTTTCCCCACACACTGAAACACATTCCCCACTCACTGAAACACCTTCCCCACACACTGAAATCCCATCCCCACACATTGAAAAACCTTCCCCACAGACTGAAATACCTTCCCCACAAACTGAAACACCTTCCCCACACACTGAAACCCATTCCCCACAAACTGAAACCCCTTCCGCACACACTGAAACACCTTCCGCACAAACTGAAACCCATCCCCACACACACTGAAACACCTTCCCCACACACTGAGACACCTGCCCCACACACTGAAACCCATACCCACACACTGAAACACCTTCCCCGCACACTGAAACACATTCCCCACACACTGAAACACCTTACCCACACACTGAAATCCCTTCCCCACACATTGAAACACCTTCCCCACACACTGAAATACCTTCCCCACAAACTGAAACCCCTTCCCCACACACTGAAACACCTTCCCCAATCAGAGAAACCCCTTTTCCATGCACTGAAACCCTTCCCCACACACTGAAACACCTTCCCCATACACTGAAACCCATCCCCACACATTAAAATCCATCCCCACACACTGAAACCGCTTCCCCACACACTGGAACCCCTTCGCCACAAACTGAAACCCTTCCCCACACACTGAAACACATCCCCATACACTGAAACCCATCCCCACACACTGAAACACCTTCCCCACACACTGAAACCCTTCCCCACACAGTGGAGCACATCCCCACACACTGAAACACCTTCCCCACACACTGAAACCCCTTTCCCACACACTGAAACCCATCCCCACACACTGAAACCCGTCCCCACACACTGAAACACCTTCCCCACACACTGAAACCCTTCCCCACACAGTGGAGCACAGCCCCACACACTGAAACACCTTCCCCACACACTGAAACACCTTCCCCACACACTGAAACACTTTCCCCACACACTGAAACACCTTCCCCACACACTGAAATACCTTCCCCAGACACTGAAACACCTTCCCCACACACTGAAACCCTTTCCCCACACACTGAAACACATTCCCCACACACTGAAACACCTTACCCACACACTGAAATCCCTTCCCCAAACATTGAAACACCTTCCCCACACACTGAAATACCTTCCCCACAAACTGAAACACCTTCCCCACACACTGAAACACCTTCGCCACACAGAGAAACCCCTTCTCCATGCACTGAAACCATTCTCCACACACTGAAACACCTTCCCCATGCACTGAAACCCATCCCCACACATTAAAATCCATCCCCACACACTGAAACCGCTTCCCCACACACTGAAACCCCTTCCCCACACACTGAAACCCTTGCCCACACACTGAAACACATCCCCACACACTGAAATCCTTCCCCACACCTGAGACAGATCCCCACACACTGAAACCCTTTCCGCACACACTGAACACATTCCCCACACATTTAAACCCTTCCCCACACACTGAAACCCCTTTCCCACACACTGAAACCCATCCCCACAAACTGAAACCCCTTCCTCACACATTGAAACACCTTCCCCACACACTGACACCCCTTCCCCACACACTGAAACCCCTTCCCCACACACTGAAACACATCCCCACAAACTGAAACCCCATCCTAACACATTGAAACCACTTCCCCACACACTGCAACACCTTCTCCACACACTAAAACCCTTCCCCACACACTGAAACACATTCCCCATACACTGAAACT
Organism: Heterodontus francisci; assembly: GCF_036365525.1. Classification (NCBI taxonomy): domain Eukaryota; kingdom Metazoa; phylum Chordata; class Chondrichthyes; order Heterodontiformes; family Heterodontidae; genus Heterodontus; species Heterodontus francisci. Next base: position 6,197,900 of record NC_090395.1, on the reverse strand, counting down.
CTTCCCCACACACTGAAACACCTTCCCCACAAACTGAACCCCTTCCCCATACACTGAAGCCCCTTTCGCACACTCTGAAACACCTTCCCCACACACTGAAACCCCATCACCAAACACTGAAACACATCCCCACATATTGAAACACCTTCCCCACACACTGAATCCCCTTCCCCACACACTGAAACCCTTCCCCAAACACTGAAACCCCTTCCCCACACACTGAAACAACTTAGCCACACACTGAAACCATTCCCCACACTCTGAAACCAATTCCCCATACACGGAAACCCATCCCCACACACTGAAACATCCCCACACACTGAAACCCATCCCCACTCAGTGAAACACCTTCCCCACACACTGAAAAGCTTCCCCACACACTGAAATAAATCACCACACACTGACACACATCCCCACACACTGAGCACCTTCCCCAGACACTGAAACCCTTTCCCCACACACTGAAACAAATACCCCACACAATGAAACACCTTCCACACACACTGAAATCCCTTCCCCACACATTGAAATACCTTCCCCACACACTGAAACATCTTCCCGACACACTGATACCCCTTCTCCACTCACTGAAACCCTTCCCCACACACTGAAACACCTTCCCTACACACTGAAAACCGTTCCCCACACACTGAAACACCTTCCGCAGACACTGAAACGCCGTACCCATACACTGAAACCCTTCCCCTCACACTGAAACTTTTCCCCACACAATGAAACCCCTTCCCCACACACTGAAACACCTTCCGCACACACTGAAACACCTTCCCCACACTCTGAAACACCTTCCCGACACATTGAAACACATCCCCACACACTGAAACCCCTTCCCCACACACTGAATCCCCTTTCCCCCACACTGAAACCCTTCCCCACACTCTGAAAACCCTTCCCCACACACTGAAACCCATCCTCACACACTGAAACACATCCCCACACACTGAAACACCTTCCCCACACACTGAAACAATTCCCCACACAGCGGAGCACATCCCCACACACTGAAACACCTGCCCCACACACTGAAACCCTTTCCCCACAAACGGAAACACATTTCCCACACACTGAAACACCTTCCCCACACACTGAAATCCCTTCCCCACACATTGAAACACCTTCCCCACAAACTGAAACACCTTTCCCACACACTGAAACCCATTCCCCACACACTGAAACCACTTACCCACACACTGAAACCCCTTCCCCCCACACTGAAACAACTTCCCCACACTCTGAAACCCCTTCCCAACACACTGAAACCCATCCCCACACACTGAAACCAATCCCCACACACTGAAACCCATCCCCACACACTGAAACACCTTCCCCACACACTGAAACCCTTCCCCAATCACTGAAACACATCCCCACACACTGAAACACATTCCCACACACTGAAACACCTTCCCCACACACTGAAACCCTTTCCCCACACACTGATACACATTCCCCACACACTGAAACAACTTCCCCACACACTGAAATACCTTCCCCACAAACTGAAACACCTGCCCCACACACTGAAACCCATTCCCCACAAACTGAAACCCCTTCCACACACACAGAAACACCTTCCGCACAAACTGAAACCCATCCCCACACACACTGAAACGCCTTCCCCACACACTGAGACACCTTACCCACACACTGAAACCCATCCCCACTCACAATGAGACAACGTGCCCACACACTGATACCCCTTCCCCGCACAATGAAACCCCTTCCACAAACACTGAAACCCCTTCCCCACACACTGAAACCCGTTCCCCACACACTGAAACCCCTTCCCCACACACTGAAACACATCCCCAAACACTGAAACCCCTTGCCCACACACTGAAAGCCCTTCTCCCCACACTGAAACCCTTCCCCACACTCTGAAAACCCTTCCCCACACACTGAAACCCATCCCCACACACTGAAACCCATCCCCACACACTGAAACACCTTCCCCGCACACTGAAACCCTTCCCCACACAGCGGAGCACATCCCCACACACTGAAACAACTGCCCCACACACTGAAACACCTTCCCCACACACTGAAACCCTTTCCCCACAAACCGAAACACTTTTCCCACACACTGAAACACCTTCCCCACACACTGAAATCCCTTCCCCACACATTGAAACCCATCCCCACACACTGAAACCCATCCCCACACACTGAAACACCTTCCCCGCACACTGAAACCCTTCCCCACACAGCGGAGCACATCCCCACACACTGAAACAACTGCCCCACACACTGAAACGCCTTCCCCACACACTGAAACCCTTTCCCCACAAACGGAAACACATTTCCCACACACTGAAACACCTTCCCCACACACTGAAAACCCTTCCCCACACATTGAAACACCTTCCCCACAAACTGAAACACCTTTCCCACACACTGAAACCCATTCCCCACACACTGAAACCCCTTCCCCACACATTGAAACACCTTCCCCCCACACTGAAACACCTTTCCCACACACTGAAACCCCTTCCACACACACAGAAACACCTTCCGCACACACTGAAACCCATCCCCACACACTGAAACCCATCCACACACACTAACACACCTTCCCCACACACTGAAACCCATCCCCACTCACACTGAGACAACGTGCCCACACACTGATACCCCTTCCCCGCACAATGAAACCCCTTCCACAAACACTGAAACCCCTTCCCCACACACTGAAACCCCTTCCCCACACACTGAAACCCCTTCCCCACACACTGAAACACATCCCCACACACTGAAACACCTTCCCCACACACTGAAAGCCCTTCTCCCCACACTGAAACCTTTCCCCACACTCTGAAAACCCTTCCCCACACACTGAAACCCATCCCCACACACTGAAACCCATCCCCACACACTGAAACACCTTCCCCACACACTGAAACCCTTCCCCACACAGTGGAGCACATCCCCACACACTAAAACACCTTCCCCACACACTGAAACACCTTCCCCACAAACTGAAACCCTTACCCAACACACTGAAACACATTCCCCACACACTGAAACACCTTCCTCACACACTGAAATCCATTCCCCACACATTGAAACACCTTCCCCACACACTTAAATACCTTCGCCACACACTGAAACACATTCCCCACACACTGAAACCCTTCCCCACGCACTGAAACACCTTCGCCACACACTGAAACACCTTCCCCACACACTGAAACACATCCCCACACACTGAAACACCTTCACCACACACTGAAACACCTTCCCCACACACTGAAACACCTTCCCCAAACATTGAAACCCCTTCCTCACACACTGAAACCCCTTCCCCACACACTGAGACACCTTCCCCACACACTGAAACACCTTCCACACACACTGAAAAATATCCCCACACACACTGAAACACCTTCCCCACACACTGAAACATATTCCCTACACACTGAAACCCCTTCCCCACACAGTGAAACACATCCCCACACACTGAAACACCTTCCCCACACACTGAAACTCATTCCCCACACACTGAAACCCTTCCCCACACACTGAAACCTTTCCCCACAAAGTGAAACACTTCCCCACACACTGAAACCCTTCCCCAAACACTGAAACACCTTCCCCACACACTGAATCCCCTTCCCCACACACTGAAACCCCTTCCCCAACACTGAAATACCTTCCCCAACACTGAAACACATCCCCACACACTGAAGCACCTTCCCCACACACTGAAACCGCTTCCCCACACAATGAAACACCTTCCCCACACAATGAAACACATCCCCACACACTGAGACACCTTCCCCTCACACAGAAACCCCTTCCCCACACACTGAAACACTTCCCCACATTCACTGAAAACCCTTCCCCACACACTGAAACACCTTCCCCACACACTGAAACCAATTCCCCACACACTGAAACGCCTTCCGCACACTCTGAAACACCTTCCCCACAGACTGAAACACATTCCCCACAAACTGAAACCCCTTCCGCACACACTGAAACACCTTCTGCACAGCTGAAACCCATCCCCACACACTGAAACACCTTCCCCACACACTGAAACATCGTCCCCACACACTGAAACCCTTTCCCCACACACTGAAACACATTCCCCACACACTGAAACACCTTCCCCACACACTGAAGTCCCTTCCACACACATTGAAACACCTTCCCCACACACTGAAATACCTTCCCCGCAAACTGAAACCCCTTCCCCACTCACTGAAACACCTTCCCCACACAGTGAAACCCCTTCTCCACGCACCGAAACCCTTCCCCACACTCTGAAACACCTTCCCCATCCACTGAAACCCATCCCCACACATTAAAATCCATCCGCACACACTGAAATAGCTTCCCCACACACTGAAACCCCTTCCCCACACACTGAAACCCTTCCCCACACACTGAAACACATCCCCACACACTGAAACCCTTCCCCACACACTGAGACACATCCCCACACACTGAAACCCTTTCCGCACACACTGAAACACATTCCCCACACATTTAAACCCTTCCCCACACACTGAAACCCCTTTCCCACACACTGATACCCATCCCCACAAACTGAAACCCCTTCCCCACACATTGAAACACCTTCCCCACGCACTGAAAAACCTTCCCCACACACTGAAACCCCTTCCCCACACACTGAAACCCCTTCCCCACACACTGAAACCCCTTCCCCACAAACTGAAACCCCATCCTCACACATTGAAACCACTTCCCCACACACTGCAACACCTTCCCCACACACTGAAACCCTTCCCCACACATTGAAACACCTTCCCCACACACTGAAACACTTCCCCACACAGCGGAGCACATCCCCACACACTGAAACACCTGCCCCACACACTGAAACCCTTTCCCCACAAACGGAAACACATTTCCCACACACTGAAACACCTTCCCCACACACTGAAATCCCTTCCCCACACATTGAAACACCTTCCCCACAAACTGAAACACCTTTCCCACACACTGAAACCCATTCCCCACACACTGAAACCCCTTACCCACACACTGAAACCCCTTCCCCCCACACTGAAACAACTTCCCCACACTCTGAAACCCCTTCCCAACACACTGAAACCCATCCCCACACACTGAAACCAATCCCCACACACTGAAACCCATCCCCACACACTGAAACACCGTCCCACACACTGAAACCCTTCCCCAATCACTGAAACACATCCCCACACACTGAAACACATTCCCACACACTGAAACACCTTCCCCACACACTGAAACCCTTTCCCCACACACTGATACACATTCCCCACACACTGAAACAACTTCCCCACACACTGAAATACCTTCCCCACAAACTGAAACACCTGCCCCACACACTGAAACCCATTCCCCACAAACTGAAACCCCTTCCACACACACAGAAACACCTTCCGCACAAACTGAAACCCATCCCCACACACACTGAAACGCCTTCCCCACACACTGAGACACCTTACCCACACACTGAAACCCATCCCCACTCACAATGAGACAACGTGCCCAGACACTGATACCCCTTCCCCGCACAATGAAACCCCTTCCACAAACACTGAACCCCCATCCCCACACACTGAAACCCGTTCCCCACACACTGAAACCCCTTCCCCACACACTGAAACACATCCCCAAACACTGAAACCCCTTCCCCACACACAGAAAGCCATTCTCCACACACTGAAACCCTTCCGCACACTCTGAAAACCCTTCCCCACACATTGAAACCCATCCCCACACACTGAAACCCATCCCCACACACTGAAACACCTTCCCCGCACACTGAAACCCTTCCCCACACAGCGGAGCACATCCCCACACACTGAAACAACTGCCCCACACACTGAAACACCTTCCCCACACACTGAAACCCTTTCCCCACAAACGGAAACACATTTCCCACACACTGAAACACCTTCCCCACACACTGAAATCCCTTCCCCACACATTGAAACCCATCCCCACACACTGAAACCCATCCCCACACACTGAAACACCTTCCCCGCACACTGAAACCCTTCCCCACACAGCGGAGCACATCCCCACACACTGAAACAACTGCCCCACACACTGAACCGCCTTCCCCACACACTGAAACCCTTTCCCCACAAACGGAAACACATTTCCCACACACTGAAACACCTTCCCCACACACTGAAATCCCTTCCCCACACATTGAAACACCTTCCCCACAAACTGAAACACCTTTCCCACACACTGAAACCCATTCCCCACACACTGAAACCCCTTCCCCACTCATTGAAACACCTTCCCCCCACACTGAAACACCTTTCCCACACACTGAAACCCCTTCCACACACACAGAAACACCTTCCGCACACACTGAAACCCATCCCCACACACTGAAACCCATCCACACACACTAACACACCTTCCCCACACACTGAAACCCATCCCCACTCACACTGAGACAACGTGCCCACACACTGATACCCCTTCCCCGCACAATGAAACCACTTCCACAAACACTGAAACCCCTTCCCCACACACTGAAACCCCTTCCCCACACACTGAAACCCCTTCCCCACACACTGAAACACATCCCCACACACTGAAACACCTTCCCCACACACTGAAAGCCCTTCTCCCCACACTGAAACCTTTCCCCACACTCTGAAAACCCTTCCCCACACACTGAAACCCATCCCCACACACTGAAACCCATCCCCACACACTGAAACACCTTCCCCACACACTGAAACCCTTCCCCACACAGTGGAGCACATCCCCACACACTAAAACACCTTCCCCACACACTGAAACACCTTCCCCACAAACTGAAACCCTTACCCCACACACTGAAACACATTCCCCACACACTGAAACACCTTCCCCACACACTGAAATCCATTCCCCACACATTGAAACACCTTCCCCACACACTTAAATACCTTCGCCACACACTGAAACACATTCCCCACACACTGACACCCTTCCCCACGCACTGAAACACCTTCCCCACACACTGAAACACCTTCCCCACACACTGAAACACATCCCCACACACTGAAACACCTTCACCACACACTGAAACACCTTCCCCACACACTGAAACACCTTCCCCAAACATTGAAACCCCTTCCTCACACACTGAAACCCCTTCCCCACACACTGAGACACCTTCCCCACACACTGAAACACCTTCCACACACACTGAAAACCATCCCCACACACACTGAAACACCTTCCCCACACACTGAAACATATTCCCTACACACTGAAACCCATCCCCACACACTGAAACACATCCCCACACACTGAAACACCTTCCCCACACGATGAAACTCATTCCCCACACACGGAAACCCTTCCCCACACACTGAAACCTTTCCCCACAAAGTGAAACACTTCCCCACACACTGAAACCCTTCCCCAAACACTGAAACACCATCCCCACACACTGAAACCCCTTCCCCACACACTGAAATACCTTCCCCAACACTGAAACACATCCCCACACACTGAAGCACCTTCCCCACACACTGAAACCGCTTCCCCACACAATGAAACACCTTCCCCACACAATGAAACACATCCCCACACACTGAGACACCTTCCCCACACACAGAAACCCCTTCCCCACACACTGAAACACTTCCCCACATTCACTGAAAACCCTTCCCCACACACTGAAACACCTTCCCCACACACTGAAACCAATTCCCCACACACTGAAACGCCTTCCGCACACTCTGAAACACCTTCCCCACAGACTGAAACACATTCCCCACAAACTGAAACCCCTTCCGCACACACTGAAACACCTTCCGCACAGCTGAAACCCATCCCCACACACTGAAACACCTTCCCCACACACTGAAACATCGTCCCCACACACTGAAACCCTTTCCCCACACACTGAAACACATTCCCCATACACTGAAACACCTTCCCCACACACTGAAGTCCCTTCCACACACATTGAAACACCTTCCCCACACACTGAAATACCTTCCCCGCAAACTGAAACCCCTTCCCCACTCACTGAAACACCTTCCCCACACAGTGAAACCCCTTCTCCACGCACCGAAACCCTTCCCCACACACTGAAACACCTTCCCCATACACTGAAACCCATCCCCACACACTAAAATCCATCTGCACACACTGAAATAGCTTCCCCACACACTGAAACCCCTTCCCCACACACTGAAACCCTTCCCCACACACTGAAACACATCCCCACACACTGAAACCCTTCCCCACACACTGAGACACATCCCCACACACTGAAACCCTTTCCGCACACACTGAAACACATTCCCCACACATTTAAACCCTTCCCCACACACTGAAACCCCTTTCCCACACACTGATACCCATCCCCACAAACTGAAACCCCTTCCCCACACATTGAAACACCTTCCCCACGCACTGAAAAACCTTCCCCACACACTGAAACCCCTTCCCCACACACTGAAACCCCTTCCCCACACACTGAAACCCCTTCCCCACAAACTGAAACCCCATCCTCACACATTGAAAAAACTTCCCCACACATTGCAACACCTTCCCCACACACTGAAACCCTTCCCCACACACTGAAACACCTTCCCCACACACTGAAACACTTCCCCACACACTGAAACACCTTCCCCACACACTGAAATCCCTTCCCCATACACTGAAGCCCCTTTCACACACACTGAAACACCTTCCCCACACACTGAAACCCCATCACCAAACACTGAAACACATCCCCACACACTGAAACCCTTCCCCACACACTGAAACCCATTCCCCACATACTGAAACCCCTTCCCTACACACTGAAACCCCTTCCCCACACCCTGAAACCCTTCCCCACACTCTGAAACCAATTCCCCATACACGGAAACCCATCCCCACACACTGAAACCCATCCCCACTCAGTGAAACACCTTCCCCACACACTGAAAACCTTCCCCACACACTGAAACACATCCCCACACACTGACACACATCCCCACACACTGTAACTCCTTCCCCAGACACTGCATCCCTTTCTCCACACACTGAAACACCTTCCCCACACAATGGAACACCTTCCCCACACACTGAAATCCCTTTCCCACGCATTGAAATACCTTCCCCACACACTGAAACATCTTCCCCACACACCGATACCCCTTCCCCACTCACTGAAACCCTTCCCCACACACTGAAACACCTTCCCCACACACTGAAAACCGTTCCCCACACACTGAAACACCTTCCGCACACACTGAAACGCGTTCCCCACACACTGAAACCCTTCCGCACACACTGAAACTCTTCCCCACACAATGAAACCCCTTCCCCACACAGTGAAACACCTTCCGCACACACTGAAACACCTTCCCCACACACTGAAACACCTTCACAGCACACACACTGAAACACCTTCTCCACACACTGAAACCCGCTCCCCACACACTGAAACCCCTTCCCCACTCATTGAAACACATCCCTACACACTAAAACCCCTTTCCCACACATTAAAACCCCTTCCCCCACACTGAAACCCTTCCCCACACTCTGAAACCCCTTCCCCACACACTGAAACCCAAACCCACACACTGAAACACATCCCCACACACTGAAACACCTTCCCCACACACTGAAACACTTCCCCACACAGCGGAGCACATCCCCACACACTGAAACACTGTGCTCCACACACTGGAACACCTTCCCCACACACTGAAACCCTTTCCCCACACACTGATACACATTCCCCACACACTGAAACACCTTCCCCACACACTGAAATACCTTCCCCGCAAACTGAAACCCCTTCCCCACTCACTGAAACACCTTCCCCACACAGTGAAACCCCTTCTCCACGCACCGAAACCCTTCCCCACACACTGAAACACCTTCCCCATACACTGAAACCCATCCCCACACATTAAAATCCATCCGCACATACTGAAATAGCTTCCCCACTCACTGAAACCCCTTCCCCACACACTGAAACCCTTCCCCACACACTGAAACACATCCCCACACACTGAAACCCTTCCCCACACACTGAGACACATCCCCACACACTGAAACCCTTTCCGCACACACTGAAACACATTCCCCACACATTTAAACCCTTCCCCACACACTGAAACCCCTTTCCCACACACTGATACCCATCCCCACAAACTGAAACCCCTTCCCCACACATTGAAACAACTTCCCCACGCACTGAAACACCTTCCCCACACACTGAAACCCCTTCCCCACACACTGAAACCCCTTCCCCACACACTGAAACACCTTCCCCACAAACTGAAACCCCATCCTCACACATTGAAACCACTTCCCCACACACTGCAACACCTTCCCCACACACTGAAACCCTTCCCCACACACTGAAACACCTTCCCCACACACTGAAACACTTCCCCACACACTGAAACACCTTCCCCACACACTGAAACCCCTTCCCCATACACTGAAGCCCCTTTCACACACACTGAAACACATTCCCCACACACTGAAACCCCATCACCAAACACTGAAACACATCCCCACACACTGAAACCCTTCCCCACACACTGAAACCCATTCCCCACACACTGAAACCCCTTCCCTACACACTGAAACCCCTTCCCCACACCCTGAAACCCTTCCCCACACTCTGAAACCAATTCCCCATACACGGAAACCCATCCCCACACACTGAAACCCATCCCCACTCAGTGAAACACCTTCCCCACACACTGAAAACCTTCCCCGCACACTGAAACACATCCCCACACACTGACACACATCCCCACACACTGAAACTCCTTCCCCAGACACTGCATCCCTTTCTCCACACACTGAAACACCTTCCCCACACAATGGAACACCTTCCCCACACACTGAAATCCCTTTCCCACGCATTGAAATACCTTCCCCACACACTGAAACATCTTCCCCACTCACTGAAACCCTTCCCCACACACTGAAACACCTTCCCCACACACTGAAAACCGTTCCCCACACACTGAAACACCTTCCGCACACACTGAAACGCGTTACCCACACACTGAAACCCTTCCCCACACACTGAAACTCTTCCCCACACAATTAAACCCCTTCCCCACACAGTGAAACACCTTCCGCACACACTGAAACACCTTCCCCACACACTGAAACACCTTCACAGCACACACACTGAATCACCTTCCCCACACACTGAAACCCGCTCCCCACACACTGAAACCCCTTCCCCACTCATTGAAACACATCCCTACACACTGAAACCACTTCCCCACACATTAAAACCCCTTCCCCCACACTGAAACCCTTCCCCACACTCTGAAACCCCTTCCCCACACACTGAAACCCATCCCCACACACTGAAACACATCCCCACACACTGAAACACCTTCCCCACACACTGAAACACTTCCCCACACAGCGGAGCACATCCCCACACACTGAAACACTGTGCCCCACACACTGGAACACCTTCCCCACACACTGAAACCCTTTCCCCACACACTGAAAAACATTCCCTACACACTGAAACACCTTCCCCACACACTGAAACACCTTCACAGCACACACACTGAAACACCTTCCCCACACACTGAAACCCGATCCCCACACACTGAAACCCCTTCCCCACTCATTGAAACACATCCCTACACACTGAAACCCCTTCCCCACACATTAAAACCACTTCCCCCACACTGAAACCCTTCCCCACACTCTGAAACCCCTTCCCCACACACTGAAACCCATCCCCACACACTGAAACACATCCCCACACACTGAAACACCTTCCCCACACACTGAAACACTTCCCCACACAGCGGAGCACATTCCCACACACTGAAACACTGTGCCCCACACACTGGAACACCTTCCCCACACACTGAAACCCTTTCCCCACACACTGAAACACATTCCCCACACACTGAAACACCTTCCCCACACACTGAAATACCTTCCCCGCAAACTGAAACCCCTTCCCCACTCACTGAAACACCTTCCCCACACAGTGAAATCCCTTCTCCACGCACCGAAACCCTTCCCCACACACTGAAACACCTTCCCCATACACTGAAACCCATCCCCACACATTAAAATCCATCCGCACACACTGAAATAGCTTCCCCACACACTGAAACCCCTTCCCCACACACTGAAACCCTTCCCCACACACTGAAACACATCCCCACCCACTGAAACCCTTCCCCACACACTGAGACACATCCCCACACACTGAAACCCTTTCCGCACGCACTGAAACACATTCCCCACACATTTAAACCCTTCCCCACACACTGAAACCCCTTTCCCACACACTGATACCCATCCCCACAAACTGAAACCCCTTCCCCACACATTGAAACACCTTCCCCACGCACTGAAACACCTTCCCCACACACTGAAACCCCTTCCCCACACACTGAAACCCCTTCCCCACACACTGAAACACCTTCCCCACAAACTGAAACCCCATCCTCACACATTGAAACCACTTCCCCACACACTGCAACACCTTCCCCACACACTGAAACCCTTCCCCACACACTGAAACACCTTCCCCACACACTGAAACACTTCCCCACACACTGAAACCCCTTCCCCATACACTGAAGCCCCTTTCACAAACACTGAAACACATTCCCCACACACTGAAACCCCATCACCAAACACTGAAACACATCCCCACACACTGAAACCCTTCCCCACACACTGAAACCCATTCCCCACACACTGAAACCCCTTCCCTACACACTGAAACCCCTTCCCCACACCCTGAAACCCTTCCCCACACTCTGAAACCAATTCCCCATACACGGAAACCCATCCCCACACACTGAAACCCATCCCCACTCAGTGAAACACCTTCCCCACACACTGAAAACCTTCCCCACACACTGAAACACATCCCCACACACTGACACACATCCCCACACACTGAAACTCCTTCCCCAGACACTGCATCCCTTTCTCCACACACTGAAACACCTTCCCCACACAATGGAACACCTTCCCCACACACTGAAATCCCTTTCCCACGCATTGAAATACCTTCCCCACACACTGCAACATCTTCCCCACACACTGATACCCCTTCCCCACTCACTGAAACCCTTCCCCACACACTGAAACACCTTCCCCACACACTGAAAACCGTTCCCCACACACTGAAACACCTTCCGCACACACTGAAACGCGTTCCCCACACACTGAAACCCTTCCCCACACACTGAAACTCTTCCCCACACAATTAAACCCCTTCCCCACACAGTGAAACACCTTCCGCACACACTGAAACACCTTCCCCACACACTGAAACACCTTCACAGCACACACACTGAAACACCTTCCCCACACACTGAAACCCGCTCCCCACACACTGAAACCCCTTCCCCACTCATTGAAACACATCCCTACACACTGAAACCCCTTCCCCACACATTAAAACCCCTTCCCCCACACTGAAACCCTTCCCCACACTCTGAAACCCCTTCCCCACACACTGAAACCCATCCCCACACACTGAAACACATCCCCACACACTGAAACACCTTCCCCACACACTGAAACACTTCCTCACACATTGAAACACCTTCCCCACAAACTGAAACACCTTTCCCACACACTGAAACCCATTCCCCACACACTGAAACCCCTTCCCCACACATTGAAACACCTTCCCCCCACACTGAAACACCTTTCCCACACACTGAAACCCCTTCCACACACACAGAAACACCTTCCGCACACACTGAAACCCATCCCCACACACTGAAACCCATCCACACACACTAACACACCTTCCCCACACACTGAAACCCATCCCCACTCACACTGAGACAACGTGCCCACACACTGATACCCCTTCCCCGCACAATGAAACCCCTTCCACAAACACTGAAACCCCTTCCCCACACACTGAAACCCCTTCCCCACACACTGAAACCCCTTCCCCACACACTGAAACACATCCCCACACACTGAAACACCTTCCCCACACACTGAAAGCCCTTCTCCCCACACTGAAACCCTTCCCCACACTCTGAAAACCCTTCCCCACACACTGAAACCCATCCCCACACACTGAAACCCATCCCCACACACTGAAACACCTTCCCCACACACTGAAACCCTTCCCCACACAGTGGAGCACATCCCCACACACTAAAACACCTTCCCCACACACTGAAACACCTTCCCCACAAACTGAAACCCTTATCCCACACACTGAAACACATTCCCCACACACTGAAACACCTTCCCCACACACTGAAATCCATTCCCCACACATTGAAACACCTTCCCCACACACTTAAATACCTTCGCCACACACTGAAACACATTCCCCACACACTGAAACCCTTCCCCACGCACTGAAACACCTTCCCCACACACTGAAACACCTTCCCCACACACTGAAACACATCCCCACACACTGAAACACCTTCACCACACACTGAAACACCTTCCCCACACACTGAAACACCTTCCCCAAACATTGAAACCCCTTCCTCACACACTGAAACCCCTTCCCCACACACTGAGACACCTTCCCCACACACTGAAACACCTTCCACACACACTGAAAACCATCCCCACACACACTGAAACACCTTCCCCACACACTGAAACATATTCCCTACACACTGAAACCCCTTCCCCACACACTGAAACACATCCCCACACACTGAAACACCTTCCCCACACACTGAAACTCATTCCCCACACACTGAAACCCTTCCCCACACACTGAAACCTTTCCCCACAAAGTGAAACACTTCCCCACACACTGAAACCCTTCCCCAAACACTGAAACACCTTCCCCACACACTGAATCCCCTTCCCCACACACTGAAACCCCTTCCCCACACACTGAAATACCATCCCCAACACTGAAACACATCCCCACACACTGAAGCACCTTCCCCACACACTGAAATCGCTTCCCCACACAATGAAACACCTTCCCCACACACTGAAACACATCCCCACACACTGAGACACCTTCCCCACACACAGAAACCCCTTCCCCACACACTGAAACACTTCCCCACATTCACTGAAAACCCTTCCCCACACACTGAAACACCTTCCCCACACACTGAAACCAATTCCCCACACACTGAAACGCCTTCCGCACACTCTGAAACACCTTCCCCACAGACTGAAACACATTCCCCACAAACTGAAACCCCTTCCGCACACACTGAAACACCTTCCGCACAGCTGAAACCCATCCCCACACACTGAAACACCTTCCCCACACACTGAAACATCGTCCCCACACACTGAAACCCTTTCCCCACACACTGAAACACATTCCCCACACACTGAAACACCTTCCCCACACACTGATGTCCCTTCCACACACATTGAAACACCTTCCCCACACACTGAAATACCTTCCCCGCAAACTGAAACCCCTTCCCCACTCACTGAAACACCTTCCCCACACAGTGAAACCCCTTCTCCACGCACCGAAACCCTTCCCCACACACTGAAACACCTTCCCCATACACTGAAACCCATCCCCACACATTAAAATCCATCCGCACACACTGAAATAGCTTCCCCACACACTGAAACCCCTTCCCCACACACTGAAACCCTTCCCCACACACTGAAACACATCCCCACACACTGAAACCCTTCCCCACACACTGAGACACATCCCCACACACTGAAACCCTTTCCGCACACACTGAAACACATTCCCCACAAACTGAAACCCCTTCCGCACACACTGAAACACCTTCCGCACAGCTGAAACCCATCCCCACACACTGAAACACCTTCCCCACACACTGAAACATCGTCCCCACACACTGAAACCCTTTCCCCACACACTGAAACACATTCCCCACACACTGAAACACCTTCCCCACACACTGATGTCCCTTCCACACACATTGAAACACCTTCCCCACACACTGAAATACCTTCCCCGCAAACTGAAACCCCTTCCCCACTCACTGAAACACCTTCCCCACACAGTGAAACCCCTTCTCCACGCACCGAAACCCTTCCCCACACACTGAAACACCTTCCCCATACACTGAAACCCATCCCCACACATTAAAATCCATCCGCACACACTGAAATAGCTTCCCCACACACTGAAACCCCTTCCCCACACACTGAAACCCTTCCCCACACACTGAAACACATCCCCACACACTGAAACCCTTCCCCACACACTGAGACACATCCCCACACACTGAAACCCTTTCCGCACACACTGAAACACATTCCCCACACATTTAAACCCTTCCCCACACACTGAAACCCCTTTCCCACACACTGATACCCATCCCCACAAACTGAAACCCCTTCCCCACACATTGAAACACCTTCCCCACGCACTGAAACACCTTCCCCACACACTGAAACCCCTTCCCCACACACTGAAACCCCTTCCCCACACACTGAAACACCTTCCCCACAAACTGAAACCACATCCTCACACATTCAAACCACTTCCCCACACACTGCAACACCTTCCCCACACACTGAAACCCTTCCCCACACACTGAAACACCTTCCCCACACACTGAAACACTTCCCCACACACTGAAACACCTTCCCCACACACTGAAACCCCTTCCCCATACACTGAAGCCCCTTTCACACACACTGAAACACCTTCCCCACACACTGAAACCCCATCACCAAACACTGAAACACATCCCCACACACTGAAACCCTTCCCCACACACTGAAACCCATTCCCCACAAACTGAAACCCCTTCCCTACACACTGAAACCCCTTCCCCACACCCTGAAACCCTTCCCCACACTCTGAAACCAATTCCCCATACACGGAAACCCATCCCCACACACTGAAACCCATCCCCACTCAGTGAAACACCTTCCCCACACACTGAAAACCTTCCCCACACACTGAAACACATCCCCACACACTGACACACATCCCCACACACTGCAACTCCTTCCCCAGACACTGCATCCCTTTCTCCACACACTGAAACACCTTCCCCACACAATGGAACACCTTCCCCACACACTGAAATCCCTTTCCCACGCATTGAAATACCTTCCCCACACACTGATACCCCTTCCCCACACACTGATACCCCTTCCCCACTCACTGAAACCCTTCCCCACACACTGAAACACCTTCCCCACACACTGAAATCCATTCCCCACACATTGAAACACCTTCCCCACACACTTAAATACCTTCGCCACACACTGAAACACATTCCCCACACACTGAAACCCTTCCCCACGCACTGAAACACCTTCCCCACACACTGAAACACCTTCCCCACACACTGAAACACATCCCCACACACTGAAACACCTTCACCACACACTGAAACACCTTCCCCACACACTGAAACACCTTCCCCAAACATTGAAACCCCTTCCTCACACACTGAAACCCCTTCCCCACACACTGAGACACCTTCCCCACACACTGAAACACCTTCCACACACACTGAAAACCATCCCCACACACACTGAAACACCTTCCCCACACACTGAAACATATTCCCTACACACTGAAACCCCTTCCCCACACACTGAAACACATCCCCACACACTGAAACACCTTCCCCACACACTGAAACTCATTCCCCACACACTGAAACCCTTCCCCACACACTGAAACCTTTCCCCACAAAGTGAAACACTTCCCCACACACTGAAACCCTTCCCCAAACACTGAAACACCTTCCCCACACACTGAATCCCCTTCCCCACACACTGAAACCCCTTCCCCACACACTGAAATACCATCCCCAACACTGAAACACATCCCCACACACTGAAGCACCTTCCCCACACACTGAAATCGCTTCCCCACACAATGAAACACCTTCCCCACACACTGAAACACATCCCCACACACTGAGACACCTTCCCCACACACAGAAACCCCTTCCCCACACACTGAAACACTTCCCCACATTCACTGAAAACCCTTCCCCACACACTGAAACACCTTCCCCACACACTGAAACCAATTCCCCACACACTGAAACGCCTTCCGCACACTCTGAAACACCTTCCCCACAGACTGAAACACATTCCCCACAAACTGAAACCCCTTCCGCACACACTGAAACACCTTCCGCACAGCTGAAACCCATCCCCACACACTGAAACACCTTCCCCACACACTGAAACATCGTCCCCACACACTGAAACCCTTTCCCCACACACTGAAACACATTCCCCACACACTGAAACACCTTCCCCACACACTGATGTCCCTTCCACACACATTGAAACACCTTCCCCACACACTGAAATACCTTCCCCGCAAACTGAAACCCCTTCCCCACTCACTGAAACACCTTCCCCACACAGTGAAACCCCTTCTCCACGCACCGAAACCCTTCCCCACACACTGAAACACCTTCCCCATACACTGAAACCCATCCCCACACATTAAAATCCATCCGCACACACTGAAATAGCTTCCCCACACACTGAAACCCCTTCCCCACACACTGAAACCCTTCCCCACACACTGAAACACATCCCCACACACTGAAACCCTTCCCCACACACTGAGACACATCCCCACACACTGAAACCCTTTCCGCACACACTGAAACACATTCCCCACACATTTAAACCCTTCCCCACACACTGAAACCCCTTTCCCACACACTGATACCCATCCCCACAAACTGAAACCCCTTCCCCACACATTGAAACACCTTCCCCACGCACTGAAACACCTTCCCCACACACTGAAACCCCTTCCCCACACACTGAAACCCCTTCCCCACACACTGAAACACCTTCCCCACAAACTGAAACCACATCCTCACACATTCAAACCACTTCCCCACACACTGCAACACCTTCCCCACACACTGAAACCCTTCCCCACACACTGAAACACCTTCCCCACACACTGAAACACTTCCCCACACACTGAAACACCTTCCCCACACACTGAAACCCCTTCCCCATACACTGAAGCCCCTTTCACACACACTGAAACACCTTCCCCACACACTGAAACCCCATCACCAAACACTGAAACACATCCCCACACACTGAAACCCTTCCCCACACACTGAAACCCATTCCCCACAAACTGAAACCCCTTCCCTACACACTGAAACCCCTTCCCCACACCCTGAAACCCTTCCCCACACTCTGAAACCAATTCCCCATACACGGAAACCCATCCCCACACACTGAAACCCATCCCCACTCAGTGAAACACCTTCCCCACACACTGAAAACCTTCCCCACACACTGAAACACATCCCCACACACTGACACACATCCCCACACACTGTAACTCCTTCCCCAGACACTGCATCCCTTTCTCCACACACTGAAACACCTTCCCCACACAATGGAACACCTTCCCCACACACTGAAATCCCTTTCCCACGCATTGAAATACCTTCCCCACACACTGATACCCCTTCCCCACACACTGATACCCCTTCCCCACTCACTGAAACCCTTCCCCACACACTGAAACACCTTCCCCACACACTGAAAACAGTTCCCCACACACTGAAACACCTTCCGCACACACTGAAACGCGTTCCCCACACACTGAAACCCTTCCGCACACACTGAAACTCTTCCCCACACAATTAAACCCCTTCCCCACACAGTGAAACACCTTCCGCACACACTGAAACACCTTCCCCACACACTGAAACACCTTCACAGCACACACACTGAAACACCTTCCCCACACACTGAAACCCGCTCCCCACACACTGAAACCCATTCCCCACTCATTGAAACACATCCCTACACACTGAAACCCCTTCCCCACACATTAAAACCCCTTCCCCCACACTGAAACCCTTCCCCACACTCTGAAACCCCTTCCCCACACACTGAAACCCATCCCCACACACTGAAACACATCCCCACACACTGAAACACCTTCCCCACACACTGAAACACTTCCGCACACAGCGGAGCACATCCCCACACACTGAAACACTGTGCCCCACGCACTGGAACACCTTCCCCACATACTGAATCCCTTTCCCCACACACTGAAACACATTCCCCACACACTGAAACACCTTCGCCACACTCTGAAATACATTCCCCGCAAACTGAAACCCCTTCCCCACTCACTGAAACACCTTCCCCACACAGTGAAACCCATTCTCCACGCACCGAAACCCTTCCCCACACACTGAAACACCTTCCCCATACACTGAAACCCATCCCCACACATTAAAATCCATCCGCACACACTGAAATAGCTTCCCCACACACTGAAACCCCTTCCCCACACACTGAAACCCTTCCCCACACACTGAAACACATCCCCACACACTGAAACCCTTCCCCACACACTGAGACACATCCCCACACACTGAAACCCTTTCCGCACACACTGAAACACATTCCCCACACATTTAAACCCTTCCCCACACACTGAAACCCCTTTCCCACACACTGATACCCATCCCCACAAACTGAAACCCCTTCCCCACACATTGAAACACCTTCCCCACGCACTGAAACACCTTCCCCACACACTGAAACCCCTTCCCCACACACTGAAACCCCTTCCCCACACACTGAAACACCTTCCCCACAAACTGAAACCCCATCCTCACACATTGAAACCACTTCCCCACACACTGCAACACCTTCCCCACACACTGAAACCCTTCCCCACACACTGAAACACCTTCCCCACACACTGAAACACTTCCCCACACACTGAAACACCTTCCCCACACACTGAAACCCCTTCCCCATACACTGAAGCCCCTTTCACACACACTGAAACACATTCCCCACACACTGAAACCCCATCACCAAACACTGAAACACATCCCCACACACTGAAACCCTTCCCCACACACTGAAACCCATTCCCCACACACTGAAACCCCTTCCCTACACACTGAAACCCCTTCCCCACACCCTGAAACCCTTCCCCACACTCTGAAACCAATTCCCCATACACGGAAACCCATCCCCACACACTGAAACCCATCCCCACTCAGTGAAACACCTTCCCCACACACTGAAAACCTTCCCCACACACTGAAACACATCCCCACACACTGACACACATCCCCACACACTGAAACTCCTTCCCCAGACACTGCATCCCTTTCTCCACACACTGAAACACCTTCCCCACACAATGGAACACCTTCCCCACACACTGAAATCCCTTTCCCACGCATTGAAATACCTTCCCCACACACTGAAACATCTTCCCCACACACTGATACCCCTTCCCCACTCACTGAAACCCTTCCCCACACACTGAAACACCTTCCCCACACACTGAAAACCGTTCCCCACACACTGAAACACCTTCCGCACACACTGAAACGCGCTCCCCACACACTGAAACCCTTCCCCACACACTGAAACTCTTCCCCACACAATTAAACCCCTTCCCCACACAGTGAAACACCTTCCGCACACACTGAAACACCTTCCCCACACACTGTAACACCTTCACAGCACACACACTGAAACACCTTCCCCACACACTGAAACCCGCTCCCCACACACTGAAACCCCTTCCCCACTCATTGAAACACATCCCTACACACTGAAACCCATTCCCCACACATTAAAACCCCTTCCCCCACACTGAAACCCTTCCCCACACTCTGAAACCCCTTCCCCACTCACTGAAACCCATCCCCACACACTGAAACACATCCCCACACACTGAAACACCTTCCCCACACACTGAAACACTTCCCCACACAGCGGAGCACATCCCCACACACTGAAACACTGTGCCCCACACACTGGAACACCTTCCCCACACACTGAAACCCTTTCCCCACACACTGAAAAACATTCCCTACACACTGAAACACCTTCCCCACACACTGAAACACCTTCACAGCACACACACTGAAACACCTTCCCCACACACTGAAACCCGCTCCCCACACACGGAAACCCCTTCCCCACTCATTGAAACACATCCCTACACACTGAAACCCCTTCCCCACACATTAAAACCCCTTCCCCCACACTGAAACCCTTCCCCACACTCTGAAACCCCTTCCCCACACACTGAAACCCATCCCCACACACTGAAACACATCCCCACACACTGAAACACCTTCCCCACACACTGAAACACTTCCCCACACAGCGGAGCACATCCCCACACACTGAAACACTGTGCCCCACACACTGGAACACCTTCCCCACACACTGAAACCCTTTCGCCACACAATGAAACACATTCCCCACACACTGAAACACCTTCCTCACACACTGAAATACCTTCCCCGCAAACTGAAACCCCTTCCCCACTCACTGAAACACCTTCCCCACACAGTGAAACCCCTTCTCCACGCACTGAAACCCTTCCCCACACACTGAAACACCTTCCCCATACACTGAAACCCATCCCCACACATTAAAATCCATCCGCACACACTGAAATAGCTTCCCCACACACTGAAACCCCTTCCCCACACACTGAAACCCTTCCCCACACACTGAAACACATCCCCACACACTGAAACCCTTCCCCACACACTGAGACACATCCCCACACACTGAAACCCTTTCCGCACACACTGAAACACATTCCCCACACATTTAAACCCTTCCCCACACACTGAAACCCCTTTCCCACACACTGATACCCATCCCCACAAACTGAAACCCATTCCCCACACACTGAAACACCTTCCCCACGCACTGAAACACCTTCCCCACACACTGAAACCCCTTCCCCACACACTGAAACCCCTTCCCCACACACTGAAACACCTTCCCCACAAACTGAAACCCCATCCTCACACATTGAAACCACTTCCCCACACACTGCAACACCTTCCCCACACACTGAAACCCTTCCCCACACACTGAAACACCTTCCCCACACACTGAAACACTTCCCCACACACTGAAACACCTTCCCCACACACTGAAACCCCTTCCCCATACACTGAAGCCCCTTTCACACACACTGAAACACATTCCCCACACACTGAAACCCCATCACCAAACACTGAAACACATCCCCACACACTGAAACCCTTCCCTACACACTGAAACCCCTTCCCCACACCCTGAAACCCTTCCCCACACTCTGAAACCAATTCCCCATACACGGAAACCCATCCCCACACACTGAAACCCATCCCCACTCAGTGAAACACCTTCCCCACACACTGAAAACCTTCCCCACACACTGAAACACATCCCCACACACTGACACACATCCCCACACACTGAAACTCCTTCCCCAGACACTGCATCCCTTTCTCCACACACTGAAACACCTTCCGCACACAATGGAACACCTTCCCCACACACTGAAATCCCTTTCCCACGCATTGAAATACCTTCCCCACACACTGAAACATCTTCCCCACACACTGATACCCCTTCCAAACTCACTGAAACCCTTCCCCACACACTGAAACACCTTCCCCACACACTGAAAACCGTTCCCCACACACTGAAACACCTTCCGCACACACTGAAACGCGTTCCCCACACACTGAAACCCTTCCCCACACACTGAAACTCTTCCCCACACAATTAAACCCCTTCCCCACACAGTGAAACACCTTCCGCACACACTGAAACACCTTCCCCACACACTGAAACACCTTCACAGCACACACACTGAAACACCTTCCCCACACACTGAAACCCGCTCCCCACACACTGAAACCCCTTCCCCACTCATTGAAACACATTCCTACACACTGAAACCCCTTCCCCACACATTAAAACCACGTCCCCCACACTGAAACCCTTCCCCACACACTGAAACCCCTTCCCCACACACTGAAACCCATCCCCACACACTGAAACACATCCCCACACACTGAAACACCTTCCCCACACACTGAAACACTTCCCCACACATTGAAACACCTTCCCCACAAACTGAAACACCTTTCCCACACACTGAAACCCATTCCCCACACACTGAAATCCCTTCCCCACACATTGAAACACCTTCCCCACAAACTGAAACCCCTTCCCCACACACTGAAACCCATCCCCACACACTGTAACACATCCCCACACACTGAAACACCTTCCCCACACACTGAAACACTTCCCCACACAGCGCAGCACATCCCCACACACTGAAACACTGTGCCCCACACACTGGAACACCTTCCCCACACACTGAAACCCTTTCCCCACATACTGAAAAACATTCCCTACACACTGAAACACCTTCCCCACACACTGAAATCCCTTCCCCACACATTGAAACACCTTCCCCACAAACTGAAACCCCTTCCCCACACACTGAAACCCATCCCCACACACTGAAACACATCCCCACACACTGAAACACCTTCCCCACACACTGAAACACTTCCCCACACAGCGGAGCACATCCCCACACACTGAAACACTGTGCCCCACACACTGGAACACCTTCCCCACACACTGAAACCCTTTCCCCACACACTGAAAAACATTCCCTACACTCTGAACCCCCTTCCCCACACACTAAAACAACTTCCCCCCACACTGAAACACCTTCCCCACAATCTGAAACCCCTTCCCCACACACTGAAACCCATCCCCACACACTGAAACCAATCCCCACACACTGAACCCCATCCCCACACACGGAAACACCTTCCCCACACACTGACACCCTTCCACACACACTGAAACACATCCCCACACACTGAAACACATTCCCACACACAGCAACACCTTCCCCACACACTGAAACCCATTCCACACAAACTGAAACCCATCCCCACACACACTGAAACACCTTCCCCACACACTGAATCCCATCCCCACTCACACTTAAACAACGTGCCCACACACTGAAACCCCTTCCCCGCACAATGAAACCCCTTCCACAAACACTGAAACCCCTTCTCCACACACTGAAACCCGTTCCCCACACACTGAAACCCTTTCACCACACACTGAAACACAACCCCACACACTGAAACCCCTTACCCACACACTGGAACACATTCCCCACACACTGAAACCCTTCCCCACACACTGAAACACCTTCCCCACACACTGAAACACATCCCCACACACTGAAACACCTTCCCCACACACTGAAACCCCTTCCATACACACTGAACCACCTTCCCCACAAACTGAAACACCTTCCCCAAACACTGAAACCCCTTCCTCACACACTAAAACCCCTTCCCACACACAGAAACACCTTCCCCACACACTGAAACACCTTCCCCACACACTGAAAATCATCCCCACACACACTGAAACACCTTCCCCACACACTGAAACCCATTCCCTACACACTGAAACCCCTTCCCCACACACTGAAACCCTTCCCCACACACTGAAACACATCCCCACATACTGAAACACCTTCCCCACAAACTGAAACTCATTCCCCACACACTGAAACACTTCACCACACACTGAAACCCTTCCCCACAAAGTGAAACACTTCACCACACACTGAAACCCTTCCCCAAACGCTGAAACACCTTCCCCACACACTGAATCCCCTTCCCCACACACTGACACCCCTTCCCCACACACTGAAACACCTTGCCCACACACTGAAACACATCCCCACACACTGAAGCACCTTCCCCACACACTGAAACATCTTCCCCACTCACTGAAACACCTTCCCCACACACTCAAACACATCCCCACACACTGAGACACCTTCCCCACACACTGAAACCCCTTCCCCACACACTGAAACACTTCCCCACACACACTGAAACCCTTCCCCACACACTGAAACACCTTCCCCACACACTGAAACCAATTCCCCACACACTGAAACCCCTTCCGCACACTCTGAAACACCCTCCCCACACACTGAAACCCATCCCCACACACACTGAAACAACGTCCCCACACACTGAAACACCTTCCTCACACACTGAAACACCTTCCCCACACACTGATATCCTTTCCCCACATGCTGAAACACATTCCCCACACACTGAAACACCTTCCCAACACACTGAAATCCCTTCCCCACTCATTGAAACACCTTCCCCACACACTGAAATGCCTTCCCCACAAACTGAAACACCTTCCCCACACACTGAAACCCATTCCCCACACACTGAAACCCTTCCCCCCACACTGAAACCCTTCCCCACACTCTGAAACCCCTTCCCCACACACTGAAACCCATCCCCACACACTGAAACCAATCCCCACACACTGAAACCCATCCCCACACACTGAAACACCTTCCCCACACACTGAAACCCTTCCTCACACACTGAAACACATCCCCACACACTGAAACACATTCCCACACACTGAAACACCTTCTCCACACACTGAAACCCTTTCCCCACACACTGAAACACATTCCCCACACACTGAAACACCTTCCCCACACACTGAAATCCCATCCCCTCACATTGACAAAACTTCCCCACAGACTGAAATACCTTCCCCACAAACTGAAACACCTTCCCCACACACTGAAACCCATTCCCCACAAACTGAAACCCCTTCCACACACACTGAAACACCTTCCGCACAAACTGAAACCCATCCCCACACACACTGAAACACCTTCCCCACACACTGAGGCACCTTCCCCAAACACTGAAACCCATCCCCACTCACACTGAAACAACGTGCCCACACACTGAAACCCCTTCCCCGCACAATGAAACCCCTTCCACAAACACTGAAACCCCTTCCCCACACACTGAAACCCGTTCCCCACACACTGAAACCCCTTCCCGACACACTGAAACACATCCCCACACACTGAAACCCCTTCCCCACACACTGAAAGACCTTCTCCCCACAATGAAACCCTTAGCCACACTCTGAAAACCCTTCCCCACACACTGAAACCCATCCCAACACACTGAAACCCATCCCCATACACTGGAACACCTTCCCCACACACTGAAACCCTTCCCCACACAGTGGAGCACATCCCCACACACTGAAACACCTTCCCCACACACTGAAACACCTTCCCCACACACTGAAACCCTTTCCCCACACACTGAAACACCTTCCCCACACATTGAAACACCTTCCCCACACACTTAAATACCTTCGCCACAAACTGAAACACCTTCCCCACACACTGAAACCCCTTCCCACACACTGAAACACCTTCCCCACACACTGAAACACCTTCCCCACACACTGAAAACCATCCCCACACACACTGAAACACCTTCCACACACACTGAAACCCATTCCCTACACACTGAAACCCCTTCCCCACACACTGAAACCCTTCCCCACACACTGAAACACATCCCCACGTACTGAAACACCTTCCCCACAAACTGAAACTCATTCCCCACACACTGAAACCCTTCACCACACACTGAAACCATTCCCCACAAAGTGAAACACTTCACCACACACTGAAACCCTTCCCCAAACGCTGAAACACCTTCCCCACACACTGAATCCCCTTCCCCACACACTGACACCCCTTCCCCACACACTGAAACACCTTGCCCACACACTGAAACACATCCCCACACACTGAAGCACCTTCCCCACACACTGAAACCGCTTCCCCACACACTGAAACACTTCCCCACACACACTGAAACCCTTCCCCACACACTGAAACACCTTCCCCACACACTGAAACCAATTCCCCACACACTGAAACCCCTTCCGCACACTCTGAAACACCTTCCCCACACACTGAAACCCATCCCCACACACACTGAAACAACGTCCCCACACACTGAAACACCTTCCTCACACACTGAAACACCATCCCCACAAACTGATATCCTTTCCCCACACGCTGAAACACATTCCCCACACACTGAAACACCTTCCCCACACACTGAAATCCCTTCCCCACTCATTGAAACACCTTCCCCACACACTGAAATGCCTTCCCCACAAACTGAACCACCTTCCCCACACACTGAAACCCATTCCCCACACACTGAAACATCTTCCCCCCACACTGAAACCCTTCCCCACACTCTGAAACCCCTTCCCCACACACTGAAACCCATCCCCACACACTGAAACCAATCCCCACACACTGAAACCCATCCCCACACACTGAAACACCTTCCCCACACACTGAAACCCTTCCTCACACACTGAAACACATCCCCACACACTGAAACACATTCCCACACACTGAAACACCTTCTCCACACACTGAAACCCTTTCCCCACACACTGAAACACATTCCCCACACACTGAAACACCTTCCCCACACACTGAAATCCCATCCCCTCACATTGACAAAACTTCCCCACAGACTGAAATACCTTCGCCACAAACTGAAACACCTTCCCCACACACTGAAACCCATTCCCCACAAACTGAAACCCCTTCCACACACACTGAAACACCTTCCGCACAAACTGAAACCCATCCCCACACACACTGAAACACCTTCCCCACACACTGAGGCACCTTCCCCAAACACTGAAACCCATCCCCACTCACACTTAAACAACGTGCCCACACACTGAAACCACTTCCCCGCACAATGAAACCCCTTCCACAAACACTGAAACCCCTTCCCCACAAACTGAAACCCGTTCCCCACACACTGAAACCCCTTCCCGACACACTGAAACACATCCCCACACACTGAAACCCCTTCCCCACACACTGAAAGACCTTCTCCCCACAATGAAACCCTTAGCCACACTCTGAAAACCCTTCCCCACACACTGAAACCCATCCCCATACACTGAAACACCTTCCCCACACACTGAAACCCTTCCCCACACAGTGGAGCACATCCCCACACACTGAAACACCTTCCCCAGACACTGAAACACCTTCCCCACACACTGAAACCCTTTCCCCACACACTGAAACACCTTCCCCACACATTGAAACACCTTCCCCACACACTTAAATACCTTCGCCACAAACTGAAACACCTTCCCTACACACTGAAACCCCTCACCCACACACTGAAACACATTCCCCGCACACTGAAACCCTTCCCCACACACTGAAACATCTTCCCCACACACTGACACACCTTCTCCACACACTGAAACACATCCCCACACACTGAAACACCTTCCCCACACACTGAAACCCCTTCCCCACACACTGAAACACCTTCCCCACACACTGAAACACCTTCCCCAAACACTGAAACCCCTTCCTCTCACACTGAAACCCCTTCCCCACACACTGAAACACCTTCCCCACACATTGAAACACCTTCCCCACACACTGAAAACCATCCCCACACACACTGAAACACCTTCCCCACACACTGAAACACATTCCCTACACACTGAAACCCCTTCCCCAAACACTGAAACCCTTCCTTACACACTGCAACACATCCCCACACACTGAAGCACCTTCCCCACACACTGAAACCCTTCCTCACAAAGTGAAATACTTCCCCACACACTGAAACCCTTCCCCAAACACTGAAATACATCCCCACACACTGGAAACCTTCCCCACACACTGAAACCCTTCCCCACAAAGTGCAACACGTCCCCACACACTGAAACCCTTCCCCAAACACTGAAACACCCTCCCCACACACTGAATCCCCTTCCCCACACACTGAGACCCCTTCCCCACACACTGAAACACCTTCCCACACACTGAAACCCTCCCCCACACACTGAAACACCTTCCCCACACACTGAAACCAATTACCCACACACTGAAACCACTTCCGCACACTCTGAAACACCTTCCCCACACACTGAAACGCATCCCCACACACACTGAAACAACTTCCCCACACACTGAAACTCCTTCCCCACACATTGAAACCCATCCCCACACACACTGAAACACCGTCCCCACATAATGAAACCCCTTCCCCGCACACTGAAACCCATTCCCCTTACCCTGAAACCCCTTCCCCGCACACTGAAACCCCTTCCCCATACACTGAAACCCCTTCCGCACACACTGAAACACCTTCCCCACACATTGAAACCCATCCCCACACACTGAATCCCTTCCCCACAAAGGGAAACACTTCACCACACACTGAAACCCTTCCCCAAACACTGAAACACCTTCCCCACACACTGAATCCCCTTCCCGACACACTGAAACCCCTTCCCCACACACTGAAACACCTTCCCCACACACTGAAACACATCCCCACACACTGAAGCACCTTCCCCACACACTGAAACCGCTTCCCCACACACTGAAATACCTTCCCCACACAGTGAAACCCCTTCCCCACACACTGAAACAAATCCCCACACACTGAAACCCTTCCACACACACACACTGAAACCCTTCCCCACACACTGAAAAAGCTTCCCCACACACTGAAACCAATTCCCCACACACTGAAACCCCTTCCGCACAATCTGAAACACCTTACCCACAGACTGAAGCCCATCCCCACACACACTGAAACAACTTCCCCACACACTGAAACCCCTTCCCCACACACTGAATCCCATCCCCACACACTGAAACGCATCCCCACACACTGAAACACCTTCCCCACACACTGAAACACTTCCCCACACAGCGGAGCACATCCCCACACACTGAAACACTGTGCCCCACACACTGGAACACCTTCCCCACACACTGAAACCCTTTCACCACACACTGAAACACATTCCCCACACACTGAAACACCTTCTCCACACACTGAAATCCCTTCCCCACACATTGAAACACCTTCCCCACAGACTGAAACACCTTACCCAAACACTGAAACCCATTCCCCCACACTGAACCCCCTTCCCCACACACTGAAACCCCTTCACCCCACACTGAAACACCTTCCCCATACTCTGAAACCCCTTCCCCACACACTGAAACCCATCCCCACACACTGAAACCAATCCCCACACACTGAAACCCATCCCCACACACTGAAACAACTTCCCCACACACTGAAACCCTTCCACACACACTGAAACACATCCCCACACACTGAAACACATTCCCACACACAGAAACACCTTCCCCACACACTGAAACCCATTCCCCACAAACTGAAACCCATCCCCACACACACTGAAACACCTTCCCCACACACAGAATCCCATCCCCACTCACACTTAAACAACGTGCCCACACACTGAAACCCCTTCCCCGCACAATGAAACCCGTTCCCCACTCACTGAAACCCCTTCCCCACACACTGAAACACAACCCCACACACTGAAACCCCTTACCCACACACTGGAACACATTCCCCACACACTGAAACCCTTCCCCACACACTGAAACACCTTCCCCACACACGGAAACACCTTCCCCACACACTGAAACACATCCCCACACACTGAAACACCTTCCCCACACACTGAAACCCCTTCCACACACACTGAACCACCTTCCCCACACACTGAAACACCTTCCCCAAACACTGAAACCCATTCCTCACACACTGAAACCCCTTCCCACACACTGAAACACCTTCCCCACACACTGAAACACCTTCCCCACACACTGAAAACCTTCCCCACACACACTGAAACACCTTCCCCACACACTGAAACCCATTCCCTACACACTGAAACCCCTTCCCCACACACTAAAACACTTCCCCACACACTGAAACACATCCCCACATACTGAAACACCTTCCCCACAAACTGAAACTCATTCCCCACACACTGAAACACATCCCCACACACTGAAACCCTTCCCCACAAAGTGAAACACTTCACCACACACTGAAACCCTTCCCCAAACGCTGAAACACCTTCCCCAAACTCTGAAACCCCTTCCTCACACACTGAAACCCCTTCCCCACACACTGAAACAACTTCCCCACACACAGAAACATCTTCCCCACACACTGAAACCCATTCCCTACACACTGAAACCCCTTCCCCAAACACTGAAACCCTTCCCCACACACTGAAACACATCCCCACACACTGAAGCACCTTCCCCACACACTGAAACCCCTTCCACACACACTGAAAAACCTTCCCCACACACTGAAACACATCCCCACACACTGAGACACCTTCCTCACACACTGAAACCCTCCCCCACACACTGAAACACCTTCCCCACACACTGAAACTAATTACCCACACACTGAAACCACTTCCGCACACTCTGAAACACCTTCCCCACACACTGAAACGCATCCCCACACACACTGAAACAACTTCCCCACACACTGAAACTCCTTCCCCACACACTGAAACCCATCCCCACACACACTGAAACACCGTCCCCACATAATGAAACCCCTTCCCCGCACACTCAAACCCATTCCCCATACCCTGAAACCCCTTCCCCGCACACTGAAACCCCTTCCCCATACACTGAAACCCCTGCCGCACACACTGAAACACCTTCCCCATACATTGAAACCCATCCCCACACACTGAATCCCTTCCCCACAAAGGGAAACACTTCACCACACACTGAAACCCTTCCCCAAACACTGAAACACCTTCCCCACACACTGAATCCCCTTCCCGACACACTGAAACCCCTTCCCCACACACTGAAACACCTTCCCCACACACTGAAACACATCCCCACACACTGAAGCACCTTCCCCGCACACTGAAACCGCGTCCCCACACACTGAAATACCTTCCCCACACACTGAAACACATCCCCACACACTGAGACACCTTCCCCACACACTGAAACCCCTTCCCCACACACTGAAACAAATCCCCACACACTGAAACCCTTCCACACACATACTGAAACCCTTCCCCACACACTGAAATACCTTCCCCACACACTGAAACCAATTCCCCACACACTGAAACCCCTTCCGCACAATCTGAAACACCTTACCCACAGACTGAAACCCATCCCCACACACACTGAAACAACTTCCCCACACACTGAAACCCCTCCCCCACACACTGAATCCCATCCCCACACACTGAAACACATCCCCACACACTGAAACACCTTCCCCACACACTGAAACACTTCCCCACACAGCGGAGCACATCCCCACACACTGAAACACTGTGCCCCACACACTGGAACACCTTCCCCACACACTGAAACCCTTTCCCCACACACTGAAACACATTCCCCACACACTGAAACACCTTCCCCACACACTGAAATCCCTTCCCCACACATTGAAACACCTTCCCCACAGACTGAAACACCTTCCCCAAACACTGAAACCCATTCCCCACACACTGAACCCCCTTCCCCACACACTGAAACCCCTTCACCCCACACTGAAACACCTTCCCCACACTCTGAAACCCCTTCCCCACACACTGAAACCCATCCCCACACACTGAAACCAATCCCCACACACTGAAACCCATCCCCACACACTGAAACAACTTCCCCACACACTGAAACCCTTCCACACACACTGAAACACATCCCCACACACTGAAACACATTCCCACACACAGAAACACCTTCCCCACACACTGAAACCCATTCCCCACAAACTGAAACCCGTCCCCACACACACTGAAACACCTTCCCCACACACAGAATCCCATCCCCACTCACACTTAAACAACGTGCCCACACACTGAAACCCCTTCCCCGCACAATGAAACCCGTTCCCCACTCACTGAAACCCCTTCCCCACACACTGAAACACAACCCCACACACTGAAACCCCTTACCCACACACTGGAACACATTCCCCACACACTGAAACCCTTCCCCACACACTGAAACACCTTCCCCACACACGGAAACACCTTCCCCACACACTGAAACACATCCCCACACACTGAAACACCTTCCCATCACACTGAAACCCCTTCCACACACACTGAACCACCTTCCCCACACACTGAAACACCTTCCCCAAACACTGAAACCCATTCCTCACACACTGAAACCCCTT
This sequence comes from Heterodontus francisci, assembly GCF_036365525.1. Lineage (NCBI taxonomy): Eukaryota > Metazoa > Chordata > Chondrichthyes > Heterodontiformes > Heterodontidae > Heterodontus > Heterodontus francisci. The sequence continues at coordinate 6,164,214 of NC_090395.1, read as the reverse complement.
CCCACACACTGAAACACCTTCCCCACACACTGAAACACCTTCCCCACACACTGAAAACCTTCCCCACACACACTGAAACACCTTCCCCACAGACTGAAACCCATTCCCTACACACTGAAACCCCTTCCCCACACACTAAAACACTTCCCCACACACTGAAACACATCCCCACATACTGAAACATCTTCCCCACAAACTGAAACTCATTCCCCACACACTGAAACCCTTCCCCACACACTGAAACCCTTCCCCACAAAGTGAAACACTTCACCACACACTGAAACCCTTCCCCAAACGCTGAAACACCTTCCCCACACACTGAATCCCCTTCCCCACACACTGACACCCCTTTCCCACATACTGAAACACCTTCCCCACAAACTGAAACTCATTCCCCACACACTGAAACCCTTCCCCACACACTGAAACCCTTCCCCACAAAGTGAAACACTTCACCACACACTGAAACCCTTCCCCAAACGCTGAAACACCTTCCCCACACACTGAATCCCCTTCCCCACACACTGACACCCCTTCCCCACACACTGAAACACCTTGCCCACACACTGAAACACATCCCCACACACTGAAGCACCTTCCCCACACACTGAAACCGCTTCCCCACACACTGAAACACCTTCCTCACACACTCAAACACATCCCCACACACTGAAACCCCTTCCCCACCGAATGAAACACTTCCCCACACACACTGAAAGCCTTCCCCACACACTGAAACACCTTCCCCACACACTGAAACCAATTCCCCACACACTGAAACCCCTTCCGCAAACTCTGAAACACCTTCCCCACACACTGAAACCCATCCCCACACACACTGAAACAACGTCCCCACACACTGAAACACCTTCCTCACACACTGAAACACCTTCCCCACACACTGATACCCTTTCCCCACACTCTGAAACACATTCCCCACACACTGAAACACCTTCCCCACACACTGAAATGCCTTCCCCACAAACTGAAACACCTTCCCCACACACTGAAACCCATTCCCCACACACTGAAACCCCTTCCCCCCACACTGAAACCCTTCCCCACACTCTGAAACCCCTTCCCCACACACTGAAACCAATCCCCACACTCTGAAACCCATCCCCACACACTGAAACACCTTCCCCACACACTGAAACCCTTCCACACACACTGAAACACATCCCCACACACTGAAACCCATTCCCCACAAACTGAAACCCATTCCCCACAAAAAGAAACCCATCCCCACACACACTGAAACACCTTCCCCACACACAGAATTCCATCCCCACTCAGACTTAAACAACGTGCCCACACACTGAAACCCCTTCCCCGCACAATGAAACCCCTTCCACAAACACTGAAACCCCTTCTCCACACACTGAAACCCGTTCCCCACACACTGAATCCCCTTCCCCACACACTGAAACACAACCCCACACACTGAAACCCCTTACCCACACACTGGAACACATTCCCCACACACTGAAACCCTTCCCCACACACTGAAACACCTTCCCCACACACTGAAACACCTTCCCCACACATTGAAACACATCCCCACACACTGAAACACCTTCCCCACACACTGAAACCACTTCCACACACACTGAACCACCTTCCCCACACACTGAAACACCTTCCCCAAACACTGAAACCCCTTCCTCACACACTGAAACCGCTTCCCACACACTGAAACACCTTACCCACACACTGAAACACCTTCCCCACACACTGAAAACCTTCCCCACACACACTGAAACACCTTCCCCACACACTGAAACCCATTCCCTACACACGGAAACCCCTTCCCCACACACTGAAACCCTTCCCCACACACCTAAACACAGCCCCACATACTGAAACACCTTCCCCACAAACTGAATCTCATTCGCCACACAGTGAAACCCTTCCCCACACACTGAAACACTTCCCCACAAAGTGAAACACTTCACCACACACTGAAACCCTTCCCCAAACGCTGAAACACCTTCCCCACACACTGAATCCCCTTCCCCACACACTGTCACCCCTTCCCCACACACTGAAACACCTTGCCCACACACTGAAACACATCCCCACACACTGAAGCACCTTCCCCACACACTGAAACCGCTTCCCCACAGACTGAAACACCTTCCCCACACACTCAGACACATCCCCACACACTGAGACACCTTCCCCACACATTGAAACCCCTTCCCCACACACTGAAACACTTCCCCACACACACTGAAAGCCTTCCCCACACACTGAAACACCTTCCCCACACACTGAAACCAATTCCCCACACACTGAAACCCCTTCTGCACACTCTGAAACACCTTCCCCACACACTGAAACCCATCCCCACACACACTGAAACAACGTCCCCACACACTGAAACACCTTCCTCACACACTGAAACACCTTCCCCACACACTGATACCCTTTCCCCACACGCTGAAACACATTCCCACACACAGAAACACCTTCCCCACACACTGAAACCCATTCCCCACAAACTGAAATCCATCCCCACACACACTGAAACACCTTCCCCACACACAGAATCCCATCCCCACTCACACTTAAACAACGTGCCCACACACTGAAACCCCTTCCCCGCACAATGAAACCCGTTCCCCACTCACTGAAACCCCTTCCCCACACACTGAAACACAACCCCACACACTGAAACCCCTTACCCACACACTGGAACACATTCCCCACACACTGAAACCCTTCCCCACACACTGAAACACCTTCCCCACACACGGAAACACCTTCCCCACACACTGAAACACATCCCCACACACTGAAACACCTTCCCCACACACTGAAACCCCTTCCACACACACTGAACCACCCTCCCCACACACTGAAACACCTTCCCCAAACACTGAAACCCATTCCTCACACACTGAAACCCCTTCCCACACACTGAAACACCTTCCCCACACACTGAAACACCTTCCCCACACACTGAAAACCTTCCCCACACACACTGAAACACCTTCCCCACACACTGAAACCCATTCCCTACACACTGAAACCCCTTCCCCACACACTAAAACACTTCCCCAAACACTGAAACACATCCCCACATACTGAAACACCTTCCCCACAAACTGAAACTCATTCCCCACACACTGAAACCCTTCCCCACACACTGAAACCCTTCCCCACAAAGTGAAACACTTCACCACACACTGAAACCCTTCCCCAAACGCTGAAACACCTTCCCCACACACTGAATCCCCTTCCCCACACACTGACACCCCTTTCCCACACACTGAAACACCTTGCCCACACACTGAAACACATCCCCACACACTGAAGCACCTTCCCCACACACTGAAACCGCTTCCCCACACACTGAAACACCTTCCTCACACACTCAAACACATCCCCACACACTGAAACCCCTTCCCCACACACTGAAACACTTCCCCACACACACTGAAAGCCTTCCCCACACACTGAAACACCTTCCCCACACACTGAAACCAATTCCCCACACACTGAAACCCCTTCCGCAAACTCTGAAACATCTTCCCCACACACTGAAACCCATCCCCACACACACTGAAACAACGTCCCCACACACTGAAACACCTTCCTCACACACTGAAACACATCCCCACACACTGAAACACCTTCCCCACACACTGAAACCACTTCCACACACACTGAACCACCTTCCCCACACACTGAAACACCTTCCCCAAACACTGAAACCCCTTCCTCACACACTGAAACCGCTTCCCACACACTGAAACACCTTCCCCACACACTGAAACACCTTCCCCACACATTGAAAACCTTCCCCACACACACTGAAACACCTTCCCCACACACTGAAACCCATTCCCTACACACTGAAACCCCTTCCCCACACACTGAAACCCTTCCCCACACACTGAAACACAGCCCCACATACTGAAACACCTTCCCCACAAACTGAATCTCATTCCCCACACAGTGAAACCCTTCCCCACACACTGAAACACTTCCCCACAAAGTGAAACACTTCACCACGCACTGAAACCCTTCCCCAAACGCTGAAACACCTTCCCCACACACTGAATCCCCTTCCCCACACACTGTCACCCCTTCCCCACACACTGAAACACCTTGCCCACACACTGAAACACATCCCCACACACTGAAGCACCTTCCCACACACTGAAACCGCTTCCCCACAGACTGAAACACCTTCCCCACACACTCAGACACATCCCCACACACTGAGACACCTTCCCCACACATTGAAACCCCTTCCCCACACACTGAAACACTTCCCCACACACACTGAAAGCCTTCCCCACACACTGAAACACCTTCCCCACACACTGAAACCAATTCCCCACACACTGAAACCCCTTCTGCACACTCTGAAACACCTTCCCCACACACTGAAACCCATCCCCACACACACTGAAACAACGTCCCCACACACTGAGACACCTTCCTCACACACTGAAACACCTTCCCCACACACTGATACCCTTTCCCCACACGCTGAAACACATTCCCACACACAGAAACACCTTCCCCACACACTGAAACCCATTCCCCACAAACTGAAACCCATCCCCACACACACTGAAACACCTTCCCCACACACAGAATCCCATCCCCACTCACACTTAAACAACGTGCCCACACACTGAAACCCCTTCCCCGCACAATGAAACCCGTTCCCCACTCACTGAAACCCCTTCCCCACACACTGAAACACAACCCCACACACTGAAACCCCTTACCCACACACTAGAACACATTCCCCACACACTGAAACCCTTCCCCACACACTGAAACACCTTCCCCACACACGGAAACACCTTCCCCACACACTGAAACACATCCCCACACACTGAAACACCTTCCCCACACACTGAAACCCCTTCCACACACACTGAACCACCTTCCCCACACACTGAAACACCTTCCCCAAACACTGAAACCCATTCCTCACACACTGAAACCCCTTCCCACACACTGAAACACCTTCCCCACACACTGAAACACCTTCCCCACACACACTGAAACACCTTCCCCACACACTGAAACCCATTCCCTACACACTGAAACCCCTTCCCCACACACTAAAACACTTCCCCAAACACTGAAACACATCCCCACATACTGAAACACCTTCCCCACAAACTGAAACTCATTCCCCACACACTGAAACCCTTCCCCACACACTGAAACCCTTCCCCACAAAGTGAAACACTTCACCACACACTGAAACCCTTCCCCAAACGCTGAAACACCTTCCCCACACACTGAATCCCCTTCCCCACACACTGACACCCCTTTCCCACACACTGAAACACCTTGCCCACACACTGAAACACATCCCCACACACTGAAGCACCTTCCCCACACACTGAAACCGCTTCCCCACACACTGAAACACCTTCCTCACACACTCAAACACATCCCCACACACTGAAACCCCTTCCCCACACACTGAAACACTTCCCCACACACACTGAAAGCCTTCCCCACACACTGAAACACCTTCCCCACACACTGAAACCAATTCCCCACACACTGAAACCCCTTCCGCAAACTCTGAAACATCTTCCCCACACACTGAAACCCATCCCCACACACACTGAAACAACGTCCCCACACACTGAAACACCTTCCTCACACACTGAAACACATCCCCACACACTGAAACACCTTCCCCACACACTGAAACCACTTCCACACACACTGAACCACCTTCCCCACACACTGAAACACCTTCCCCAAACACTGAAACCCCTTCCTCACACACTGAAACCGCTTCCCACACACTGAAACACCTTCCCCACACACTGAAACACCTTCCCCACACATTGAAAACCTTCCCCACACACACTGAAACACCTTCCCCACACACTGAAACCCATTCCCTACACACTGAAACCCCTTCCCCACACACTGAAACCCTTCCCCACACACTGAAACACAGCCCCACATACTGAAACACCTTCCCCACAAACTGAATCTCATTCCCCACACAGTGAAACCCTTCCCCACACACTGAAACACTTCCCCACAAAGTGAAACACTTCACCACGCACTGAAACCCTTCCCCAAACGCTGAAACACCTTCCCCACACACTGAATCCCCTTCCCCACACACTGTCACCCCTTCCCCACACACTGAAACACCTTGCCCACACACTGAAACACATCCCCACACACTGAAGCACCTTCCCACACACTGAAACCGCTTCCCCACAGACTGAAACACCTTCCCCACACACTCAGACACATCCCCACACACTGAGACACCTTCCCCACACATTGAAACCCCTTCCCCACACACTGAAACACTTCCCCACACACACTGAAAGCCTTCCCCACACACTGAAACACCTTCCCCACACACTGAAACCAATTCCCCACACACTGAAACCCCTTCTGCACACTCTGAAACACCTTCCCCACACACTGAAACCCATCCCCACACACACTGAAACAACGTCCCCACACACTGAGACACCTTCCTCACACACTGAAACACCTTCCCCACACACTGATACCCTTTCCCCACACGCTGAAACACATTCCCACACACAGAAACACCTTCCCCACACACTGAAACCCATTCCCCACAAACTGAAACCCATCCCCACACACACTGAAACACCTTCCCCACACACAGAATCCCATCCCCACTCACACTTAAACAACGTGCCCACACACTGAAACCCCTTCCCCGCACAATGAAACCCGTTCCCCACTCACTGAAACCCCTTCCCCACACACTGAAACACAACCCCACACACTGAAACCCCTTACCCACACACTAGAACACATTCCCCACACACTGAAACCCTTCCCCACACACTGAAACACCTTCCCCACACACGGAAACACCTTCCCCACACACTGAAACACATCCCCACACACTGAAACACCTTCCCCACACACTGAAACCCCTTCCACACACACTGAACCACCTTCCCCACACACTGAAACACCTTCCCCAAACACTGAAACCCATTCCTCACACACTGAAACCCCTTCCCACACACTGAAACACCTTCCCCACACACTGAAACACCTTCCCCACACACTGAAAACCTTCCCCACACACACTGAAACACCTTCCCCACACACTGAAACCCATTCCCTACACACTGAAACCCCTTCCCCACACACTAAAACACTTCCCCACACACTGAAACACATCCCCACATACTGAAACACCTTCCCCACAAACTGAAACTCATTCCCCACACACTGAAACACCTTCCCCACACACTGAAACCCTTCCCCACAAAGTGAAACACTTCACCACACACTGAAACCCTTTCCCAAACGCTGAAACACCTTCCCCACACACTGAATCCCCTTCCCCACACACTGACACCCCTTTCCCACACACTGAAACACCTTGCCCACACACTGAAACACATCCCCACACATTGAAGCACCTTCCCCATACACTGAAACCGCTTCCCCACACACTGAAACACCATCCTCACACACTCAAACACATCCCCACACACTGAAACCCCTTCCCCACACACTGAAACACTTCCCCACACACACTGAAAGCCTTCCCCACACACTGAAACACCTTCCCCACACACTGAAACCAATTCCCCACACACTGAAACCCCTTCCGCAAACTCTGAAACATCTTCCCCACACACTGAAACCCATCCCCACACACACTGAAACAACGTCCCCACACACTGAAACACCTTCCTCACACACTGAAACACCTTCCCCACACACTGATACCCTTTCCCCACACGCTGAAACACATTCCCCACACACTGAAACACCTTCCCCACACACTGAAATGCCTTCCCCACAAACTGAAACACCTTCCCCACACACTGAAACCCATTCCCCACACACTGAAACCCCTTCTCCCCACACTGAAACCCTTCCGCACACTCTGAAACCCCTTCCCCACACACTGAAACCCATCCACACACACTGAAACCAATCCCCACACACTGAAACCCATCCCCACACACACTGAAACAACTTCCCCACACACTGAAACCCCTTTCCCACACACTGAAACCCATCCCCACACACTGAAACACATCCCCACAACTGAAACACCTTCCCCACACACTGGAACACTTCCCCACACAGCGGGGCACATCCCCACACACTGAAACACTGTGCCCCACACACTGGAACACCTTCCCCACACACTGAAACCCTTTCCCCACACACTGAAACACATTCCCCACACACTGAAACACCTTCCCCACACACTGAAATCCCTTCCCCACACATTGAAACAACTTCCCCACACTCTGAAACCCCTTCCCCACACACTGAAACCCATTCCCCACACACTGAAACCAATCCCCACACACTGAAACCCATCCCCACACACTGAAACACCTTCCCCACACACTGAACCCCTTCCACACACACTGAAACACATCCCCACACACTGAAACCCATTCCCCACAAACTGAAACCCATTCCCCACAAACAGAAACCCATCCCCACACACACTGAAGCTCCTTCCCCACACACAGAATTCCATCCCCACTCAGACTTAAACAACGTGCCCACACACTGAAACCCCTTCCCCGCACAATGAAACCCCTTCCACAAACACTGAAACCCCTTCTCCACACACTGAAACCCGTTCCCCACACACTGAAACACCTTCCCCACACACTGAAACACAACCCCACACACTGAAACCCCTTACCCACACACTGGAACACATTCCCCACACACTGAAACCCTTCCCCACACACTGAAACACCTTCCCCACACACTGAAACACCTTCCCCACACACTGAAACACATGCCCACACACTGAAACACCTTCCCCACACACTGAAACCACTTCCACACACACTGAACCACCTTCCAGACACTGAAACACCTTCCCCAAACACTGAAACCCCTTCCACACACACTGAAACCGCTTCCCACACACTGAAACACCTTCCCCACACACTGAAACACCTTCCCCACACACTGAAAACCTTCCCCACACACACTGAAACACCTTCCCCACACACTGAAACCCATTCCCTACACACTGAAACCCCTTCCCCACACACTGAAACCCTTCCCCACACACTGAAACACAGCCCCACATACTGAAACACCTTCCCCACAAACTGAATCTCATTCCCCACACAGTGAAACCCTTCCCCACACACTGAAACCCTTCCCCACAAAGTGAAACACTTCACCACACACTGAAACCCTTCCCCAAACGCTGAAACACCTTCCCCACACACTGAATCCCCTTCCCCACACACTGTCACCCCTTCCCCACACACTGAAACACCTTGCCCACACACTGAAACACATCCCCACACACTGAAGCACCTTCCCCACACACTGAAACCGCTTCCCCACAGACTGAAACACCTTCCCCACACACTCAGACACATCCCCACACACTGAGACACCTTCCCCACACATTGAAACCCCTTCCCCACACACTGAAACACTTCCCCACACACACTGAAAGCCTTCCCCACACACTGAAACACCTTCCCCACACACTGAAACCAATTCCCCACACACTGAAACCCCTTCCCCACACACTGAAACACCTTCCCCACACACTGAAAACCTTCCCCACACACACTGAAACACCTTCCCCACACACTGAAACCCATTCCCTACACACTGAAACCCCTTCCCCACACACTAAAACACTTCCCCACACACTGAAACACATCCCCACATACTGAAACACCTTCCCCACAAACTGAAACTCATTCCCCACACACTGAAACACCTTCCCCACACACTGAAACCCTTCCCCACAAAGTGAAACACTTCACCACACACTGAAACCCTTTCCCAAACGCTGAAACACCTTCCCCACACACTGAATCCCCTTCCCCACACACTGACACCCCTTTCCCACACACTGAAACACCTTGCCCACACACTGAAACACATCCCCACACATTGAAGCACCTTCCCCATACACTGAAACCGCTTCCCCACACACTGAAACACCATCCTCACACACTCAAACACATCCCCACACACTGAAACCCCTTCCCCACACACTGAAACACTTCCCCACACACACTGAAAGCCTTCCCCACACACTGAAACACCTTCCCCACACACTGAAACCAATTCCCCACACACTGAAACCCCTTCCGCAAACTCTGAAACATCTTCCCCACACACTGAAACCCATCCCCACACACACTGAAACAACGTCCCCACACACTGAAACACCTTCCTCACACACTGAAACACCTTCCCCACACACTGATACCCTTTCCCCACACGCTGAAACACATTCCCCACACACTGAAACACCTTCCCCACACACTGAAATGCCTTCCCCACAAACTGAAACACCTTCCCCACACACTGAAACCCATTCCCCACACACTGAAACCCCTTCTCCCCACACTGAAACCCTTCCGCACACTCTGAAACCCCTTCCCCACACACTGAAACCCATCCACACACACTGAAACCAATCCCCACACACTGAAACCCATCCCCACACACACTGAAACAACTTCCCCACACACTGAAACCCCTTTCCCACACACTGAAACCCATCCCCACACACTGAAACACATCCCCACAACTGAAACACCTTCCCCACACACTGGAACACTTCCCCACACAGCGGGGCACATCCCCACACACTGAAACACTGTGCCCCACACACTGGAACACCTTCCCCACACACTGAATCCCTTTCCCCACACACTGAAACACATTCCCCACACACTGAAACACCTTCCCCACACACTGAAATCCCTTCCCCACACATTGAAACAACTTCCCCACACTCTGAAACCCCTTCCCCACACACTGAAACCCATTCCCCACACACTGAAACCAATCCCCACACACTGAAACCCATCCCCACACACTGAAACACCTTCCCCACACACTGAACCCCTTCCACACACACTGAAACACATCCCCACACACTGAAACCCATTCCCCACAAACTGAAACCCATTCCCCACAAACAGAAACCCATCCCCACACACACTGAAGCTCCTTCCCCACACACAGAATTCCATCCCCACTCAGACTTAAACAACGTGCCCACACACTGAAACCCCTTCCCCGCACAATGAAACCCCTTCCACAAACACTGAAACCCCTTCTCCACACACTGAAACCCGTTCCCCACACACTGAAACACCTTCCCCACACACTGAAACACAACCCCACACACTGAAACCCCTTACCCACACACTGGAACACATTCCCCACACACTGAAACCCTTCCCCACACACTGAAACACCTTCCCCACACACTGAAACACCTTCCCCACACACTGAAACACATGCCCACACACTGAAACACCTTCCCCACACACTGAAACCACTTCCACACACACTGAACCACCTTCCAGACACTGAAACACCTTCCCCAAACACTGAAACCCCTTCCACACACACTGAAACCGCTTCCCACACACTGAAACACCTTCCCCACACACTGAAACACCTTCCCCACACACTGAAAACCTTCCCCACACACACTGAAACACCTTCCCCATACACTGAAACCCATTCCCTACACACTGAAACCCCTTCCCCACACACTGAAACCCTTCCCCACACACTGAAACACAGCCCCACATACTGAAACACCTTCCCCACAAACTGAATCTCATTCCCCACACAGTGAAACCCTTCCCCACACACTGAAACCCTTCCCCACAAAGTGAAACACTTCACCACACACTGAAACCCTTCCCCAAACGCTGAAACACCTTCCCCACACACTGAATCCCCTTCCCCACACACTGTCACCCCTTCCCCACACACTGAAACACCTTGCCCACACACTGAAACACATCCCCACACACTGAAGCACCTTCCCCACACACTGAAACCGCTTCCCCACAGACTGAAACACCTTCCCCACACACTCAGACACATCCCCACACACTGAGACACCTTCCCCACACATTGAAACCCCTTCCCCACACACTGAAACACTTCCCCACACACACTGAAAGCCTTCCCCACACACTGAAACACCTTCCCCACACACTGAAACCAATTCCCCACACACTGAAACCCCTTCTGCACACTCTGAAACACCTTCCCCACACAGTGAAACCCATCCCCACACACACTGAAACAACGTCCCCACACACTGAAACACCTTCCTCACACACTGAAACACCTTCCCCACACACTGATACCCTTTCCCCACACGCTGAAACACATTCCCCACACACTGAAACACCTTCCCCACACACTGAAATCCCTTCCCCACACATTGCAACACCTTCCCCACACACTGAAATGCCTTCCCCACAAACTGAAACACCTTCCCCACACACTGAAACCCATTCCCCAAACACTGAAACCCCTTCCCCCCACACTGAAACCCTTCCCCACACTCTGAAACCCCTTCCCCACACACTGAAACCCATCCCCACACACTGAAACCAATCCCCACACACTGAAACCCATCCCCACACACTGAACACCTTCCCCACTCATTGAAACCCTTCCTCACACACTGAAACACATCCCCACACACTGAAACACATTCCCACACACTGAAACACCTTCTCCACACACTGAAACCCTTTCCCCACACACTGAAACACATTCCCCACACACTGAAACACCTTCCCCACACACTCAAATCCCATCCCCTCACATTGAAAAAACTTCCCCACAGACTGAAATACCTTCCCCACAAACTGAAACACCTTCCCCACACACTGAAACCCATTCCCCACAAACTGAAACCCCTTCCACACACACTGAAACACCTTCCGCACAAACTGAAATCCATCCCCACACACACTGAAACACCTTCCCCACACACTGTGGCACCTTCCCCAAACACTGAAACCCATCCCCACTCACACTGAAACAACGTGCCCACACACTGAAACCCCTTCCCCGCACAATGACACCCCTTCCACAAACACTGAAACCCCTTCCCCACAAACTGAAAGCCGTTCCCCACACACTGAAACCCCTTCCCGACACACTGAAACACATCCCCACACACTGAAACCCCTTCCCCACACACTGAAAGACCTTCTCCCCACAATGAAACCCTTAGCCACACCCTGAAAACCCTTCCCCACACACTGAAACCCATCCCCACACACTGAAACCCATCCCCATACACTGAAACACCTTCCCCACACACTGAAACTCTTCCGCAAACAGTGGAGCACATCCCCACACACTGAAACACCGTCCCCACACACTGAAACACCTTCCCCACACACTGAAACCCTTTCCCCACACACTGAAACACCTTCCCCACACATTGAAACACCTTCCCCACACACTTAAATACCTTCGCCACAAACTGAAACACCTTCCCCACACACTGAAACCCCTTACCCACACACTGAAACACATTCCCCGCACACTGAAACCCTTCCCCACACACTGAAACATCTTCCCCACACACTGAAACACCTTCTCCACACACTGAAACACATCCCCACACACTGAAACACCTTCCCCAAACACTGAAACCCCTTCCTCACACACTGAAACCCCTTCCCCACACACTGAAACACCTTCCCCAAACACTGAAACCCCTTCCTCACACACTGAAACCCCTTCCCCACCCACTGAAGCACCTTCCCCACACACTGAAACACCTTCCCCACACACTGAAAACCATCCCCACAGACACTGAAACACCTTCCCCACACACTGAAACCCATTCCCTACACACTGAAACCCCTTCCCCAAACACTGAAACCCTTCCCTACACACTGAAACACATCCCCACACACTGAAGCACCTTCCCCACACACTGAAACCCTTCCTCACAAAGTGAAATACTTCCCCACACACTGAAACCCTTCCCCAAACACTGAAACACATCCCCACACACTGGAAACCTTCCCCACACACTGAAACCCTTCCCCACAAAGTGAAACACTTCCCCACACACTGAAACCATTCCCCAAACACTGAAACCCCTTCCCCACACACTGAAACACCTTCCCACACACTGAAACACATCCCCACACACTGAAGCACCTTCCCCACACACTGAAACCCCTTCCACCCACTGACAAACCTTCCCCACACACTGAAACACATCCCCACACACTGAGACACCTTGCTCACACACTGAAACCCTTCCCCACACACTGAAACACCTTCCCCACATACTGAAACCAATTCCCCACACACTGAAACCACTTCCGCACACTCTGAAACACCTTCCCCACACACTGAAACGCATCCCCACACACACTGAAACAACTTCCCCACACACTGAAACTCCTTCCCCACACACTGAAACCCATCCCCACACACACTGAAACACCGTCCCCACACAATGAAACCCCTTCCCCGCACACTGAAACCCATTCCCCTTACCCTGAAACCCCTTCCCCGCACACTGAAACCCCTTCCCCATACACTGAAACCCCTTCCGCTCACACTGAAACACCTTCCCCATACATTGAAACCCATCCCCACACACTGAATCCCTTCCCCACTAAGGGAAACACTTCACCACACACTGAAACCCTTCCCCAAACACTGAAACACCTTCCCCATACACTGAATCCCCTTCCCCACACACTGAAACCCCTTCCCCACACACTGAAACACCTTCCCCACACACTGAAACACATCCCCACACACTGAAGCACCTTCCCCACACACTGAAACCGCTTCCCCACACACTGAAATACCTTCCCCACACACTGAAACACATCCGCACACACTGAGACACCTTCCCGACACACTGAAACCCCTTCCCCACACACTGCAACACTTCCCCACACACTGAAACCCTTCCACACACACACTGAAACCCTTCATCACAGACTGAAATACCTTCCCCACACACTGAAACCAATTCACCACACACTGAAACACCTTCCGCACAAACTGAAACACCTTACCCACAGACTGAAACCCATCCCCACACACACTGAAACAACTTCCCCACACACTGAAACACCTTCCCCACACACTGAAACACCTTCCCCACACACTGAAACCCTTTCCCCACACACTGAAACACATTCCCCACACACTGAAACACCTTCCCCACACACTGAAATCCCTTCCCCACACATTGAAACACCTTCCCCACACACTGAAATACCATCCCCACAAACTGCAACACCTTCCCCACACACTGAAACCCTTTCCCCACACACTGAAACCCCTTCCCCCCACACTGAAACCCTTCCCCACACTCTGAAACCCCTTCCCCACACACTGAAACCCATCCCCACACACTGAAACCAAACCCCACACACTGAAACCCATCCCCACACACTGAAACACCTTCCCCACACACTGAAACCCTTCCCCACACACTGAAACATCTTCCCCACACACTGAAACACCTTCTCCACACACTGAAACACATCCCCACACACTGAAACACCTTCCCCAAACACTGAAACCCCTTCCTCACACACTGAAACCGCTTCCCCACACACTGAAACACCTTCCCCAAACACTGAAACCCCTTCCTCACACACTGAAACCCCTTCCCCACACACTGAAGCACCATCCCCACACACTGAAACACCTTCCCCAAACACTGAAACCCCTTCCTCACACACTGAAACCCCTTCCCCACCCACTGAAGCACCTTCCCCACACACTGAAACACCTTCCCCACACACTGAAAACCATCCCCACAGACACTGAAACACCTTCCCCACACACTGAAACCCATTCCCTACACACTGAAACCCCTTCCCCAAACACTGAAACCCTTCCCTACACACTGAAACACATCCCCACACACTGAAGCACCTTCCCCACACACTGAAACCCTTCCTCACAAAGTGAAATACTTCCCCACACACTGAAACCCTTCCCCAAACACTGAAACACATCCCCACACACTGGAAACCTTCCCCACACACTGAAACCCTTCCCCACAAAGTGAAACACTTCCCCACACACTGAAACCATTCCCCAAACACTGAAACCCCTTCCCCACACACTGAAACACCTTCCCACACACTGAAACACATCCCCACACACTGAAGCACCTTCCCCACACACTGAAACCCCTTCCACCCAATGACAAACCTTCCCCACACACTGAAACACATCCCCACACACTGAGACACCTTGCTCACACACTGAAACCCTTCCCCACACACTGAAACACCTTCCCCACATACTGAAACCAATTCCCCACACACTGGAACCACTTCCGCACACTCTGAAACACCTTCCCCACACACTGAAACGCATCCCCACACACACTGAAACAACTTCCCCACACACTGAAACTCCTTCCCCACACACTGAAACCCATCCCCACACACACTGAAACACCGTCCCCACACAATGAAACCCCTTCCCCGCACACTGAAACCCATTCCCCTTACCCTGAAACCCCTTCCCCGCACACTGAAACCCCTTCCCCATACACTGAAACCCCTTCCGCTCACACTGAAACACCTTCCCCATACATTGAAACCCATCCCCACACACTGAATCCCTTCCCCACAAAGGGAAACACTTCACCACACACTGAAACCCTTCCCCAAACACTGAAACACCTTCCCCATACACTGAATCCCCTTCCCCACACACTGAAACCCCTTCCCCACACACTGAAACACCTTCCCCACACACTGAAACACATCCCCACACACTGAAGCACCTTCCCCACACACTGAAACCGCTTCCCCACACACTGAAATACCTTCCCCACACACTGAAACACATCCGCACACACTGAGACACCTTCCCGACACACTGAAACCCCTTCCCCACACACTGCAACACTTCCCCACACACTGAAACCTTTCCACACACACACTGAAACCCTTCCCCACAGACTGAAATACCTTCCCCACACACTGAAACCAATTCACCACACACTGAAACACCTTCCGCACAAACTGAAACACCTTACCCACAGACTGAAACCCATCCCCACACACACTGAAACAACTTCCCCACACACTGAAACACCTTCCCCACACACTGAAACACCTTCCCCACACACTGAAACCCTTTCCCCACACACTGAAACACATTCCCCACACACTGAAACACCTTCCCCACACACTGAAATCCCTTCCCCACACATTGAAACACCTTCCCCAAACACTGAAATACCATCCCCACAAACTGAAACACCTTCCCCACACACTGAAACCCTTTCCCCACACACTGAAACCCCTTCCCCCCACACTGAAACCCTTCCCCACACTCTGAAACCCCTTCCCCACACACTGAAACCCATCCCCACACACTGAAACCAAACCCCACACACTGAAACCCATCCCCACACACTGAAACACCTTCCCCACACACTGAAACCCTTCCCCACACACTGAAACATCTTCCCCACACACTGAAACAGCTTCTCCACACACTGAAACACATCCCCACACACTGAAACACCTTCCCCAAACACTGAAACCCCTTCCTCACACACTGAAACCCCTTCCCCACACACTGAAACACCTTCCCCAAACACTGAAACCCCTTCCTCACACACTGAAACCCCTTCCCCACACACTGAAGCACCTTCCCCACACACTGAAACACCTTCCACACACACTGAAAACCATCCCCACACACACTGAAACAACTTCCCCACACACTGAAACCCATTCCCTACACACTGAAACCCCTTCCCCAAACACTGAAACCCTTCCCTACACACTGAAACACATCCCCACACACTGAAGCACCTTCCCCACACACTGAAACCCTTCCTCACAAAGTGAAATACTTCCCCACACACTGAAACCCTTCCCCAAACACTGAAACACATCCCCACACACTGGAAACCTTCCCCACACACTGAAACCCTTCCCCACAAAGTGAAACACTTCCCCACACACTGAAACCATTCCCCAAACACTGAAACCCCTTCCCCACACACTGAAACACCTTCCCACACACTGAAACACATCCCCACACACTGAAGCACCTTCCCCACACACTGAAACCCCTTCCACCAACTGACAAACCTTCCCCACACACTGAAACACATCCCCACACACTGAGACACCTTGCTCACACACTGAAACCCTTCCCCACACACTGAAACACCTTCCCCACATACTGAAACCAATTCCCCACACACTGAAACCACTTCCGCACACTCTGAAACACCTTCCCCACACACTGAAACGCATCCCCACACACACTGAAACAACTTCCCCACACACTGAAACTCCTTCCCCACACACTGAAACCCATCCCCACACACACTGAAACACCGTCCCCACACAATGAAACCCCTTCCCCGCACACTGAAACCCATTCCCCTTACCATGAAACCCCTTCCCCGCACACTGAAACCCCTTCCCCATACACTGAAACCCCTTCCGCTCACACTGAAACACCTTCCCCATACATTGAAACCCATCCCCACACACTGAATCCCTTCCCCACAAAGGGAAACACTTCACCACACACTGAAACCCTTCCCCAAACACTGAAACACCTTCCCCATACACTGAATCCCCTTCCCCACACACTGAAACCCCTTCCCCACACACTGAAACACCTTCCCCACACACTGAAACACATCCCCACACACTGAAGCACCTTCCCCACACACTGAAACCGCTTCCCCACACAGTGAAATACCTTCCCCACACACTGAAACACATCCGCACACACTGAGACACCTTCCCGACACACTGAAACACCTTCCCCACACACTGCAACACTTCCCCACACACTGAAACCCTTCCACACACACACTGAAACCCTTCCCCACAGACTGAAATACCTTCCCCACACACTGAAACCAATTCACCACACACTGAAACACCTTCCGCACAAACTGAAACACCTTACCCACAGACTGAAACCCATCCCCACACACACTGAAACAACTTCCCCACACACTGAAACACCTTCCCCACACACTGAAACACCTTCCCCACACACTGAAACCCTTTCCCCACACACTGAAACACATTCCCCACACACTGAAACACCTTCCCCACACACTGAAATCCCTTCCCCACACATTGAAACACCTTCCCCACACACTGAAATACCATCCCCACAAACTGAAACACCTTCCCCACACACTGAAACCCTTTCCCCACACACTGAAACCCCTTCCCCCCACACTGAAACCCTTCCCCACACTCTGAAACCCCTTCCCCACACACTGAAACCCATCCCCACACACTGAAACCAAACCCCACACACTGAAACCCATCCCCACACACTGAAACACCTTCCCCACACACTGAAACCCTTCCCCACACACTGAAACATCTTCCCCACACACTGAAACACCTTCTCCACACACTGAAACACATCCCCACACACTGAAACACCTTCCCCAAACACTGAAACCCCTTCCTCACACACTGAAACCCCTTCCCCACACACTGAAACACCTTCCCCAAACACTGAAACCCCTTCCTCACACACTGAAACCCCTTCCCCACACACTGAAGCACCTTCCCCACACACTGAAACAGCTTCCACACACACTGAAAACCATCCCCACACACACTGAAACACCTTCCCCACACACTGAAACCCATTCCCTACACACTGAAACCCCTTCCCCAAACACTGAAACCCTTCCCTACACACTGAAACACATCCCCACACACTGAAGCACCTTCCCCACACACTGAAACCCTTCCTCACAAAGTGAAATACTTCCCCACACACTGAAACCCTTCCCCAAACACTGAAACACATCCCCACACACTGGAAACCTTCCCCACACACTGAAACCCTTCCCCACAAAGTGAAACACTTCCCCACACACTGAAACCATTCCCCAAACACTGAAACCCCTTCCCCACACACTGAAACACCTTCCCACACACTGAAACACATCCCCACACACTGAAGCACCTTCCCCACACACTGAAACCCCTTCCACCAACTGACAAACCTTCCCCACACACTGAAACACATCCCCACACACTGAGACACCTTGCTCACACACTGAAACCCTTCCCCACACACTGAAACACCTTCCCCACATACTGAAACCAATTCCCCACACACTGAAACCACTTCCGCACACTCTGAAACACCTTCCCCACACACTGAAACGCATCCCCACACACACTGAAACAACTTCCCCACACACTGAAACTCCTTCCCCACACACTGAAACCCATCCCCACACACACTGAAACACCGTCCCCACACAATGAAACCCCTTCCCCGCACACTGAAACCCATTCCCCTTACCCTGAAACCCCTTCCCCACACACTGAAACCCCTTCCCCATACACTGAAACCCCTTCCGCTCACACTGAAACACCTTCCCCATACATTGAAACCCATCCCCACACACTGAATCCCTTCCCCACAAAGGGAAACACTTCACCACAAACTGAAACCCTTCCCCAAACACTGAAACACCTTCCCCATACACTGAATCCCCTTCCCCACACACTGAAACCCCTTCCCCACACACTGAAACACCTTCCCCACACACTGAAACACATCCCCACACACTGAAGCACCTTCCCCACACACTGAAACCGCTTCCCCACACACTGAAATACCTTCCCCACACACTGAAACACATCCGCACACACTGAGACACCTTCCCGACACACTGAAACCCCTTCCCCACACACTGCAACACTTCCCCACACACTGAAACCCTTCCACACACACACTGAAACCCTTCCCCACACACTGAAATACCTTCCCCACACACTGAAACCAATTCACCACACACTGAAACACCTTCCGCACAAACTGAAACTCCTTACCCGCAGACTGAAACCCATCCCCACACACACTGAAACAACTTCCCCACACACTGAAACACCTTCCCCACACACTGAAACACCTTCCCCACACACTGAAACCCTTTCCCCACACACTGAAACACATTCCCCACACACTGAAACACCTTCCCCACACACTGAAATCCCTTCCCCACACATTGAAACACCTTCCCCACACACTGAAATACCATCCCCACAAACTGAAACACCTTCCCCACACACTGAAACCCTTTCCCCACACACTGAAACCCCTTCCCCCCACACTGAAACCCTTCCCCACACTCTGAAACCCCTTCCCCACACACTGAAACCCATCCCCACACACTGAAACCAAACCCCACACACTGAAACCCATCCCCACACACTGAAACACCTTCCCCACACACTTAAACCCTTCCCCACACACTGAAACACATCCCCACACACTGAAACACATTCCCACACACTGAAACACCTTCTCCACACACTGAAACCCTTTCCCCACACACTGAAACACATTCCCCACACACTGAAACACCTTCCCCACAAACTGAAATCCCATCCCCTCACATTTGAAAAACTTCCCCACAGACTGAAATACCTTCCCCACAAACTGAAACACCTTCCCCACACACTGAAACCCATTCCCCACAAACTGAAACCCCTTCCATACACACTGAAACCCTTCCCCACACTCTGAAACCCCTTCCCCACACACTGAAACCCATCCCCACACACTGAAACCAAACCCCACACACTGAAACCCATCCCCACACACTGAAACACCTTCCCCACACACTTAAACCCTTCCCCACACACTGAAACACATCCCCACACACTGAAACACATTCCCACACACTGAAACACCTTCTCCACACACTGAAACCCTTTCCCCACACACTGAAACACATTCCCCACACACTGAAACACCTTCCCCACAAACTGAAATCCCATCCCCTCACATTTGAAAAACTTCCCCACAGACTGAAATACCTTCCCCACAAACTGAAACACCTTCCCCACACACTGAAACCCATTCCCCACAAACTGAAACCCCTTCCATACACACTGAAACCCTTCCCCACACACTGAAAACCATCCCCACACACTGAAACCAAACCCCACACACTGAAACCCATCCCCACACACTGAAACACCTTCCCCACACACTTAAACCCTTCCACACACACTGAAACACATCCCCACACACTGAAACACATTCCCACACACTGAAACACCTTCTCCACACACTGAAACCCTTTCCCCACACACTGAAACACATTCCCCACACACTGAAACACCTTCCCCACAAACTGAAATCCCATCCCCTCACATTTGAAAAACTTCCCCACAGACTGAAATACCTTCCCCACAAACTGAAACACCTTCCCCACACACTGAAACCCATTCCCCACAAACTGAAACCCCTTCCATACACACTGAAACACCTTCCGCACAAACTGAAACCCATCCCCACACACACTGAAACACCTTCCCCACACACTGAGGCACCTTCCCCACACACTGAAACCCATCCCCACTCACACTGAAAGAACGTGCCCACACACTGAAACCCCTTCCCCGCACAATGAAACCCCATCCACAAACACTGAAACCCCTTCCACAAACACTGATACCCGTTCCCCACACACTGAAACCCATTCCCGACACACTGAAACACATCCCCACACATTGAAACCCCTTCCCCAAACACTGAAAGCCCTTCTCCCCACACTGAAACCCTTCCCCACACTCTGAAAACCCTTCCCCACACACTGAAACCCATCCCCACACACTGAAACCCATCCCCACACACATGAAACACGTTCCGCACAAACTGAAACCCTTCCCCACACAGTGGAGCACATCCCCACACACTGAAACACCTTCCCCACACACTGAAACACCTTCCCCACACAGTGAAACCCTTTCCCCACACACTGAAACACATTCCCCACACACTGAAACACCTTCCGCACACACTGAAATCCCTTCCCCACACATTGAAACACCTTCCCCACACACTTACATACCTTCGCCTCAAACTGAAACACCTTACCCACACACTGAAACACATTCCCCAGACACTGAAACCCTTCCCCACACACTGAAACACCTTCCCCACACACTGAAACACCTTCCCCACACACTGAAACACATCCCACACACTGAAACACTTTCCCGACACACTGAAACCCCTTCCCCACACACTGAAACACCTTCCCCACACACTGAAACACCTTCCCCAAACACTGAAACCCCTTCCTCACACACTGAAACCCCTTCCCCACACACTGAAACACCTTGCCCACACACTGAAACACCTTCCCCACACACTGAAAACCATCCCCACACACACTGAAACACCTTCCCCACACAATGAAACCCATTCCCTACACACTGCAAACCCTTCCCCAAACACGGAAACCCTTCCCCACACACTGAAACACAGCCCCACACACTGAAACACCTTCCCCACACACTGAAACACATTCCCCACACACTGAAACCCTTCCCCACACACTGAAACCCTTCCCCACAAAGTGAAACACTTCCCCACACACTGAAACCCTTCCCCAAACAATGAAACACCTTCCCCACACACTGAATCCCCTTCCCCACACACTGAAACCCCTTCCCCACACACTGAAACACCTTCTCACACACTGAAACACATCCCCACACACTGAAGCACCTTCCCCACACTCTGAAACCCCTTCCCCACACACTGAAAAACCTTCCCCACACACTGAAACACATCACCACACACTGAGACTCCTTCCTTATACACTGAAACCCCTTCCACACACACTGAAACCCTTCCCCACACAGACTGAAACCCTTCCCCACACACTGAAACACCTTCCCCACAAACTGAAACCAATTCCCCACACACTGAAAGCCCTTCTCCCCACACTGAAACCCTTCCCCACACAGTGGAGCACATCCCCACACACTGAAACACCTTCCCCACACACTGAAACACCTTCCCCACACAGTGAAACCCTTTCCCCACACACTGAAACACATTCCCCACACACTAAAACACCTTCCGCACACACTGAAATCCCTTCCCCACACATTGAAACACCTTCCCCACACACTTACATACCTTCGCCTCAAACTGAAACACCTTACCCACACACTGAAACACATTCCCCAGACACTGAAACCCTTCCCCACACACTGAAACACCTTCCCCACACACTGAAACACCTTCCCCACACACTGAAACACATCCCACACACCGAAACACTTTCCCGACACACTGAAACCCATTCCCCACACACTGAAACACCTTCCCCACACACTGAAACACCTTCCCCAAACACTGAAACCCCTTCCTCACACACTGAAACCCCTTCCCCACACACTGAAACACCTTGCCCACACACTGAAACACCTTCCCCACACACTGAAAACCATCCCCACACACACTGAAACACCTTCCCCACACAATGAAACCCATTCCCTACACACTGCAAACCCTTCCCCAAACACGGAAACCCTTCCCCACACACTGAAACACAGCCCCACACACTGAAACACCTTCCCCACACACTGAAACACATTCCCCACACACTGAAACCCTTCCCCACACACTGAAACCCTTCCCCACAAAGTGAAACACTTCCCCACACACTGAAACCCTTCCCCAAACAATGAAACACCTTCCCCACACACTGAATCCCCTTCCCCACACACTGAAACCCCTTCCCCACACACTGAAACACCTTCTCACACACTGAAACACATCCCCACACACTGAAGCACCTTCCCCACACACTGAAACCCCTTCCCCACACACTGAAAAACCTTCCCCACACACTGAAACACATCACCACACACTGAGACTCCTTCCTTATACACTGAAACCCCTTCCACACACACTGAAACCCTTCCCCACACAGACTGAAACCCTTCCCCACACACTGAAACACCTTCCCCACAAACTGAAACCAATTCCCCACACACTGAAAGCCCTTCTCCCCACACTGAAACCCTTCCCCACACAGTGGAGCACATCCCCACACACTGAAACACCTTCCCCACACACTGAAACACCTTCCCCACACAGTGAAACCCTTTCCCCACACACTGAAACACATTCCCCACACACTGAAACACCTTCCGCACACACTGAAATCCCTTCCCCACACATTGAAACACCTTCCCCACACACTTACATACCTTCGCCTCAAACTGAAACACCTTACCCACACACTGAAACACATTCCCCAGACACTGAAACCCTTCCCCACACACTGAAACACCTTCCCCACACACTGAAACACCTTCCCCACACACTGAAACACATCCCACACACTGAAACACTTTCCCGACACACTGAAACCCCTTCCCCACACACTGAAACACCTTCCCCACACACTGAAACACCTTCCCCAAACACTGAAACCCCTTCCTCACACACTGAAACCCCTTCCCCACACACTGAAACACCTTGCCCACACACTGAAACACCTTCCCCACACACTGAAAACCATCCCCACACACACTGAAACACCTTCCCCACACAATGAAACCCATTCCCTACACACTGCAAACCCTTCCCCAAACACGGAAACCCTTCCCCACACACTGAAACACAGCCCCACACACTGAAACACCTTCCCCACACACTGAAACACATTCCCCACACACTGAAACCCTTCCCCACACACTGAAACCCTTCCCCACAAAGTGAAACACTTCCCCACACACTGAAACCCTTCCCCAAACAATGAAACACCTTCCCCACACACTGAATCCCCTTCCCCACACACTGAAACCCCTTCCCCACACACTGAAACACCTTCTCACACACTGAAACACATCCCCACACACTGAAGCACCTTCCCCACACACTGAAACCCCTTCCCCACACACTGAAAAACCTTCCCCACACACTGAAACACATCACCACACACTGAGACTCCTTCCTTATACACTGAAACCCCTTCCACACACACTGAAACCCTTCCCCACACAGACTGAAACCCTTCCCCACACACTGAAACACCTTCCCCACAAACTGAAACCAATTCCCCACACACTGAAAGCCCTTCTCCCCACACTGAAACCCTTCCCCACACAGTGGAGCACATCCCCACACACTGAAACACCTTCCCCACACACTGAAACACCTTCCCCACACAGTGAAACCCTTTCCCCACACACTGAAACACATTCCCCACACACTAAAACACCTTCCGCACACACTGAAATCCCTTCCCCACACATTGAAACACCTTCCCCACACACTTACATACCTTCGCCTCAAACTGAAACACCTTACCCACACACTGAAACACATTCCCCAGACACTGAAACCCTTCCCCACACACTGAAACACCTTCCCCACACACTGAAACACCTTCCCCACACACTGAAACACATCCCACACACTGAAACACTTTCCCGACACACTGAAACCCCTTCCCCACACACTGAAACACCTTCCCCACACACTGAAACACCTTCCCCAAACACTGAAACCCCTTCCTCACACACTGAAACCCCTTCCCCACACACTGAAACACCTTGCCCACACACTGAAACACCTTCCCCACACACTGAAAACCATCCCCACACACACTGAAACACCTTCCCCACACAATGAAACCCATTCCCTACACACTGCAAACCCTTCCCCAAACACGGAAACCCTTCCCCACACACTGAAACACAGCCCCACACACTGAAACACCTTCCCCACACACTGAAACACATTCCCCACACACTGAAACCCTTCCCCACACACTGAAACCCTTCCCCACAAAGTGAAACACTTCCCCACACACTGAAACCCTTCCCCAAACAATGAAACACCTTCCCCACACACTGAATCCCCTTCCCCACACACTGAAACCCCTTCCCCACACACTGAAACACCTTCTCACACACTGAAACACATCCCCACACACTGAAGCACCTTCCCCACACACTGAAACCGCTTCCCCACACACTGAAAAACCTTCCCCACACACTGAAACACATCACCACACACTGAGACTCCTTCCTTATACACTGAAACCCCTTCCACACACACTGAAACCCTTCCCCACACAGACTGAAACCCTTCCCCACACACTGAAACACCTTCCCCACAAACTGAAACCAATTCCCCACACACTGAAAGCCCTTCTCCCCACACTGAAACCCTTCCCCACACAGTGGAGCACATCCCCACACACTGAAACACCTTCCCCACACACTGAAACACCTTCCCCACACAGTGAAACCCTTTCCCCACACACTGAAACACATTCCCCACACACTGAAACACCTTCCGCACACACTGAAATCCCTTCCCCACACATTGAAACACCTTCCCCACACACTTACATACCTTCGCCTCAAACTGAAACACCTTACCCACACACTGAAACACATTCCCCAGACACTGAAACCCTTCCCCACACACTGAAACACCTTCCCCACACACTGAAACACCTTCCCCACACACTGAAACACTTTCCCGACACTCTGAAACCCCTTCCCCACACACTGAAACACCTTCCCCACACACTGAAACACCTTCCCCAAACACTGAAACCCCTTCCTCACACACTGAAACCCCTTCCCCACACACTGAAACACCTTGCCCACACACTGAAACACCTTCCCCACACACTGAAAACCATCCCCACACACACTGAAACACCTTCCCCACACAATGAAACCCATTCCCTACACACTGCAAACCCTTCCCCAAACACGGAAACCCTTCCCCACACACTGAAACACAGCCCCACACACTGAAACACCTTCCCCACACACTGAAACACATTCCCCACACACTGAAACCCTTCCCCACACACTGAAACCCTTCCCCACAAAGTGAAACACTTCCCCACACACTGAAACCCTTCCCCAAACAATGAAACACCTTCCCCACACACTGAATCCCCTTCCCCACACACTGAAACCCCTTCCCCACACACTGAAACACCTTCTCACACACTGAAACACATCCCCACACACTGAAGCACCTTCCCCACACACTGAAACCCCTTCCCCACACACTGAAAAACCTTCCCCACACACTGAAACACATCACCACACACTGAGACTCCTTCCTTATACACTGAAACCCCTTCCACACACACTGAAACCCTTCCCCACACAGACTGAAACCCTTCCCCACACACTGAAACACCTTCCCCACAAACTGAAACCAATTCCCCACACACTGAAAGCCCTTCTCCCCACACTGAAACCCTTCCCCACACTCTGAAAACCCTTCCCCACACACTGAAACACATCCCCACACACTGAAACCCATCCCCACACACATGAAACACCTATCGCACACACTGAACCCTTCCCCACACAATGGAGCACATCCCCACACACTGAAACACCTTCCCCACACACTGAAACACCTTCCCCACACAGTCAAACCCTTTCCCCACACACTGAAACACATTCCCCACACACTGAAACACCTTCCGCACACACTCAAAACCCTTCCCCACACATTGAAACACCTTCCCCGCACACTTAAATACCTTCGCCTCAAACTGAAACACCTTCCCCACACACTGAAACCCCTTACCCACACACTGAAACACATTCCCCAGACACTGAAACCCTTCCCCACACACTGAAACACCTTCCCCACACACTGAAACACCTTCCCCACACACTGAAACTCATCCCACACACTGAAACACTTTCCCGACACACTGAAACCCCTTCCCCACACACTGCAACACCTTCCCCACACACTGAAACACCTTCCCCAAACACTGAAACCCCTTCCTCACACACTGAAACCCCTTCCCCACACACTGAAACATCTTCCCCACACACTGAAACACCTTCCCCACACACTGAAAACCATCCCCACACACACTGAAACACCTTCCCCACACAATGAAACCCATTCCCTTCACACTGCAAATCCTTCCCCAAACACTGAAACCCTTCCCCACACACTGAAACACAGCCCCACACACTGAAACACCTTCCCCACACACTGAAACACATTCCCCACACACTGAAACCCTTCCCCACACACTGCAACCCTTCCCCACAAAGTGAAACACTTCCCCACACACTGAAACCCTTCCCCAAACAATGAAACACCTTCCCCACACACTGAATCCCCTTCCCCACACACTGAAACCCCTTCCCCACACACTGAAACACCTTGTCACACACTGAAACACATCCCCACACACTGAAGCACCTTCCCCACACACTGAAACCCCTTCCCCACACACTGAAAAACCTTCCGCACACACTGAAACACATCCCCACACACTGAGACTCCTTCCTCATACACTGAAACCCCTTCCCCACACACTGAAACCCTTCCCCACACAGACTGAAACCCTTCCCCACACACTGAAACACCTTCCCCACAAACTGAAACCAATTCCCCACATACTGAAACCCCTTCCGCACACTCTGAAACACCTTCCCCACACACTGAAACGCATCCCCACACACACTGAAACAACTTCCCCACACACTGAAACTCCTTCCCAACACACTGAAACCCATCCCGACACACACTGAAACACCGTCCCCACACAATGAAACCACTTCCCACCACACTGAAACCCATTCCCCATACCCTGAAACCCCTTCCCCGCACACTGAAACCCCTTCCCCATACACTAAAACCCCTTCCGCACACACTGAAACACCTTCCCCATACATTGAAACCCATCCCCGCACACACTGAAACACCTTCGCCACACACTGAAACCCATTCTCGACACACTGAAACCCCTTCCCCACACACTGAAACCCTTCCCCACACACTGAAACCCTTCCCCACACACTGAAACCCATACCCACAAATTGAAACACCTTCCCCACACACCGAAACTCATACCCACACACTGAAACACCTTCCCCACAGATTGAAACCCTTCCCCACACACAGAAACCATTCCCCACACACTGAAACACATCCCCACACACTGAAACCCTTCCCCACACACTGAAACCCCTTCCCCACACACTGAAACACTTCCCCACACACTGAAACACATCCGCACACGCTGAAACCCTTCCCCACACACTGAAACACTTCCCCACACACTGAAACCCTTCCCCACACACTGAAAAACCTTCCCATACACTGAAATCCCTTCCCCACTCACTGAAATACCTTCCCCACACACTGAAACTCCTTCCCCACACACTGAAACCCCTTCCCCACACATTGAACCCCTTCCCCACACACTGAAACACCTTCCCCACACACTGAAACACCTTCCCCACACACTGAAACCCCTTCCCCACACACTGAAACACCTTCCCCACACACTGAAACACCTACCCCAAACACTGAAACGCATTCCCCACACACTGACACCCCTTCCGCACACACTGAAACACATTCCCCACACACTGAAACCCTTCCCCACTCACTGAAACCACTTCCACACACTGAAACCCATCCCCACACACTGAAACACAATCCCCACTCTCTGAAACACAATCCCCACACACTAAAACCCTTCCCCACACCCTGAAACACATCCCCACACACTGAAACCCTTCCCCACAAACTGAAAACCCTTCCCCAAACACTGAAACACCTTCCCCACACACTGAAACACCCTCCCCACACATTTTGAAACCACATCTCCACGCACTGAAACCCTTCCCCACACACTGAAACACATTCCCCATACACTGAAACCCATCCCCACACATTGAAACCCATCCCCACACACTGAAACCCCTTCCCCATTCACTGAAACCCCTTCCCCACACACTGAAACACGTCCCCACACACGGAAACACATCCCCACACACTGAAACCCTTCCCCACACACTGAAACACTTCCCCACACACAGAAACACCTTCCCCATACACTGAAATCCCTTCCCCACTCACTGAAATATCTTCCCCACACACTGAAACACATTCCCCACACACTGACACACCTTCCCCACACATTGAAACCCTTCCCCACACACTGAAACACCTTCCCCACACACTGAAACAACTTCTCCACACACTGAAACCCCTTCCCCACAAACTGAAACACCTTCCCCACACACTGAAACCCCTTCCGCACACTCTGAAACACCTTCCCCACACACTGAAACCCATCCCCACACACACTGAAACAACTTCCCCACACACTGAATCACCTTCCCCACACACTGAAAACCATCCCCACACACACTGAAACACCGTCCCCACACAATGAAACCCCTTCCCCGCACACTGAAACCCATTCCCCATACACTGAACCCCCTTCCCCTCACACTGTAACCCCTTCCCCATACACTGAAACCCCTTCCGCACACACTGAAACACCTTCCCCACACACTGAAACCCATCCCCACACACACTGAAACACCTTCGCCACTCACTGAAACCCATTCCCTGCACACTGAAACCCCTTCCCCACACACTGAAACCCTTCCCCACACACTGAAACCATTCCCCACACACTGAAACCCATACCCACAAACTGAAACACCTTCCCCACACACTGAAACCCATACCCACACACTGAAACACCTTGCCCACACACTGAAACCATTCCCCACACACTGAAACCCTTCCCCACACACTGAAACACGTCCCCACACTGCTTTTGCGAGGAGCAGCCTTGACAGAACGAGGTGCGGAGCGGACTTTCAGCTGAGCGGTCAATTTCAGTAAGTTGCAAGTTAATCCCTTTTTTGTTTCGGAGGACCGGGGACTGCTGGGTAGGGGAAAACTATTTATTTGGGCAGTGGCAGTACCCGAGACACTAGTGTGTTGATAAGGTAAGCTTTTTATTTAAAAAGTTCAGTCCGTCGGATTGCTAAGCGAACAAGTTTTGACTTTTTTTTTCGTTTGGTTTTTCAGTAGATTTATTGGGAATCTAGAATAGTGGGAATGGAGGTAAAGGCAGTTGTATGTTCCTCCTGCAGAGTGTGGGAGGTAGGGGTCGCCAAGAGTGTCCCTGCTGACTGCATCTGCGGGAAGTGCACCCAACTCCAGCTCCTCGCAGACCGCGTTAGGGAAATGGAGCTGGAGCTGGATGAACTTCGGATCATTCGGGAGGCGGAGGGGATTATTGACAGGAGTTATAGGGAGGCAGTCACACCTCAGGTAAAAGAAGTAGGTAGATGGGTTACTGTCAGGGGAAGGAAAGGGAACCAGCAGGCAGAGCAGGGATCCCCTGTGGCCGTTTCCCTCAACAACAGGTATACCGTTTTGGATACTGTTGGGGGGGACGACTTACCAGGGGTAAGCAATGGGGTGCAGGTCTCTGGCACAGAGTCTGTCCCTGTTGTTCAGAAGGGAAAAGGGAAGAGGAGCAGAGCATTAGTCATTGGGGACTCCATAGTTAGGGGAACAGATAGGAGGTTCTGTGGGAACGAGAGAGACTCACGGTTGGTGTGTTGCCTCCCAGGTGCCAGGGTACGTGATGTCTCCGATCGTGTTTTTGGGATCCTTAAGGGGGAGGGGGAGCACCCCCAAGTCGTGGTCCACATAGGCACCAACGACATAGGTAGGAAGAGAGATGGGGATTTAAGGCAGAAATTCAGGGAGCTAGGGTGGAAGCTTAGAGCGAGAACAACCAGAGTTGTTATCTCTGGGTTGTTGCCTGTGCCACGTGCTAGCGAAGAGAGGAATAGGGAGAGAGAGGAGTTGAACACGTGGCTGCAGGGATGGTGTAGGAGGGAGGGTTTTGGTTTCCTGGATAATTGGGGCTCTTTCTGGGGTAGGTGGGACCTCTACAAACAGGATGGTCTTCACCTGAACCAGAGGGGTACCAATATCCTGGGGGGGAGATTTGTTAGTGCTCTTCGGGGGGGTTTAAACTAAATCAGCAGGGGAATGGGAACCTAAATTGTAGTTCCAGTGTACAGGCTGTTGAGAGTAGTGAGGTAGGGGGTAAGGTTACAGGGACGCAAAAGGGCACTGGCAAGCAAGAACTTGGTTTAAAGTGTGTCTACTTCAACGCCAGGAGCATCCGGAATAAGGTGGGTGAGCTTGCAGCATGGGTTGGTACCTGGGATCCTGATGTTGTGGCCATTTCAGAGACATGGGTAGAGCAGGGGCAGGAATGGATGTTGCAGGTTCCGGGATTTAGATGTTTCAGAAAGAACAGAGAAGAGGGTAAAAGAGGGGGGGGGGTGTGGCATTGTTAATCAAGGAAAGTATTACAGCGGCAGAAAGGACGTTTGAGGACTCGTCTACTGAGGTAGTATGGGCCGAGGTTAGAAACAGGAGAGGAGAGGTCACCCTGTTGGGAGTTTTCTATAGACCTCCGAATAGTTCCAGAGATGTAGAGGAAAGGATAGCGAAGATGATTCTCGACAGGAGCGAGAGTAACAGGGTAGTGGTTATGGGGGACTTTAACTTTCCAAATATTGACTGGAAATACTATAGTTCGAGTACTTTAGATGGGTCTGTTTTTGTTCAGTGTGTGCAGGAGGGTTTTCTGACACAGTATGTGGACAGGCCAACCAGGGGCGATGCCACATTGGATTTGGTACTGGGTAATGAACCCGGCCAGGTGTTCGATTTAGATGTAGGTGAGCACTTTGGCGATAGTGATCACAATTCGGTTAGGTTTACCTTAGCGATGGGCAGGGACAGGTATATACCGCAGGGCAAGAATTATAGCTGGGGGAAAGGAAATTATGACGCGATTAGGCAAGATTTAGGATGTGTAGGATGGGGAAGGAAACTGCAGGGGATGGGCACAAACGAAATGTGGAGCTTATTCAAGGAGCAGCTAATGCGTGTCCTTGATAAGTATGTACCTGTCAGGCAGGGAGGAAGTTGTCGAGCGAGGGAGCCGTGGTTTACTCAAGAAGTTGAAGCGCTTGTCAAGAGGAAGAGGGCGGCTTATGTTAGGATGAGACGTGAAGGCTCAGTTAGGGCGCTTGAGAGTTACAAGCTAGCCAGGAAGGATCTAAAGGGAGGGCTAAGAAGAGCAAGGAGAGGACACGAGAAGTCATTGGCGGATAGGATCAAAGAAAACCCGAAGGCTTTCTATAGGTATATCAGGAATAAACGAATGATAAGAGTTAGAACAGGGCCAATCAAGGATAGTAGTGGGAAGTTGTGTGCGGAATCAGAGGAGATAGGGGAAGCGTTAAATGAATATTTTTCGTCAGTATTTACAGTAGAAAAAGAAAATGTTGCCGAGGAGATTACTGAGATACAGCCTACTAGGCTAGATGGGATTGAGATTCACAAGGAGGAGGTGTTAGCAATTTTGGAAAGAGTGAAAATAGATAAGTCCCCTGGGCCAGATGGGATTTATCCTAGGATTCTCTGGGAAGCCAGGGAGGAGATTGCAGAGCCGTTGTTGTTGATCTTTAAGTCGTCATTGTCGACAGGAGTAGTGCCGGAGGACTGGAGGATAGCAAATGTTGTCCCCTTGTTCAAGAAGGGGAGTAGAGACAGCCCTGGTAATTATAGACCTGTGAGCCTTACTTCGGTTGTGGGTAAAATGTTGGAAAAGGTTATAAGAGACAGGATTTATAATCATCTTGAAAAGAATAAGTTCATTTGCGATAGTCAGCACGGTTTTGTGAATGGTAGGTCGTGCCTCACAAACCTTATTGAGTTTTTCGAGAAGGTGACCAAACAGGTGGATGAGGGTAAAGCCGTGGATGTGGTGTATATGGATTTCAGTAAGGCGTTTGATAAGGTTCCCCACGGTAGGCTATTGCAGAAAATACGCAAGTATGGGGTTGAAGGTGATTTAGAGCTTTGGATCAGAAATTGGCTAGCTGAAAGAAGACAGAGGGTGGTGGTTGATGGCAAATGTTCATCCTGGAGTTTAGTTACTAGTGGTGTACCGCAAGGTTCTGTTTTGGGGCCACTGCTGTTTGTCATTTTTATAAACGACCTGGATGAGGGTGTAGAAGGGTGGGTTAGTAAATTTGCGGATGACACGAAGGTCGGTGGAGTTGTGGATAGTGTCGAAGGGTGTTGTAGGGTACAGAGGGACATAGATAGGCTGCAGAGCTGGGCTGAGAGATGGCAAATGGAGTTTAATGCGGAGAAGTGTGAGGTGATTCACTTTGGAAGGAGTAACAGCAATGCAGAGTACTGGGCTAATGGGAAGATTCTTGGTAGTGTAGATGAGCAGAGAGATCTTGGTATCCAGGTACATAAATCCCTGAAAGTTGCTACCCAGGTTAATAGGGCTTTTAAGAAGGCATATGGTGTGTTAGCCTTTATTAGTAGGGGGATCGAGTTTCGGAGCCACGGGGTCATGATGCAGCTGTACAAAACTCTGGTGAGGCCGCACCTGGAGTATTGCGTGCAGTTCTGGTCACCGCATTATAGGAAGGATGTCGAAGCTTTGGAAAGGGTGCAGAGGAGATTTACTAGGATGTTGCCTGGTATGCAAGGAAGGTCTTACGAGGAAAGGCTGAGGGACTTGGGGTTGTTTTCGTTAGAGAGAAGGAGGAGGAGAGGTGACTTAATAGAGACATACAAGATAATCAGAGGGTTAGATAGGGTGGATAGTGAGAGTCTTTTTCCTCGGATGAGGATGGCAAACACGAGGGGACATAGCTTTAAGTTGAGGGGTGAAAGATATAGGACAGATGTCAGAGGTAGTTTCTTTATGCAGAGAGTAGTAGGGGCGTGGAACGCCCTGCCTGCAACAGTAGTAGACTCGCCAACTTTAAGGGCATTTAAGTGGTCATTGGATAGACATATGGATGTAAATGGAATAGTGTAGGTCAGATGATCGGCGCAACATCGAGGGCCGAAGGGCCTGTACTGCGCTGTAATATTCTAATTCTAATTCTAATTCTAATTCTAAACCCTTCCCCATACACTGAAACCCCTTCCACACGCACGGAAACACTTCCCCACACACTGAAACACATCCCCACACACGTAAACCCTTCCCCACACACTGAAACAACTTCCCCACACACTGTAACACATCCCACACACTGAAACACCTTCCACACACACTGAAACCCCTTCCCCACACACTGAAACCCCTTCCCCACACACTGAAACACCTTCCCCAAACACTGAAACCCCTTCCTCACACACTGAAACCCCTTCCCCACACACTGAAACACCTTCCCCACACACTGAAACACCTTCCCCACACACTGAAAACCATCCCCACACACACTGAAACACCTTCCCCACACAATGAAACCCATTCCCTACACACTGAAAACCCTTCCCCAAACACTGAAACCCTTCCCCACACACTGAAACACAGCCCCACACACTGAAACACCTTCCCCACACGCTGAAACACATTCGCCACACACTGAAACCCTTCCCCACACACTGAAACCCTTCCCCACAAAGTGAAACACTTCCCCACACACTGAAACCCTTCCCCAAACACTGAGACACCTTCCCCACACACTGAATCCCATCCCCACACACTGAAACCCCTTCCCCACACACGGAAACACTTTCTCACACACTGAAACACATCCCCACACACTGAAGCACCTTCCCCTCACACTGAAACCCCTTCCCCACACACTGAAAAACCTTCCCCACACACTGAAACACATCCCCACACACTCAGACACCTTCCACACACACTGAAACCCCTTCCCCACACACTGAAACCCTTCCC
The DNA here is from genome assembly GCF_036365525.1 of Heterodontus francisci. Classification (NCBI taxonomy): domain Eukaryota; kingdom Metazoa; phylum Chordata; class Chondrichthyes; order Heterodontiformes; family Heterodontidae; genus Heterodontus; species Heterodontus francisci. The sequence continues at coordinate 6,128,006 of NC_090395.1, read as the reverse complement.
CACACAGACTGAAACCCTTCCCCACATACTGAAACACCTTCCCCACAAACTGAAACCAATTCCCCACACACTGAAACCCCTTCCGCACACTCTGAAACACCTTCCGCACACACTGAAACGCATCCCCACACACACTGAAACAACTTCCCCACACACTGAAACTCCTTCGCAACACAATGAAACCCATCCCAACACACACTGAAACACCGTCCCCACACAATGAAACCCCTTCCGCGCACACTGAAACCCATTCCCCATACCCTGAAACCCCTTCCCCGCACACTGAAACCCCTTCCCCATACACTGAAACCCCTTCCGCACACACTGAAACACCTTCCCCATACATTGAAACCAATCCCCGCACACACTGAAACACCTTCGCCACACACTGAAACCCATTCTCGACACACTAAAACCCTTCCCCACACACTGAAACCATTCCCCACAAACTGAAACACCATCCCCACACACCAAAACTCATACCCACACACTGAAACACCTTCCCCACACATTGAAACCCTTACCCACACAATGAAACCATTCCCCACACACTGAAACACATCCCCACACACTGAAACCCTTCCCCACACACTGAAACCCCTTCCCCACACACTGAAACACTTCCCCACACACTGAAACACATCCCCACACGCTGAAACCCTTCCCCACACACTGAAACACTTCCCCACACACTGAAACCCTTCCCCACACACTGAAACACCTTCCCATACACTGAAATCCCTTCCCCACTCACTGAAATACCTTCCCCACACACTGAAACACCTTCCCCACACACTGAAACCCCTTCCCCACACATTGAACCCCTTCCCCACACACTGAAACACCTTCCCCACACATTGAACCCCTTCCCCACACACTGAAACACCTTCCCCACACACTGAAACACCTTCCCCACACACTGAAACCCCTTCCCCACACACTGAAACACATTCCCCACACACTGAAACACCTACCCCAAACACTGAAACGCATTCCCCACACACTGACACCCCTTCCGCAAACACTGAAACACATTCCCCACACACTGAAACCCTTCCCCACTCACTGAAACCACTTCCACACACTGAAACCCATCCCCACTCTCTGAAACACAATCCCCACTCTCTGAAACACAATCACCACACACTGAAACCCTTCCCCACACCCTGAAACACATCCCCACACACTGAAACCCTTCCCCACAAACTGAAAACCCTTCCCCAAACACTGAAACACCTTCCCCACACACTGAAACACCCTCCCCACACACTGAAACCACATCTCCACGCACTGAAACCCTTCCCCACACACTGAAACACAATCCCCACACACTGAAACCCTTCCCCACACCCTGAAACACATCCCCACACACTGAAACCCTTCCCCACAAACTGAAAACCCTTCCCCAAACACTGAAACACCTTCCCCACACACTGAAACACCCTCCCCACACATTGAAACCCCTTCCCCACTCACTGAAACCCCTTCCCCACACACTGAAACACTTCCCCACACACGGAAACACATCCCCACACACTGAAACCCTTCCCCACACACTGAAACACTTCCCCACACACAGAAACACCTTCCCCATACACTGAAATCCCTTCCCCACTCACTGAAATATCTTCCCCACACACTGAAACACATTCCCCACACACTGAAACACCTTCCCCACACAGTGAAACCCTTCCCCACACACTGAAACACCTTCCCCACACACTGAAACAACTTCTCCACACACTGAAACCCCTTCCCCACAAACTGAAACACCTTCCCCACACACAGAATCCCCTTCCGCACACTCTGAAACACCTTCCCCACACACTGAAACCCATCCCCACACACACTGAAACAACTTCCCCACACACTGAATCACCTTCCCCACACACTGAAACCCATCCCCACAAACACTGAAACACCGTCCCCACACTATGAAACCCCTTCCCCGCACACTGAAACCCATTCCCCATACACTGAACCCCCTTCCCCGCACACTGTAACCCCTTCCCCATACACTGAAACCCCTTCCGCACACACTGAAACACCTTCCCCACACACTGAAACCCATCCCCACACACACTGAAACACCTTCGCCACACACTGAAACTCATTCCCTACACACTGAAACCCCTTCCCCACGCACTGAAACCCTTCCCCACACACTGAAACCATTCCGCACACACTGAAACCCATACCCACAAACTGAAACACCTTCCCCACACACTGAAACCCATACCCACACACTGAAACACCTTGCCCACACACTGAAACCATTCCCCACACACTGAAATCCTTCCCCACACACTGAAACACTTCCCCACACAGTTAAACCCTTCCCCATACACTGCAACCCCTTCCCCACACACGGAAGAACTTCCCCACACACTGAAACACATCCCCACACACGTAAACCCTTCCCCACACACTGAAACCCCTTCCCCACACACTGAAACCCTTCCCCACACACTGAAACACATCCCCACACACTGAAAACATTCCCCACACACTGAAACACTTCCCCACACACTGAAACCCTTCCCCACACACTGAAACACCATCCCATACACTGAAATCCCTTCCTCAATCACTGAAATACCTTCCACCAACACTGAAACACCTTCCCCACACACTGAAACCCCTTCCCCACACATTGAAACCCTTCCCCACACACTGAAACACCTTCCCCACACACTGAAACACCTTCCCCACACACTGAAACACCTTCCCCACACACTGAAACACATTCCCCACACACTGAAACCCTTCCCCACACACTGAAACCCTTCCCCACAAAGTGAAACACTTCCCCACACACTGAAACTCTTCCCCAAACACTGAAACACCTTACCCACACACTGAATCCCCTTCCCCACACACTAAAACCCATTCCCCACACACTGAAACACCTTCTCACACACTAAAACACATCCCCACACACTGAAGCACCTTCCCAACACACTGAAACACATCCCCACACACTGAGACACCTTCCTCACACACTGAAACACCTTCCCCACACACTGAAACCCTTCCCCACACAGACTGAAACCCTTCCCCACACACTGAAACACCTTCCCCACACACTGAAACCAATTCCCCACACACTGAAACCCCTTCCGCACACTCTGAAACACCTTCCCCAAACTCTGAAACGCATCCCCACACACACTGAAACAACTTCCCCACACACTGAAACTCCTTCCCCACACACTGAAACCCATCCCCACACACACTGAAACACCGTCCCCACACAATGAAACCCCTTCCCCGCACACTGAAACCCATTCCCCATACCCTGAAACCCCTTCCCCGCACACTGAAACCCCTTCCGCACACACTGAAACACCTTCCCCATACATTGAAACCCATCCCCACACACTGAAACACCTTCCCCACACACTGAAACACATTCCCCAAACACTGAAACCCTTCCCCACACACTGAAACCCTTCCCCACAAAGTGAAACACTTCCCCACACACTGAAACCCTTCCCCAAACACTGAAACACCTTCCCCACACACTGAATCCCCTTCCCCACACACTGAAACCCCTTCCCCACGCACTGAAACACCTTCTCACACACTAAAACACATCCCCACACACTGAAGCACCTTCCCCACACATTGAAAAACCTTCCCCACACACTGAAACACATCCCCACACACTGAGACACCTTCCTCACACACTGAAACCCCTTCCGCACACACTGAAACCCTTCCCCACACAGACTGAAACCCTTCCCCACACACTGAAACACCTTCCCCACACACTGAACCCAATTCCCCACACACTGAAACCCCTTCCGCACACTCTGAAACCCCTTCCCCACACACTGAAACGCATCCCCACACACACTGAAACACCGTCCCCACACAATGAAACCCCTTCCCCGCACACTGAAACCCATTCCCCATACCCTGAAACCCCTTCCCCGCACACTGAAACCCCTTTCCCATACACTGAAACCCCTTCCGCACACACTGAAACACCTTCCCCATACATTGAAACCCATCCCCACACACACTGAAACACCTTCGCAACACACTGAAACCCAAATCTCTACACTCTGAAACCCCTTCCCCACACACTGAAACCCTTCCCCACACACTGAAACACATCCCCACACACTCAGACACCTTCCCCACACACTGAAACAACTTCTCCACACACTGAAACCCCTTCCCCACAAACTGAAACACCTTCCCCACACACAGAATCCCCTTCCGCACACTCTGAAACACCTTCCCCACACACTGAAACCCATCCCCACACACACTGAAACAACTTCCCCACACACTGAATCACCTTCCCCACACACTGAAACCCATCCCCACAAACACTGAAACACCGTCCCCACACTATGAAACCCCTTCCCCGCACACTGAAACCCATTCCCCATACACTGAACCCCCTTCCCCGCACACTGTAACCCCTTCCCCATACACTGAAACCCCTTCCGCACACACTGAAACACCTTCCCCACACACTGAAACCCATCCCCACACACACTGAAACACCTTCCCCACACACTGAAACTCATTCCCTACACACTGAAACCCCTTCCCCACGCACTGAAACCCTTCCCCACACACTGAAACCATTCCGCACACACTGAAACCCATACCCACAAACTGAAACACCTTCCCCACACACTGAAACCCATACCCACACACTGAAACACCTTGCCCACACACTGAAACCATTCCCCACACACTGAAATCCTTCCCCACACACTGAAACACTTCCCCACACAGTTAAGCCCTTCCCCATACACTGCAACCCCTTCCCCACACACGGAAGAACTTCCCCACACACTGAAACACATCCCCACACACGTAAACCCTTCCCCACACACTGAAACCCCTTCCCCACACACTGAAACCCTTCCCCACACACTGAAACACATCCCCACACACTGAAAACATTCCCCACACACTGAAACACTTCCCCACACACTGAAACCCTTCCCCACACACTGAAACACCATCCCATACACTGAAATCCCTTCCTCAATCACTGAAATACCTTCCACCAACACTGAAACACCTTCCCCACACACTGAAACCCCTTCCCCACACATTGAAACCCTTCCCCACACACTGAAACACCTTCCCCACACACTGAAACACCTTCCCCACACACTGAAACACCTTCCCCACACACTGAAACACATTCCCCACACACTGAAACCCTTCCCCACACACTGAAACCCTTCCCCACAAAGTGAAACACTTCCCCACACACTGAAACTCTTCCCCAAACACTGAAACACCTTACCCACACACTGAATCCCCTTCCCCACACACTAAAACCCATTCCCCACACACTGAAACACCTTCTCACACACTAAAACACATCCCCACACACTGAAGCACCTTCCCCACACACTGAAACACATCCCCACACACTGAGACACCTTCCTCACACACTGAAACACCTTCCCCACACACTGAAACCCTTCCCCACACAGACTGAAACCCTTCCCCACACACTGAAACACCTTCCCCACACACTGAAACCAATTCCCCACACACTGAAACCCCTTCCGCACACTCTGAAACACCTTCCCCAAACTCTGAAACGCATCCCCACACACACTGAAACAACTTCCCCACACACTGAAACTCCTTCCCCACACACTGAAACCCATCCCCACACACACTGAAACACCGTCCCCACACAATGAAACCCCTTCCCCGCACACTGAAACCCATTCCCCATACCCTGAAACCCCTTCCCCGCACACTGAAACCCCTTCCGCACACACTGAAACACCTTCCCCATACATTGAAACCCATCCCCACACACTGAAACACCTTCCCCACACACTGAAACACATTCCCCAAACACTGAAACCCTTCCCCACACACTGAAACCCTTCCCCACAAAGTGAAACACTTCCCCACACACTGAAACCCTTCCCCAAACACTGAAACACCTTCCCCACACACTGAATCCCCTTCCCCACACACTGAAACCCCTTCCCCACGCACTGAAACACCTTCTCACACACTAAAACACATCCCCACACACTGAAGCACCTTCCCCACACATTGAAAAACCTTCCCCACACACTGAAACACATCCCCACACACTGAGACACCTTCCTCACACACTGAAACCCCTTCCGCACACACTGAAACCCTTCCCCACACAGACTGAAACCCTTCCCCACACACTGAAACACCTTCCCCACACACTGAACCCAATTCCCCACACACTGAAACCCCTTCCGCACACTCTGAAACCCCTTCCTTACACACTGAAACGCATCCCCACACACACTGAAACACCGTCCCCACACAATGAAACCCCTTCCCCGCACACTGAAACCCATTCCCCATACCCTGAAACCCCTTCCCCGCACACTGAAACCCCTTTCCCATACACTGAAACCCCTTCCGCACACACTGAAACACCTTCCCCATACATTGAAACCCATCCCCACACACACTGAAACACCTTCGCAACACACTGAAACCCATTCTCTACACTCTGAAACCCCTTCCCCACACACTGAAACCCTTCCCCACACACTGAAACACATCCCCACACACTCAGACACCTTCCACACACACTGAAACCCCTTCCCCACACACTGAAACCCTTCCCCACACAGACTGAAACCCTTCCCCACATACTGAAACACCTTCCCCACAAACTGAAACCAATTCCCCACACACTGAAACCCCTTCCGCACACTCTGAAACACCTTCCGCACACACTGAAACGCATCCCCACACACACTGAAACAACTTCCCCACACACTGAAACTCCTTCCCAACACACTGAAACCCATCCCCACACACACTGAAACACCGTCCCCACACAATGAAACCCCTCCCGCGCACACTGAAACCCATTCCCCATACCCTGAAACCTCTTCCCCGCACACTGAAACCCCTTCCCCATACACTGAAAACCCTTCCGCACACACTGAAACACCTTCCCCATACATTGAAACCCATCCCCGCACACACTGAAACCCATTCTCGACACACTGAAACCCTTCCCCACACACTGAAACCCTTCCCCACACACTGAAACCCATACCCACAAACTGAAACACCTTCCCCACACACCAAAACTCATACCCACACACTGAAACACCTTCCCCACACATTGAAACCCTTACCCACACAATGAAACCATTCCCCACACACTGAAACACATCCCCACACACTGAAACCCTTCCCCACACACTGAAACCCCTTCCCCACACACTGAAACACTTCCCCACACACTGAAACACATCCCCACACGCTGAAACCCTTCCCCACACACTGAAACACTTCCCCACACACTGAAACCCTTCCCCACACACTGAAACACCTTCCCATACACTGAAATCCCTTCCCCACTCACTGAAATACCTTCCCCACACACTGAAACACCTTCCCCACACACTGAAACCCCTTCCCCACACATTGAACCCCTTCCCCACACACTGAAACACCTTCCCCACACACTGAAACACCTTCCCCACACACTGAAACCCATTCCCCACACACTGAAACACATCCCCACACACTGAAACACCTACCCCAAACACTGAAACGCATTCCCCACACACTGACACCCCTTCCGCAAACACTGAAACACATTCCCCACACACTGAAACCCTTCCCCACTCACTGAAACCACTTCCACACACTGAAACCCTTCCCCACTCTCTGAAACACAATCCCCACTCTCTGAAACACAATCCCCACACACTGAAACCCTTCCCCACACCCTGAAACACAACCCCACACACTGAAACCCTTCCCCACAAACTGAAAACCCTTCCCCAAACACTGAAACACCTTCCCCACACACTGAAACACCCTCCCCACACACTGAAACCACATCTCCACGCACTGAAACCCTTCCCCACACACTGAAACACAATCCCCACACACTGAAACCCTTCCCCACACCCTGAAACACATCCCCACACACTGAAACCCTTCCCCACAAACTGAAAACCCTTCCCCAAACACTGAAACCCCTTCCCCACACACTGAAACACCCTCCCCACACATTGAAACCCCTTCCCCACTCACTGAAACCCCTTCCCCACACACTGAAACACCTTCCCGACACACTGAAACCCATTCCCCACACACTGAAACACATTCCCCACACACTGAAACACCTACCCCAAACACTGAAACGCATTCCCCACACACTGACACCCCTTCCGCACACACTGAAACACATTCCCCACACACTGAAACCCTTCCACACTCACTGAAACCACTTCCACACACTGAAACCCATCCCCACTCTCTGAAACACAATCCCCACTCTCTGAAACACAATCCCCACACACTGAAACCCTTCCCCACACCCTGAAACACATCCCCACACACTGAAACCCTTCCCCACAAACTGAAAACCCTTCCCCAAACACTGAAACACTTTCCCCACACACTGAAACACCCTCCCCACACACTGAAACCACATCTCCACGCACTGAAACCCTTCCCCACACACTGAAACACAATCCCCACACACTGAAAGCCTTCCCCACACCCTGAAACACCTTCCCCACACACTGAAACCCATCCCCACACACAATGAAACAACTTCCCCACACACTGAATCACCTTCCCCACACACTGAAACCCATCCCCACACACACTGAAACACCGTCCCCACACAATGAAACCCCTTCCCCGCACACTGAAACCCATTCCCCATACACTGAACCCCCTTCCCCGCACACTGTAACCCCTTCCCCATACACTGAAACCCCTTCCGCACACACTGAAACACCTTCCCCACACACTGAAACCCATCCCCACACACACTGAAACACCTTCGCCACAAACTGAAACCCATTCCCTACACACTGAAACCCCTTCCCCACGCACTGAAACCCTTCCCCACACACTGAAACCATTCCCCACACACTGAAACCCATACCCACAAACTGAAACACCTTCCCCACACACTGAAACCCATACCCACACACTGAAACACCTTGCCCACACACTGAAACCATTCCCCACACACTGAAATCCTTCTCCACACACTGAAACACTTCCCCACACAGTTAAAGCCTTCCCCATACACTGCAACCCCTTCCCCACACACGGAAGAACTTCCCCACACACTGAAACACATCCCCACACACGTAAACCCTTCCCCACACACTGAAACCCCTTCCCCACACACTGAAACCCTTCCCCACACACTGAAACACATCCCCACACACTGAAAACCTTCCCCACACACTGAAACACTTCCCCACACACTGAAACCCTTCCCCACACACTGAAACACCTTCACATACACTGAAATCCCTTCCCCACAAATTGAAACCCTTCCCCACACACTGAAACACCTTCCCCACACACTGAAACACCTTCCCCACACACTGAAACACCTTCCCCACACACTGAAACACATTCCCCACACACTGAAACACTTCCCCACACACTGAAACCTTCGCCACAAAGTGAAACACTTCCCCACACACTGAAACTCTTCCCCAAACACTGAAACACCTTCCCCACACACAGAATCCCCTTCCCCACACACTGAAACCCATTCCCCACACACTGAAACACCTTCTCACACACTAAAACACATCCCCACACACTGAAGCACCTTCCCCACACACTGAAACACATCCCCACACACTGAGACACCTTCCTCACACACTGAAACCCCTTCCCCACACACAGAAACCCTTCCCCACACAGACTGAAACCCTTCCCCACACACTGAAACACCTTCCGCACACTCTGAAACACCTTCCCCACACACTGAAACGCATCCCCACACACACTGAAACAACTTCCCCACACACTGAAACTCCTTCCCCACACACTGAAACCCATCCCCACATACACTGAAACACCGTCCCCACACAATGAAACCCCTTCCCCGCACACTGAAACCCATTCCCCATACCCTGAAACCCCTTCCCCGCACACTGAAACCCCTTCTGCACACACTGAAACACCTTCCCCATACATTGAAACCCATCCCCACACACTGAAACACCTTCCCCACAAAGTGAAACACTTCCCCACACACTGAAACCCTTCCCCAAACACTGAAACACCTTCCCCACACACTGAATCCCCTTCCCCACACACTGAAACCCCTTCCCCACGCACTGAAACACCTTCTCACACACTAAAACACATCCCCACACACTGAAGCACCTTCCCCACACATTGAAACCCCTTCCCCACACACTGAAAAACCTTCCCCACACACTGAAACACATCCCCACACACTGAGACAACTTCCTCACACACTGAAACCCCTTCCCCACACACTGAAACCCTTCCCCACACAGACTGAAACCCTTCCCCATACACTGAAACACCTTCCCCACACACTGAAACCAATTCCCCACACACTGAAACCCCTTCCGCACACTCTGAAACCCCTTCCCCACACACTGAAACGCATCCCCACACACACTGAAACAACTTCCCCACACACTGAAACTCCTTCCCCACACACTGAAACCCATCCCCACACACACTGAAACACTGTCCCCACACAATGAAACCCCTTCCCCGCACACTGAAACCCATTCCCCATACCCTGAAACCCCTTCCCCGCACACTGAAACCCCTTCCCCGTACACTGAAACCCCTTCCGCACACACTGAAACACCTTCCCCATACATTGAAACCCATCCCCACACACACTGAAACACCTTCGCAACACACTGAAACCCATTCTCTACACTCTGAAACCCCTTCCCCACACACTGAAACCCTTCCCCACACACTGAAACCCTTCCCCACACACTGAAACCCATACCCACAAACTGAAACACCTTCCCCGCACACCGAAACTCATACCCACACACTGAAACACCATCCCCGCACATTTAAACCCTTCCCCACACACTGAAACCATTAACCATACACTGAAACACCTTCCCCACACACTGAAGCACCTTCCCCAAACACTGAAACGCATTCCCCACACACTGACACCCCTTCCGCACACACTGAAACACATTCCCCACACACTGAAACCCTTCCCCACTCACTGAAAACACTTCCACACACTGAAACCCATCCCCACACACTGAAACTCAATCCCCAAACACTGAAACACAATCCCCACACACTGAAACCCCTTCCGCACACTCTGAAACACCTTCCCCACACACTGAAACGCATCCCCACACACACTGAAACAACTTCCCAACACACCTAACTCCTTCCCCACACACTGAAACCCATCCCCACACACACTGAAACACCGTCCCCACACAATGAAACCCCTTCCCCGCACACTGAAACCCATTCCCCATACCCTGAAACCCCGTCCCCACACACTGAAACCCCTTCCGCACACAATGCAACACCTTCCCCATACATTGAAACCCATCCCCACACACACTGAATCACCTTCGCAACACACTGAAACCCATTCTCTACACACTAAAACCCCTTCCCCACACACTGAAACCCTTCCCCACAAACTGAAACCCTTCCCCACACACTGAAACTCATACCCACAAACTGAAACACCTTCCCCACACACCGAAACACATACCCACACACTCAAACACCTTCCCCACATATTAAAACCCTTCCCCACACACTGAAACCATTCCCCACACACTGAAACACATCCCCACACACTGAAACCCTTCCCCACACACTGAAATCCCTTCCCCACGCACTGAAACACTTCCCCACACACTGAAACACATCCCCACACACTGAAACCCTTCCCCACACACTGAAACACTTCCCCACACACTGAAACCCTTCCCCACACACTGAAAAACCTTCCCATACACTGAAATCCCTTCCCCACTCACTGAAATACCTTCCCCACACACTGAAACATCTTCCCCACACACTGAAACCCCTTCCCCACACATTGAACCCCTTCCCCACACACTGAAACACCTTCCCCACACACTGAAACACCTTCCCCACACACTGAAACCCCTTCCCCACACACTGAAACACCTTCCCCACACACTGAAACACCTTCCCCAAACACTGAAACGCATTCCCCGCACACTGACACCCCTTCCGCACACACTGAAACACATTCCCCACACACTGAAACCCTTCCCCACTCACTGAAACCACTTCCACACACGGAAACCCATCCCCACACACTGAAACACAATCCCCACACACTGAAACACAATCCCCACACACTGAAACCCTTCCCCACACCCTGAAACACATCCCCACACACTGAAACACTTCCCCACAAACAGAAAACCCTTCCCCAAACACTGAAACACCTTCCCCACACTCTGAAACACCCTCCCCACACACTGAAACCACATCTCCACGCACTGAAACCCTTCCCCACACACTGAAACACATTCCCCATACACTGAAACCCATCCCCACACATTGAAACCCATCCCCACACACTGAAACCCCTTCCCCACTCACTGAAACCCCTTTCCCACACACTGAAACACTTCCCCACACACGGAAACACAGCCCCACACACTGAAACACTTCCCCACACACTGAAACACTTCCCCACACACAGAAACACCTTCCCCATACACTGAAATCCCTTCCACACTCAATGAAATATCTTCCCCACACACTGAAACACATTCCCCACACACTGAAACACCTTCCACACTCATTGAAACCCTTCCCCACTCACTGAAACACCTTCCCTACACACTGAAACAACTTCTCCACACACTGAAACCCCTTCCCCACAAACTGAAACACCTTCCCCAAACACTGAAACCCCTTCCGCACACTCTGAAACACCTTCCCCACACACTGAAACCCATCCCCACACACACTGAAACAACTTCCCCACACACTGAATCACCTTCCCCACACACTGAAACCCATCCCCACACACACTGAAACACCGTCCCCACACAATGAAACCCCTTACCCGCACACTGAAACCCATTCCCCATACACTGAACCCCCTTCCCTGCACACTGTAACCCCTTCCCCATACACTGAAACCCCTTCCGCACACACTGAAACACCTTCGCCACACACTGAAACCCATTCCCTACACACTGAATCCCCTTCCCCACACACTGAAACCCTTCCCCACACACTGAAACCATTCCCCACACACTGAAACCCATACCCAATCACTGAAACACCTTGCCCACACACTGAAACCATTCCCCACGCACTGAAAACCTTCCCCACACACTGAAACACATCCCCACACAGTTAAACCCTTCCCCATACACTGAAACCCCTTCCCCACTCACGGAAACACTTCCCCACACACTGAAACACATCCCCACACACGTCAACCCTTCCCCACACACTGAAACCAATTCCCCACACACTGCAACCCTTACCCACACACTGAAACACATCCCCACACACTGAAACACTTCCCCACACACTGAAAAGCTTCCCCACACACTGAAACACCTTCCCATACACTGAAATCCATTCCTCAATCACTGAAATACCTTCCCCCAACACTGAAACACCTTCCCCACACACTGAAACCCCTTCCCCACACATTGAAACCCTTCCCCACACACTGAAACACCTTCCCCACACACTGAAACACCTTCCCCACACACTGAAACCCCTTCCCCACACACGGAAACACCTTCCCCGCACACTGTAGCCCCTTCCCCGTACACTGAAACCCCTTCCGCACACACTGAAACACTTCCCCACACACTGAAACCCCTTCCCCACACACTGAAACACCTTCCCGACACACTGAAACCCATTCCCCACACACTGAAACACATTCCCCACACACTGAAACACCTACCCCAAACACTGAAACGCATTCCCCACACACTGACACCCCTTCCGCACACACTGAAACACATTCCCCACACACTGAAACCCTTCCACACTCACTGAAACCACTTCCACACACTGAAACCCATCCCCACTCTCTGAAACACAATCCCCACTCTCTGAAACACAATCCCCACACACTGAAACCCTTCCCCACACCCTGAAACACATCCCCACACACTGAAACCCTTCCCCACAAACTGAAAACCCTTCCCCAAACACTGAAACACCTTCCCCACACACTGAAACACCCTCCCCACACACTGAAACCACATCTCCACGCACTGAAACCCTTCCCCACACACTGAAACACAATCCCCACACACTGAAAGCCTTCCCCACACCCTGAAACACCTTCCCCACACACTGAAACCCATCCCCACACACAATGAAACAACTTCCCCACACACTGAATCACCTTCCCCACACACTGAAACCCATCCCCACACACACTGAAACACCGTCCCCACACAATGAAACCCCTTCCCCGCACACTGAAACCCATTCCCCATACACTGAACCCCCTTCCCCGCACACTGTAACCCCTTCCCCATACACTGAAACCCCTTCCGCACACACTGAAACACCTTCCCCACACACTGAAACCCATCCCCACACACACTGAAACACCTTCGCCACAAACTGAAACCCATTCCCTACACACTGAAACCCCTTCCCCACGCACTGAAACCCTTCCCCACACACTGAAACCATTCCCCACACACTGAAACCCATACCCACAAACTGAAACACCTTCCCCACACACTGAAACCCATACCCACACACTGAAACACCTTGCCCACACACTGAAACCATTCCCCACACACTGAAATCCTTCCCCACACACTGAAACACTTCCCCACACAGTTAAAGCCTTCCCCATACACTGCAACCCCTTCCCCACACACGGAAGAACTTCCCCACACACTGAAACACATCCCCACACACGTAAACCCTTCCCCACACACTGAAACCCCTTCCCCACACACTGAAACCCTTCCCCACACACTGAAACACATCCCCACACACTGAAAACCTTCCCCACACACTGAAACACTTCCCCACACACTGAAACCCTTCCCCACACACTGAAACACCTTCACATACACTGAAATCCCTTCCCCACAAATTGAAACCCTTCCCCACACACTGAAACACCTTCCCCACACACTGAAACAACTTCCCCACACACTGAAACACCTTCCCCACACACTGAAACACATTCCCCACACACTGAAACACTTCCCCACACACTGAAACCTTCGCCACAAAGTGAAACACTTCCCCACACACTGAAACTCTTCCCCAAACACTGAAACACCTTCCCCACACACAGAATCCCCTTCCCCACACACTGAAACCCATTCCCCACACACTGAAACACCTTCTCACACACTAAAACACATCCCCACACACTGAAGCACCTTCCCCACACACTGAAACACATCCCCACACACTGAGACACCTTCCTCACACACTGAAACCCCTTCCCCACACACAGAAACCCTTCCCCACACAGACTGAAACCCTTCCCCACACACTGAAACACCTTCCGCACACTCTGAAACACCTTCCCCACACACTGAAACGCATCCCCACACACACTGAAACAACTTCCCCACACACTGAAACTCCTTCCCCACACACTGAAACCCATCCCCACATACACTGAAACACCGTCCCCACACAATGAAACCCCTTCCCCGCACACTGAAACCCATTCCCCATACCCTGAAACCCCTTCCCCGCACACTGAAACCCCTTCTGCACACACTGAAACACCTTCCCCATACATTGAAACCCATCCCCACACACTGAAACACCTTCCCCACAAAGTGAAACACTTCCCCACACACTGAAACCCTTCCCCAAACACTGAAACACCTTCCCCACACACTGAATCCCCTTCCCCACACACTGAAACCCCTTCCCCACGCACTGAAACACCTTCTCACACACTAAAACACATCCCCACACACTGAAGCACCTTCCCCACACATTGAAACCCCTTCCCCACACACTGAAAAACCTTCCCCACACACTGAAACACATCCCCACACACTGAGACAACTTCCTCACACACTGAAACCCCTTCCCCACACACTGAAACCCTTCCCCACACAGACTGAAACCCTTCCCCATACACTGAAACACCTTCCCCACACACTGAAACCAATTCCCCACACACTGAAACCCCTTCCGCACACTCTGAAACCCCTTCCCCACACACTGAAACGCATCCCCACACACACTGAAACAACTTCCCCACACACTGAAACTCCTTCCCCACACACTGAAACCCATCCCCACACACACTGAAACACCGTCCCCACACAATGAAACCCCTTCCCCGCACACTGAAACCCATTCCCCATACCCTGAAACCCCTTCCCCGCACACTGAAACCCCTTCCCCGTACACTGAAACCCCTTCCGCACACACTGAAACACCTTCCCCATACATTGAAACCCATCCCCACACACACTGAAACACCTTCGCAACACACTGAAACCCATTCTCTACACTCTGAAACCCCTTCCCCACACACTGAAACCCTTCCCCACACACTGAAACCCTTCCCCACACACTGAAACCCATACCCACAAACTGAAACACCTTCCCCGCACACCGAAACTCATACCCACACACTGAAACACCATCCCCGCACATTTAAACCCTTCCCCACACACTGAAACCATTAACCATACACTGAAACACCTTCCCCACACACTGAAGCACCTTCCCCAAACACTGAAACGCATTCCCCACACACTGACACCCCTTCCGCACACACTGAAACACATTCCCCACACACTGAAACCCTTCCCCACTCACTGAAAACACTTCCACACACTGAAACCCATCCCCACACACTGAAACTCAATCCCCAAACACTGAAACACAATCCCCACACACTGAAACCCCTTCCGCACACTCTGAAACACCTTCCCCACACACTGAAACGCATCCCCACACACACTGAAACAACTTCCCAACACACTGAAACTCCTTCCCCACACACTGAAACCCATCCCCACACACACTGAAACACCGTCCCCACACAATGAAACCCCTTCCCCGCACACTGAAACCCATTCCCCATACCCTGAAACCCCGTCCCCACACACTGAAACCCCTTCCGCACACAATGCAACACCTTCCCCATACATTGAAACCCATCCCCACACACACTGAATCACCTTCGCAACACACTGAAACCCATTCTCTACACACTAAAACCCCTTCCCCACACACTGAAACCCTTCCCCACAAACTGAAACCCTTCCCCACACACTGAAACTCATACCCACAAACTGAAACACCTTCCCCACACACCGAAACACATACCCACACACTCAAACACCTTCCCCACATATTAAAACCCTTCCCCACACACTGAAACCATTCCCCACACACTGAAACACATCCCCACACACTGAAACCCTTCCCCACACACTGAAATCCCTTCCCCACGCACTGAAACACTTCCCCACACACTGAAACACATCCCCACACACTGAAACCCTTCCCCACACACTGAAACACTTCCCCACACACTGAAACCCTTCCCCACACACTGAAAAACCTTCCCATACACTGAAATCCCTTCCCCACTCACTGAAATACCTTCCCCACACACTGAAACATCTTCCCCACACACTGAAACCCCTTCCCCACACATTGAACCCCTTCCCCACACACTGAAACACCTTCCCCACACACTGAAACACCTTCCCCACACACTGAAACCCCTTCCCCACACACTGAAACACCTTCCCCACACACTGAAACACCTTCCCCAAACACTGAAACGCATTCCCCGCACACTGACACCCCTTCCCCACACACTGAAACACATCCCCACACACTGAAACCCTTCCCCACACACTGAAACACTTCCCCACACACTGAAACCCTTCCCCACACACTGAAAAACCTTCCCATACACTGAAATCCCTTCCCCACTCACTGAAATACCTTCCCCACACACTGAAACATCTTCCCCACACACTGAAACCCCTTCCCCACACATTGAACCCCTTCCCCACACACTGAAACACCTTCCCCACACACTGAAACACCTTCCCCACACACTGAAACCCCTTCCCCACACACTGAAACACCTTCCCCACACACTGAAACACCTTCCCCAAACACTGAAACGCATTCCCCGCACACTGACACCCCTTCCCCACTCACTGAAACCACTTCCACACACGGAAACCCATCCCCACACACTGAAACACAATCCCCACACACTGAAACACAATCCCCACACACTGAAACCCTTCCCCACACCCTGAAACACATCCCCACACACTGAAACACTTCCCCACAAACAGAAAACCCTTCCCCAAACACTGAAACACCTTCCCCACACTCTGAAACACCCTCCCCACACACTGAAACCACATCTCCACGCACTGAAACCCTTCCCCACACACTGAAACACATTCCCCATACACTGAAACCCATCCCCACACATTGAAACCCATCCCCACACACTGAAACCCCTTCCCCACTCACTGAAACCCCTTTCCCACACACTGAAACACTTCCCCACACACGGAAACACAGCCCCACACACTGAAACACTTCCCCACACACTGAAACACTTCCCCACACACAGAAACACCTTCCCCATACACTGAAATCCCTTCCACACTCACTGAAATATCTTCCCCACACACTGAAACACATTCCCCACACACTGAAACACCTTCCACACACATTGAAACCCTTCCCCACTCACTGAAACACCTTCCCTACACACTGAAACAACTTCTCCACACACTGAAACCCCTTCCCCACAAACTGAAACACCTTCCCCAAACACTGAAACCCCTTCCGCACACTCTGAAACACCTTCCCCACACACTGAAACCCATCCCCACACACACTGAAACAACTTCCCCACACACTGAATCACCTTCCCCACACACTGAAACCCATCCCCACACACACTGAAACACCGTCCCCACACAATGAAACCCCTTACCCGCACACTGAAACCCATTCCCCATACACTGAACCCCCTTCCCTGCACACTGTAACCCCTTCCCCATACACTGAAACCCCTTCCGCACACACTGAAACACCTTCGCCACACACTGAAACCCATTCCCTACACACTGAATCCCCTTCCCCACACACTGAAACCCTTCCCCACACACTGAAACCATTCCCCACACACTGAAACCCATACCCAATCACTGAAACACCTTGCCCACACACTGAAACCATTCCCCACGCACTGAAAACCTTCCCCACACACTGAAACACATCCCCACACAGTTAAACCCTTCCCCATACACTGAAACCCCTTCCCCACTCACGGAAACACTTCCCCACACACTGAAACACATCCCCACACACGTCAACCCTTCCCCACACACTGAAACCAATTCCCCACACACTGCAACCCTTACCCACACACTGAAACACATCCCCACACACTGAAACACTTCCCCACACACTGAAAAGCTTCCCCACACACTGAAACACCTTCCCATACACTGAAATCCATTCCTCAATCACTGAAATACCTTCCCCCAACACTGAAACACCTTCCCCACACACTGAAACCCCTTCCCCACACATTGAAACCCTTCCCCACACACTGAAACACCTTCCCCACACACTGAAACACCTTCCCCACACACTGAAACCCCTTCCCCACACACGGAAACACCTTCCCCGCACAGTGTAGCCCCTTCCCCGTACACTGAAACCCCTTCCGCACACACTGAAACACTTCCCCACACACTGAAACCCCTTCCCCACACACTGAAACACTTCCCCACACACTGAAACCCTTCCCCACGCGCTGAAGCACCTTCCCCACACACTGAAACCCCTTCCCCACACACTGAAACCCTTCCCCACACAGACTGAATCCCTTCCCCACACACTGAAACACCTTCCCCACACACTGAAACCAATTCCCCACACACTGAAACCCCTTCCGCACACTCTGAAACACCTTCCCCACACACTGAAACGCATTCCCACACACACTGAAACAACTTCCCCACACACTGAAACTCCTTCCCCACACAGTGAATCCCGTCCCCACACACACTGAAACACCGTCCCCACACAATGAAACACCTTCCCCGCACACTGAAACCCATTCCCCATACCCTGAAACCCCTTCCCCGCACACTGAAACCCCTTCCCCATACACTGAAACCCCTTCCGCACACACTGAAACACCTTCCCCATACATTGAAACCCATCCCCACGCACACTGAAACACCTTCGCCACACACTGAAACCCATTCTCTACACACTGAAACGCCTTCCCCACATACTGAAAACCTTCCCCACACACTGAAACCCTTCCCCACACACTGAAACCCATACCCACAAACTGAAACACCTTCCCCACACACCGAAACCCATACCCACACACTGAAACACCTTCCCCACACATTGAAACCCTTCCCCACACACTGAAACCATTCCCCACACACTGAAACACATCCCCACACACTGAAACCCTTCCCCACACACTGAAACCCCTTCCTCACACACTGAAACCCCTTCCCCACACACTGAAACACCTTCCCCACACACTGATACACCTTCCCCACACACTGAAAACCATCCACACACACACTGAAACACCTTCCCCACACAATGAAACCCATTCCCTACACACTGAAAACCCTTCCCCAAACACTGAAACCCTTCCCCACACACTGAAACACAGCCCCACACACTGAAACACCTTCCCCACACACTGAAACACATTCCCCACACACTGAAACCATTCCCCACACACTGAAACCCTTCCCCACAAAGTGAAACACTTCCCCACACACTGAAACCCTTCCCCAAACACTGAAACACCTTCCCCACACACTGAATCCCCTCCCCACACACTGAAACCCCTTCCCCACACACGGAAACACCTTCTCACACACTGAAACACATCCCCACACACTGAAGCACATTCCCCACACACTGAACCCCTTCCCCACACACTGAAAAAACTTCCCCACACACTGAAACACATCCCCACACACTCAGACACCTTCCTCACACACTGAAACCCCTTCCCCACACACTGAAACCCTTCCCCACACAGACTGAAACCCTTCCCCACCCACTGAAACACCTTCCCCACAAACTGAAACCAATTCCCCACACACTGAAACCCCTTCCGCACACTCTGAAACACCTTCCCCACACACTGAAACGCATCCCCACACACACTGAAACAACTTCCCCACACACTGAAACTCCTTCCCAACACACTGAAACCCATCCCCACACACACTGAAACACCGTCCCCACACAATGAAACCCCTTCCACGCACACTGAAACCCATTCCCCATACCCTGAAACCCCTTCCCCGCACACTGAAACCCCTTCCCCATACACTAAAACCCCTTCCGCACACACTGAAACACCTTCCCCATACATTGAAACCCATCCCCGCACACACTGAAACACCTTCGCCACACACTGAAACCCATTCTCGACACACTGAAACCCCTTCCCCACACACTGAAACCCTTCCCCACCCACTGATACCCTTCCCCACACACTGAACCCCATACCCACACACTGAAACACCTTCCACATACATTGAAACCCATCCCCGCACACACTGAAACACCTTCGCCACACACTGAAACCCATTCTCGACACACTGAAACCCCTTCCCCACACACTGAAACCCTTCCCCACCCACTGATACCCTTCCCCACACACTGAAACCCATACCCACACACTGAAACACCTTCCCCACACATTGAAACCCTTACCCACACACTGAAACCATTCCCCACAAACTGAAACACATCCCCACACACTGAAACCCTTCCCCACACACTGAAACCCCTTCCCCACACACTGAAACACTTACCCACACACTGAAACACATCCCCACACGCTGAAACCCTTCCCCACACACTGAAACCCTTCCCCACACACTGAAACCCTTCCCCACACACTGAAACACCTTCCCACACACTGAAATCCCTTCCCCACTCACTGAAATACCTTCCCCACACACTGAAACACCTTCCCCACACACTGAAACCCCTTCCCCACACATTGAACCCCTTCCCCACACACTGAAACACCTTCCCCACACACTGAAACACCTTCCCCACACACTGAAACACCTTCCCCACACACTGAAACACCTACCCCAAACACTGAAACGCATTCCCCACACACTGACACCCCTTCCGCACTCACTGAAACCACTTCCACACACTGAAACCCATCCCCACTCTCTGAAACACAATCCCCACTCTCTGAAACACAATCCCCACACACTGAAACCCTTCCCCACACCCTGAAACACATCCCCACACACTGAAACACTTCCCCACAAACTGAAAACCCTTCCCCAAACACTGAAACACCTTCCCCACACACTGAAACACCCACCCCACACACTGAAACCACATCTCCACGCACTGAAACCCTTCCCCACACACTGAAACACAATCCCCACACACTGAAACCCTTCCCCACACCCTGAAACACATCCCCACACACTGAAACCCTTCCCCACAAACTGAAAACACTTCCCCAAACCCTGAAACAACTTCCCCACACACTGAAACACCCTCCCCACACACTGAAACCCCTTCCCCACACACTGAAACACTTCCCAAACACACGGAAACACATCCCCACACACTGAAACCCTTCCCCACACACTGAAACACTTCCCCACACACAGAAACAACTTCCCCATACACGGAAATCCCTTCCCCCCTCACTGAAATATCTTCCCCACCAACTGAAACACATTCCCCACACACTGAAACACCTTCCCCACACATTGAAACCCTTCCCCACACACTGAAACACCTTCCCCACACACTGAAACAACTTCTCCACACACTGAAACCCCTTCCCCACAAACTGAAACACCTTCCCCACACACTGAAACCCCTTCCGCACACTCTGAAACACCTTCCCCACACACTGAAACCCATTCCCACACACACTGAAACAACTTCCCCACACACTGAATCACCTTCCCCACACACTGAAAACCATCCCCACACACACTGAAACACCGTCCCCACACAATGAAACCCCTTCCCCGCACACTGAAACCCATTCCCCATACACTGAACCCCCTTCCCCGCCCACTGTAACCCCTTCCCCATACACTGAAACCCCTTCCGCACACACTGAAACACCTTCCCCACACACTGAAACCCATCCCCACACACACTGAAACACCTTCGCCACACACTGAAACCCATTCCCTACACACTGAAACCCCTTCCCCACACACTGAAACCCTTCCCCACACACTGAAACCATTCCCCACACACTGAAACCCATACCCACAAACTGAAACACCTTCCACACACACTGAAACCCATACCCACACACTGAAACACCTTGCCCACACACTGAAACCATTCCCCACACACAGAAATCCTTCCCCACACACTGAAACACTTCCCCACACAGTTAAACCCTTCCCCATACACTGAAACCCCTTCCCCACACACGGAAGCACTTCCCCACACACTGAAACACATCCCCACACACGTACACCCTTCCCCACACACTGAAACCCTTTCCCCACACACTGAAAACCTTCCCCACACACTGAAACACATCCCCACACACTGAAAACCTTCCCCACACACTGAAACACTTCCCCACACACTGAAACCCTTCCCCACACACTGAAACACCTTCCCATACACTGAAATCCCTTCCTCAATCACTGAAATACCTTCCCCCAACACTGAAACACCTTCCCCACACACTGAAACCCCTTCCCCACACATTGAAACCCTTCCCCACACACTGAAACACCTTCCCCGCACACTGAAACACCTTCCCCACACACTGAAACACATTCCCCACACACTGAAACCCTTCCCCACAAAGTGAAACACTTCCCCACACACTGAAACCCTTCCCCAAACACTGAAACACCTTCCCCACACACTGAATCCCCTTCCCCACACACTGAAACCCATTCCCCACACACTGAAACACCTTCTCACACACTGAAACACATCCCCACACACTGAGACACCTTCCTCCCACACTGAAACCCCATCCCCACACACTGAAACCCTTCCCCACACAGACTGAAACCCTTCCCCACACACTGAAACACCTTCCCCACACACTGAAACCAATTCCCCACACACTGAAACCCCTTCCGCACACTCTGAAACACCTTCCCCACACACTGAAACGCATCCCCACACACACTGAAACAACTTCCCCACACACTGAAACTCCTTCCCCACACACTGAAACCAATCCCCACACACACTGAAACACCGTCCCCACACAATGAAACCCCTTCCCCGCACACTGAAACCCATTCCCCATACCCTGAAACCCCTTCCCCGCACACTGAAACCCCTTCCCCATACACTGAAACCCCTTCCGCACACACTGAAACACCTTCCCCATACATTGAAACCCATCCCCACACACTGAAACACCTTCCCCACACACTGCAACACATTCCCCACACACTGAAACGCTTCCCCACACACTGAAACCCTTCCCCACAAAGTGAAACACTTCCCCACACACTGAAACCCTTCCCCAAACACTGAAACACCTTCCCCACACACTGAATCCCCTTCCCCACACACTGAAACCCCTTCCCCAAGCACTGAAACACCTTCTCACACACTAAAACACATCCCACACACTGAAGCACCTTCCCCACACACTGAAACCCCTTCCCCACACACTGAATAACCTTCCCCACAAACTGAAACACATCCCCACACACTGAGACACCTTCCTCACACACTGAAACCCCTTCCCCACACATTGAAACCCTTCCCCACACAGACTGAAACACTTCCCCACACACTGAAACACCTTCCCCACACACTGAAACCAATTCCCCACACACTGAAACCCCTTCCGCACAATCTGAAACACCTTCCCCACACACTGAAACGCATCCCCACACACACTGAAACAACTTCCCCACACACTGAAACCCATCCCCACACACACTGAAACACCGTCCGCACACAATGAAACCCCTTCCCCGCACACTGAAACCCATTCCCCATACATTGAAACCAATCCCCACACACACTGAAACACCTTCGCAACACACTGAAACCCATTCTCTACACACTGAAACCCCTTCCCCACACACTGAAACCCTTCCCCACACACTGAAACCCTTCCCAACACACTGAAACCCATACCCACAAACTGAAACACCTACCCCACACACCGAAACTCATACCCACACACTGAAACACCTTCCCCACACATTTAAACCCTTCCCCACACACTGAAACCTTTCCCCACACACTGAAACACATCCCCACACACTGAAACCCTTCCCCACACACAGAAACCCCTTCCCCACACACTGAAACACTTCCCCACACACTGAAACACATCCCCACACACTGAAACCCTTCCCCACACACTGAGACACTTCCCCACACACTGAAACCCTTCCCCACACACTGAAACACCTTCCCATACACTGAAATCCCTTCCCCACTCACTGAAATACCATCCCCACACACTGAAACACCATCCCCACACACTGAAACCCCTTCCCCACACATTGAACCCCTTCCCCACACACTGAAACACCTTCCCCACACACTGAAACACCTTCCCCACACACTGAAACCCCTTCCCCACACACTGAAACACCTTCCCCACACACTGAAGCACCTTCCCCAAACACTGAAACGCATTCCCCACACACTGACACCCCATCGGCACACACTGAAACACATTCCCCACACACTGAAACCCCTTCCGCACACTCTGAAACACCTTCCCCACACACTGAAACCACTTCCACACACTGAAACCCATCCCTACACACTGAAACACAATCCCCACATACTGAAACACAATCCCCACACACTGAAACCCCTTCCGCACACTCTGAAACACCTTCCCCACACACTGAAACGCATCCCCACACACACAGAAACAACTTCCCCACACACTGAAACTCCTTCCTCACGCACTGAAACCCATCCCCACACACACTGAAACACCGTCCCCACACAATGAAACCCCTTCCCCACACACTGAAACCCTTCCCAACACCCTGAAACACATCCCCACACACTGAAACCCTTCCCCACAAACAGAAAACCCTTCCCCAAACACTGAAACAACTTCCCCACACACTGAAACACCCTCCCCACACACTGAAACCACTTCTCCACGCACTGAAACCCTTCCCCACACACTGAAACACATTCCGCATACACTGAAACCCATCCCCACACATTGAAACCTTCCCCCACACACTGAAACCCCTTCCCCACTCACTGAAACCCCTTCCCCACACACTGAGACACTTCCCCACACACGGAAACACAGCCCCACACACTGAAACCCTTCCCCACACACTGAAACACTTCCCCACACACAGAAACACCTTCCCCATACACTGAAATCCCTTCCACACTCACTGAAATATCTTCCACACACACTGAAACACATTCCCCACACACTGAAACACCTTCCACACACATTGAAACCCTTCCCCACACACTGAAACACCTTCCCTACACACTGAAACAACTTCTCCACACACTGAAACCCCTTCCCCACAAACTGAAACACCTTCCCCAAACACTGAAACCCCTACCGCACACTCTGAAACACCTTCCCCACACACTGAAACCCATCCCCACACACACTGAAACAACTTCCCCACACACTGAATCACCTTCCCCACACACTAAAACCCATCCCCACACACATTGAAACACCGTCCCCACACAATGAAACACCTTCCCCGCACACTGAAACCCATTCCCCATACCCTGAACCCCCTTCCCTGCACACTGTAACCCCTTCCCCATACACTGAAACCCCTTCCCCACACACTGAAAACCATCCCCACACACACTGAAACACCTTCGCCACACACTGAAACCCATTCCCTACACACTGAATCCCCTTCCCCACACACTGAAACCCTTCCCCACACACTGAAACCATTCCCCACAGACTGAAACCCATACCCACACACTGAAACACCTTGCCCACACACTGAAACCATTCCCCACACAATGAAACCCTTCCCCACACACTGAAACACATCCCCACACACGTAAACCCTTCCCCACACACTGAAACCGCTTCCCCACACACTGAAACCCTTCCCCACACACTGAAACACATCCCCACACACTGAAAACCTTCCCCACACACTGAAACCCTTCCCCACACTCTGAAACCCTTCCCCACACACTGAAACACCTTCCCATACACTGAAATCCATTCCTCAATCACTGAAATACCTTCCCCCAACACTGAAACACCTTCCCCACACACTGAAACCCCTTCCCCATACATTGAAACCCTTCCCCACACACTGAAACACCTTCCACACAGACTGAAACACCTTCCCCACACACTGAAACCCCTTCCCCACACACTGAAACACCTTCCCCGCACACTGTAGCCCCTTCCCCGTACACTGAAACCCCTTCCGCACACACTGAAACACTTCCCCACACACTGAAACCCTTCCCCACACACTGAAACACATCCCCACACACTGAAACACATTCCCCACACACTGAAACCCCTTCCCCACACACAGAAACACCTTCCCCACACACTGAAACACCTTCCCCAAACACTGAAACCCCTTCCTCACACACTGAAACCCCTTCCCCACACACTGAAACACCTTCCCCATACACTGAAACCCCTTCCCCACACACTGAAACCCATCCCCACACACACTGAAACACCTTCGCCACACACTGAAACCCATTCCCTACACACTGAATCCCCTTCCCCACACACTGAAACCCTTCCCCACACACTGAAACCATTCCCCACAGACTGAAACCCATACCCACACACTGAAACACCTTGCCCACACACTGAAACCATTCCCCACACAATGAAACCCTTCCCCACACACTGAAACACATCCCCACACACGTAAACCCTTCCCCACACACTGAAACCGCTTCCCCACACACTGAAACCCTTCCCCACACACTGAAACACATCCCCACACACTGAAAACCTTCCCCACACACTGAAACACTTCCCCACACTCTGAAACCCTTCCCCACACACTGAAACACCTTCCCATACACTGAAATCCATTCCTCAATCACTGAAATACCTTCCCCCAACACTGAAACACCTTCCCCACACACTGAAACCCCTTCCCCACACATTGAAACCCTTCCCCACACACTGAAACACCTTCCCCACACACTGAAACACCTTCCCCACACACTGAAACCCCTTCCCCACACACTGAAACACCTTCCCCGCACACTGTAGCCCCTTCCCCGTACACTGAAACCCCTTCCGCACACACTGAAACACTTCCCCACACACTGAAACCCTTCCCCACACACTGAAACACTTCCCCACACACTGAAACCCTTCCCCACGCGCTGAAACACCTTCCCCACACACTGAAACCCCTTCCCCACACACTGAAACCCTTCCCCACACAGACTGAATCCCTTCCCCACACACTGAAACACCTTCCCCACACACTGAACCCAATTCCCCACACACTGAAACCCCTTCCGCACACTCTGGAACACCTTCCCCACACACTGAAACGCATCCCCACACACACTGAAACAACTTCCCCACACACTGAAACTCCTTCCCCACACACTGAAACCCATCCCCACACACACTGAAACACCGTCCCCACACAATGAAACACCTTCCCCGCACACTGAAACCCATTCCCCATACCCTGAAACCCCTTCCCCGCACACTGAAACCCCTTCCCCATACACTGAAACCCCTTCCGCACACACTGAAACACCTTCCCCATACATTGAAACCCATCCCCACACACACTGAAACACCTTCGCTACACACTGAAACCCATTCTCTGCACACTGAAACGCCTTCCCCACACACTGAAAACCTTCCCCACACACTGAAACCCTTCCCCACACACTGAAACCCATACCCACAAACTGAAACACCTTCCCCACACACCAAAACCCATACCCACACACTGAAACACCTTCCCCACACATTTAAACCCTTCCCCACACACTGAAACCATTCCCCACACACTGAAACACATCCCCACACACTGAAACCCTTCCCCACACACTGAAACCCATTCCCCACACACTGAAACACTTCCCCACACACTGAAACACATCCCCACACACTGAAACCCTTCCCCACACACTGAAACACTTCCCCACACACGGAATCCCTTCTCCACACACTGACACACCTTCCCATACACTGAAATCCCTTCCCCACTCACTGAAATACCTTCCCCACACACTGAAACACCTTCCCCACACACTGAAACACCTTCCCCACACACTGAAACACCTTCCCCACGCACTGAAACCCCTTCCCCACACACTGAAACACCTTCCCCACACACTGAAACACCTTCCCCAAACATTGAAACGCATTCCCCACACACTGACATCCCTTCCGCACTCACTGAAACACATTCCCCACACACTGAAACCCTTCCCCACTCACTGAAACCACTTTCACAGACTGAAACCCATCCCCACACAGTGAAACCCTTCCCCACAAACTAAAACCATTCCCCAAACACTGAAACACATTCCCCAAACACTGAAACACCCTCCCCACACACTGAAACCACTTCTCCACGCACTGAAACCCTTCCCCACACACTGAAACACATTCCCCATACACTGAAACCCATCCCCACACATTGAAACCCATCCCCACACACTGAAACCCCTTCCCCACTCACTGAAACCCCTTCCCCTCACACTGAAACACCTCCCCACACACGGAAACACATCCCCACACACTGAAACCCTTCCCCACACACTGAAACACTTCCCCACACACAGAAACACCTTCCCCATACACTGAAATCCCTTCCCCACACACTGAAATATCTTCCCCACACACTGAAACACATTCCCCACACACTGAAACACCTTCCCCACACATTGAAACCCTTCCCCAAACACTGAAACACCTTCCCCACACACTGAAACAACTTCTCCACACACTGAAACCCCTTCCCCACAAACTGAAACACCTTCCCCACACACTGAAACCCCTTCCGCACAGTCTGAAACACCTTCCCCACACACTGAAACCCATCCCCACACACACTGAAACAACTTCCCCACACACTGAATCACCTTCGCCACACAATGAAACCCATTCTCTACACACTGAAACGCCTTCCCCACACACTGAAAACATTCCCCACACACTGAAACCCTTCCCCACACACTGAAACCCATACCCACAAACTGAAACACCTTCCCCACACACCGAAACCCATACCCACACACTGAAACACCTTCCCCACACATTGAAACCCTTCCCCACACACTAAAACCATTCCCCACACACTGAAACACATCCCCAAACACTGAAACCCTTCCCCACACACTGAAACCCATTCCCCACACACTGAAAAACTTCCCCACACACTGAAACACATCCCCACACACTGAAACCCTTCCCCACACACTGAAACACTTCCCCACACACACTGAAACACCGTCCCCACACAATGAAACCCCTTCCCCGCACACTGAAACCCATTCCCCATACCCTGAACCCCCTTCCCTGCACACTGTAACCCCTTCCCCATACACTGAAACCCCTTCCGCACACACTGAAACACCTTCCCCACACACTGAAACCCATCCCCACACACACTGAAACACCTTCGTCACACACTGAAACCCATTCCCTACACACTGAATCCCCTTCCCCACACACTGAAACCCTTCCCCACACACTGAAACCATTCCCCACAGACTGAAACCCATACCCACACACTGAAACACCTTGCCCACACACTGAAACCATTCCCCACACAATGAAACCCTTCCCCACACACTGAAACACATCCCCACACAGTTAAAACCTTCCCCATACACTGAAACCCCTTCCCCACTCACGGAAACACTTCCCCACACACTGAAACACATCCCCACACACGTAAACCCTTCCCCACACACTGAAACCGCTTCCCCACACACTGAAACCCTTCCCCACACACTGAAACACATCCCCACACACTGAAAACCTTCCCCACACACTGAAACACTTCCCCACACTCTGAAACCCTTCCCCACACACTGAAACACCTTCCCATACACTGAAATCTATTCCTCAATCACTGAAATACCTTCCCCCAACACTGAAACACCTTCCCCACACACTGAAACCCTTCCCCACACAGACTGAATCCCTTCCCCACACACTGAAACACCTTCCCCACACACTGAAACCAATTCCCCACACACTGAAACCCCTTCCGCACACTCTGGTACACCTTCCCCACACACTGAAACGCATCCCCACTCACACTGAAATAACTTCCCCACACATTGAAACTCCTTCCCCACACACTGAAACCCATCCCCACACACACTGAAACACCGTCCCCACACAATGAAACACCTTCCCCGCACACTGAAACCCATTCCCCATACCATGAAACCCCTTCCCCACACACTGAAACACCTTCCCCATACACTGAAACCCCTTCCGCACACGCTGAAACACCTTCCCCATACATTGAAACCCATCCCCACACACACTGAAACACCTTCGCCACACACTGAAACCAATTCTCTGCACACTGAAACGCCTTCCCCACACACTGAAAACCTTCCCCACACACTGAAACCCTTCCCCAAACACTGAAACCCATACCCACAAACTGAAACACCTTCCCCACACACCAAAACCCATACCCACACACTGAAACTCCTTCCCCACACATTTAATCCCTTCCCCACACACTGAAACCATTCCCCACACACTGAAACACATCCCCACACACTGAAACCCTTCCCCACACACTGAAACCCATTCCCCACACACTGAAACACTTCCCCACACACTGAAACACATCCCCACACACTGAAACACTTCCCCACACACTGAAACACTTCCCCACACACTGAATCCCTTCTCCACACACTGACACACCTTCCCATACACTGAAGTCCCTTCCCCACTCACTGAAATACCTTCCCCACACACTGAAACACCTTCCCCACACACTGAAACACCTTCCCCACACACTGAAACACCTTCCCCACGCACTGAAACCCTTTCCCCACACACTGAAACACCTTCCCCACACGCTGAAACACCTTCCCCAAACATTGAAACGCATTCCACACACACTGACATCCCTTCCGCACTCACTGAAACACATTCCCCACACACTGAAACCCTTCCCCACTCACTGAAACCACTTTCACAGACTGAAACCCATCCCCACACACTGAAACCCTTCCCCACAAACTAAAACCCTTCCCCAAACACTGAAACACCCTCCCCACACACTGAAACCACTTCTCCACGCACTGAAACCCTTCCTCACACACTGTAACACATTCCCCATACACTGAAACCCATCCCCACACATTGAAACCCATCCCCACACACTGAAACCCCTTCCCCACTCACTGAAACCCCTTCCCCTCACACTGAAACAC
The DNA here is from genome assembly GCF_036365525.1 of Heterodontus francisci. Taxonomy (NCBI): domain Eukaryota; kingdom Metazoa; phylum Chordata; class Chondrichthyes; order Heterodontiformes; family Heterodontidae; genus Heterodontus; species Heterodontus francisci. The sequence continues at coordinate 6,095,792 of NC_090395.1, read as the reverse complement.
CTCCCCACACACGGAAACACATCCCCACACACTGAAACCCTTCCCCACACACTGAAACACTTCCCCACACACAGAAACACCTTCCCCATACACTGAAATCCCTTCCCCACTCACTGAAATATCTTCCCCACACACTGAAACACATTCCCCACACACTGAAACACCTTCCCCACACATTGAAACCCTTCCCCAAACACTGAAACACCTTCCCCACACACTGAAACAACTTCTCCACACACTGAAACCCCTTCCCCACAAACTGAAACACCTTCCCCACACACTGAAACCCCTTCCGCACACTCTGAAACACCTTCCCCACACACTGAAACCCATCCCCACACACACTGAAACAACTTCCCCACACACTGAATCACCTTCGCCACACACTGAAACCCATTCTCTACACACTGAAACGCCTTCCCCACACACTGAAAACCTTCCCCACACACTGAAACCCTTCCCCACACACTGAAACCCATACCCACAAACTGAAACACCTTCCCCACACACCGAAACCCATACCCACACACTGAAACACCTTCCCCACACATTGAAACCCTTCCCCACACACTGAAACCATTCCCCACACACTGAAACACATCCCCAAACACTGAAACACTTCCCCACACACTGAAACCCATTCCCCACACACTGAAAAACTTCCCCACACACTGAAACACATCCCCACACACTGAAACCCTTCCCCACACACTGAAACACTTCCCCACACACTGGAACACTTCCCCACACACTGAAACACCTTCCCATACACTGAAATCCCTTCCCCACTCACTGAAATACCTTCCCCACACACTGAAACACCTTCCCCACACACTGAAACACCTTCCCCACACACTGAAACACCTTCCCCACGCACTGAAACCCCTTCCCCACACACTGAAACACCTTCCCCACACACTGAAACACCTTCCCCAAACATTGAAACGCATTCCCCACACACTGACACCCCTTCCGCACTCACTGAAACACATTCCCCACACACTGAAACTCCTTCCCCACTCACTGAAACCACTTCCACAAACTGAAACCCATCCCCACACACTGAAACACAATCCCCGCACACTGAAACACAATCCCCACACACTGAAACCCTTCCCCACACCCTGAAACACATCCCCACACACTGAAACCCTTCCCCACAAACTGAAAACCCTTCCCCAAACACTGAAACACATTCCCCAAACACTGAAACACCCTCCCCACACACTGAAACCACATCTCCACGCACTGAAACCCTTCCCCACACACTGAAACACATTCCCCATACACTGAAACCCATCCCCACACATTGAAACCCATCCCCACACACTGAAACCCCTTCCCCACTCACTGAAACCCCTTCCCCACACACTGAAACACCTCCCCACACACGGAAACACATCCCCACACACTGAAACCCTTCCCCACACACTGAAACACTTCCCCACACACAGAAACACCTTCCCCATACACTGAAATCCCTTCCCCACTCACTGAAATATCTTCCCCACACACTGAAACACATTGCCCACACACTGAAACACCTTCTCCACACATTGAAACCCTTCCCCAAACACTGAAACACCTTCCCCACACACTGAAACAACTTCTCCACACACTGAAACCCCTTCCCCACAAACTGAAACACCTTCCCCACACACTGAAACCCCTTCCGCACACTCTGAAACACCTTCCCCACACACTGAAACCCATCCCCACACACACTGAAACAACTTCCCCACACACTGAATCACCTTCCCCACACACTGAAACCCATCCCCACACACACTGAAACACCGTCCCCACACAATGAAACCCCTTCCCCGCACACTGAAACCCATTCCCCATACACTGAACCCCCTTCCCCGCACACTGTAACCCCTTCCCCATACATTGAAACCCCTTCCGCACACACTGAAACACCTTCCCCACACACTGAAACCCATCCCCACACACACTGAGACACCTTCGCCACACACTGAAACCCATTCCCTCCAGACTGAAACCCCTTCCCCACACACTGAAACCCTTCCCCACACACTGAAACCATTCCCCACACACTGAAACCCATACCCACAAACTGAAACACCTTCCCCACACACTGAAACCCATATCCACACACTGAAACACCTTGCCCACACACTGAAACCATTCCCCACACACTGAAACCCTTCCCCACACAGTGAAACACATCCCCACACAGTTAAACCCTTCCCCATACACTGAAACCCCTTCCCCACTCACTGAAACACTTCCCCACACACTGAAACACATCGCCACACACGTAAACCCTTCCCCACACACTGAAACCCCTTCCCCACACACTGAAACCCTTCCCCACACATTGAAACACATCCCAACACACTGAAAACCTTCCCCACACACTGAAACACTTCCCCACACACTGAAACCCTTCCCCACACACTGAAACACCTTCCCATACACTGAAATCCCTTCCTCAATCACTGAAATACCTTTCCCCAACACTGAAACCCTTCCCCACGCGCTGAAACACCTTCCCCACACACTGCAACCCCTTCCCCACACATTGAAACCCTTCCCCACACACTGAAACATGTTCCCCACACACTGAAACACCTTCCCCACACACTGAAACCCCTTCCCCACACACTGAAACACCTTCCCCACACACTGAAACACCTTCCCCAAACACTGAAACGCATTCCCCACACACTGACACTTCCTCCGCACACACTGAAACACATTCGCCACACACTGAAACACTTCCCCACACACTGAAACACCTTCCACACACTGAAACCCATCCCCACACACTGAAACACAATCCTCACACACAGAAACACAATCCCCACACACTGAAACCCTTTCCCACACCCTGAATCACATCCCCACACACTGAAACCCTTCCCCACAAACTGAAACCCCTTCCCCAAACACTGAAACACCTTCCCCACACGCTGAAACACCCTCCCCACACACTGAAACCATTCCCCACACACTGAAACTCTTCCCCACACACTGAAACCCTTCCCCACACACTGAAACACCTTCCCATACACTGCAATCCCTTCCCCACTCACTGAAATACCTTCCCCACACACTGAAACACCTTCCCCACACACTGAAACCCCTTCCCCACACATTGAAACCCTTCCCCACACACTGAAACACCTTCCCCACACACTGAAACACCTTCCCCACACACTGAAACCCCTTACCCACACACTGAAACACCTTCCCCACACACTGAAACACCTTCCCCAAACACTGAAACGCATTCCCCACACACTGAAACCCTTCCCCACACACTGAAACCACTTCCACACACTGAAACCCCTTCCCCACAAACTGAAACACCTTCCCCACACACTGAAACCCCTTCCACACACTCTGAACCACCTTCCCCACACACTGAAACATCCTCCCCACACACTGAAGCCATTCCCCACACACTGAAACACTTCCCCACACACTGAAACCCTTCCCCACACACTGAAACACCTTCCCATACACTGAAATCCCTTCCCCACTCACTGAAATACCTTCCCCACACACTGAATCACCTTCCCCACACTCTGAAACGCCTTCCCCACACATTGAAACCCTTCCCCACACACTGAAACACCTTCCCCACACACTGAAACACCTTCCCCACACACAGAAACCCCTTACCCACACACTGAAACACCTTCCCCACACACTGAAACACCTTCCCCAAACACTGAAACGCATTCCCCACACACTGAAACCCTTCCCCACACACTGAAACCACATCCACACACTGAAACCCCTTCCCCACAAACTGAAACACCTTCCCCACACACTGAAACCCCTTCCGCACACTCTGAAACACCTTCCCCACACACTGAAACCCATCCCCACACACACTGAAACCCCTTCCCCACACACTGAAACCCTTCCCCACACACTGAAACACCTTCCCATACACTGAAATCCCTTCCTCAATCACTGAAATACCTTTCCCCAACACTGAAACACCTTCCCCACACACTGAAACCCCTTCCCCACACATTGAAACCCTTCCCCACACACTGAAACATTTCCCCACACACTGAAACCCCTTCCCCACACACTGAAACACCTTCCCCACACACTGAAACCCCTTCCGCACACTCTGAAACACCTTCCCCACACACTGAAACCCATCCCCACACACACTGAAACAACTTCCCCACACACTGAATCACCTTCCCCACACACTGAAACCCATCCCCACACACAGTGAAACACCGTCCCCACACAATGAAACCCCTTCCCCGCACACTGAAACCCATTCCCCATACACTGAACCCCCTTCCCCGCACACTGTAACCCCTTCCCCATACATTGAAACCCCTTCCTCACACACTGAAACACCTTCCCCACACACTGAAACCCATCCCCACACACACTGAGACACCTTCGCAACACACTGAAACCCATTCCCTACACACTGAAACCCCTTCCCCACACACTGAAACCCTTCCCCACACACTGAAACCATTCCCCACACACTGAAACCCATACCCACAAACTGAAACACCTTCCCCACACACTGAAACCCATACCCACACACTGAAACACCTTGCCCACACACTGAAACCATTCCCCACACACTGAAACCCTTCCCCACACACTGAAACACATCCCCACACAGTTAAACCCTTCCCCATACACTGAAACCCCTTCCCCACTCACTGAAACACTTCCCCACACACTGAAACACATCCCCACACACGTAAACCCTTCCCCACACACTGAAACCCCTTCCCCACACACTGAAACCCTTCCCCACACACTGAAAGACCTTCCCATACACTGAAATCCCTTCCTCAATCACTGAAATACCTTTCCCCAACACTGAAACACCTTCCCCACACACTGAAACCCCTTCCCCACACATTGAAACCCTTCCCCGCACACTGAAACATTTCCCCACACACTGAATCCCCTTCCCCACACACTGAAACACCTTCCCCGCACACTGTAACCCCTTTCCCAGACACTGAAACCCCTTCTGCACACACTGAAACACTTCCCCACACACTGAAACCCTTCCCCACACACTGAAACACTTCCCCACACACTGAAACCCTTCCCCACGCGCTGAAACACCTTCCCCACACACTACAACCCCTTCCCCACACATTGAAACCCTTCCCCACACACTGAAACACCTTCCCCACACACTGAAACACCTTCCCCACACACTGAAACCCCTTCCCCACACACTGAAACACCTTCCCCACACACTGAAACACCTTCCCCAAACACTGAAACGCATTCCCCACACACTGACACCCCTTCCGCACACACTGAAACACATTCCCCACACACTGAAAACCTTCCCCACACACTGAAACACCTTCCACACACTGAAACCCATCCCCACACACTGAAACACAATCCCCACACACAGAAACACAATCCCCACACACTGAAACCCTTTCCCACACCCTGAATCACATCCCCACACACTGAAACCCTTCCCCACAAACTGAAACCCCTTCCCCAAACACTGAAACACCTTCCCCACACACTGAAACACCCTCCCCACACTCTGAAACCATTCCCCACACACTGAAACACTTCCCCACACACTGAAACCCTTCCCCACACACTGAAACACCTTCCCATACACTGAAATCCCTTCCCCACTCACTGAAATACCTTCCCCACACACTGAAACACCTTCCCCACACACTGAAACACCTTCCCCACACACTGAAACCCCTTACCCACACACGTAAACCCTTCCCCACACACTGAAACCCCTTCCCCACACACTGAAACCCTTCCCCACACACTGAAACACATCCCCACACACTGAAAACCTTCCCCACACACTGAAACACTTCCCCACACACTGAAACCCTTCCCCACACACTGAAACACCTTCCCAAACACTGAAATACCTTCCTCAATCACTGAAATACCTTCCCCCAACACTGAAACACCTTCCCCACACACTGAAACACCTTCCCCAAACACTGAAACGCATTCCCCACACACTGAAACCCTTCCCCACACACTGAAACCACTTCCACACACTGAAACCCATACCCACAAACTGAAACACCTTCCCCACACACCGAAACTCATACCCACACACTGAAACACCTTCCCCACACATTGAAACCCTTCCCCACACACTGAAACCATTCCCCACACACTGAAACACATCCCCACACACAGAAACCCTTCCCCACACACTGCAACCCCTTCCCCACACACTGAGACACTTCCCCACACACTGAAACACATCCCCACACATTGAAACCCTTCCCCACACACTGAAACACCTTCCCCACACACTGAAACGCCATCCCCACACACTGAGACCCCTTCCCCACACACTGAAACACCTTCCCCACACACTGAGACACCTTCCCCAAACACTGAAACGCATTCCCCACACACTGACACCCCTTCCGCACACACTGAAACACATTCCCCACACACTGAAACCCTTCCCCACTCACTGAAACCACTTCCACACACTGAAACCCATCCCCACACACTGAAACACAATCCCCACACACTGAAACACAATCCCCACACACTGAAACCCTTCCCCACACACTGAAACACCTTCCCATACACTGAAATCCCTTCCCCACTCACTGAAATACCTTCCCCACACACTGAAACACCTTCCCCACACACGGAAACCCCTTCCCCACACATTGAACCCCTTCCCCACACACTGAAACACCTTCCCCACACACTGAAACACATTCCCCACACACTGAAACCCCTTCCCCACACACTGAAACACCTTCCCCACACACTGAGACACCTTCCCCAAACACTGAAACGCATTCCCCACACACTGACACCCCTTCCGCACACACTGAAACACATTCCCCACACACTGAAACCCTTCCCCACTCACTGAAACCAATTCCACACACTGAAACCCATCCCCACACACTGAAACACAATCCCCACACACTGAAACACAATCCCCACACACTGAAACCCTTCCCCACACCCTGAAACACATCCCCACACACTGAAACCCTTCCCCACAAACTGAAAACCCTTCCCCAAACACTCAAACCCCTTCCCCACACACTGAAACACCCTCCCCACACACTGAAACCACATCTCCACGCACTGAAACCCTTCCCCACACACTGCAACGCATTCCCCATACACTGAAACCCATCCCCACACATTGAAACCCATCCCCACACACTGAAACCCCTTCCCCACTCACTGAAACCCCTTCCCCACACACTGAAACACTTCCCCACACACGGAAACACATCCCCACACACTGAAACCCTTCCCCACTCACTGAAACACTTCCCCACACACAGAAACACCTTCCCCATACAGTGAAATCCCTTCCCCACTCACTGAAATATCTTCCCCACACACTGAAACACATTCCCCACACACTGAAACACATTCCCCACACATTGAAACCCTTCCCCACACACAGAAACACCTTCCCCACACACTGAAACAACTTCTCCACACACTGAATCCTCTTCCCCACAAACTGAAACACCTTCCCCACACACTGAAACCCCTTCCGCATACTCTGAAACACCTTCCCCACACACTGATACCCATCCCCACACACACTGAAACAACTTCCACACACACTGAATCACCTTCCCCACACACTGAAACCCATCCCCACACACACTGAAACACCGTCCCCACACAATGAAACCCCTTCCCCGCACACTGAAACCCATTCCCCATACACTGAACCCCCTTCCCCGCACAATGTAACCCCTTCCCCATACACTGAAACCCCTTCCGCACACACTGAAACACCTTCCCCACACACTGAAACCCATCCCCACACACACTGAAACACCTTCGTCACACACTGAAAACCATTCCCTACACACTGAAACCCCTTCCCCACACACTGAAACCGATCCCCACACACTGAAACCATTCCCCACACACTGAAACCCATACCCACAAACTGAAACACCTTCCCCATACACTGAAACCCATACCCACACACTGAAACACCTTGCCCACACACTGAAACCATTCCCCACACACTGAAACCCTTCCCCACACACTGAAACACATCCCCACACAGTTCAACCCTTCCCCATACACTAAAACCAATTCCCCACTCACTGAAACACTTCCCCACACACTGAAACCGCTTCCCCACACACGTAAACCCTTCCCCACACACTGAAACCCCTTCCCCACACACTGAAACCCTTCCCCACACACTGAAACACATCCCCACACACTGAAAACCTTCCCCACACACTGAAACACTTCCCCACACACTGAAACCCTTCCCCACACACTGAAACACCTTCCCAAACACTGAAATACCTTCCTCAATCACTGAAATACCTTCCCCCAACACTGAAACACCTTCCCCACACACTGAAACCCCTTCCCCACACATTGAAACCCTTCCCCACACACTGAAACACCTTCCCCACACACTGAAACACCTTCCCCACACACTGAAACCCCTTCCCCACACACTGAAACACCTTCCCCGCACACTGTAACCCCTTCCCCATACACTGAAACCCCTTCCGCAAACACTGAAACACTTCCCCACACACTGAAACCCTTCCCCACACACTGAAACACTTCCCCACTCACTGAAACCCTTCCCCACGCGCTGAAACACCTTCCCAACACACTGAAACCACTTCCCCACACACTGAAACCCTTCCCCACACAGACTGAAACCCTTCCCCACACACTGAAACACCTGCCCCACACACTGAAACCAATTCCCCACACACTGAAACCCCTTCCGTACACTCTGAAACACCTTCCCCACACACTGAAACGCAGCCCCACACAGACTGAAACAACTTCCCCACACACTGAAACTCCTTCCCAACACACTGAAACCCATCCCCACACACACGGAAACACCGTCCCCACACAATGAAACCCCTTCCCCGCACACTGAAACCCATTCCCCATACCCTGAAACCCCTTCCACGCACACTGAAACCCTTCCCCACACACTGAAACCCATACCCACAAACTGAAAAACCTTCCCCACACACCGAAACCCATACCCACACACTGAAACACCTTCCCCACACATTGAAACCCTTCCCCACACTCTGAAAATATTCCGCACACACTGAAACACACCCCACACACTGAAACCCTTCCCCACACACTGAAACCCCTTCCCCACACACTGAAACACATCCCCACACACTGAAACCCTTCCCCACACACTGAAACACTTCCCCACACACTGAAACCCTTCCCCACACACTGAAACACCTTCCCATACACTGAAATCCCTTCCCCACTCACTGAAATACCTTCCCCACACACTGAAACACCTTCCCCACACACTGAAACACCTTCCCCAAACATTGAAACGCATTCCCCACACACTGACACCCTTTCCGCACACATTGAAACACATTCCCCACACACTGAAACCCTTCCCCACTCACTGAAACCACTTCCACACACTGAAACCCATCCCCACACACTGAAACACAATCCCCACACACTGAAACCCTTCCCCACACCCTGAAACACATCCCCACACACTGAAACCCTTCCCCACAAAATGAAAACACTTCCCCAAACACTGAAACACCATCCCCACACACTGAAACACCCTCCCCACACACTGAAACCACATCTCCACGCACTGAAACCCTTCCCCACACACTGAAACACATTCCCCATACACTGAAACCCTTCCCCACACATTGAAACCCATCCCCACACACTGAAACCCCTTCCCCACTCACTGAAACCCCTTCCCCACAGACTGAAACACTTCCCCACACACGGAAACACATCCCCACACACTGAAACCCTTCCCCACACACTGAAACAGTTCCCCACACACAGAGACACCTTCCCCATACACTGAAATCCCTTCCCCACTCACTGAAATATCTTCCCCACACACTGAAACACATTCCCCACACACTGAAACACCTTCCCCACACACTGAAACAACTTCTCCACACACTGAAACCCCTTCCCCACAAACTGAAACACCTTCCCCACACACTGAAACCCCTTCCGCACACTCTGAAACACCTTCCCCACACACTGAAACCCATCCCCACACACACTGAAACAACTTCCCCACACACTGAATCACCTTCCCCACACACTGAAACCCATCCGCACACACACTGAAACACCGTCCCCACACAATGGAACCCCTTCCCCGCACACTGAAACCCATTCCCCATACACTGAACCCCCTTCCCCGCACACTGTAACCCCTTCCCCATACACTGAAACCCCTTCCGCACACACTGAAACACCTTCCCCACACACTGAAACCCATTCCCACACACACTGAAACACCTTCGCCACACACTGAAACCCATTCCCTGCACACTGAAACCCCTTCCCCACACACTGAAACCCTTCCCCACACACTGAAACCATTCCCCACACACTGAAACCCATACCCACAAACTGAAATACCTTCCCCACACACTGAAACCCTTCCCCACACACTGAAACACCTTCCCATACACTGAAATCCCTTCCCCACTCACTGAAATACCTTCCCCACACACTGAAACACCTTCCCCACACACTGAAACACCTTCCCCAAACATTGAAACGCATTCCCCACACACTGGCACCCTTTCCGCACACATTGAAACACATTCCCCACACACTGAAACCCTTCCCCACTCACTGAAACCACTTCCACACACTGAAACCCATCCCCACACACTGAAACACAATCCCCACACACTGAAACCCTTCCCCACACCCTGAAACACATCCCCACACACTGAAACCCTTCCCCACAAAATGAAAACACTTCCCCAAACACTGAAACACCATCCCCACACACTGAAACACCCTCCCCACACACTGAAACCACATCTCCACGCACTGAAACCCTTCCCCACACACTGAAACACATTCCCCATACACTGAAACCCTTCCCCACACATTGAAACCCATCCCCACACACTGAAACCCCTTCCCCACTCACTGAAACCCCTTCCCCACAGACTGAAACACTTCCCCACACACGGAAACACATCCCCACACACTGAAACCCTTCCCCACACACTGAAACAGTTCCCCACACACAGAGACACCTTCCCCATACACTGAAATCCCTTCCCCACTCACTGAAATATCTTCCCCACACACTGAAACACATTCCCCACACACTGAAACACCTTCCCCACACACTGAAACAACTTCTCCACACACTGAAACCCCTTCCCCACAAACTGAAACACCTTCCCCACACACTGAAACCCCTTCCGCACACTCTGAAACACCTTCCCCACACACTGAAACCCATCCCCACACACACTGAAACAACTTCCCCACACACTGAATCACCTTCCCCACACACTGAAACCCATCCGCACACACACTGAAACACCGTCCCCACACAATGGAACCCCTTCCCCGCACACTGAAACCCATTCCCCATACACTGAACCCCCTTCCCCGCACACTGTAACCCCTTCCCCATACACTGAAACCCCTTCCGCACACACTGAAACACCTTCCCCACACACTGAAACCCATTCCCACACACACTGAAACACCTTCGCCACACACTGAAACCCATTCCCTGCACACTGAAACCCCTTCCCCACACACTGAAACCCTTCCCCACACACTGAAACCATTCCCCACACACTGAAACCCATACCCACAAACTGAAATACCTTCGCCACACACTGAAACCCATACCCACACACTGAAACACCTTGCCCACACACTGAAACCATTCCCCACACACTGAAACCCTTCCCCACACACTGAAGCACCTTCCCCACACGCTGAAACCCCTTCCCCACACATTGAAACCCTTCCCCACACACAGAAACACCTTCCCCACAAACTGAAACACCTTCCTCGCACACTGTAACCCCTTCCCCATACACTGAAACCCCTTCCGCACACACTGAAACACTTCCCCACACACTGAAACCCTTCCCCACACACTGAAACAGTTCCCCACACACTGAAACCCTTCCCCACGCGCTGAAACACCTTCCCCAAACACTGAAACCCGTTCCCCACACATTGAAACCCTTCCCCACACACTGAAACACCTTCCCCACACACTGAAACACCTTCCCCACACACTGAAACCCCTTCCCCACACACTGAAACACCTTCCCCACACACTGAAACACCTTCCCCTAACACTGAAACGCATTCCCCACACACTGACACCCCTTCCGCACACACTGAAACCCTTCCCCACACACTGAAACCACTTCCACACACTGAAACCCATCCCCACACACTGAAACACAATCCCCACACACAGAAACACAATCCCCACTGACTGAAACCCTTCCCCACACACTGTAACCCCTTCCCCATACATTGAAACCCCTTCCGCACACACTGAAACACCTTCCCCACACACTGAAACCCATCCCCACACACACTGAGACACCTTCGCCACACACTGAAACCCATTCCCTACACACTGAAACCCCTTCCCCACACACTGAAACCCTTCCCCACACACTGAAACCATTCCCCACACACTGAAACCCATACCCACAAACTGAAACACCTTCCCCACACACTGAAACCCATACCCACACACTGAAACACCTTGCCCACACACTGAAACCATTCCCCACACACTGAAACCCTTCCCCACACACTGAAACACATCCCCACACAGTTAAACCCTTCCCCATACACTGAAACCCCTTCCCCACTCACTGAAACACGTCCCCACACACTGAAACACATCCCCACACACGTAAACCCTTCCCCACACACTGAAACCCCTTCCCCACACACTGAAACCCTTCCCCACACATTGAAACACATCCCCACACACTGAAACCCCTTCCCCACACACTGAAACGTCTTCCCCACACACTGAAACCCCTTCCCCACAGACTGAAACCACTTCCCCACACAGTGAAACCTCTTCCCCACACAATGAAACATCTTCCCCAAACACTGAAACCCCTTCCACAAACACTGAAACCTCTTCCCCACTCAGTGAAACCTCTTCCCCTCACACTGAAACTCCGTCCCCACGCACTGAATCATCTTCCACACACACTGAAACATCTCCCGCACACACTGAAACCTCTTCCCCACACGCTGAAACATCTTCCACACGCACTCAAACGCATCCCCAAACACTGAAACCCCTTCCACACACACTGAAACCTCTTCCACACACACTGAAACCCCTTCCCCACAGACTGAATCCCCTTCCACACACACTGTAACCCCTTCCCCGCACACTGAAACCCCTTCCCCAAACACTGAAACCCCTTCCACAGACACTGAAACCCCTTCCCCGCACACTGAAACCACTTCCCCACACACTGAAACCCCTTCCCCACACACTGAAACCCTTCCCCACAGACTGAAAAACATCCCCACAGACTGAAACCCCTTCCCCACACACTGAAACCCATCCCACACACTGAAACCTCTTCCAAACACACTGAAACCTTTCCCTACAGACTGAAACCCTTCCCCACACACTGAAACTTCTTCCCCACACACTGAAACACCTTCCCCACACACAGAAAGCCATCCACACACACTGAAACATCTTCCCCACACACTGAAACCCCGTCCCCAGACACTGAAACCCATCCCCACACACAGAAATCTCTTCCCCACACACTGCAACCTCTTCCTCACACACTGAAACCTCTTCCCCACAGACAGAAACCACGTCCCCACACACTGAAACACCTTCCCCACACACAGAAAGCCATCCACACACACTGAAACATATTCCCCACACACTGAAACCCCGTCCCCAGACACTGAAACCCATCCCCACACACAGAAACCTCTTCCCCACACACTGCAACCTCTTCCCCACACACTGAAACCCCTTCCCCACACACTGAAACCCTTCCCCACAGACTGAAAAACATCCCCACAGACTGAAACCCCTTCTCCACACACTGAAACCCATCCCACACACTGAAACCTCTTCCAAACACACTGAAACCTTTCCCTACAGACTGAAACCCTTCCCCACACACTGGAACTTCTTCCCCACACACTGAAACACGTTCCCCACACACAGTAACCCATCCACACACACTGAAACATCTTCCCCACACACTGAAACCCCGTCCCCAGACACTGAAACCCATCCCCACACACAGATACCTCTTCCCCACACACTGCAACCTCTTCCTCACACACTGAAACCTCTTCCCCACAGACAGAAACCACGTCCCCACACACTGAAACCCCTTCCCCACACAATGAAACATCTTCCCCACACACTGAAATCCCTTATCCACACACTGAAACCTCTTCCTCACACACTGAAACCCCTTCCCCGCACACTGAAACCCATCCCCACACACTGACATCCCTTCCCCACAAACTGAAACCCCTTAACCACACACTGAAACCCCATCCCAACACATTGAAACCCATCCCCACACACTGAAACCCCTTCCCCACAGACTGAAACACCTTCCCCACACACTGAAACCCCTTCCGCACACTCTGAAACACGTACCCCACACACTGAAAGCCATCCCCACACACACTGAAACAACTTCCCCAGACACTGAAACACCTTCCCCACACACTGAAACCCATCCCCACACACACTGAAACACCGTCCACACACAATGAAACCCCTTCCCCGCACACTGAAACCCATTCCCCATACACTGAACCCCCTTCCCCGCACACTGAAACCCCTTCCCCAGACACTGAAACCCCTTCCGCACACACTGAAACACCTTCCCCACACACTGAAACCCATCCGCACACACACTGAAATCCATTCCCTACACACTGAAACCCCTTCCCCACACACTGAAACCCTTCCCCAGACACTGAAACCCATACCCACAAACAGAAACACCTTCCCCACACACTGAAACCCATACCCACACACTGAAACACCTTGCCCACACACTGAAACCATTCCCCACACACTGAAACCCTCCCCCACACACTGAAACACATCCCCACACACTTAAACCCTTCCCCACACACTGAAACCCCTTCCCCACTCACTGAAACACTTCCCCACACAATGAAACACATCCCCACACACTGAAACACCTTCGCCACACACTGAAACCCATTCCCTACACACTGAAACCACTTCCCCGCACACTGAAACCCCTTCCCCACACACTGAAACCCTACCCCACACACTGAAATCCATGCCCACAAACTGAAACATCTTCCCCACACACTGAAACCCATACCCACACACTGAAACAAATTCCCCACACACTGAAACTCTTCCCCACACACTGAAACTCTTCCCCACACACTGAAACACATCCCCACACTGTTAAACCCTTCTCCACATACTGAAACCCCTTCCCCACACACTGAAACCCTTCCCCACACACTGAAACACATCCCCACACACTGAAACCCTTCCCCACACACTGAAACCCTTCCCCACACACTGAAACACCTTCCCATACACTGAAATCCCTTCCCCACTCACTGAAATACCTTCCCCACACACTGAAACACCTTCCCCATACACTGAAACCCCTTCCGCACACATTGAAACCCTTCCCTACACACTGAAACACGTTCCCCACACACTGAAACACCTTCCCCACACACTGGAACCCCTTCCCCACACACTGAAACACCTTCCCCACACACTGAAACACCTTCCCCACACACCGAAACCCATTCCCCACACACTGAACCCCCTTCCCCAAACACTGAAACACACCTCCACACACACTGAAACACCTTCGCCACACACTGAAATCCATTCCCTACACACTGAAACCCCTTCCCCACACACTGAAACCCTTCCCCACACACCGAAACCCTTCCCCACACACTGAAACCCATACCCACAAACTGAAACACCTTCCCCACACACTGAAACCCATACCCACACACTGAAACACCTTGCACACACACTGAAACCATTCCCCAAACACTGAAACCCTTCCCCACACACTGAAACACATCCCCACACACTTAAACCCTTCCGCACACACTGAAACCCCTTCCCCACTCACTGAAACACTTCCCCACACAATGAAGCACATCCCCACACACTGAAACACCTTCGCCACACACTGAAACCCATTCCCTACACACTGAAACACACTTCCCCACACACTGAAACCCCTTCCCCACACACTGAAACCCTTCCCCACATACTGAAACCCATGCCCACAAACTGAAACACCTTCCCCACACACTGAAACCCATACCCACACACTGAAACACCTTCCCCACACACTGAAACTCTTCCCCACACACTGAAACCATTCCCCACACACTGAAACACATCCCCACACTCTTAAACCCTTCTCCACATACTGAAACCCCTTCCCCACAAACTGAAACCCTTCCCCACACACTGAAACACATCCCCACACACTCCAACCCTTCCCCACACACTGAAACACTTCCCCACACACTGAAACACCTTCCCATACACTGAAATCCCTTCCCCACTCACGGAAATACCTTCCCCACACACTGAAACACCTTCCCCACACATTGAAACCCTTCCCCACACACTGAAACACCTTCCCTACACACTGAAACACCTTCCCCACACACTGAAACCACTTCCCCACACACTGAAACAACTTCCCCACACACTGAAACACCTTCCCCACACACTGAAACGCATTCCCCACACACTGACAACCCTTCCGCACACACTGAAACACATTCCCCACACACTGAAACCCTTCCCCACACACTGAAACCCCTTCCCCACACACTGAAACACCTTCCCCACACACTGAAACACCTTCCCCACACACTGGAACCCCTTCCCCACACACTGAAACACCTTCCCCACACACTGAAACACCTTCCCCACACACCGAAACCCATTCCCCACACACTGAACCCCCTTCCCCAAACACTGAAACACACCTCCACACACACTGAAACACCTTCGCCACACACTGAAATCCATTCCATACACACTGAAACCCCTTCCCCACACACTGAAACCCTTCCCCACACACTGAAACCTTTCCCCACACACTGAAACCCATACCCACAAACTGAAACACCTTCCCCACATACTGAAACCCATACCCACACACTGAAACACCTTGCACACACACTGAAACCATTCCCCAAACACTGAAACCCTTCCCCACACACTGAAACACATCCCCACACACTCCAACCCTTCCCCACACACTGAAACACTTCCCCACACACTGAAACACCTTCCCATACACTGAAATCCCTTCCCCACTCACTGAAATACCTTCCCCACACACTGAAACACCTTCCCCACACATTGAAACCCTTCCCCACACACTGAAACACCTTCCCTACACACTGAAACAACTTCCCCACACACTGAAACACCTTCCCCACACACTGAAACGCATTCCCCACACACTGACAACCCTTCCGCACACACTGAAACACATTCCCCACACACTGAAACCCTTCCCCACACACTGAAACCCCTTCCCCACACACTGAAACCCATCCACACACACTGAAACCCCATCCCCACACACTGAAACACCTTCCCCACACACTGAAACCCTTCCCCACACACTGAAACCCTTCCCCACACACTGAAAAACATCCCCACAAACTGAAACCCCTTAATCATACACTGAAACCCCATCCCAACACATTGAAACCCATCCCCACACACTGAAACCCCTTCCCCACTCACTGAAACCCCTTCCCCACACACTGAAACACTTCCCCACACACTGAAACACATCCCCACACACTGACACCCTTCCTCACACACTGAAACACTTCTCCACACACTGAAATCCTTCCCCACACACAGAAACACCTTCCCCATACACTGAAATCCCTTCCCAACTCACTGAAATATCTTCCCCACAGACTGAAACACATTCCCCACACACTGAAACCCCTTCCCAACACATTGAAACCCTTCCCCACACACTGAAACACCTTCCCCACCCACTGAAACACCTTCCCCACAAACTGAAACCCCTTCCCCACACACTGAAATACCTTCCCCATACACTGAAACCCATCCCCACACATTGAAACCCATCCCCACACACTGAAACCCCTTTCCCACTCACTGAAACCCCTTCCACACACACTGAACCACTTCTCCACACATGGAAACACATCCCGACGCACTGAAACCCTTCCCCACACACTGAAACACTTCCCCACACACTGAAACCCATCCCACACACAGAAACACCTTCCCCATGCACTGAAATCCCTTCCCCACTCACTGAAATATCTTCCCCACACACTGAAACATATTCCCCACACACTGAAACACCTTCCCCACACATTGAAACCCTTCCCCACAAACTGAAACACCTTCCCCACACACTGAAACACCTTTTCCACACACTGAAACCCCTTCCCCACAGACTGAAACACCTTCCCCACATACTGAAACCCCTTACGCACAATCTGAAAAACCTTCCCCACACACTGAAACCCATCCCCACACACACTGAAATCCATTCACTACACACTGAAACGCCTTCCCCACACACTGAAACCCTTCCCCACACACTGAAACCCTTCCCCACACACTGAGACCCATACCCACAAACTGAAACACCTTCCCCACACACTGAAACCCATACCCACACACTGAAACACCTTGCCCACACACTGAAACCATTCCCCACACACTGAAACCCTCCCCCACACACTGAAACACATCCCCACACACTTAAACCCTTCCCCACACACTGAAACCCCTTCCCCACTCACTGAAACACTTCCCCACACAATGAAACACATCCCCACACACTGAAACACCTTCCCCACACACTGAAACCCTTCCCCACACACTGAAACACATCCCCACACACTGAAACCCTTCCCCACACACTGAAACACTTCCCCACACACTGAAACCCTTCCCCACACACTGAAACACCTTCCCATACACTGAAATCCCTTCCCCACTCACTGAAATACCTTCCCCACACACTTAAACCCTTCCCCACACACTGAAACCCCTTCCCCACTCACTGAAACACTTCCCCACACAATGAAACACATCCCCACACACTGAAACACCTTCGCCACACACTGAAACCCATTCCCTACACACTGAAACCACTTCCCCACACACTGAAACCCCTTCCCCACACACTGAAACCCTACCCCACACACTGAAATCCATGCCCACAAACTGAAACCTCTTCCCCACACACTGAAACCCATACCCACACACTGAAACAAATTCCCCACACACTGAAACTCTTCCCCACACACTGAAACTCTTCCCCACACACTGAAACACATCCCCACACTGTTAAAACCTTCTCCACATACTGAAACCCCTTCCCCACACACTGAAACCCTTCCCCACACACTGAAACCCTTCCCCACACACTGAAACCCTTCCCCACACACTGAAACACCTTCCCATACACTGAAATCACTTCCCCACTCACTGAAATACCTTCGCCACAGACTGAAACACCTTCCCCATACACTGAAACCCCTTCCCCACACATTGAAACCCTTCCCCACACACTGAAACACCTTCCCCACACACTGAAACACCTTCCCCACACACTGGAACCCCTTCCCCACACACTGAAACACCTTCCCCACACACTGAAACACCTTCCCCACACACCGAAACCCATTCCCCACACACTGAACCCCCTTCCCCAAACACTGAAACACACCTCCACACACACTGAAACACCTTCGCCACACACTGAAATCCATTCCATACACACTGAAACCCCTTCCCCACACACTGAAACCCTTCCCCACACACTGAAACCTTTCCCCACACACTGAAACCCATACCCACAAACTGAAACACCTTCCCCACATACTGAAACCCATACCCACACACTGAAACACCTTGCACACACACTGAAACCATTCCCCAAACACTGAAACCCTTCCCCACACACTGAAACACATCCCCACACACTTAAACCCTTCCCCACACACTGAAACCCCTTCCCCACTCACTGAAACACTTCCCCACACAATGAAGCACATCCCCACACACTGAAACACCTTCGCCACATACTGAAACCCATTCCCTACACACTGAAACACACTTCCCCACACACTGAAACCCCTTCCCCACACACTGAAACCCTTCCCCACATACTGAAACCCATGCCCACAAACTGAAACACCTTCCCCACACACTGAAACCCATACCCACACACTGAAACACCTTCCCCACACACTGAAACTCTTCCCCACACACTGAAACCCTTCCCCACACACTGAAACACATCCCCACACTCTTAAACCCGTCTCCACATACTGAAACCCCTTCCCCACACACTGAAACCCTTCCCCACA
Organism: Heterodontus francisci; assembly: GCF_036365525.1. NCBI lineage: Eukaryota > Metazoa > Chordata > Chondrichthyes > Heterodontiformes > Heterodontidae > Heterodontus > Heterodontus francisci. The sequence continues at coordinate 6,075,569 of NC_090395.1, read as the reverse complement.
CACTGAAACACATCCCCACACACTGAAACCCTTCCCCACACACTGAAACACTTCCCCACACACTGAAACCCTTCCCCACACACTGAAACACCTTCCCATACACTGAAATCCCTTCCCCACTCTCTGAAATACCTTCCCCACACACTGAAACACCTTCCCCACACATTGAAACCCTTCCCCACACACTGAAACACCTTCCCCACACACTGAAACACCTTCCCCACACACTGAAACCCCTTCCCCACACACTGAAACAACTTCCCCACACACTGAAACACCTTCCCCACACACTGAAACGCATTCCCCACACACTGACAACCCTTCCGCACACACTGAAACACATTCCCCACACACTGAAACCCTTCCCCACACACTGAAACCCCTTCCCCACACACTGAAACCCATCCCCACACACTGAAACCCCATCCCCACACACTGAAACACCTTCCCCACACACTGAAACCCTTCCCCACACACTGAAAACCTTCCCCACACACTGAAAAACATCCCCACAAACTGAAACCCCTTAATCACACACTGAAACCCCATCCCAACACATTGAAACCCATCCCCACACACTGAAACCCCTTCCCCACTCACTGAAACCCCTTCCCCACACACTGAAACACTTCCCCACACACTGAAACACATCCCCACACACTGACACCCTTCCTCACACACTGAAACACTTCCCCACACACTGAAACCCTTCCCCACACACAGAAACACCTTCCCCTTACACTGAAATCCCTTCCCCACTCACTGAAATATCTTCCCCACAGACTGAAACACATTCCCCACACACTGAGACCCCTTCCCAACACATTGAAACCCTTCCCCACACACTGAAACACCTTCCTCACCCACTGAAACACCTTCCCCACACACTGACACCCCTTCCCCACACACTGAAATACCTTCCCCATACACTGAAACCCATCCCCACACATTGAAACCCATCCCCACACACTGAAACCCCTTCCCCACTCACTGAAACCCCTTCCACACACACTGAAACACTTCCCCACACATGGAAACACATCCCGACACACTGAAACCCTTCCCCACACACTGAAACACTTCCCCACACACTGAAACCCTTCCCCACACACAGAAACACCTTCCCCATGCACTGAAATCCCTTCCCCACTCACTGAAATATCTTCCCCACACACTGAAACACATTCCCCACACACTGAAACACCATCCCCACACATTGAAACCCTTCCCCACAAACTGAAACACCTTCCCCACACACTGAAACACCTTTTCCACACACTGAAACCCCTTCCCCACAGACTGAAACACCTTCCCCACACACTGAAACCCCTTCCGCACAATCTGAAAAACCTTCCCCACACACTGAAACCCATCCCCACACACACTGAAACAACTTCCCCACACACTGAAACACCTTCCCCACATACTGAAACCCATCGTCACACTTACTGAAACACCGTCCCCACAAAATGAAACCCCTTCCCCGCACACTGAAACCCATTCCCCACACACTGAACCCCCTTCCCCGCACACTGAAACCCCTTCCCCATACACTGAAACCCCTTCCGCACACACTGAAACACCTTCCACACACACTGAAACAACTTCGCCACACACTGAAACCCATTCCCTGCACACTGAAACCCCTTCCCCACACACTGACACCCTTCCCCACACACGGAAACCCTTCCCCACACACTGAAACCCATACCCACAAACTGAAACACCTTCCCCACACACTGAAACCCATACCCACACACTGAAACACCTTGCCCACACTGAAACCATTCCCCACACACTGAAACCACTTCCCCACACACTGAAACCCCTTCCCCACACACTGAAATGATTCCCCACACACTGAAACCCATGCCCACAAACTGAAACACCTTACCCACACACTGAAACACCTTCCCCACATACTGAAACTCTTCCCCACACACTGAAACCCTTCCCCAAACACTGAAACACATCCCCACACTCTTAAACCCTTCTCCACATACTGAAACCCCTTCCCCACACACTCAAACCCTTCCCCACACACTGAAACACATCCCCACACACTGAAACCCTTCCCCACACACTGAAACACTTCCCCACACACTGAAACCCTTCCCCACGCACTGAAACACCTTCCCATACACTGAAATCCCTTCCCCACTCACTGAAATACCTTCCCCACACACTGAAACACCATCCCCACACACTGAAAACCCTTCCCCACACATTGAAACCCTTCCCCACACACTGAAACACCTTCCCCACACACTGAAACACCTTCCCCACACACTGAAACCCCTTCCCCACACACTGAAGCACCTTCCCCACACATTGAAATACCTTCCCCACACACTGAAACACCATCCCCACACACTGAAAACCCTTCCCCACACATTGAAACCCTTCCCCACACACTGAAACACCTTCCCCACACACTGAAACACCTTCCCCACACACTGAAACCCCTTCCCCACACACTGAAGCACCTTCCCCACACACCGAAACCCATTCCCCACACACTGAACCCCCTTCCCCAAACACTGAAACACACCTCCACACACACTGAAACACCTTCGCCACACACTGAAATCCATTCCATACACACTGAAACCCCTTCCCCACACACTGAAACCCTTCCCCACACACTGAAACCTTTCCCCACACACTGAAACCCATACCCACAAACTGAAACACCTTCCCCACATACTGAAACCCATACCCACACACTGAAACACCTTGCACACACACTGAAACCATTCCCCAAACACTGAAACCCTTCCCCACACACTGAAACACATCCCCACACACTCCAACCCTTCCCCACACACTGAAACACTTCCCCACACACTGAAACACCTTCCCATACACTGAAATCCCTTCCCCACTCACTGAAATACCTTCCCCACACACTGAAACACCTTCCCCACACATTGAAACCCTTCCCCACACACTGAAACACCTTCCCTACACACTGAAACAACTTCCCCACACACTGAAACACCTTCCCCACACACTGAAACGCATTCCCCACACACTGACAACCCTTCCGCACACACTGAAACACATTCCCCACACACTGAAACCCTTCCCCACACACTGAAACCCCTTCCCCACACACTGAAACCCATCCACACACACTGAAACCCCATCCCCACACACTGAAACACCTTCCCCACACACTGAAACCCTTCCCCACACACTGAAACCCTTCCCCACACACTGAAAAACATCCCCACAAACTGAAACCCCTTAATCATACACTGAAACCCCATCCCAACACATTGAAACCCATCCCCACACACTGAAACCCCTTCCCCACTCACTGAAACCCCTTCCCCACACACTGAAACACTTCCCCACACACTGAAACACATCCCCACACACTGACACCCTTCCTCACACACTGAAACACTTCTCCACACACTGAAATCCTTCCCCACACACAGAAACACCTTCCCCATACACTGAAATCCCTTCCCAACTCACTGAAATATCTTCCCCACAGACTGAAACACATTCCCCACACACTGAAACCCCTTCCCAACACATTGAAACCCTTCCCCACACACTGAAACACCTTCCCCACCCACTGAAACACCTTCCCCACAAACTGAAACCCCTTCCCCACACACTGAAATACCTTCCCCATACACTGAAACCCATCCCCACACATTGAAACCCATCCCCACACACTGAAACCCCTTTCCCACTCACTGAAACCCCTTCCACACACACTGAACCACTTCTCCACACATGGAAACACATCCCGACGCACTGAAACCCTTCCCCACACACTGAAACACTTCCCCACACACTGAAACCCATCCCACACACAGAAACACCTTCCCCATGCACTGAAATCCCTTCCCCACTCACTGAAATATCTTCCCCACACACTGAAACATATTCCCCACACACTGAAACACCTTCCCCACACATTGAAACCCTTCCCCACAAACTGAAACACCTTCCCCACACACTGAAACACCTTTTCCACACACTGAAACCCCTTCCCCACAGACTGAAACACCTTCCCCACATACTGAAACCCCTTACGCACAATCTGAAAAACCTTCCCCACACACTGAAACCCATCCCCACACACACTGAAATCCATTCACTACACACTGAAACGCCTTCCCCACACACTGAAACCCTTCCCCACACACTGAAACCCTTCCCCACACACTGAGACCCATACCCACAAACTGAAACACCTTCCCCACACACTGAAACCCATACCCACACACTGAAACACCTTGCCCACACACTGAAACCATTCCCCACACACTGAAACCCTCCCCCACACACTGAAACACATCCCCACACACTTAAACCCTTCCCCACACACTGAAACCCCTTCCCCACTCACTGAAACACTTCCCCACACAATGAAACACATCCCCACACACTGAAACACCTTCCCCACACACTGAAACCCTTCCCCACACACTGAAACACATCCCCACACACTGAAACCCTTCCCCACACACTGAAACACTTCCCCACACACTGAAACCCTTCCCCACACACTGAAACACCTTCCCATACACTGAAATCCCTTCCCCACTCACTGAAATACCTTCCCCACACACTTAAACCCTTCCCCACACACTGAAACCCCTTCCCCACTCACTGAAACACTTCCCCACACAATGAAACACATCCCCACACACTGAAACACCTTCGCCACACACTGAAACCCATTCCCTACACACTGAAACCACTTCCCCACACACTGAAACCCCTTCCCCACACACTGAAACCCTACCCCACACACTGAAATCCATGCCCACAAACTGAAACCTCTTCCCCACACACTGAAACCCATACCCACACACTGAAACAAATTCCCCACACACTGAAACTCTTCCCCACACACTGAAACTCTTCCCCACACACTGAAACACATCCCCACACTGTTAAACCCTTCTCCACATACTGAAACCCCTTCCCCACACACTGAAACCCTTCCCCACACACTGAAACCCTTCCCCACACACTGAAACCCTTCCCCACACACTGAAACACCTTCCCATACACTGAAATCACTTCCCCACTCACTGAAATACCTTCGCCACAGACTGAAACACCTTCCCCATACACTGAAACCCCTTCCCCACACATTGAAACCCTTCCCCACACACTGAAACACCTTCCCCACACACTGAAACACCTTCCCCACACACTGGAACCCCTTCCCCACACACTGAAACACCTTCCCCACACACTGAAACACCTTCCCCACACACCGAAACCCATTCCCCACACACTGAACCCCCTTCCCCAAACACTGAAACACACCTCCACACACACTGAAACACCTTCGCCACACACTGAAATCCATTCCATACACACTGAAACCCCTTCCCCACACACTGAAACCCTTCCCCACACACTGAAACCTTTCCCCACACACTGAAACCCATACCCACAAACTGAAACACCTTCCCCACATACTGAAACCCATACCCACACACTGAAACACCTTGCACACACACTGAAACCATTCCCCAAACACTGAAACCCTTCCCCACACACTGAAACACATCCCCACACACTTAAACCCTTCCCCACACACTGAAACCCCTTCCCCACTCACTGAAACACTTCCCCACACAATGAAGCACATCCCCACACACTGAAACACCTTCGCCACATACTGAAACCCATTCCCTACACACTGAAACACACTTCCCCACACACTGAAACCCCTTCCCCACACACTGAAACCCTTCCCCACATACTGAAACCCATGCCCACAAACTGAAACACCTTCCCCACACACTGAAACCCATACCCACACACTGAAACACCTTCCCCACACACTGAAACTCTTCCCCACACACTGAAACCCTTCCCCACACACTGAAACACATCCCCACACTCTTAAACCCGTCTCCACATACTGAAACCCCTTCCCCACACACTGAAACCCTTCCCCACACACTGAAACACATCCCCACACACTGAAACCCTTCCCCACACACTGAAACACTTCCCCACACACTGAAACCCTTCCCCACACACTGAAACACCTTCCCATACACTGAAATCCCTTCCCCACTCTCTGAAATACCTTCCCCACACACTGAAACACCTTCCCCACACATTGAAACCCTTCCCCACACACTGAAACACCTTCCCCACACACTGAAACACCTTCCCCACACACTGAAACCCCTTCCCCACACACTGAAACAACTTCCCCACACACTGAAACACCTTCCCCACACACTGAAACGCATTCCCCACACACTGACAACCCTTCCGCACACACTGAAACACATTCCCCACACACTGAAACCCTTCCCCACACACTGAAACCCCTTCCCCACACACTGAAACCCATCCCCACACACTGAAACCCCATCCCCACACACTGAAACACCTTCCCCACACACTGAAACCCTTCCCCACACACTGAAAACCTTCCCCACACACTGAAAAACATCCCCACAAACTGAAACCCCTTAATCACACACTGAAACCCCATCCCAACACATTGAAACCCATCCCCACACACTGAAACCCCTTCCCCACTCACTGAAACCCCTTCCCCACACACTGAAACACTTCCCCACACACTGAAACACATCCCCACACACTGACACCCTTCCTCACACACTGAAACACTTCCCCACACACTGAAACCCTTCCCCACACACAGAAACACCTTCCCCTTACACTGAAATCCCTTCCCCACTCACTGAAATATCTTCCCCACAGACTGAAACACATTCCCCACACACTGAGACCCCTTCCCAACACATTGAAACCCTTCCCCACACACTGAAACACCTTCCTCACCCACTGAAACACCTTCCCCACACACTGACACCCCTTCCCCACACACTGAAATACCTTCCCCATACACTGAAACCCATCCCCACACATTGAAACCCATCCCCACACACTGAAACCCCTTCCCCACTCACTGAAACCCCTTCCACACACACTGAAACACTTCCCCACACATGGAAACACATCCCGACACACTGAAACCCTTCCCCACACACTGAAACACTTCCCCACACACTGAAACACTTCCCCACACACAGAAACACCTTCCCCATGCACTGAAATCCCTTCCCCACTCACTGAAATATCTTCCCCACACACTGAAACACATTCCCCACACACTGAAACACCATCCCCACACATTGAAACCCTTCCCCACAAACTGAAACACCTTCCCCACACACTGAAACACCTTTTCCACACACTGAAACCCCTTCCCCACAGACTGAAACACCTTCCCCACACACTGAAACCCCTTCCGCACAATCTGAAAAACCTTCCCCACACACTGAAACCCATCCCCACACACACTGAAACAACTTCCCCACACACTGAAACACCTTCCCCACATACTGAAACCCATCGTCACACTTACTGAAACACCGTCCCCACAAAATGAAACCCCTTCCCCGCACACTGAAACCCATTCCCCACACACTGAACCCCCTTCCCCGCACACTGAAACCCCTTCCCCATACACTGAAACCCCTTCCGCACACACTGAAACACCTTCCACACACACTGAAACAACTTCGCCACACACTGAAACCCATTCCCTGCACACTGAAACCCCTTCCCCACACACTGACACCCTTCCCCACACACGGAAACCCTTCCCCACACACTGAAACCCATACCCACAAACTGAAACACCTTCCCCACACACTGAAACCCATACCCACACACTGAAACACCTTGCCCACACTGAAGCCATTCCCCACACACTGAAACCACTTCCCCACACACTGAAACCCCTTCCCCACACACTGAAATGATTCCCCACACACTGAAACCCATGCCCACAAACTGAAACACCTTACCCACACACTGAAACACCTTCCCCACATACTGAAACTCTTCCCCACACACTGAAACCCTTCCCCAAACACTGAAACACATCCCCACACTCTTAAACCCTTCTCCACATACTGAAACCCCTTCCCCACACACTCAAACCCTTCCCCACACACTGAAACACATCCCCACACACTGAAACCCTTCCCCACACACTGAAACACTTCCCCACACACTGAAACCCTTCCCCACGCACTGAAACACCTTCCCATACACTGAAATCCCTTCCCCACTCACTGAAATACCTTCCCCACACACTGAAACACCATCCCCACACACTGAAAACCCTTCCCCACACATTGAAACCCTTCCCCACACACTGAAACACCTTCCCCACACACTGAAACACCTTCCCCACACACTGAAACCCCTTCCCCACACACTGAAGCACCTTCCCCACACATTGAAACACCTTCCCCACACACTGAAACGCATTCCCCACACACTGACACCCCTTCCGCACACACTGAAACACATTCCCCACACACTGAAACCCTTCCCCACACACTGAAACCCCTTCCCCACACACTGAAACCCATCCCCACACACTGAAACCCCATCCGCACACACTGAAACACCTTCCACACACACTGAAACCCTTCCCCACACACTGAAACCCTTCCCCACACACTTAAAACCTTCCCCACGCACTGAAACACATCCCCACACACTGACACCCTTCCCCACAAACTGAAAACCCTTCCCCACACACTGAAACACCTTCCCCACACACTGAAACACCTTGCCCACACACTAAAACCCCTTCTCCACGCACTGAAACCCTTCCCCACACAGTGAAACACCTTCCCCATACACTGAAACCCATCCCCACACATTGAAACCCAGCCCCACACACTGAAACCCATCCCCACTCACTGAAACCTCTTCCCCACACACTGAAACACTTCCCCAAACACTGAAACACATCCCCACACACTGACACCCTTCCTCACACATTGACCCACTTCCCCACACATTGAAACCCTTCCCCACACAAAGAAAAACCTTCCCCATACACTGAAATCCATTCCCCACTCACTGAAATATCTTCCCCACAGACTGAAACACATTCCCCACACACTGAAACCCCTTCCCACACATTGAAACCCTTCCCCACACACTGAAACACCTTCCCCACACACTGAAACACATTCTCCACACACTGAAACCCCTTCCCCACACACTGAAACACCATTCCCACACACTGAAACCCCTTCCGCACACTCTGAAACACCTTCCCCACACACTGAAAGCCATCACCACACACACTGAAACAACTTCCCCACACACTGAAACACCTTCCCCACACACTGAAACCCATCCCCACACACACTTAAGCACCGTCCCCACACAATGAAACCCCTTTCCCGCACACTGAAACCCATTCCCCATACACTGGAACCCCATCCCCACACACTGAAACCCTTCCCCACATACTGAAACCCATGCCCACAAACTGAAACACCTTCCCCACACACTGAAACCCATACCCACACACTGAAACACCTTCCCCACACACTGAAACTCTTCCCCAAACACTGAAACCCTTCCCCACACACTGAAACACATCCCCACACTCATAAACCCTTCTCCACATACTGAAACCCCTTCCCCACACACAGAAACCCTTCCCCACACACTGAAACACATCCCCACACACTGAAACCCTTCCCCACACACTGAAACACTTCCCCACACACTGAAACCCTTCCCCACACACTGAACCACCTTCCCATACACTGAAATCCCTTCCCCACTCACTGAAATACCTTCCCCACACACTGAAACACCTTCCCCACACATTGAAACCCTTCCTCACACACTGAAACCCTTCCCCACAAACTGAAAGCCTTCCCCACACACTGAAACACATCCCCACAAACTGAAACCCCTTAATCACACACTGAAACCCCATCCCAACACATTGAAACCCATCCCCACACACTGAAACCCCTTCCCCACTCACTGAAACCCCTTTCCCACACACTGAAACACTTCCCCACACACTGAAACACATCCCCACACACGGACACACTTCCTCACACACTGAAACACCTCCCCACACACTGAAACCCTTCCCCACACACAGAAACACCTTCCCCATACACTGAAATCCCTTCCCCACTCACTGAAATATCTTCCCCACAGACTGAAACACATCCCCCACAAACTGAAACCCCTTCCCCACACATTGAAACCCTTCCCCACACACTGAAACACCTTCCCCACCCACTGAACCACCTTCCCCACACACTGAAACCCCTTCCCCACACACTGAAATACCTTCCCCATACACTGAAACCCATCCCCACACATTGAAACCCATCCCCACACACTGAAACCCCTTCCCCACTCACTGAAAACCCTTCCACACACACTGAAACACTTCCCCACACATGGAAACACATCCCGACACACTGAAACCCTTCCCCACACACTGAAACACTTCCCCACACACTGAAACTCTTCCCCACACACAGAAACACCTTCCCCATGCACTGAAATCCCTTCCCCACTCACTGAAATATCTTCCCCACACACTGAAACACATTCCCCACACACTGAAACACCTTCCCCACACATTGAAACCCTTCCCCACAAACTGAAACACCTTCCCCACACACTGAAACACCTTTTCCACACACTGAAACCCCTTCCCCACAGACTGAAACACCTTCCCCACACACTGAAACCCCTTCCGCACAATCTGAAAAACCTTCCCCACACACTGAAACCCATCCCCACACACACTGAAACAACTTCCCCACACACTGAAACACCTTCCCCACATACTGAAACCCATCGTCACACATACTGAAACACCGTCCCCACACAATGAAACCCCTTCCCCGCACACTGAAACCCATTCCCCACACACTGAACCCCCTTCCCCGCACACTGAAACCCCTTCCCCATACACTGAAACCCCTTCCGCACACACTGAAACACCTTCCACACACACTGAAACAACTTCGCCACACACTGAAACCCATTCCCTGCACACTGAAACCCCTTCCCCACACACTGAAACCCTTCCCCACACACTGAAACCCTTCCCCACACACTGAAACCCATACCCACAAACTGAAACACCTTCCCCACACACTGAAACCCATACCCACACACTGAAACACCTTGCCCACACACTGAAACCATTCCCCACACACTGAAACCACTTCCCCACACACTGAAACCCCTTCCCCACACACTGAAACGCTTCCCCACACACTGAAACCCATGCCCACAAACTGAAACACCTTCCCCACACACTGAAACCCATACCCACACACTGAAACACCTTCCCCACATACTGAAACTCTTCCCCACACACTGAAACCCTTCCCCAAACACTGAAACACATCCCCACACTCTTAAACCCTTATCCACATACTGAAACCCCTTCCCCACACACTCAAACCCTTCCACACACACTGAAACACATCCCCACACACTGAAACCCTTCCCCACACACTGAAACACTTCCCCACACACTGAAACCCTTCCCCACGCACTGAAACACCTTCCCATACACTGAAATCCCTTCCCCACTCACTGAAATACCTTCCCCACACACTGAAACACCATCCCCACACACTGAAACCCCTTCCCCACACATTGAAACCCTTCCCCACACACTGAAACACCTTCCCCACACACTGAAGCACCTTCCCCACACACTGAAACCCCTTCCCAAACACTGAAGCACATTCCCCACACACTGTAACACCTTCCCCACACACTGAAACACATCCCCACACACTGACACCCTTCCTCACACATTCAACCACTTCCCCACACACTGAAACACTTCCCCACACAAAGAAACACCTTCCCCATACACTGAAATCCCTTCCCCACTCACTGAAATATCTTCCCCACAGACTGAAACACATTCCCCACACACTGAAACCCCTTCCCCACACATTGAAACCCTTCCCCACACACTGAAACACCTTCCACACACACTGAAACACCTTCTCCACACACTGAAACCCCTTCCCCACACACTGAAACACCTTTCCCACACACTGAAACCCCTTCCGCACACTCTGAAACAACTTCCACACACACTGAAACACCTTCTCCACACACTGAAACCCCTTCCCCACACACTGAAACACCTTTCCCACACACTGAAACCCCTTCCGCACACTCTGAAACAACTTCCCCACACACTGAAACCCATCCCCACACACACTGAAGCACCGTCCCCACACAATGAAACCCCTTCCCCGCACACTGAAACCCATTCCCCATACACTGGACCCCCTTACGCGCACACTGACACCCCTTCCCCATACACTGAAACCCCTTCCGCACACACGGAAACACCTTCCCCACACACTGAAACCCATCCCCACACACACTGAAACACTTTCGCCACACACTGAAACCCACTCCCTGCACACTGAAACCCTTCCCCACACACTGAAACCCTTCCCCACACACTGAAACCCATACCCACAAACTGAAACACCTTCCACACACACTGAAAGCCATACCCACACACTGAAACACCTTCCGCACAAACTTAAACCCTTCCCCACACACTGAAACCCTTCCCCACACACTGAAACACATCCCCACACACTTAAACCCTTCCCCACACACTGAAACACATCCCCACACACTTAAACCCTTCCCCACACACTGAAACAGTTCCCCACACACTGAAACCCTTCCCCACACACTGAAACACCTTCCCATGCACTGAAGTCCCTTCCCCACTCAATGAATCACCTTCCCCACACACTGAAACTCCTTCCCCACACAGTGAAACCTATTCCCCACACATTGAAACCCTTCCCCACACACTGAAACACTCTTCCCTACACACTGAAACACCTTCCACACACACAGAAACACCTTCCCCACACACTGAAACGCATTCCCCACACACTGTCAACCCCTTCCACACACACTGAAACACCATCCCCACACACTGAAACCCTTCCCCACACACTGAAACCCTTCACCACACACTGAAACACATCCCCACACACTGAAACCCTTCCCCACAAACTGAAGCCCCTTCCCCACACACTGAAACACCTTCCCCACACACTGAAATACCTTCCCCATACACTAAAACCCATCCGCACACACTGAAACCCCTTCCCCACTCACTGAAACCCCTTCCCCACACACTGGAACACTTCCCCACACACTGAAACACATCCCCACACACTGAAACCCTTCCCCACACACTGAAACACTTCCCCACACACTGAAACCCTTCCCCACACAATGAAACACATCCCCACACACTGAAACCCTTTCCCACAAACTGAAAACCCTTCCCCACACACTGAAACACCTTCCCCACACACTGAAACACCTTCCCCACACACTGAAACCCCTTCTCCATGCACTGAAACCCTTCCCCACACACTGAAACACCTTCCCCATACACTGAAACCCATCCCCACACATTGAAACCCAGCCCCACACACTGAAACCCATCCCCACTCACTGAAACCTCTTCCCCACACACTGAAACACTTCCCCACACACTGAAACACATCCCCACACACTGACACCCTTCCTCACACATTGACCCACTTCCTCACACATTGAAACCCTTCCCCACACAAAGAAAAACCTTCCCCATACACTGAAATCCATTCCCCACTCACTGAAATATCTTCCCCACAGACTGAAACACATTCCCCACACACTGAAACCCCTTCCCACACATTGAAACCCTTCCCCACACACTGAAACACCTTCCCCACACACTGAAACACATTCTCCACACACTGAAACCCCTTCCCCACACACTGAAACACCATTCCCACACACTGAAACCCCTTCCGCACACTCTGAAACACCTTCCCCACACACTGAAAGCCATCACCACACACACTGAAACAACTTCCCCACACACTGAAACACCTTCCCCACACACTGAAACCCATCCCCACACACACTTAAGCACCGTCCCCACACAATGAAACCCCTTTCCCGCACACTGAAACCCATTCCCCATACACTGGAACCCCATCCCCACACACTGAAACCCTTCCCCACATACTGAAACCCATGCCCACAAACTGAAACACCTTCCCCACACACTGAAACCCATACCCACACACTGAAATTCCTTCCCCACACACTGAAACTCTTCCCCAAACACTGAAACCCTTCCCCACACACTGAAACACATCCCCACACTCATAGACCCTTCTCCACATACTGAAACCCCTTCCCCACACACTGAAACCCTTCCCCACACACTGAAACACATCCCCACACACTGAAACCCTTCCCCACACACTGAAACACTTCCCCACACACTGAAACCCTTCCCCACACACTGAACCACCTTCCCATACACTGAAATCCCTTCCCCACTCACTGAAATACCTTCCCCACACACTGAAACACCTTCCCCACACATTGAAACCGTTCCCCACACACTGAAACCCTTCCCCACACACTGAAACCCTTCCCCACACACTGAAACACATCCCCACAAACTGAAACCCCTTAATCACACACTGAAACCCCATCCCAACACATTGAAACCCATCCCCAAACACTGAAACCCCTTCCCCACTCACTGAAACCCCTTTCCCACACACTGAAACACTTCCCCACACACTGAAACACATCCCCACACACTGACACCCTTCCTCACACACTGAAACACTTCCCCACACACTGAAACCCTTCCCCACACACAGAAACACCTTCCCCATACACTGAAATCCCTTCCCCACTCGCTGAAATATCTTCCCCACAGACTGAAACAGATTCCCCACACACTGAAACCCCTTCCCCACACATTGAAACCCTTCCACACACACTGAAACACCTTCCCCACCCACTGAAACACCTTCCCCACACACTGAAACCCCTTCCCCACACACTGAAATACCTTCCCCATACACTGAAACCCATCCCCACACATTGAAACCCATCCCCACACACTGAAACCCCTTCCCCACTCACTGCAACCCCTTCCACACACACTGAAACACTTCCCCACACATGGAAACACATCCCGACACACTGAAACCCTTCCCCACACACTGAAACACTTCCCCACACACTGAAACTCTTCCCCACACACAGAAACACCTTCCCCATGCACTGAAATCCCTTCCCCACTCACTGAAATATCTTCCCCACACACTGAAACACATTCCCCACACACTGAAACACCTTCCCCACACATTGAAACCCTTCTCCACAAACTGAAACACCTTCCCCACACACTGAAACACCTTTTCCACACACTGAAACCCCTTCCCCACAGACTGAAACACCTTCCCCACACACTGAAACCCCTTCCGCACAATCTGAAAAACCTTCCCCACACACTGAAACCCATCGCCACACACACTGAAACAACTTCCCCACACACTGAAACACCTTCCCCACATACTGAAACCCATCGTCACACATACTGAAACACCGTCCCCACACAATGAAACCCCTTCCCCGCACACTGAAACCCATTCCCCACACACTGAACCCCCTTCCCCGCACACTGAAACCCCTTCCCCATACACTGAAACCCCTTCCGCACACACTGAAACACCTTCCACACACACTGAAACAACTTCGCCACACACTGAAACCCATTCCCTGCACACTGAAACCCCTTCCCCACACACTGAAACCCTTCCCCACACACTGAAACCCTTCCCCACACACTGAAACCCATACCCACAAACTGAAACACCTTCCCCACACACTGAAACCCATACCCACACACTGAAACACCTTGCCCACACACTGAAACCATTCCCCACACACTGAAACCACTTCCCCACACACTGAAACCCCTTCCCCACACACTGAAACGCTTCCCCACACACTGAAACCCATGCCCACAAACTGAAACACCTTCCCCACACACTGAAACCCATACCCACACACTGAAACACCTTCCCCACATACTGAAACTCTTCCCCACACACTGAAACCCTTCCCCAAACACTGAAACACATCCCCACACTCTTAAACCCTTCTCCACATACTGAAACCCCTTCCCCACACACTCAAACCCTTCCACACACACTGAAACACATCCCCACACACTGAAACCCTTCCCCACACACTGAAACACTTCCCCATACACTGAAACCCTTCCCCACGCACTGAAACACCTTCCCATACACTGAAATCCCTTCCCCACTCACTGAAATACCTTCCCCACACACTGAAACACCATCCCCACACACTGAAACCCCTTCCCCACACATTGAAACCCTTCCCCACACACTGATACACCTTCCCCACACACTGAAACACCTTCCCCACACACTGAAACCCCTTCCCAAACACTGAAGCACATTCCCCACACAATGTAACACCTTCCCCACACACTGAAACGCATTCCCCACACACTGACACCCCTTCCGCACACACTGAAACACATTACTCACACACTGAAACCCTTCCCCACACACTGAAACCCCTTCCCCACACACTGAAACCCATCCCCACACACTGAAACCCCATCCGCACACACTGAAACACCTTCCCCACACACTGAAACCCTTCCCCACACACTGAAACCCTTCCCCACACACTTAAAACCTTCCCCACACACTGAAACACATCCCCACACACTGAAACCCTTCCCCACAAACTGAAAACCCTTCCCCACACACTGAAACACCTTCCCCACAAACTGAAACACCTTCCCCACACACTGAAACACCTTTTCCACACACTGAAACCCCTTCCCCACAGACTGAAACACCTTCCCCACACACTGAAACCCCTTCCGCACAATCTGAAAAACCTTCCCCACACACTGAAACCCATCGCCACACACACTGAAACAACTTCCCCACACACTGAAACACCTTCCCCACATACTGAAACCCATCGTCACACATACTGAAACACCGTCCCCACACAATGAAACCCCTTCCCCGCACACTGAAACCCATTCCCCACACACTGAACCCCCTTCCCCGCACACTGAAACCCCTTCCCCATACACTGAAACCCCTTCCGCACACACTGAAACACCTTCCACACACACTGAAACAACTTCGCCACACACTGAAACCCATTCCCTGCACACTGAAACCCCTTCCCCACACACTGAAACCCTTCCCCACACACTGAAACCCTTCCCCACACACTGAAACCCATACCCACAAACTGAAACACCTTCCCCACACACTGAAACCCATACCCACACACTGAAACACCTTGCCCACACACTGAAACCATTCCCCACACACTGAAACCACTTCCCCACACACTGAAACCCCTTCCCCACTCACTGAAACCCCTTCCACACACACTGAAACACTTCCCCACACATGGAAACACATCCCGACACACTGAAACCCTTCCCCACACACTGAAACACTTCCCCACACACTGAAACTCTTCCCCACACACAGAAACACCTTCCCCATGCACTGAAATCCCTTCCCCACTCACTGAAATATCTTCCCCACACACTGAAACACATTCCCCACACACTGAAACAACTTCCCCACACATTGAAACCCTTCCCCACAAACTGAAACACCTTCCCCACACACTGAAACACCTTTTCCACACACTGAAACCCCTTCCCCACAGACTGAAACACCTTCCCCACACACTGAAACCCCTTCCGCACAATCTGAAAAACCTTCCCCACACACTGAAACCCATCGCCACACACACTGAAACAACTTATCCACACACTGAAACACCTTCCCCACATACTGAAACCCATCGTCACACATACTGAAACACCGTCCCCACACAATGAAACCCCTTCCCCGCACACTGAAACCCATTCCCCACACACTGAACCCCCTTCCCCGCACACTGAAACCCCTTCCCCATACACTGAAACCCCTTCCGCACACACTGAAACACCTTCCACACACACTGAAACAACTTCGCCACACACTGAAACCCATTCCCTGCACACTGAAACCCCTTCCCCACACACTGAAACCCTTCCCCACACACTGAAACCCTTCCCCACACACTGAAACCCATACCCACAAACTGAAACACCTTCCCCACACACTGAAACCCATACCCACACACTGAAACACCTTGCCCACACACTGAAACCCCTTCCCCACACACTGAAACCACTTCCCCACACACTGAAACCCCTTCTCCACACACTAAAACGCTTCCCCACACACTGAAACCCATGCCCACAAACTGAAACACCTTCCCCACACACTGAAACCCATACCCACACACTGAAACACCTTCCCCACATACTGAAACTCTTCCCCACACACTGAAACCCTTCCCCAAACACTGAAACACATCCCCTCACTCTTAAACCCTTCTCCACATACTGAAACCCCTTCCCCACACACTCAAACCCTTCCACACACACTGAAACACATCCCCACACACTGAAACCCTTCCCCACACACTGAAACACTTCCCCACACACTGAAACCCTTCCCCACGCACTGAAACACCTTCCCATACACTGAAATCCCTTCCCCACTCACTGAAATACCTTCCCCACACACTGAAACACCATCCCCACACACTGAAACCCCTTCCCCACACATTGAAACCCTTCCCCACACACTGAAACACCTTCCCCACACACTGAAACACCTTCCCCACACACTGAAACCCCTTCCCAAACACTGAAGCACATTCCCCACACACTGTAACACCTTCCCCACACACTGAAACGCATTCCCCACACACTGACACCCCTTCCGCACACACTGAAACACATTACTCACACACTGAAACCCTTCCCCACACACTGAAACCCCTTCCCCACACACTGAAACCCATCCCCACACACTGAAACCCCATCCGCACACACTGAAACACCTTCCCCACACACTGAAACCCTTCCCCACACACTGAAACCCTTCCCCACACACTTAAAACCTTCCCCACACACTGAAACACATCCCCACACACTGAAAACCTTCCCCACAAACTGAAAACCCTTCCCCACACACTGAAACACCTTCCCCACACACTGAAACACCTTCCCCACACACTAAAACCCCTTCTCCACGCACTGAAACCCTTCCCCACACAGTGAAACACCTTCCCCATACACTGAAACCCATCCACACACATTGAAACCCAGCCCCACACACTGAAGCCCCGTCCCCACTCACTGAAACCTCTTCCCCACACACTGAAACACTTCCCCACACACTGAAACACATCCCCACACACTGACACCCTTCCTCACACATTGACCCACTTCCCCACACACTGAAACCCTTCCCCACACAAAGTAAAACCTTCCCCATACACTGAAATCCATTCCCCACTCACTGAAATATCTTCCCCACAGACTGAAACACATTCCCCACACACTGAAACACCTTCCCCACAAATTGAAACCCTTCCCCACACACTGAAACACCTTCCCCACACACTGAAACACATTCTCCACACACTGAAACCCCTTCCCCACACACTGAAACACCTTTCCCACACACTGAAACCCCTTCCGCACACTCTGAAACACCTTCCCCACACACTGAAAGCCATCCCCACACACACTGAAACAACTTCCCCACACACTGAAGCACCTTCCCCACACACTGAAACCCATCCCCACACACACTTAAGCACCGTCCCCACACAATGAAACCCCTTTCCCGCACACTGAAACCCATTCCCCATACACTGGACCCCCTTACCCGCACACTGAAACCCCTTCCCCATACACTGAAACCCATTCCGCACACACGGAAACACCTTCCCCACACACTGAAACCCATCCCCACACACACTGAAACACCTTCGCCACTCACTGATACCCTTTCCCTGCACACTGAAACCCCTTCCCCACACTCTGAAACACCTTCCCCAGACACTGAAACACCTTCCCCACACACTGCAAAGCATACCCCACACACTGACACCCCTTCCGCACACACTGAAACACATTCCCCAGACACTGAAACCCTTCCCCACACACTGAAACCCCTTCCCCACACACTGAAACCCATCCCCACACACTGAAACCCCATCCCCACACACTGAAACACCTTCCCCACACACTGAAACCCTTTCCCACACACTGAAACCCTTCCCCACACAATGAAACACATCCCCACACACTGAAACCCTTCCCCACAAACTGAAAACCCTTCCCCACAAACTGAAACACCTTCCCCACACACTGAAACACCTTCCCCACACACTGAAACCCCTTCTCCACGCACTGAAACCCTTCCCCACACACTGAAACACCTTCCCCATACACTGAAACCGCTCCCCACACATTGAAACCCATCCCCACACACTGAAACCCCGTCCCCACTCACTGAAACCTCTTCCCCACACACTGAAACACTTCCCCATACACTGAAACACATCCCCACACACTGACACCCTTCCTCACACATTGAACCACTTCCCCACAAACTGAAACCCTTCCCCACACAAAGAAACACCTTCCCCATACACTGAAATCCCTTCCCCACTCACTGAAATATCTTCCCCACAGACTGAAACACATTCCCCACACACTGAAACCCCTTCCCCACACATTGAAACCCTACCCCACACACTGAAACACCTTCCACACACACTGAAACACCTTCTCCACACACTGAAACCCCTTCCCCACACACTGAAACACCTTTCCCACACACTGAAACCCCTTCCGCACACTCTGAAACAACTTCCACACACACTGAAACACCTTCTCCACACACTGAAACCCCTTCCCCACACACTGAAACACCTTTCCCACACACTGAAACCCCTTCCGCACACTCTGAAACAACTTCCCCACACACTGAAACCCATCCCCACACACACTGAAGCACCGTCCCCACACAATGAAACCCCTTCCCCGCACACTGAAACCCATTCCCCATACACTGGACCCCCTTACGCGCACACTGACACCCCTTCCCCATACACTGAAACCCCTTCCGCACACACGGAAACACCTTCCCCACACACTGAAACCCATCCCCACACACACTGAAACACTTTCGCCACACACTGAAACCCACTCCCTGCACACTGAAACCCTTCCCCACACACTGAAACCCTTCCCCACACACTGAAACCCATACCCACAAACTGAAACACCTTCCACACACACTGAAAGCCATACCCACACACTGAAACACCTTCCGCACAAACTTAAACCCTTCCCCACACACTGAAACCCTTCCCCACACACTGAAACACATCCCCACACACTTAAACCCTTCCCCACACACTGAAACACATCCCCACACACTTAAACCCTTCCCCACACACTGAAACAGTTCCCCACACACTGAAACCCTTCCCCACACACTGAAACACCTTCCCATGCACTGAAGTCCCTTCCCCACTCAATGAATCACCTTCCCCACACACTGAAACTCCTTCCCCACACAGTGAAACCTATTCCCCACACATTGAAACCCTTCCCCACACACTGAAACACTCTTCCCTACACACTGAAACACCTTCCACACACACAGAAACACCTTCCCCACACACTGAAACGCATTCCCCACACACTGTCACCCCTTCCACACACACTGAAACACCATCCCCACACACTGAAACACTTCCCCACACACTGAAACCCTTCACCACACACTGAAACACATCCCCACACACTGAAACCCTTCCCCACAAACTGAAGCCCCTTCCCCACACACTGAAACACCTTCCCCACACACTGAAATACCTTCCCCATACACTAAAACCCATCCGCACACACTGAAACCCCTTCCCCACTCACTGAAACCCCTTCCCCACACACTGGAACACTTCCCCACACACTGAAACACATCCCCACACACTGAAACCCTTCCCCACACACTGAAACACTTCCCCACACACTGAAACCCTTCCCCACACACAGAGACAACTACGCCATACACTGACATCCCTTCCCCACTCACTGAAATATCTTTCCCACACACTGAAACACATTCCCCACACACTGAAACCACTTCCCCACACATTGAAATCCTTCCCCACACACTGAAGCATCTTCCCCACACACTGAAACACCATCCCCACACACTGAAATACATTCCCCACACACTGACATCCATTCCGCACACACTGAAACACAATCCCCACACACTGAAACCCTTCCCCATACACAGAAACCCCTTCCCCACACACTGAAACACATTCCCAACATACTGAAACACCTTCCACACACACTGAAAAACGTTCCCCAAACACTGAAACCCCTTCCTCACACACTGAAACCCCTTCCCCACACACTGAAACCGCTTCCGCACACACTGAAACACCTTCCCCACACACTGAAACACTTCCCCACACACTGAAACCCTTCCCCACACACTGAAACACCTTCCCATACACTGAAATCCCTTCCCCACTCACTGATATACCTTCCCCACACACTGAAACACCTTCCCCACACATTGAAACCCTTCCACACACACTGAAACACCTTCCCCACACACTGAAACACCTTCCCCACACACTGAAACAACTTCCCCACACACTGAAACACCTTCCCCACACACTGAAACGCATTCCCCACACACTGAAACACCTTCCCCACACACTGAAACCCTTCCCCACACACTGAAACCCTTCACCACACACTGAAACACATCCCCACACACTGAAACCCTTCCCCACAAACTGAAGCCCCTTCCCCACACACTGAAACACCTTCCCCACATACTGAAATACCTTCCCCATACACTAAAACCCATCCGCACACACTGAAACCCCTTCCCCACTCACTGAAACCCCTTCCCCACACACTGGAACACTTCCCCACACACTGAAACACATCCCCACACACTGAAACCCTTCCACAAACACTGAAACACTTCCCCACACACTGAAACCCTTCCCCACACACAGAGACAACTACGCCATACACTGAAATCCCTTCCCCACTCACTGAAATATCTTCCCCACACACTGAAACACATTCCCCACACACTGAAACCACTTCCCCACACATTGAAATCCTTGCCCACACACTGAAGCATCTTCCCCACACACTGAAACACCATCCCCACACACTGAAACACATTCCCCACACACTGACACCCATTCCGCACACACTGAAACACAATCCCCACACACTGAAACCCTTCCCCATACACTGAAACCCCTTCCACACACACTGAAACACCTTCCCCACATACTGAAAAACCTTCCACACACACTGAAAAACGTTCCCCAAACACTGAAACCCCTTCCGCAAACACTGAAACACCTTCCCCACAGACTGAAACACTTCCCCACACACTGAAACCCTTCCCCACACACTGAAACACCTTCCCATACACTGAAATCCCTTCCCCACTCACTGAAATACCATCCCCACACACTGAAACACCTTCCCCACACATTGAAACCCTTCCCCACACACTGAAACACCTTCCCCACACACTGAAACACCTTCCCCACACACTAAAACCCCTTCCCCACACACTGAAACAACTTCCCCACACACTGAAACACCTTCCCCACACACTGAAACGCATTCCCCACACACTGACAACCCTTCCGCAAACACTGAAACACATTACCCACACACCGAAACCCTTCCCCACACACTGAAACCCCTTCCCCACACACTGAAACCCATCCCCACACACTGAAACCCCATCCCCACACACTGAAACACCTTCCCCACACACTGAAACCCTTCCCCACACACTGAAACCCTTCCCCACACACTGAAACACATCCCCACAAACTGAAACTCCTTAATCACACACTGAAACCCCATCCCAACACATTGAAACCCATCCCCACACACTGAAACCCCTTCCCCACTCACTGAAACCCCTTCCCCACACACTGAAACACTTCCCCACACACTGAAACACATCCCCACACACTGACACCCTTCCTCACACACTGAAACAATTCCCCACTCACTGAAACCCCTTCCCCACACACTGAAACACTTCCCCACACACTGAAACACATCCCCACACACTGACACCCTTCCTCACACACTGAAACACTTCCCCACACACTGAAACACCTTCCCCACACACTGAAACACCTTCCCCACACATTGAAACCCTTCCCCACACACTGAAACACCTTCCCCACCCACTGAAACACCTTCCCCACACACTGAAATCCCTTCCCCACACACTGAAATACATTCCCCATACACTGAAACCCATCCCCACACATTGAAACCCATCCCCACACACTGAAACCCCTTCCCCACTCACTGAAACCCCTTCCACACACACTGAAACACTTCCCCACACATGGAAACACATCCCGACACACTGAAACCCTTCCCCACACACTGAAACACTTCCCCACACAGTGAAACCCTTCCCCACACACAGAAACACCTTCCCCATGCACTGAAATCCCTTCCCCACTCACTGAAATATCTTCCCCACACACTGAAACACATTCCCCACACACTGAAACACCTTCCCCACACACTGAAACCCTTCCCCACACACTGAAACCCTTCCCCACACACTGAAACACATCCCCACAAACTGAAACTCCTTAATCACACACTGAAACCCCATCCCAACACATTGAAACCCATCCCCACTCACTGAAACCCCTTCCCCACACACTGAAACACTTCCCCACACACTGAAACACATCCCCACACACTGACACCCTTCCTCACACACTGAAACACTTCCCCACTCACTGAAACCCCTTCCCCACACACTGAAACACTTCCCCACACACTGAAACACATCCCCACACACTGACACCCTTCCTCACACACTGAAACACTTCCCCACACACAGAAACACCTTCCCCACACACTGAAACCCCTTCCCCACACATTGAAACCCTTCCCCACACACTGAAACACCTTCCCCACCCACTGAAACACCTTCCCCACACACTGAAATCCCTTCCCCACACACTGAAATACATTCCCCATACACTGAAACCCATCCCCACACATTGAAACCCATCCCCACACACTGAAACCCCTTCCCCACTCACTGAAACCCCTTCCACACACACTGAAACACTTCCCCACACATGGAAACACATCCCGACACACTGAAACCCTTCCCCACACACTGAAACACTTCCCCACACACTGAAACCCTTCCCCACACACAGAAACACCTTCCCCATGCACTGAAATCCCTTCCCCACTCACTGAAATATCTTCCCCACACACTGAAACACATTCCCCACACACTGAAACACCTTCCCCACACATTGAAACCCTTCCCCACAAACTGAAACACCTTCCCCACACACTGAAACACCTTTTCCACACACTGAAACCCCTTCCCCACAGACTGAAACACCTTCCCCACACACTGAAACCCCTTCCGCACAATCTGAAAAACCTTCCCCACACACTGAAACCCATCCCCACACACATTGAAACAACTTCCCCACACACTGAAACACCTTCCCCACATACTGAAACCCATCGTCACACATACTGAAACACCGTCCCCACACAATGAAACCCCTTCCCCGCACACTGAAACCCATTCCCCACACACTGAACCCTCTTCCCCGCACACTGAAACCCCTTCCCCATACACTGAAACCCCTTCCGCACACACTGAAACACCTTCCACACACACTGAAACAACTTCGCCACACACTGAAACCCATTCCCTGCACACTGAAACCCCTTCCCCACACACTGAAACCCTTCCCCACACACTGAAACCCTTCCCCACACACTGAAACCCATACCCACAAACTGAAACACCTTCCCCACACACTGAAACCCATACCCACACACTGAAACACCTTGCCCACACACTAAAACCATTCCCCACACACTGAAACCACATCCCCACACACTGAAACCCCTTCCCCACACACTGAAACGCTTCCCCACACACTGAAACCCATGCCCACAAACTGAAACACCTTCCCCACACATTGAAACCCATACCCACAGACTGAAACACCTTCCCCACATACTGAAACTCTTCCCCACACACTGAAACCCTTCCCCAAACACTGAAACACATCCCCACACTCTTAAACCCTTCTCCACATACTGAAACCCCTTCCCCACACACTCAAACCCTTCCACACACACTGAAACACATCCCCACTCACTGAAACCCTTCCCCACACACTGAAACACTTCCCCACACACTGAAACCCTTCCCCACGCACTGAAACACCTTCCCATACACTGAAATCCCTTCCCCACTCACTGAAATACCTTCCCCACACACTGAAACACCATCCCCACACACTGAAACCCCTTCCCCACACATTGAAACCCTTCCCCACACACTGAACCGCCTTCCCCACACACTGAAACACCTTCCCCACACACTGAAACCCCTTCCCCACACACTGAAGCACCTTCCCCACACACTGAAACACCTTCCCCACACACTGAAACGCATTCCCCACACAGTGACACCCCTTCCGCACACACTGAAACACATTCCCCACACACTGAAACCCTTCCCCACACACTGAAACCCCTTCCCCACACACTGAAACCCATCCCCACACACTGAAACCCCATCCGCACACACTGAAACACCTTCCCCACACACTGAAACCCTTCCCCACAAACTGAAACCCTTCCCCACACACTTAAAACCTTCCCCACAAACTGCAACACATCCCCACACACTGAAACCCTTCCCCACAAACTGAAAACACTTCCCCACACACTGAAACACCTTCCCCACACACTGAAACACCTTCCCCACACACTAAAACCCCTTCTCCACGCACTGCAACCCTTCCCCACACAGTGAAACACCTTCCCCATACACTGAAACCCATCCCCACACATTGAAACCCAGCCCCACACACTGAAGCCCCGTCCCCACTCACTGAAACCTCTTCCCCACACACTGAAACACTTCCCCGCATACTGAAACACATCCCCACACACTGACACCCTTCCTCACACATTGACCCACTTCCCCACACACTGAAACCCTTCCCCACACAAAGAAAAACCTTCCCCATCAACTGAAATCCATTCCCCACTCACTGAAATATCTTCCCCACAGACTGAAACACATTCCCCACACACTGAAAAACTTCCCCACACATTGAAACCCTTCCCCACACACTGAAACACCTTTCCCACACACTGAATCACCTTCCCCACACACTGAAAGCCATCCCCACACACACTGAAATAACTTCCCCACACACTGAAACACCTTCCCCACACACTGAAACCCATCCCCACACACACTTAAGCACCGTCCCCACACAATGAAACCCCTTTCCCGCACACTGAAACCCATTCCCCATACACTGGACCCCCTTACCCGCACACTGAAACCCCTTCCCCATACACTGAAACCCATTCCGCACACACGGAAACACCTTCCCCACACACTGAAACCCATCCCCACACACACTGAAACACCTTCGCCACTCACTGATACCCTTTCCCTGCACACTGAAACCCCTTCCCCACACTCTGAAACACCTTCCCCAGACACTGAAACACCTTCCCCACACACTGAAAAGCATTCCCCACACACTGACACCCCTTCCGCACACACTGAAACACATTCCCCACACACTGAAACGCTTCCCCACACACTGAAACCCCTTCCCCACACACTGAAACCCATCCCCACACATTGAAACCCCATCCCCACACACTGAAACACCTTCCCCACACACTGAAACCCTTTCCCACACACTATAACCCTTCCCCACACAATGAAACACATCCCCACACACTGAAACCCTTTCCCACAAACTGAAAACCCTTCCCCACACTCTGAAACACCTTCCCCACACACTGAAACACCTTCCCCACACACTGAAACCCCTTCTCCATGCACTGAAACCCTTCCCCACACACTGAAACACCTTCCCCATACACTGAAACCGCTCCCCACACATTGAAACCCATCCCCACACACTGAAACCCCGTCCCCACTCACTGAAACCTCTTCCCCACACACTGAAACACTTCCCCATACACTGAAACACATCCCCACACACTGACACCCTTCCTCACAATTTGAAACACATTCCCCACACACTGAAACCCCTTCCCCACACATTGAAACCCTTCCCCACACACTGAAACACCTTCCACACACACTGAAACACCTTCTCCACACACTGAAACACCTTCCCCACACACTGAAACACATCCCCACAAACTGAAACTCCTTAATCACACACTGAAACCCCATCCCAACACATTGAAACCCATCCCCACACACTGAAACCCCTTCCCCACTCACTGAAACCCCTTCCCCACACACTGAAACACTTCCCCACACACTGAAACACATCCCCACACACTGACAGCCTTCCTCACACACTGAAACACTTCCCCACTCACTGAAACCCCGTCCCCACACACTGAAACACTCCCCACACACTGAAACACATCCCCACACACTGACACCCTTCCTCACACACTGAAACACTTCCCCACACACAGAAACACCTTCCCCACACACTGAAACCCCTTCCCCACACATTGAAACCCTTCCCCACACACTGAAACACCTTCCCCACCCACTGAAACACCTTCCCCACACACTGAAATCCCTTCCCCACACACTGAAATACATTCCCCATACACTGAAACCCATCCCCACACATTGAAACCCATCCCCACACACTGAAACCCCTTCCCCACTCACTGAAACCCCTTCCACACACACTGAAACACTTCCCCACACATGGAAACACATCCCGACACACTGAAACCCTTCCCCACACACTGAAACACTTCCCCACACACTGAAACCCTTCCCCACACACAGAAACACCTTCCCCATGCACTGAAATCCCTTCCCCACTCACTGAAATATCTTCCCCACACACTGAAACACATTCCCCACACACTGAAACACCTTCCCCACACATTGAAACCCTTCCCCACAAACTGAAACACCTTCCCCACACACTGAAACACCTTTTCCACACACTGAAACCCCTTCCCCACAGACTGAAACACCTTCCCCACACACTGAAACCCCTTCCGCACAATCTGAAAAACCTTCCCCACACACTGAAACCCATCCCCACACACATTGAAACAACTTCCCCACACACTGAAACACCTTCCCCACATACTGAAACCCATCGTCACACATACTGAAACACCGTCCCCACACAATGAAACCCCTTCCCCGCACACTGAAACCCATTCCCCAAACACTGAACCCTCTTCCCCGCACACTGAAACCACTTCCCCATACACTGAAACCCCTTCCGCACACACTGAAACACCTTCCACACACACTGAAACAACTTCGCCACACACTGAAACCCATTCCCTGCACACTGAAACCCCTTCCCCACACACTGAAACCCTTCCCCACACACTGAAACCCTTCCCCACACACTGAAACCCATACCCACAAACTGAAACACCTTCCCCACACACTGAAACCCATACCCACACACTGAAACACCTTGCCCACACACTGAAACCATTCCCCACACACTGAAACCACTTCCCCACACACTGAAACCCCTTCCCCACACA
Organism: Heterodontus francisci; assembly: GCF_036365525.1. Taxonomy (NCBI): domain Eukaryota; kingdom Metazoa; phylum Chordata; class Chondrichthyes; order Heterodontiformes; family Heterodontidae; genus Heterodontus; species Heterodontus francisci. The sequence goes on along the minus strand of NC_090395.1, from coordinate 6,046,321 downwards.
CTGAAACGCTTCCCCACACACTGAAACCCATGCCCACAAACTGAAACACCTTCCCCACACATTGAAACCCATACCCACAGACTGAAACACCTTCCCCACATACTGAAACTCTTCCCCACACACTGAAACCCTTCCCCAAACACTGAAACACATCCCCACACTCTTAAACCCTTCTCCACATACTGAAACCCCTTCCCCACACACTCAAACCCTTCCACACACACTGAAACACATCCCCACTCACTGAAACCCTTCCCCACACACTGAAACACTTCCCCACACACTGAAACCCTTCCCCACGCACTGAAACACCTTCCCATACACTGAAATCCCTTCCCCACTCACTGAAATACCTTCCCCACACACTGAAACACCATCCCCACACACTGAAACCCCTTCCCCACACATTGAAACCCTTCCCCACACACTGAACCGCCTTCCCCACACACTGAAACACCTTCCCCACACACTGAAACCCCTTCCCCACACACTGAAGCACCTTCCCCACACACTGAAACACCTTCCCCACACACTGAAACGCATTCCCCACACAGTGACACCCCTTCCGCACACACTGAAACACATTCCCCACACACTAAAACCCTTCCCCACACACTGAAACCCCTTCCCCACACACTGAAACCCATCCCCACACACTGAAACCCCATCCGCACACACTGAAACACCTTCCCCACACACTGAAACCCTTCCCCACACACTGAAACCCTTCCCCACACACTTAAAACCTTCCCCACAAACTGCAACACATCCCCACACACTGAAACCCTTCCCCACAAACTGAAAACACTTCCCCACACACTGAAACACCTTCCCCACACACTGAAACACCTTCCCCACACACTAAAACCCCTTCTCCACGCACTGCAACCCTTCCCCACACAGTGAAACACCTTCCCCATACACTGAAACCCATCCCCACACATTGAAACCCAGCCCCACACACTGAAGCCCCGTCCCCACTCACTGAAACCTCTTCCCCACACACTGAAACACTTCCCCGCATACTGAAACACATCCCCACACACTGACACCCTTCCTCACACATTGACCCACTTCCCCACACACTGAAACCCTTCCCCACACAAAGAAAAATCTTCCCCATCAACTGAAATCCATTCCCCACTCACTGAAATATCTTCCCCACTCACTGAAATATCTTCCCCACACATTGAAACCCTTCCCCACACACTGAAACACCTTCCCCACACACTGAAACACATTCTCCACACACTGAAACCCCTTCCCCACACACTGAAACACCTTTCCCACACACTGAAACACCTTCCCCACACACTGAAAGCCATCCCCACACACACTGAAACAACTTCCCCACACACTGAAACACCTTCCCCACACAGTGAAACCCATCCCCACACACACTTAAGCACCGTCCCCACACAATGAAACCCCTTTCCCGCACACTGAAACCCATTCCCCATACACTGGACCCCCTTACCCGCACACTGAAACCCCTTCCCCATACACTGAAACCCATTCCGCACACACGGAAACACCTTCCCCACACACTGAAACCCATCCCCACACACACTGAAACACCTTCGCCACTCACTGATACCCTTTCCCTGCACACTGAAACCCCTTCCCCACACTCTGAAACACCTTCCCCAGACACTGAAACACCTTCCCCACACACTGAAAAGCATTCCCCACACACTGACACCCCTTCCGCACACACTGAAACACATTCCCCACACACTGAAACGCTTCCCCACACACTGAAACCCCTTCCCCACACACTGAAACCCATCCCCACACATTGAAACCCCATCCCCACACACTGAAACACCTTCCCCACACACTGAAACCCTTTCCCACACACTATAACCCTTCCCCACACAATGAAACACATCCCCACACACTGAAACCCTTTCCCACATACTGAAAACCCTTCCCCACACTCTGAAACACCTTCCCCACACACTGAAACACCTTCCCCACACACTGAAACCCCTTCTCCATGCACTGAAACCCTTCCCCACACACTGAAACACCTTCCCCATACACTGAAACCGCTCCCCACACATTGAAACCCATCCCCACACACTGAAACCCCGTCCCCACTCACTGAAACCTCTTCCCCACACACTGAAACACTTCCCCATACACTGAAACACATCCCCACACACTGACACCCTTCCTCACAATTTGAAACACATTCCCCACACACTGAAACCCCTTCCCCACACATTGATACCATTCCCCACACACTGAAACACCTTCCACACACACTGAAACACCTTCTCCACACACTGAAACCCCTTCCCCACACACTGAAACACCTTTCCCACACACTGAAACCCCTTCCGCACACTCTGAAACAACTTCCCCACACACTGAAACCCATCCCCACACACACTGAAGCACCGTCCCCACACAATGAAACCCCTTCCCCGCACACTGAAACCCATTCCCCATACACTGGACCCCCTTACGCGCACACTGACACCCCTTCCCCATACACTGAAACCCCTTCCGCACACACGGAAACACCTTCCCCACACACTGAAACCCATCCCCACACACACTGAAACACTTTCGCCACACACTGAAACCCACTCCCTGCACACTGAAACGCTTCCCCACACACTGAAACCCTTCCCCACACACTGAAACCCATACCCACAAACTGAAACAACTTCCACACACTGAAAGCCATACCCACACACTGAAACATCTTCCGCACACACTTAAACCCTTCCCCACACACTGAAACCCTTCCCCACACACTGAAACACATCCCCACACACGTAAACCCTTCCCCAAACACTGAAACCCCTTCCCCACACACTGAAACCCTTCCCCACACACTGAAACACATCCCCACACACTTAAACCCTTCCCCACACACTGAAACATTTCCCCACACTCTGAAACCCTTCCCCACACACTGAAACACCTTCCCATGCACTGAAGTCCCTTCCCCACTCAATGAATCACCTTCCCCACACACTGAAACTCCTTCCCCACACAGTGAAACCCATTCCCCACACATTGAAACCCTTCCCCACACACTGAAACATTCTTCCCTACACACTGAAACACCTTCCACACACACAGAAACACCTTCCCCACACACTGAAACGCATTCCCCACACACTGTCACCTCTTCCACACACACTGAAAAACATTCCCCACACACTGAAACCCTTCCTCACACACTGAAACCCCTTCCCCACACACTGAAACCCATCCCCACAAACTGAAACCCCATCCCCACACACTGAAACACCTTCCCCACACACTGAAACCCTTCCCCACACACTGAAACCCTTCACCACACACTGAAACACATCCCCACACACTGAAACCCTTCCCCACAAACTGAAGCCCCTTCCCCACACACTGAAACACCTTCCCCACACACTGAAATACCTTCCCCATACACTAAAACCCATCCGCACACACTGAAACCCCTTCCCCACTCACTGAAACCCCTTTCCCACACACTGGAACACTTCCCCACACACTGAAACACATCCCCACACACTGAAACCCTTCCCCACACACTGAAACACTTCCCCACACACTGAAACCCTTCCCCACACACAGAGACAACTACGCCATACACAGAAATCCCTTCCCCACTCACTGAAATATCTTCCCCACACACTGAAACACATTCCCCACACACTGAAACCACTTCCCCACACATTGAAATCCTTCCCCACACACTGAAGCATCATCCCCACACACTGAAACACCATCCCCACACACTGAAACACATTCCCCACACACTGACACCCATTCCGCACACACTGAAACACAATCCCCACACACTGAAACCCTTCCCCATACACTGAAACCCTTTCCCCACACACTGAAACCCATCCCCACACACTGAAACCCCTTCCCCACACACTGAAACCCATCCCCACACACTGAAACCCCTTCCCCACACACTGAAACACCTTCCCCACATACTGAAACACCTTCCGCACACACTGAAACACAATCCCCACACACTGAAACCCTTCCCCATACACTGAAACCCCTTCCCCACACACTGAAACCCATCCCCACACACTGAAACCCCTTCCACACACACTGAAACACCTTCCCCACACACTGAAACACCCTCCACACACACTGAAACACCTTCTCCACACACTGAAACCCCTTCCCCACACACTGAAACACCTTTCCCACACACTGAAACCCCTTCCGCACACTCTGAAACAACTTCCCCACACACTGAAACCCATCCCCACACAGACTGAAGCACCGTCCCCACACAATGAAACCCCTTCCCCGCACACTGAAACCCATTCCCCATACACTGGACCCCCTTACGCGCACACTGACACCCCTTCCCCATACACTGAAACCCCTTCCGCACACACGGAAACACCTTCCCCACACACTGAAACCCATCCCCACACACACTGAAACACTTTCGCCACACACTGAAACCCACTCCCTGCACACTGAAACCCGTCCCCACACACTGAAACCCTTCCCCACACACTGAAACCCATACCCACAAACTGAAACAACTTCCACACACACTGAAAGCCATACCCACACACTGAAACACCTTCCGCACACACTTAAACCCTTCCCCACACACTGAAACCCTTCCCCACACACTGAAACACATCCCCACACACGTAAACCCTTCCCCACACACTGAAACACATCCCCACACACTTAAACCCTTCCCCACACACTGAAACAGTTCCCCACACTCTGAAACCCTTCCCCACACACTGAAACACCTTCCCATGCACTGAAGTCCCTTCCCCACTCAATGAATCACCTTCCCCACACACAGAAACTCCTTCCCCACACAGTGAAACCCATTCCCCACACATTGAAACCCTTCCCCACACACTGAAACACTCTTCCCTACACACTGAAACACCTTCCACACACACAGAAACACCTTCCCCACACACTGAAACGCATTCCCCACACACTGTCACCCCTTCCACACACACTGAAACACATTCCCCACACACTTAAACCCTTCCTCACACACTGAAACCCCTTTCCCACACACTGAAACCCATCCCCACAAACTGAAACCCCATCCCCACACACTGAAACACCTTCCCCACACACTGAAACCCTTCCCCACACACTGAAACCCTTCACCACACACTGAAACACATCCCCACACACTGAAACCCTTCCCCACAAACTGAAGCCCCTTCCCCACACACTGAAACACTTTCCCCACACACTGAAATACCTTCCCCATACACTAAAACCCATCCGAACACACTGAAACCCCTTCCCCACTCACTGAAACCCCTTTCCCACACACTGGAACACTTCCCCACACACTGAAACACATACCCACACACTGAAACCCTTCCCCACACACTGAAACACTTCCCCACACACTGAAACCCTTCCCCACACACAGAGACTACTACGCCATACACTGAAATCCCTTCCCCACTCACTGAAATATCTTCCCCACACACTGAAACACATTCCCCACACACTGAAACCACTTCCCCACACATTGAAATCCTTCCCCACACACTGAAGCATCTTCCCCACACACTGAAACACCATTCCCACACACTGAAACGCATTCCCCACACACTGACACCCATTCCGCACACACTGAAACACAATCCCCACACACTGAAACCCTTCCCCATACACTGAAACCCCTTCCCCACACACTGAAACCCATCCCCACACACTGAAACCCCTTCCCCACACACTGAAACCCATCCCCACACACTGAAACCCCTTCCCCACACACTGAAACACCTTCCCCACATACTGAAACACCTTCCGCACACACTGAAACACAATCCCCACACACTGAAACCCTTCCCCATACACTGAAACCCCTTCCCCACACACTGAAACCCATCCCCACACACTGAAACCCCTTCCCCACACACTGAAACACCTTCCCCACACACTGAAACACCTTCCACACACACTGAAACACCTTCTCCACACACTGAAACCCCTTCCCCACACACTGAAACACCTTTCCCACACACTGAAACCCCTTCCGCACACTCTGAAACAACTTCCCCACACACTGAAACCCATCCCCACACACACTGAAGCACCGTCCCCACACAATGAAACCCCTTCCCCGCACACTGAAACCCATTCCCCATACACTGGACCCCCTTACGCGCACACTGACACCCCTTCCCCATACACTGAAACCCCTTCCGCACACACCGAAACACCTTCCCCACACACTGAAACCCATCCCCACACACACTGAAACACTTTCGCCACACACTGAAACCCACTCCCTGCACACTGAAACCCTTCCCCACACACTGAAACCCTTCCCCACACACTGAAACCCATACCCACAAACTGAAACAACTTCCACACACACTGAAAGCCATACCCACACACTGAAACACCTTCCGCACACACTTAAACCCTTCCCCACACACTGAAACCCTTCCCCACACACTGAAACACATCCCCACACACGTAAACCCTTCCCCACACACTGAAACCCCTTCCCCACACACTGAAACCTTTCCCCACACACTGAAACACATCCCCACACATTTAAACCCTTCCCCACACACTGAAACAGTTCCCCACACTCTGAAACCCTTCCCCACACACTGAAACACCTTCCCATGCACTGAAGTCCCTTCCCCACTCAATGAATCACCTTCCCCACACACTGAAACTCCTTCCCCACACAGTGAAACCCATTCCCCACACATTGAAACCCTTCCCCACACACTGAAACACTCTTCCCTACACACTGAAACACCTTCCACACACACAGAAACACCTTCCCCACACACTGAAACGCATTCCCCACACACTGTCACCCCTTCCACACACACTGCAACACCTTCCCCACACACTGAAACCCTTCCTCACACACTGCAACCCCTTCCCCACACACTGAAAGCCATCCCCACACACACTGAAACAACTTCCCCACACACTGAAACACCTTCCCCACACACTGAAACCCATCCCCACACACACTTAAGCACCGTCCCCACACAATGAAACCCCTTTCCCGCACACTGAAACCCATTCCCCATACACTGGACCCCCTTACCCGCACACTGAAACCCCTTCCCCATACACTGAAACCCATTCCGCACACACGGAAACACCTTCCCCACACACTGAAACCCATCCCCACACACACTGAAACACCTTCGCCACTCACTGATACCCTTTCCCTGCACACTGAAACCCCTTCCCCACACTCTGAAACACCTTCCCCAGACACTGAAACACCTTCCCCACACACTGAAAAGCATTCCCCACACACTGACACCCCTTCCGCACACACTGAAACACATTCCCCACACACTGAAACGCTTCCCCACACACTGAAACCCCTTCCCCACACACTGAAACCCATCCCCACACATTGAAACCCCATCCCCACACACTGAAACACCTTCCCCACACACTGAAACCCTTTCCCACACACTATAACCCTTCCCCACACAATGAAACACATCCCCACACACTGAAACCCTTTCCCACATACTGAAAACCCTTCCCCACACTCTGAAACACCTTCCCCACACACTGAAACACCTTCCCCACACACTGAAACCCCTTCTCCATGCACTGAAACCCTTCCCCACACACTGAAACACCTTCCCCATACACTGAAACCGCTCCCCACACATTGAAACCCATCCCCACACACTGAAACCCCGTCCCCACTCACTGAAACCTCTTCCCCACACACTGAAACACTTCCCCATACACTGAAACACATCCCCACACACTGACACCCTTCCTCACAATTTGAAACACATTCCCCACACACTGAAACCCCTTCCCCACACATTGATACCATTCCCCACACACTGAAACACCTTCCACACACACTGAAACACCTTCTCCACACACTGAAACCCCTTCCCCACACACTGAAACACCTTTCCCACACACTGAAACCCCTTCCGCACACTCTGAAACAACTTCCCCACACACTGAAACCCATCCCCACACACACTGAAGCACCGTCCCCACACAATGAAACCCCTTCCCCGCACACTGAAACCCATTCCCCATACACTGGACCCCCTTACGCGCACACTGACACCCCTTCCCCATACACTGAAACCCCTTCCGCACACACGGAAACACCTTCCCCACACACTGAAACCCATCCCCACACACACTGAAACACTTTCGCCACACACTGAAACCCACTCCCTGCACACTGAAACGCTTCCCCACACACTGAAACCCTTCCCCACACACTGAAACCCATACCCACAAACTGAAACAACTTCCACACACTGAAAGCCATACCCACACACTGAAACATCTTCCGCACACACTTAAACCCTTCCCCACACACTGAAACCCTTCCCCACACACTGAAACACATCCCCACACACGTAAACCCTTCCCCAAACACTGAAACCCCTTCCCCACACACTGAAACCCTTCCCCACACACTGAAACACATCCCCACACACTTAAACCCTTCCCCACACACTGAAACATTTCCCCACACTCTGAAACCCTTCCCCACACACTGAAACACCTTCCCATGCACTGAAGTCCCTTCCCCACTCAATGAATCACCTTCCCCACACACTGAAACTCCTTCCCCACACAGTGAAACCCATTCCCCACACATTGAAACCCTTCCCCACACACTGAAACATTCTTCCCTACACACTGAAACACCTTCCACACACACAGAAACACCTTCCCCACACACTGAAACGCATTCCCCACACACTGTCACCTCTTCCACACACACTGAAAAACATTCCCCACACACTGAAACCCTTCCTCACACACTGAAACCCCTTCCCCACACACTGAAACCCATCCCCACAAACTGAAACCCCATCCCCACACACTGAAACACCTTCCCCACACACTGAAACCCTTCCCCACACACTGAAACCCTTCACCACACACTGAAACACATCCCCACACACTGAAACCCTTCCCCACAAACTGAAGCCCCTTCCCCACACACTGAAACACCTTCCCCACACACTGAAATACCTTCCCCATACACTAAAACCCATCCGCACACACTGAAACCCCTTCCCCACTCACTGAAACCCCTTTCCCACACACTGGAACACTTCCCCACACACTGAAACACATCCCCACACACTGAAACCCTTCCCCACACACTGAAACACTTCCCCACACACTGAAACCCTTCCCCACACACAGAGACAACTACGCCATACACAGAAATCCCTTCCCCACTCACTGAAATATCTTCCCCACACACTGAAACACATTCCCCACACACTGAAACCACTTCCCCACACATTGAAATCCTTCCCCACACACTGAAGCATCATCCCCACACACTGAAACACCATCCCCACACACTGAAACACATTCCCCACACACTGACACCCATTCCGCACACACTGAAACACAATCCCCACACACTGAAACCCTTCCCCATACACTGAAACCCTTTCCCCACACACTGAAACCCATCCCCACACACTGAAACCCCTTCCCCACACACTGAAACCCATCCCCACACACTGAAACCCCTTCCCCACACACTGAAACACCTTCCCCACATACTGAAACACCTTCCGCACACACTGAAACACAATCCCCACACACTGAAACCCTTCCCCATACACTGAAACCCCTTCCCCACACACTGAAACCCATCCCCACACACTGAAACCCCTTCCACACACACTGAAACACCTTCCCCACACACTGAAACACCCTCCACACACACTGAAACACCTTCTCCACACACTGAAACCCCTTCCCCACACACTGAAACACCTTTCCCACACACTGAAACCCCTTCCGCACACTCTGAAACAACTTCCCCACACACTGAAACCCATCCCCACACAGACTGAAGCACCGTCCCCACACAATGAAACCCCTTCCCCGCACACTGAAACCCATTCCCCATACACTGGACCCCCTTACGCGCACACTGACACCCCTTCCCCATACACTGAAACCCCTTCCGCACACACGGAAACACCTTCCCCACACACTGAAACCCATCCCCACACACACTGAAACACTTTCGCCACACACTGAAACCCACTCCCTGCACACTGAAACCCGTCCCCACACACTGAAACCCTTCCCCACACACTGAAACCCATACCCACAAACTGAAACAACTTCCACACACACTGAAAGCCATACCCACACACTGAAACACCTTCCGCACACACTTAAACCCTTCCCCACACACTGAAACCCTTCCCCACACACTGAAACACATCCCCACACACGTAAACCCTTCCCCACACACTGAAACACATCCCCACACACTTAAACCCTTCCCCACACACTGAAACAGTTCCCCACACTCTGAAACCCTTCCCCACACACTGAAACACCTTCCCATGCACTGAAGTCCCTTCCCCACTCAATGAATCACCTTCCCCACACACAGAAACTCCTTCCCCACACAGTGAAACCCATTCCCCACACATTGAAACCCTTCCCCACACACTGAAACACTCTTCCCTACACACTGAAACACCTTCCACACACACAGAAACACCTTCCCCACACACTGAAACGCATTCCCCACACACTGTCACCCCTTCCACACACACTGAAACACATTCCCCACACACTTAAACCCTTCCTCACACACTGAAACCCCTTTCCCACACACTGAAACCCATCCCCACAAACTGAAACCCCATCCCCACACACTGAAACACCTTCCCCACACACTGAAACCCTTCCCCACACACTGAAACCCTTCACCACACACTGAAACACATCCCCACACACTGAAACCCTTCCCCACAAACTGAAGCCCCTTCCCCACACACTGAAACACTTTCCCCACACACTGAAATACCTTCCCCATACACTAAAACCCATCCGAACACACTGAAACCCCTTCCCCACTCACTGAAACCCCTTTCCCACACACTGGAACACTTCCCCACACACTGAAACACATACCCACACACTGAAACCCTTCCCCACACACTGAAACACTTCCCCACACACTGAAACCCTTCCCCACACACAGAGACTACTACGCCATACACTGAAATCCCTTCCCCACTCACTGAAATATCTTCCCCACACACTGAAACACATTCCCCACACACTGAAACCACTTCCCCACACATTGAAATCCTTCCCCACACACTGAAGCATCTTCCCCACACACTGAAACACCATTCCCACACACTGAAACGCATTCCCCACACACTGACACCCATTCCGCACACACTGAAACACAATCCCCACACACTGAAACCCTTCCCCATACACTGAAACCCCTTCCCCACACACTGAAACCCATCCCCACACACTGAAACCCCTTCCCCACACACTGAAACCCATCCCCACACACTGAAACCCCTTCCCCACACACTGAAACACCTTCCCCACATACTGAAACACCTTCCGCACACACTGAAACACAATCCCCACACACTGAAACCCTTCCCCATACACTGAAACCCCTTCCCCACACACTGAAACCCATCCCCACACACTGAAACCCCTTCCCCACACACTGAAACACCTTCCCCACACACTGAAACACCTTCCACACACACTGAAACACCTTCTCCACACACTGAAACCCCTTCCCCACACACTGAAACACCTTTCCCACACACTGAAACCCCTTCCGCACACTCTGAAACAACTTCCCCACACACTGAAACCCATCCCCACACACACTGAAGCACCGTCCCCACACAATGAAACCCCTTCCCCGCACACTGAAACCCATTCCCCATACACTGGACCCCCTTACGCGCACACTGACACCCCTTCCCCATACACTGAAACCCCTTCCGCACACACCGAAACACCTTCCCCACACACTGAAACCCATCCCCACACACACTGAAACACTTTCGCCACACACTGAAACCCACTCCCTGCACACTGAAACCCTTCCCCACACACTGAAACCCTTCCCCACACACTGAAACCCATACCCACAAACTGAAACAACTTCCACACACACTGAAAGCCATACCCACACACTGAAACACCTTCCGCACACACTTAAACCCTTCCCCACACACTGAAACCCTTCCCCACACACTGAAACACATCCCCACACACGTAAACCCTTCCCCACACACTGAAACCCCTTCCCCACACACTGAAACCTTTCCCCACACACTGAAACACATCCCCACACATTTAAACCCTTCCCCACACACTGAAACAGTTCCCCACACTCTGAAACCCTTCCCCACACACTGAAACACCTTCCCATGCACTGAAGTCCCTTCCCCACTCAATGAATCACCTTCCCCACACACTGAAACTCCTTCCCCACACAGTGAAACCCATTCCCCACACATTGAAACCCTTCCCCACACACTGAAACACTCTTCCCTACACACTGAAACACCTTCCACACACACAGAAACACCTTCCCCACACACTGAAACGCATTCCCCACACACTGTCACCCCTTCCACACACACTGCAACACCTTTCCCACACACTGAAACCCTTCCTCACACACTGCAACCCCTTCCCCACACACTGAAACCCATCCCCACAAACTGAAACCCCATCCCCACACACTGAAACACCTTCCCCACACACTGAAACCCTTCCCCACACACTGAAACCCTTCACCACACACTGAAACACATCCCCACACACTGAAACCCTTCCCCACAAACTGAAGCCCCTTCCCCACACACTGAAACACCTTCCCCACACACTGAAATACCTTCCCCATACACCAAAACCCATCCGCACACACTGAAACCCCTTCCCCACTCACTGAAACCCCTTCCCCACACACTGGAACACTTCCCCACACACTGAAACACATCCCCGCACACTGAAACCCTTCCCCACACACTGAAACACTTCCCCACACACTGAAACCCTTCCCCACACACAGAGACAACTACGCCAAACACTGAAATCCCTTCCCCACTCACTGAAATATCTTCCCCACACACTGAAACACATTCCCCACACACTGAAACCACTTCCCCACACATTGAAATCCTTCCCCACACACTGAAGCATCTTCCCCACACACTGAAACACAATCCCCACACACTGAAACACATTCCCCACACACTGACACCCATTCCGCACACACAGAAACACAATCCCCACACACTGAAACCCTTCCCCATACACTGAAACCCCTTCCCCACACACTGAAACACATCCCCACACACTGAAACCCCTTCCCCACACACTGAAACCCATCCCCACACACTGAAACCCCTTCCCCACACACTGAAACACCTTCCCCACATACTGAAACACCTTCCGCACACACTGAAACACAATCCCCACACACTGAAACCCTTCCCCATACACTGAAACCCCTTCCCCACACACTGAAACCCATCCCCACACACTGAAACCCCTTCCCCACACACTGAAACACCTTCCCCACATACTGAAACACCTTCCACACACACTGAAAAACGTTCCCCAAACACTGAAACCCCTTTCCCGCACACTGAAACCCATTCCCCATGCACTGGACCCCCTTACCCGCACACTGAAACCCCTTCCCCATACACTGAAACCCATTCCGCACACACGGAAGCACCTTCCCCACACACTGAAACCCATCCCCACACACACTGAAACACCTTTGCCACTCACTGATACCCTTTCCCTGCACACTGAAACCCCTTCCCCACACTCTGAAACACCTTCCCCAGACACTGAAACACCTTCCCCACACACTGAAAAGCGTTCCCCACACACTGACACCAATTCCGCACACACTGAAACACATTCCCCACACACTGAAACCCTTCCACACACACTGAAACCCCTTCCCCACACACTGAAACCCATCCCCACACACACTGAAGCACCGTCCCCACACAATGAAACCCCTTCCCCGCACACTGAAACCCATTCCCCATACACTGGACCCCCTTACGTGCACACTGACACCCCTTCCCCATACACTGAAACCCCTTCCGCACACACGGAAACACCTTCCCCACACACTGAAACCCATCCCCACACACACTGAAACACTTTCGCCACACACTGAAACCCACTCCCTGCACACTGAAACCCTTCCCCACACACTGAAACCCTTCCCCACACACTGAAACCCATACCCACAAACTGAAACACCTTCCACACACACTGAAAGCCATACCCACACACTGAAACACCTTCCGCACACACTTAAACCCTTCCCCACACACTGAAACCCTTCCCCACACACTGAAACACATCCCCACACACTTAAACCCTTCCGCACACACTGAAACCCCTTCCCCACACACTGAAACCCTTCCCCACACACTGAAACACATCCCCACACACTTAAACCCTTCCCCACACACTGAAACCCTTCCCCACAAACTGAAAACCCTTCCCCACACACTGAAACACCTTCCCCACACACTGAAACACCTTCCCCACACACTGAAACCCCTTCTCCACGCACTGAAACCCTTCCCCACACACTGAAACACCTTCCCCATACACTGAAACCGCTCCCCACACATTGAAACCCATCCCCACACACTGAAACCCCGTCCCCACTCACTGAAACCCCTTCCCCACACACTGAAACACTTCCCCATACACTGAAACACATCCCCACACACTGACACCCTTCCTCACAATTTGAAACACATTCCCCACACACTGAAACCCCTTCCCCACACATTGAAACCCTTCCCCACACACTGAAACACCTTCCACACACACTGAAACACCTTCTCCACACACTGAAACCCCTTCCCCACACACTGAAACACCTTTCCCACACACTGAAACCCCTTCCGCACACTCTGAAACAACTTCCCCACACACTGAAATCCATCCCCACACACATTGAAGCACCGTCCCCACACAATGAAACCCCTTCCCCGCACACTGAAACCCATTCCCCATACACTGGACCCCCTTACGCGCACACTGACACCCCTTCCCCATACACTGAAACCCCTTCCGCACACACGGAAACACCTTCCCCACACACTGAAACCCATCCCCACACACACTGAAACACTTTCGCCACACACTGAAACCCACTCCCTGCACACTGAAATCCTTCCCCACACACTGAAACCCTTCCCCACACACTGAAACCCATACCCACAAACTGAAACACCTTCCACACACACTGAAAGCCATACCCACACACTGAAACACCTTCCGCACACACTTAAACCCTTCCCCACACACTGAAACCCTTCCCCACACACTGAAACACATCCCCACACACTTAAACCCTTCCCCGCACACTGAAACCCCTTCCCCACACACTGAAACCCTTCCCCACACACTGAAACACATCCCCACACACTTAAACCCTTCCCCACACACTGAAACAGTTCCCCACACACTGAAACCCTTCCCCACACACTGAAACACCTTCCCATGCACTGAACTCCCTTCCCCACTCAATGAATCACCTTCCCCACACACTGAAACTCCTTCCCCACACAGTGAAACCCATTCCCCACACATTGAAACCCTTCCCCACACACTGAAACACTCTTCCCTACACACTGAAACACCTTCCACACACACAGAAACACCTTCCCCACACACTAAAACGCATTCCCCACACACTGAAACCCTTCCTCACACACTGAAACCCCTTCCCCACACACTGAAACCCATCCCCACAAACTGAAACCCCATCCCCACACACTGAAACACCTTCCCCACACACTGAAACCCTTCCCCACACACTGAAACCCTTCACCACACACTGAAACACATCCCCACACACTGAAACCCTTCCCCACAAACTGAAGCCCCTTCCCCACACACTGAAACACCTTCCCCACACACTGAAATACCTTCCCCATACACTAAAACCCATCCGCACACACTGAAACCCCTTCCCCACTCACTGAAACCCCTTCCCCACACACTGGAACACTTCCCCACACACTGAAACACTTCCCCACACACTGAAACCCTTCCCCACACACAGAGACAACTACGCCATACACTGAAATCCCTTCCCCACTCACTGAAATATCTTCCCCACACACTGAAACACATTCCCCACACACTGAAACCACTTCCCCACACATTGAAATCCTTCCCCACACACTGAAGCATCTTCCCCACACACTGAAACACCATCCCCACACACTGAAACACATTTCCCACACACTGACACCCATTCCGCACACACTGAAACACAATCCCCACACACTGAAACCCTTCCCCATACACTGAAACCCCTTCCCCACACACTGAAACCCATCCCCACACACTGAAACCCCTTCCCCACACACTGAAACACCTTCCCCACATACTGAAACACCTTCCACACACACTGAAAAACGTTCCCCAAACACTGAAACCCCTTCCTCACACACTGAAACCCCTTCCCCACACACTGAAACCCCTTCCGCACACACTGAAACACCTTCCCCACTCACTGAAACCCATCCCCACACACACTGAAACACCTTCGCCACACACTGAAACCCATTCGCTGCAGACTGAAACCCCTTTCCCACACACTGAAACCCTTCCCCACACACTGAAACCCTTCCTCACTCACTGAAACCCATACCCACAAACTGAAACACCTTCCCCACACACTGAAATCCATACCCACACACTGAAACACCTTCCCCACACACTGAAACCCTTCCCCACACACTGAAACCCTTCCCCACACACTGGAACACATCCCCACACACTGAAAGCCTTCCCCACACACTGCAACACCTTCCCCACACACTGAAACCCCTAATCCACGCACTGAAACACTTCTCCACACACTGAAACACATTCCCCATCCACTGAAAACCATCCCCTCACACTGAAACCATTCCCCACACAATGAAACGCATCCCCACACACTGAAACCTCTTACCCACACACTGAAACCCCTTCTCCACACACTGAAACCCTTCCCCACACACTGAAACACATCCCCACACACTGAAAGCCTTCCCAACACACTGAAACACCTTCCCCACACACTGAAACACCTTCCCCACACACTCAAACCCATCCCCACACACGCTGAAACACCTTCCCCAAACACTGAAACACCTTCCCCACACACTGAATCCCTTCCGCACACACTGAAACCCTTCCCCACACACTGAAACACATCCCCACACACTGAAAGCCTTCCCCACACACTGCAACACCTTCCCCACACACTGAAACCCCTAATCCACGCACTGAAACACTTCCCCACACACTGAAACACATTCCCCATCCACTGAAAACCTTCCACACACACTGAAACACATTCTCCACACACTGAAACCCCTTCCCCACACACTGAAACACCTTTCCCACACACTGAAACACCTTCCCCACACACTGAAAGCCATCCCCACACACACTGAAACAACTTCCCCACACACTGAAACACCTTCCCCACACACAGAAACCCATCCCCACACACACTTAAGCACCGTCCCCACACAATGAAACCCCTTTCCCGCACACTGAAACCCATTCCCCATACACTGGACCCCCTTACCCGCACACTGAAACCCCTTCCCCATACACTGAAACCCATTCCGCACACACGGAAACACCTTCCCCACACACTGAAACCCATCCCCACACACACTGAAACACCTTCGCCACTCACTGATACCCTTTCCCTGCACACTGAAACCCCTTCCCCACACTCTGAAACATCTTCCCCAGACACTGAAACACCTTCCCCACACACTGAAAAGCATTCCCCACACACTGACACCCCTTCCGCACACACTGAAACACATTCCCCACACACTGAAACCCTTCCGCACACACTGAAACCCCTTCCCCACACACTGAAACCCATCCCCACACATTGAAACCCCATCCCCACACACTGAAACACCTTCCCCACACACTGAAACCCTTTCCCACACACTATAACCCTTCCCCACACAATGAAACACATCCCCACACACTGAAACCCTTTCCCACAAACTGAAAACCCTTCCCCACACACTGAAACACCTTCCCCACACACTGAAACACCTTCCCCACACACTGAAACCCCTTCTCCATGCACTGAAACCCTTCCCCACACACTGAAACACCTTCCCCATACACTGAAACCGCTCCCCACACATTGAAACCCATCCCCACACACTGAAACCCCGTCCCCACTCACTGAAACCTCTTCCCCACACACTGAAACACTTCCCCACACACTGAAACACATCCCCACACACTGACACCCTTCCTCACAATTTGAAACACATTCCCCACACACTGAAACCCCTTCCCCACACATTGAAACCCTTCCCCACACACTGAAACACCTTCCACACACACTGAAACACCTTCTCCACACACTGAAACCCCTTCCCCACACACTGAAACACCTTTCCCACACACACTGAAACCCCTTCCGCACACTCTGAAACAACTTCCCCACACACTGAAACCCATCCCCACACACACTGAAGCACCGTCCCCACACAATGAAACCCCTTCCCCGCACACTGAAACCCATTCCCCATACACTGGACCCCCTTACGCGCACACTGACACCCCTTCCCCATACACTGAAACCCCTTCCGCACACACGGAAACACCTTCCCCACACACTGAAACCCATCCCCACACACACTGAAACACTTTCGCCACACACTGAAACCCACTCCCTGCACACTGAAACCCTTCCCCACACACTGAAACCCTTCCCCACACACTGAAACCCATACCCACAAACTGAAACAACTTCCACACACACTGAAAGCCATACCCACACACTGAAACACCTTCCGCACACACTTAAACCCTTCCCCACACACTGAAACCCTTCCCCACACACTGAAACACATCCCCACACACGTAAACCCTTCCCCAAACACTGAAACCCCTTCCCCACACACTGAAACCCTTCCCCACACACTGAAACACATCCCCACACACTTAAACCCTTCCCCACACACTGAAACAGTTCCCCACACTCTGAAACCCTTCCCCACACACTGAAACACCTTCCCATGCACTGAAGTCCCTTCCCCACTCAATGAATCACCTTCCCCACACACTGAAACTCCTTCCCCACACAGTGAAACCCATTCCCCACACATTGAAACCCTTCCCCACACACTGAAACACTCTTCCCTACACACTGAAACACCTTCCACACACACAGAAACACCTTCCCCACACACTGAAACGCATTCCCCACACACTGTCACCCCTTCCACACACACTGAAACACATTCCCCACACACTGAAACCCTTCCTCACACACTGAAACCCCTTCCCCACACACTGAAACCCATCCCCACAAACTGAAACCCCATCCCCACACACTGAAACACCTTCCCCACACACTGAAACCCTTCCCCACACACTGAAACCCTTCACCACACACTGAAACACATCCCCACACACTGAAACCCTTCCCCACAAACTGAAGCCCCTTCCCCACACACTGAAACACCTTCCCCACACACTGAAATACCTTCCCATACTCTAAAACCCATCCGAACACACTGAAACCCCTTCCCCACTCACTGAAACCCCTTTCCCACACACTGGAACTCTTCCCCACACACTGAAACACATCCCCACACACTGAAACCCTTCCCCACACACTGAAACACTTCCGCACACACTGAAACCCTTCCCCACACACAGAGACAACTACGCCATACACTGAAATCCCTTCCCCACTCACTGAAATATCTTCCCCACACACTGAAACACATTCCCCACACACTGAAACCACTTCCCCACACATTGAAATCCTTCCCCACACACTGAAGCATCTTCCCCACACACTGAAACACCATCCCCACTCACTGAAACACAATCCCCACACACTGACACCCATTCCGCACACACTGAAACACAATCCCCACACACTGAAACCCTTCCCCATACACTGAAACCCCTTCCCCACACACTGAAACCCATCCCCACACACTGAAACCCCTTCCCCACACACTGAAACCCATCCCCACACACTGAAACCCCTTCCCCACACACTGAAACACCTTCCCCACATACTGAAACACCTTCCGCACACACTGAAACACAATCCCCACACACTGAAACCCTTCCCCATACACTGAAACCCCTTCCCCACACACTGAAACCCATCCCCACACACTGAAACCCCTTCCCCACACACTGAAACACCTTCCCCACACACTGAAACACCTTCCACACACACTGAAACACCTTCTCCACACACTGAAACCCCTTCCCCACACACTGAAACACCTTTCCCACACACTGAAACCCCTTCCGCACACTCTGAAACAACTTCCCCACACACTGAAACCCATCCCCACACACACTGAAGCACCGTCCCCACACAATGAAACCCCTTCCCCGCACACTGAAACCCATTCCCCATACACTGGACCCCCTTACGCGCACACTGACACCCCTTCCCCATACACTGAAACCCCTTCCGCACACACGGAAACACCTTCCCCACACACTGAAACCCATCCCCACACACACTGAAACACTTTTGCCACACACTGAAACCCACTCCCTGCACACTGAAACCCTTCCCCACACACTGAAACCCTTCCCCACACACTGAAACCCATACCCACAAACTGAAACAACTTCCACACACACTGAAAGCCATACCCACACACTGAAACACCTTCCGCACACACTTAAACCCTTCCCCACACACTGAAACCCTTCCCCACACACTGAAACACATCCCCACACACTTAAACCCTTCCCCACACACTGAACCCCCTTCCCCACACACTGAAACCTTTCCCCACACACTGAAACACATCCCCACACACTTAAACCCTTCCCCACACACTGAAACAGTTCCCCACACTCTGAAACCCTTCCCCACACACTGAAACACCTTCCCATGCACTGAAGTCCCTTCCCCACTCAATGAATCACCTTCCCCACACACTGAAACTCCTTCCCCACACAGTGAAACCCATTCCCCACACATTGAAACCCTTCCCCACACACTGAAACACTCTTCCCTACACACTGAAACACCTTCCACACACACAGAAACACCTTCCCCACACACTGAAACGCATTCCCCACACACTGTCACCCCTTCCACACACACTGCAACACCTTCCCCACACACTGAAACCCTTCCTCACACACTGCAACCCCTTCCCCACACACAGAAACCCATCCACACAAACTGAAACCCCATCCCCACACACTGAAACACCTTCCCCACACACTGAAACCCTTCCCCACACACTGAAACCCTTCACCACACACTGAAACACATCCCCACACACTGAAACCCTTCCCCACAAACTGAAGCCCCTTCCCCACACACTGAAACACCTTCCCCACACACTGAAATACCTTCCCCATACACCAAAACCCATCCGCACACACTGAAACCCCTTCCCCACTCACTGAAACCCCTTCCCCACACACTGGAACACTTCCCCAAACACTGAAACACATCCCCACACACTGAAACCCTTCCCCACACACTGAAACACTTTCCCACACACTGAAACCCTTCCCCACACACAGAGACAACTACGCCAAACACTGAAATCCCTTCCCCAATCACTGAAATATCTTCCCCACACACTGAAACACATTCCCCACACACTGAAACCACTTCCCCACACATTGAAATCCTTCCCCACACACTGAAGCATCTTCCCCACAGACTGAAACACAATCCCCACACACTGAAACACATTCCCCACACACTGACACCCATTCCGCACACACTGAAACACAATCCCCACACACTGAAACCCTTCCCCATACACTGAAACCCCTTCCCCACACACTGAAACCCATCCCCACACACTGAAACCCCTTCCCCACACACTGAAACCCATCCCCACACACTGAAACCCCTTCCCCACACACTGAAACACCTTCCCCACATACTGAAACACCTTCCGCACACACTGAAACACAATCCCCACACACTGAAACCCTTCCCCATACACTGAAACCCCTTCCCCACACACTGAAACCCATCCCCACACACTGAAACCCCTTCCCCACACACTGAAACACCTTCCCCACATACTGAAACACCTTCCACACACTGAAAAACGTTCCCCACACACTGAAACCCCTTTCCCGCACACTGAAACCCCTTCCCCATACACTGAAACCCATTCCGCACACACGGAAACACCTTCCCCACACACTGAAACCCATCCCCACACACACTGAAACACCTTTGCCACTCACTGATACCCTTTCCCTGCACAGTGAAACCCCTTCCCCACACTCTGAAACACCTTCCCCAGACACTGAAACACCTTCCCCACACACTGAAAAGCATTCCCCACACACTGACACCAATTCCGCACACACTGAAACACATTCCCCACACACTGAAACCCTTCAACACACACACTGAAACCCCTTCCCCACACACTGAAACCCATCCCCACACACACTGAAGCACCGTCCCCACACAATGAAACCCCTTCCCCGCACACTGAAACCCATTCCCCATACACTGGACCCCCTTACGCGCACACTGACACCCCTTCCCCATACACTGAAACCCCTTCCGCACACACGGAAACACCTTCCCCACAAATCTGAAACCCATCACCACACACACTGAAACACTTTCGCCACACACTGAAACCCACTCCCTGCACACTGAAACCCTTCCCCACACACTGAAACCCTTCCCCACACACTGAAACCCATACCCACAAACTAAAACACCTTCCACACACACTGAAAGCCATACCCACACACTGAAACACCTTCCGCACACACTTAAACCCTTCCCCACACACTGAAACCCTTCCCCACACACTGAAACACATCCCCACACACTTAAACCCTTCTGCACACACTGAAACCCCTTCCCCACACACTGAAACCCTTCCCCACACACTGAAACACATCCCCACACACTTAAACCCTTCCCCACACACTGAAACCCTTCCCCACAAACTGAAAACCCTTCCCCACACACTGAAACACCTTCCCCACACACTGAAACACCTTCCCCACACACAGAAACCCCTTCTCCATGCACTGAAACCCTTCCCCACACACTGAAACACCTTCGGCATACACTGAAACCGCTCCCCACACATTGAAACCCATCCCCACACTCTGAAACCCCGTCCCCACTCACTGAAACCTCTTCCCCACACACTGAAACACTTCCCCATACACTGAAACACATCCCCACACACTGACACCCTTCCTCACAATTTGAAACACATTCCCCACACACTGAAACCCCTTCCCCACACATTGAAACCCTTCCCCACACACTGAAACACCTTCCACACACACTGAAACACCTTCTCCACACACTGAAACCCCTTCCGCACACTCTGAAACAACTTCCCCACACACTGAAACCCATCCCCACACACACTGAAGCACCGTCCCCACACAATGAAACCCCTTCCCCGCACACTGAAACCCATTCCCCATACACTGGACCCCCTTACGCGCACACTGACACCCCTTCCCCATACACTGAAACCCCTTCCGCACACACGGAAACACCTTCCCCACACACTGAAACCCATCCCCACACACACTGAAACACTTTCGCCACACACTGAAACCCACTCCCTGCACACTGAAACCCTTCCCCACACACTGAAACCCTTCCCCACACACTGAAACCCATACCCACAAACTGAAACACCTTTCACACACACTGAAAGCCATACCCACACACTGAAACACCTTCCGCACACACTTAAACCCTTCCCCACACACTGAAACCCTTCCCCACACACTGAAACACATCCCCACACACTTAAACCCTTCCCCGCACACTGAAACCCCTTCCCCACACACTGAAACCCTTCCCCACACACTGAAACACATCCCCACACACTTAAACCCTTCCCCACACACTGAAACACCTTCCCATGCACTGAACTCCCTTCCCCACTCAATGAATCACCTTCCCCACACACTGAAACTCCTTCCCCACACAGTGAAACCCATTCCCCACACATTGAAACCCTTCCCCACACACTGAAACACTCTTCCCTACACACTGAAACACCTTCCACACACACAGAAACACCTTCCCCACACACTAAAACGCATTCCCCACACACTGTCGCCCCTTCCACACACACTGAAACACATTCCCCACACACTGAAACCCATCCCCACAAACTGAAACCCCATCCCCACACACTGAAGCACCTTCCCCACACACTGAAACCCTTCCCCACACACTGAAACCCTTCACCACACACTGAAACACATCCCCACACACTGAAACCCTTCCCCACAAACTGAAGCCCCTTCCCCACACACTGAAACACCTTCCCCACACACTGAAATACCTTCCCCATACACTAAACCCCATCCGCACACACTGAAACCCCTTCCCCACTCACTGAAACCCCTTCCCCACACACTGGAACACTTCCCCACACACTGAAACACTTCCCCACACACTGAAACCCTTACCCACACACAGAGACAACTACGCCATACACTGAAATCCCTTCCCCACTCACTGAAATATCTTCCCCACACACTGAAACACATTCCCCACACACTGAAACCACTTCCCCACACATTGAAATCCTTCCCCACACACTGAAACCCCGTCCCCACTCACTGAAACCTCTTCCCCACACACTGAAACACTTCCCCACACACTGAAACCCCTAATCCACGCACTGAAACACTTCCCCACACACTGAAACACATTCCCCATCCACTGAAAACAATCCCCTCACAGTGAAACCATTCCCCACACAATGAAACGCATCCCCACACACTGAAACCTCTTCCCCACACACTTAAACCCTTCCCCACACACTGAAACCCTTCCCCACACACTGAAACACATCCCCACACACTGAAAGCCTTCCCCACACACTGAAACACCTTCCCCACACACTGAAATACCTTCCCCACACACTCAAACCCATCCCCACACACACTGAAACACCTTCCCCAAACACTGAAACCCATTCCCTACACACTGAAACACCTTCCCCACACACTTAAACCCTTCCCCACACACTGAAACACATCCCCACACACTGAAACCCTTCCCCACACACTGAAACACTTCCCCGCACACTGAAACCCTTCCCCACACACAGAGACAACTACGCCATACACTGAAATCCCTTCCCCACTCACTGAAATATTTTCCCCACACACTGAAACACATTCCCCACACACTGAAACCCCTTCCCCACACATTGAAATCCTTCCCCACACACTGAAACACCTTCCCCACACACTGAAACACATTCCCCACACACTGACACCCATTCCGCACACAATGAAACACAATCCCCACACACTGAAACCCTTCCCCATCCACTGAAACCCCTTCCCCACACACTGCAACCCATCCCCACACACTGAAACCCCTTCCCCACACACTGAAACACCGTCCCCACTTACTGAAACACATTCCACACACACTGAAAAACGTTCCCCAAACACTGAAACCCCTTCCTCACACACTGAAACCCCTTCCCCACACACTGAAACCCATTCCGCACACACTGAAACAACTTCCCCACTCACTGAAACCCATCCCCACACACACTGAAACACCTTCGCCACACACTGAAACCCATTCGCTACAGACTGAAACCCCTTCCCCACACAATGAAACCCTTCCCCACACACTGAAACCTTTCTCCACTCACTGAAACCCATACCCACAAACTGAAACACCTTCCCCAAACACTGAAACCCATACCCACACACTGAAACACCTTCCCCACACACTGAAACCCTTCCCCACACACTGAAACCCTTCCCCACACACTGAAACACATCCCCACTCACAGAAAGCCTTCCCCACACACTGCAACACCTTCCCCACACACTGAAACCCCTAATCCACGCACTGAAACACTTCTCCACACACTGAAACACATTCCCCATCTACTGAAAACCATCCCCTCACACTGAAACCATTCCGCACACAATGAAACGCATCCCCACACACTGAAACCTCTTCCCCACACACTGAAACCCCTTCTCCACACACTGAAACCCTTCCCCACACACTGAAACACATCCCCACACACAGAAAGCCTTCCCCACACACTAAAACACCTTCCCCACACACTGAAACACCTTCCCCACACACTCAAACCCATCCCCACACACACTGAAACACCTTCCCCAAACACTGAAACCCATTCCCTACACACTGAAACACCTTGCCCACACACTGAAACCCTTCCCCACACACTGAAACACATCCCCACACACTGAAACACCTTCCCCACACACTGAAACACATTCCCCACACACTGAAACCCTTCCCCACACACTGAAACCCCTAATCCACGCACTGAAACACTTCCCCACGCACTGCAACACATTCCCCATCCAGTGAAAACCATCCCCTCACACTGAAACCATTCCCCACACAATGAAACGCATCCCCACACACTGAAACACCTTCCCCACACACTGAAACACATTCCCCACACACTGATACCCTTCCCCACACACTGAAACACCTTCCCCACACACTGAAACACCTTCCCCACACACTCAAACCCATCCCCACACACACTGAAACACCTTCCCCAAACACTGAAACCCATTCCCTACACACTGAAACACCTTCCCCACATACTGAAACCCTTCCCCACACACTGAAACACATCCCCACACACTGAAACACCTTCCCCACACACTGAAACACATTCCCCACACACTGAAACCCTTCCCCAAACACTGAAACACCTTCCCCACACACTGAAACCCCTTCCCCACACACTGAAACCCCTTCCCCACACACTGAAACGCCTTCCCAACACACTCAAAGACATCCCCACACACTGAAGCACCCTCTCCACACACTGAAACCCCTTCCCCACACACTGAAACACCTTCCCCACACACTGAAACACATCCCCACACACTGGGACACCTTCCCCACACACTGAAACCCCTTCCCCACGCACTGAAACCCTTCCCCACACACACTGAAACCCTTCCCCACACTCAAAAACACCTTCCCAACACTCTGAAACCCACTTCCCACACACTGAAACCCCTTCCGCACACTCTGAAACACCTTCCCCACACACTGAAAGCCATCCCCACACACACTGAAACAACTTCCCCACACACTGAAACACCTTCCCCACACACTGAAACCCATCCCCACACACACTAAAATCCATCCCCACACGCACTGAAACACCGTCCCTACACAATGAAACCCCTTCCCCGCACACAGAAACCCATTCCCCATACACTGAACCACCTTCCCCGCACATTGAAACCCCTTCCCCACACACTGAAACCCCTTCCGCACAAACTGAAACAGCTTCCCCACTCACTGAAACCCATCCCCACACACACTGAAACACCTTCGCCACACACTGAAACCCTTCCCCACACACTGAAACCCTTCCCCACTCACTGAAACCCTTCCCCACTCATTGAAAGCCTTCCCCACACACTGCAACACCTTCCCCACACACTGAAACCCCTAATCCACTCACTGAAACACTTCCCCACACACTGAAACACATTCCCCATCCACTGAAAACCATCCCCTCACACTGAAACCATTCCCCACACAATGAAACACATCCCCACACACTGAAACCTCTTCCCCACACACTGAAACCCCTTCTCCACACACTGAAACCTTTTCCCCATACACTGAAACCACTTCCCCACATACTGAAACCCCTTCCCCACACTCTGCAACCTCTTCCCCACACACTGAAACCTCTTTACCACACACTGAAACCACTTCCCCACACACTGAAACCCCTTCCCCACACACTGAAACCTCTTCCCCACACACTGAAACCCCTTCCCCACAGACTGAAACCCCTTAAGCACACACTGAAACCCATCCCCACACAAATAAATCTCTTCCCCACACACTGAAACCCCTTCCCCACACACTGAAACCCCTTCCCCACACACTGAAACACATCCCCAAACACTGAAACCCCTTCCCCACACACTGAAACACCTTTCCCACACACTGAAACCCCTTCCGCACACTCTGAAACACCTTCCCCACACACTGAAAGCCATCCCAACAGACACTGAAACAACTTCCCCACACACTGAAACACCTTCCCCACACATTGAAACCCATCCCCACACACACTGAAGCACCGTCCCCACACAATGAAACCCCTTTCCCGCACACTGAAACCGATTCCCCATACACTGGACCCCCTTACCCGCACACTGAAACCCCTTCCCCATACACTGAAACCCCTTCCGCACTCACGGAAACACCTTCCCCACACACTGAAACCCATCCCCACACAAACTGAAACACCTTCGCCACACACTGAAACCCACTCCCTGCACACTGAAACCCCTTCCCCACACACTGAAACACCTTCCCCACACACTGAAACACCTTCCCCACACACTGAAACGCATTCCCCACACACTGACACCCCTTCCGCACACACTGAAACACATTGCCCACACACTGAAACCCATCCCCACACACTGAAACCCCTTCCCCACACACTGAAACCCAACCCCACACACTGAAACCCCATGCCCACACACTGAAACACCTTCCCCACACACTGAAACCCTTCCCCACACACTGAAACCCTTCCCGACAAACTGAAAACCCTTCCCCACACACTGAAACACCTTCCCCACACACTGAAACACCTTCCCCACACACTGAAACCCCTTCTCCACGCACTAAATCCCTTCCCCACACGCTGAAACACCTTCCCCAAACACTGAAACCCATCCCCACACATTGAAACCCATCAGCACACACTGAAACCCCGTCCCCACTCACTGAAACCTCTTCCCCACACACTGAAACACTTCCCCATACACTGAAACACATCCCCACACACTGACACCCTTCCTCACACATTGAACCACTTCCCCACACACTGAAACCCTTCCCCACACAAAGAAACACCTTCCCCATAGACTGAAATCCCTTCCCCACTCACTGAAATATCTTCCCCACAGACAGAAACACATTCCCCACACACTGAAACCCCTTCCCCACACATTGAAACCCCTTCCCCACACACTGAAACACCTTCCCCACACACTGAAACACCTTCTCCACACACTGAAACCCCTTCCGCACAAACTGAAACAGCTTCCCCACTCACTGAAACCCATCCCCACACACACTGAAACACCTTCGCCACAGACTGAAACCCATTCGCTACAGACTGAAACCCCTTCCCCTCACACTGAAACCCTTCCCCACACACTGAAACCCTTCCCCACTCACTGAAACCCATACCCACAAACTGAAACACCTTCCCCACACACTGAAACCCATACCCACACACTGAAACACCTTCCCCACACACTGAAACCCTTCCCCACACACTGAAACCCTTCCCCACACACTGAAACACATCCCCACACACTGAAAGCCTTCCCCACACACTGCAACACCTTCCCCACACACTGAAACCCCTAATCCACGCACTGAAACACTTCCCCACACACTGAAACACATTCCCCATCCACTGAAAACCATCCCCTCACACTGAAACCATTCCCCACACAATGAAACGCATCCCCACACACTGAAACCTCTTCCCCACACACTGAAACCCCTTCTCCACACACTGAAACCTTTTCCCCACACACTGAAACCCCTTCTCCACACACTGAAACCCTTCCCCACACACTGAAACACATCCCCACACACAGAAAGCCTTCCCCACACACTAAAACACCTTCCCCACACACTGAAACACCTTCCCCACACACTCAAACCCATCCCCACACACACTGAAACACCTTCCCCAAACACTGAAACCCATTCCCTACACACTAAAACACCTTGCCTACACACTGAAACCCTTCCCCACACACTGAAACACATCCCCACACACTGAAACACCTTCCCCACACACTGAAACACATTCCCCACACACTGAAACCCTTCCCCACACACTGAAACCCCTAATCCACGCACTGAAACACTTCCCCACACACTGCAACACATTCCCCATCCAGTGAAAACCATCCCCTCACACTGAAACCATTCCCCACACAATGAAACGCATCCCCACACACTGAAACACCTTCCCCACACACTGAAACACATTCCCCACACACTGAAACCCTTCCCCACACACTGAAACACCTTCCCCACACACTGAAACACCTTCCCCACACACTCAAACCCACCCCCACACACACTGAAACACCTTCCCCAAACACTGAAACCCATTCCCTACACACTGAAACACCTTCCCCACATACTGAAACCCTTCCCCACACACTGAAATACATCCCCACACACTGAAACACATTCCCCACACACTGAAACCCTTCCCCAAACACTGAAACACCTTCCCCACACACTGAAACCCCTTCCCCACACACTGAAACCCCTTCCCCACACACTGAAACGCCTTCCCAACACACTCAAAGACATCCCCACAAACTGAAGCACCCTCTCCACACACTGAAACCCCTTCCCCACACACTGAAACACCTTCCCCACACACTGAAACACATCCCCACACACTGGGACACCTTCCCCACACACTGAAACCCCTTCCCCACGCACTGAAACCCTTCCCCACACACACTGAAACCATTCCCCACACTCAAAAACACCTTCCCAACACTCTGAAACCCACTTCCCACACACTGAAACCCCTTCCGCACACTCTGAAACACCTTCCCCACACACTGAAAGCCATCCCCACACACACTGAAACAACTTCCCCACACACTGAAACACCTTCCCCACACACTGAAACCCATCCCCACACACACTAAAATCCATCCCCACACGCACTGAAACACCGTCCCTACACAATGAAACCCCTTCCCCGCACACAGAAACCCATTCCCCATACACTGAACCACCTTCCCCGCACACTGAAACCCCTTCCCCACACACTGAAACCCCTTCCGCACAAACTGAAACAGCTTCCCCACTCACTGAAACCCATCCCCACACACACTGAAACACCTTCGCCACACACTGAAACCCATTCGCTACAGACTGAAACCCCTTCCCCTCACACTGAAACCCTTCCCCACACACTGAAACCCTTCCCCACTCACTGAAACCCATACCCACAAACTGAAACACCTTCCCCACACACTGAAACCCATACCCACACACTGAAACACCTTCCCCACACACTGAAACCCTTCCCCACACACTGAAACCCTTCCCCACACACTGAAACACATCCCCACACACTGAAAGCCTTCCCCACACACTGCAACACCTTCCCCACACACTGAAACCCCTAATCCACGCACTGAAACACTTCCCCACACACTGAAACACATTCCCCATCCACTGAAAACCATCCCCTCACACTGAAACCATTCCCCACACAATGAAACGCATCCCCACACACTGAAACCTCTTCCCCACACACTGAAACCCCTTCTCCACACACTGAAACCTTTTCCCCATACACTGAAACCACTTCCCCACATACTGAAACCCCTTCCCCACACTCTGCAACCTCTTCCCCACACACTGAAACCTCTTTACCACATACTGAAACCACTTCCCCACACACTGAAACCCCTTCCCCACACACTGAAACCTCTTCCCCACACACTGAAACCCCTTCCCCACAGACTGAAACCCCTTAAGCACACACTGAAACCCATCCCCACACAAATAAATCTCTTCCCCACACACTGAAACCCCTTCCCCACACACTGAAACCCCTTCCCCACACACTGAAATACATCCCCAAACACTGAAACCCCTTCCCCACACACTGAAACACCTTTCCCACACACTGAAACCCCTTCCGCACACTCTGAAACACCTTCCCCACACACTGAAAGCCATCCCAACAGACACTGAAACAACTTCCCCACACACTGAAACACCTTCCCCACACATTGAAACCCATCCCCACACACACTGAAGCACCGTCCCCACACAATGAAACCCCTTTCCCGCACACTGAAACCGATTCCCCATACACTGGACCCCCTTACCCGCACACTGAAACCCCTTCCCCATACACTGAAACCCCTTCCACACTCACGGAAACACCTTCCCCACACACTGAAACCCATCCCCACACAAACTGAAACACCTTCGCCACACACTGAAACCCACTCCCTGCACACTGAAACCCCTTCCCCACACACTGAAACACCTTCCCCACACACTGAAACACCTTCCCCACACACTGAAACGCATTCCCCACACACTGACACCCCTTCCGCACACACTGAAACACATTGCCCACACACTGAAACCCATCCCCACACACTGAAACCCCTTCCCCACACACTGAAACCCAACCCCACACACTGAAACCCCATGCCCACACACTGAAACACCTTCCCCACACACTGAAACCCTTCCCCACACACTGAAACCCTTCCCGACAAACTGAAAACCCTTCCCCACACACTGAAACACCTTCCCCACACACTGAAACACCTTCCCCACACACTGAAACCCCTTCTCCACGCACTAAATCCCTTCCCCACACACTGAAACACCTTCCCCAAACACTGAAACCCATCCCCACACATTGAAACCCATCAGCACACACTGAAACCCCGTCCCCACTCACTGAAACCTCTTCCCCACACACTGAAACACTTCCCCATACACTGAAACACATCCCCACACACTGACACCCTTCCTCACACATTGAACCACTTCCCCACACACTGAAACCCTTCCCCACACAAAGAAACACCTTCCCCATAGACTGAAATCCCTTCCCCACTCACTGAAATATCTTCCCCACAGACTGAAACACATTCCCCACACACTGAAACCCCTTCCCCACACATTGAAACCCCTTCCCCACACACTGAAACACCTTCCCCACACACTGAAACACCTTCTCCACACACTGAAACCCCTTCCGCACAAACTGAAACAGCTTCCCCACTCACTGAAACCCATCCCCACACACACTGAAACACCTTCGCCACACACTGAAACCCATTCGCTACAGACTGAAACCCCTTCCCCTCACACTGAAACCCTTCCCCACACACTGAAACCCTTCCCCACTCACTGAAACCCATACCCACAAACTGAAACACCTTCCCCACACACTGAAACCCATACCCACACACTGAAACACCTTCCCCACACACTGAAACCCTTCCCCACACACTGAAACCCTTCCCCACACACTGAAACACATCCCCACACACTGAAAGCCTTCCCCACACACTGCAACACCTTCCCCACACACTGAAACCCCTAATCCACGCACTGAAACACTTCCCCACACACTGAAACACATTCCCCATCCACTGAAAACCATCCCCTCACACTGAAACCATTCCCCACACAATGAAACGCATCCCCACACACTGAAACCTCTTCCCCACACACTGAAACCCCTTCTCCACACACTGAAACCTTTTCCCCATACACTGAAACCACTTCCCCACATACTGAAACCCCTTCCCCACACTCTGCAACCTCTTCCCCACACACTGAAACCTCTTTACCACATACTGAAACCACTTCCCCACACACTGAAACCCCTTCCCCACACACTGAAACCTCTTCCCCACACACTGAAACCCCTTCCCCACAGACTGAAACCCCTTAAGCACACACTGAAACCCATCCCCACACAAATAAATCTCTTCCCCACACACTGAAACCCCTTCCCCACACACTGAAACCCCTTCCCCACACACTGAAATACATCCCCAAACACTGAAACCCCTTCCCCACACACTGAAACACCTTTCCCACACACTGAAACCCCTTCGGCACACTCTGAAACACCTTCCCCACACACTGAAAGCCATCCCAACAGACACTGAAACAACTTCCCCACACACTGAAACACCTTCCCCACACATTGAAACCCATCCCCACACACACTGAAGCACCGTCCCCACACAATGAAACCCCTTTCCCGCACACTGAAACCGATTCCCCATACACTGGACCCCCTTACCCGCACACTGAAACCCCTTCCCCATACACTGAAACCCCTTCCGCACACACGGAAACACCTTCCCCACACACTGAAACCCATCCCCACACACACTGAAACACCTTCGCCACACACTGAAACCCACTCCCTGCACACTGAAACCCCTTCCCCACACACTGAAACACCTTCCCCACACACTGAAACACCTTCCCCACACACTGAAACGCATTCCCCACACACTGACACCCCTTCCGCACACACTGAAACACATTGCCCACACACTGAAACCCATCCCCACACACTGAAACCCCTTCCCCACACACTGAAACCCAACCCCACACACTGAAACCCCATGCCCACACACTGAAACACCTTCCCCACACACTGAAACCCTTCCCCACACACTGAAACCCTTCCCGACAAACTGAAAACCCTTCCCCACACACTGAAACACCTTCCCCACACACTGAAACACCTTCCCCACACACTGAAACCCCTTCTCCACGCACTAAAACCCTTCCCCACACACTGAAACACCTTCCCCAAACACTGAAACCCATCCCCACACATTGAAACCCATCAGCACACACTGAAACCCCGTCCCCACTCACTGAAACCTCTTCCCCACACACTGAAACACTTCCCCATACACTGAAACACATCCCCACACACTGACACCCTTCCTCACACATTGAACCACTTCCCCACACACTGAAACCCTTCCCCACACAAAGAAACACCTTCCCCATAGACTGAAATCCCTTCCCCACTCACTGAAATATCTTCCCCACAGACTGAAACACATTCCCCACACACTGAAACCCCTTCCCCACACATTGAAACCCCTTCCCCACACACTGAAACACCTTCCCCACACACTGAAACACCTTCTCCACACACTGAAACCCCTTCCGCACAAACTGAAACAGCTTCCCCACTCACTGAAACCCATCCCCACACACACTGAAACACCTTCGCCACACACTGAAACCCATTCGCTACAGACTGAAACCCCTTCCCCTCACACTGAAACCCTTCCCCACACACTGAAACCCTTCCCCACTCACTGAAACCCATACCCACAAACTGAAACACCTTCCCCACACACTGAAACCCATACCCACACACTGAAACACCTTCCCCACACACTGAAACCCTTCCCCACACACTGAAACCCTTCCCCACACACTGAAACACATCCCCACACACTGAAAGCCTTCCCCACACACTGCAACACCTTCCCCACACACTGAAACCCCTAATCCACGCACTGAAACACTTCCCCACACACTGAAACACATTCCCCATCCACTGAAAACCATCCCCTCACACTGAAACCATTCCCCACACAATGAAACGCATCCCCACACACTGAAACCTCTTCCCCACACACTGAAACCCCTTCTCCACACACTGAAACCTTTTCCCCATACACTGAAACCACTTCCCCACATACTGAAACCCCTTCCCCACACTCTGCAACCTCTTCCCCACACACTGAAACCTCTTTACCACATACTGAAACCACTTCCCCACACACTGAAACCCCTTCCCCACACACTGAAACCTCTTCCCCACACACTGAAACCCCTTCCCCACAGACTGAAACCCCTTAAGCACACACTGAAACCCATCCCCACACAAATAAATCTCTTCCCCACACACTGAAACCCCTTCCCCACACACTGAAACCCCTTCCCCACACACTGAAATACATCCCCAAACACTGAAACCCCTTCCCCACACACTGAAACACCTTTCCCACACACTGAAACCCCTTCCGCACACTCTGAAACACCTTCCCCACACACTGAAAGCCATCCCAACAGACACTGAAACAACTTCCCCACACACTGAAACACCTTCCCCACACATTGAAACCCATCCCCACACACACTGAAGCACCGTCCCCACACAATGAAACCCCTTTCCCGCACACTGAAACCGATTCCCCATACACTGGACCCCCTTACCCGCACACTGAAACCCCTTCCCCATACACTGAAACCCCTTCCGCACTCACGGAAACACCTTCCCCACACACTGAAACCCATCCCCACACATACTGAAACACCTTCGCCACACACTGAAACCCACTCACTGCACACTGAAACCCCTTCCCCACACACTGAAACACCTTCCCCACACACTGAAACACCTTCCCCACACACTGAAACGCATTCCCCACACACTGACACCCCTTCCGCACACACTGAAACACATTGCCCACACACTGAAACCCATCCCCACACACTGAAACCCCTTCCCCACACACTGAAACCCAACCCCACACACTGAAACCCCATGCCCACACACTGAAACACCTTCCCCACACACTGAAACCCTTCCCCACACACTGAAACCCTTCCCGACAAACTGAAAACCCTTCCCCACACACTGAAACACCTTCCCCACACACTGAAACACCTTCCCCACACACTGAAACCCCTTCTCCACGCACTAAATCCCTTCCCCACACACTGAAACACCTTCCCCAAACACTGAAACCCATCCCCACACATTGAAACCCATCAGCACACACTGAAACCCCGTCCCCACTCACTGAAACCTCTTCCCCTCACACTGAAACACTTCCCCATACACTGAAACACATCCCCACACACTGACACCCTTCCTCACACATTGAACCACTTCCCCACACACTGAAACCCTTCCCCACACAAAGAAACACCTTCCCCATAGACTGAAATCCCTTCCCCACTCACTGAAATATCTTCCCCACAGACTGAAACACATTCCCCACACACTGAAACCCCTTCCCCACACATTGAAACCCCTTCCCCACACACTGAAACACCTTCCCCACACACTGAAACACCTTCTCCACACACTGAAACCCCTTCCCCACACACTCAAACACCTTTCCCACACACTGAAACCCCTTCCGCACACTCTGAAACACCTTCCCCACACACTGAAAGCCATCCCCACACACACTGAAACAACTTCCCCACACACTGAAACACCTTCCCCACACACTGAAACCCATCCCCACACACACTGAAGCACCGTCCCCACACAATGAAACCCCTTCCCCGCACACTGAAACCCATTCCCCTTACACTGGACCCCTTACCCACACACTGAAACCCCTTCCCCATACACTGAAACCCCTTCCGCACACACGGAAACACCTTCCCCACACACTGAAACCCATCCACACACATACTGAAACACCTTCGCCACACACTGAAACCATCTCCCTGCACACTGAAACCCTTCCCCACACACTGAAACCCTTCCCCACACACTGAAACCCATACCCACTAACTGAAACACCTTCCACACACACTGAAACCCATACCCACTCACGGAAACACCTTCCGCACACACTTAAACCCTTCCCCGCACACTGAAACCATTCCCCACACACTGAAACACATCCCCACACACTTAAACCCTTCCCCACACACTGAAACACATCCCCACACACTGAAACCCCTTCCCCACACACTGAAACCCTTCCCCACACACTGAAACACATCCCCACACACTGAAAGCCTTCCCCACACACTGCAACACCTTCCCCACACACTGAAACCCCTAATCCACGCACTGAAACACTTCCCCACACACTGAAACACATTCCCCATCCACTGAAAACCATCCCCTCACACTGAAACCATTCCCCACACAATGAAACGCATCCCCACACACTGAAACCTCTTCCCCACACACTGAAACCCCTTCTCCACACACTGAAACCTTTTCCCCATACACTGAAACCTCTTCCCCACATACTGAAACCCCTTCCCCACACTCTGCAACCTCTTCCCCACACACTGAAACCTCTTTACCACATACTGAAACCACTTCCCCACACACTGAAACCCCTTCCCCACACACTGAAACCCCTTCCCCACACACTGAAACCCCTTCCCCACAGACTGAAACCCCTTAAGCACACACTGAAACCCATCCCCACACAAATAAATCTCTTCCCCACACACTGAAACCCCTTCCCCACACACTGAAACCCCTTCCCCACACACTGAAATACATCCCCAAACACTGAAACCCCTTCCCCACACACTGAAACACCTTTCCCACACACTGAAACCCCTTCCGCACACTCTGAAACACCTTCCCCACACACTGAAAGCCATCCCAACAGACACTGAAACAACTTCCCCACACACTGAAACACCTTCCCCACACATTGAAACCCATCCCCACACACACTGAAGCACCGTCCCCACACAATGAAACCCCTTTCCCGCACACTGAAACCGATTCCCCATACACTGGACCCCCTTACCCGCACACTGAAACCCCTTCCCCATACACTGAAACCCCTTCCGCACACACGGAAACACCTTCCCCACACACTGAAACCCATCCCCACACACACTGAAACACCTTCGCCACACACTGAAACCCACTCCCTGCACACTGAAACCCCTTCCCCACACACTGAAACACCTTCCCCACACACTGAAACACCTTCCCCACACACTGAAACGCATTCCCCACACACTGACACCCCTTCCGCACACACTGAAACACATTGCCCACACACTGAAACCCATCCCCACACACTGAAACCCCTTCCCCACACACTGAAACCCAACCCCACACACTGAAACCCCATGCCCACACACTGAAACACCTTCCCCACACACTGAAACCCTTCCCCACACACTGAAACCCTTCCCGACAAACTGAAAACCCTTCCCCACACACTGAAACACCTTCCCCACACACTGAAACACCTTCCCCACACACTGAAACCCCTTCTCCACGCACTAAAACCCTTCCCCACACACTGAAACACCTTCCCCAAACACTGAAACCCATCCCCACACATTGAAACCCATCAGCACACACTGAAACCCCGTCCCCACTCACTGAAACCTCTTCCACCACACACTGAAACACTTCCCCATACACTGAAACACATCCCCACACACTGACACCCTTCCTCACACATTGAACCACTTCCCCACACACTGAAACCCTTCCCCACACAAAGAAACACATTCCCCATAGACTGAAATCCCTTCCCCACTCACTGAAATATCTTCCCCACAGACTGAAACACATTCCCCACACACTGAAACCCCTTCCCCACACATTGAAACCCCTTCCCCACACACTGAAACACCTTCCCCACACACTGAAACACCTTCTCCACACACTGAAACCCCTTCCCCACACACTCAAACACCTTTCCCACACACTGAAACCCCTTCCGCACACTCTGAAACACCTTCCCCACACACTGAAAGCCATCCCCACACACACTGAAACAACTTCCCCACACACTGAAACACCTTCCCCACACACTGAAACCCATCCCCACACACACTGAAGCACCGTCCCCACACAATGAAACCCCTTCCCCGCACACTGAAACCCATTCCCCTTACACTGGACCCCTTACCCGCACACTGAAACCCCTTCCCCATACACTGAAACCCCTTCCGCACACACGGAAACACCTTCCCCACACACTGAAACCCATCCCCACACACACTGAAACACCTTTGCCACACACTGAAACCCACTCCCTGCACACTGAAACCCCTTCCCCACACAATGAAACACCTTCCCCACACACTGAAACACCTTCCTCACACACTGAAACGCATTCCCCACACACTGACACCCCTTCTGCACACACTGAAACACATTCCCCACACACTGAAACCCTTCCCCACACACTGAAACCCCTTCCCCACAACACTGAAACACCTTCCCCACATACTGAAACCCCTTCCCCTCACTCTGCAACCTCTTCCCCACACACTGAAACCTCTTTACCACACACTGAAACCACTTCCCCACACACTGAAACCCCTTCCCCACACACTGAAACCTCTTCCCCACACACTGAAACACCTTCCCCACAGACTGAAACCCCTTAAGCACACACTGAAACCCATCCCCACACAAAGAAATCTCTTCCCCACACACTGAAACCCCTTCCCCACACCCTGAAACCCCTTCCCCACACACTGAAACACATCCCCAAACACTGAAACCCCTTCCCCACACACTGAAACACCTTCCCCACACACTGAAACCCCTTCCGCACACTCTGAAACATCTTCCCCACACACTGAAAGCCATCCCAACAGACACTGAAACAACTTCCCCACACACTGAAACACCTTCCCCACACATTGAAACCCATCCCCACACACACTGAAGCACCGTCCCCACACAATGAAACCCCTTTCCCGCACACTGAAAATGATTCCCCATACACTGGACCCCCTTACCCGCACACTGAAACCCCTTCCCCATACACTGAAACCCCTTCCGCACACACGGAAACACCTTCCCCACACACTAAAACCCATCCACACACACACTGAAACACCTTCGCCACACACTGAAACCCACTCCCTGCACACTGAAACACCTTCCCCACACACTGAAACACCTTCCCCACACACTGAAACGCATTCCCCACACACTGACACCCCTTCCGCACACACTGAAACACATTTCCCACACACTGAAACCCTTCCCCACACACTGAAACCCCTTCCCCACACACTGAGACCCAACCCCACACACTGAAACCCCATGCCCACACACTGAAACACCTTCCCCACACACTGAAACCCTTCCCCACACACTGAAACCCTATCCCACAAACTGAAAACCCTTCCCCACACACTGAAACACCTTCCCCACACACTGAAACACCTTCCCCACACACTGAAACCCCTTCTCCACGCACTAAAACCCTTCCCCACACACTGAAACACCTTCCCCAAACACTGAAACCCATCCCCACACATTGAAACCCATCAGCACACACTGAAACCCCGTCCCCACTCACTGAAACCTCTTCCCCACACACTGAAACACTTCCCCATACACTGAAACACATCCCCACACACTGACACCCTTCCTCACACATTGAACCACATCCCCACACACTGAAACCCTTCCCCACACAAAGAAACACCTTCCCCATAGACTGGAATCCCTTCCCCACTCACTGAAATATCTTCCCCACAGACTGAAACACATTCCCCACACACTGAAACCCCTTCCCCACACATTGAAACCCCTTCCCCACACACTGAAACACCTTCCCCACACACTGAAACACCTTCTCCACACACTGAAACCCCTTCCCCACACACTGAAACACCTTTCCCACACACTGAAACCCCTTCCGCACACTCTGAAACACCTTCCCCACACACTGAAAGCCATCCCCACACACACTGAAACAACTTCCCCACACACTGAAACACCTTCCCCACACACTGAAACCCATCCCCACACACACTGAAGCACCGTCCCCACACAATGAAACCCCTTCCCCGCATACTGAAACCCATTCCCCATACACTGGACCCCTTACCCGCACACTGAAACCCCTTCCCCATACACTGAAACCCCTTCCGCACACACGGAAACACCTTCCTCACACACTGAAACCCATCCACACACATACTGAAACACCTTCGCCACACACTGAAACCCACTCCCTGCACACTGAAACCCTTCCCCACACACTGAAACCCTTCCCCACACACTGAAACCCATACCCACAAACTGAAACACCTTCCACACACACTGAAACCCATACCCACTCACGGAAACACCTTCCGCACACACTTAAACCCTTCCCCGCACACTGAAACCATTCCCCACACACTGAAACACATCCCCACACACTTAAACCCTTCCCCACACACTGAAACACATCCCCACACACTGACACCCCTTCCCCACACACTGAAACACATCCCCAAACACTGAAACCCCTTCCCCACACACTGAAACACCTTTCCCACACACTGAAACCCCTTCTGCACACTCTGAAACACCTTCCCCACACACTGAAAGCCATCCCCACACACACTGAAACAACTTCCCCACACACTGAAACATCTTCCCCACACACTGAAACCCATCCCCACACACACTGAAGCACCGTCCCCACACAATGAAACCCCTTTCCCGCACACTGAAAACGATTCCCCATACACTGGACCCCCTTACCCGCACACTGAAACCCCTTCCCCATACACTGAAACCCCTTCCGCACACACGGAAACACCTTCCCCACACACTGAAACCCATCCCCACACACACTGAAACACCTTTGCCACACACTGAAACCCACTCCCTGCACACTGAAACCCCTTCCCCACACACTGAAACACCTTCGCCACACACTGAAACACCTTCCCCACACACTGAAACGCATTCCCCACACACTGACACCCCTTCCGCACACACTGAAACACATTCCAGACACACTGAAACCCTTCCCCACACACTGAAACCCCTTCCCCACAACACTGAAACCCAACCCCACACACTGATACCCCATGCCCACACACTGAAACACCTTCCCCACACACTGAAACCTTTCCCCACACACTGAAACACTTCCCCACAAACTGAAAACCCTTCCCCACACACTGAAACACCTTCCCCACACACTGAAACACCTTCCCCACACACTGAAACCCCTTCTCCACGCACTAAAACCCTTCCCCACACACTGAAACACCTTCCCCAAACACTGAAACCCATCCGCACACATTGAAACCCATCAGCACACACTGAAACCCCGTCCCCACTCACTGAAACCTGTTCCCCACACACTGAAACACTTCCCCATACACTGAAACACATCCCCACACACTGACACCCTTCCTCACACATTGAACCACTTCCCCACACACTGAAACCCTTCCCCACACAAAGAAACACCTTCCCCATAGACTGAAATCCCTTCCCCACTCACTGAAA
Organism: Heterodontus francisci; assembly: GCF_036365525.1. NCBI lineage: Eukaryota > Metazoa > Chordata > Chondrichthyes > Heterodontiformes > Heterodontidae > Heterodontus > Heterodontus francisci. Next base: position 6,003,839 of record NC_090395.1, on the reverse strand, counting down.
TATCTTCCCCACAGACTGAAACACATTCCCCACACACTGAAACCCCTTCCCCACACATTGAAACCCTTCCCCACACACTGAAACCCCTTCTCCACAGACTGAAACCTCTCCAGCACACACTGAAACCCATCCCCACAAACTGAAATCTCTTCCCCACAAACTGAAACCCATCCCCACACACTGAAACCCCTTCCACACGCACTGAAACATCTTCCACACAAACTGAAACACCTTCCACACACACTGAAACCCCTTCCCCGCACAATGATACGCCTTCCCCACACACTGAAACCCCTTCCCCACGCACTGAAACCTCTTCCCCACACACTGAAATCCCTTCCCCACAAACTGAAACCCATCCCCAAAGACTGAAACACATCCCCACAGGTTGAAACCCCTTCCCCTCACACTGAAACCCATCCCCACACACTGAAACCCTTCCCCACACACTGAAACCTCTTCCCACACACTGAAACCTCTTCCCCACACACTGAAACGCCGTCCCCGCACACTGAAACCTCTTCCCCACGCACTGAAACCACTTCCCCACAGACTGAAACCCCTTCCCCACACTCTGAAAACTCTTCCCCACACACTGAAATCTCTTCCCCGAACACTGAAACCACTTCCCCACACACTGAAACCCCTTCCCCACACACTGAAACCTCTTCTCCACACACTGAAACCTCTTCCACACAGACTGAAACACTTACGCACACACTGAAACCTCTTCCCCACACACTGAAACCCCTTCCCCACGCACTGAAACCTCCTCCACACACACTGAAACATCTTCCCCACACACTGAAACCTCTTCCCCACACACTGAAACTCCTTCCCCACGCAATGAAACCTCTTCAACACACACTGAAACATCTTCCCCACACACTGAAACCTCTTCCCCACACGCTGAAACTTCTTCCAAACCCACTGAATCCCATCCACACACACTGAAACCTTTCCCTACACACTGAAAACCCATCCCCACAACTGAAACCTGTACCCCACACACTGAAACCTCTTCCCCACACACTGAAAACCTTCCCCACACACTGAAACCCCTTCTCCACAGACTGAAACCCCTCCAGCACACACTGAAACACATCCCCACACACTGAAATCTCTTCCCCACAAACTGAAACCCATCCCCACACACTGAAACCCCTTCCACACGCACTGAAACATCTTCCACACAAACTGAAAAACCTTCCACACACACTGAAACCCCTTCCCCGCACAATGATACGCCTTCCCCATACACTGAAACCCCTTCCCCACGCACTGAAACCTCTTCCCCACACACTGACATTCCTTCCCCGCAAACTGAAACCCATCCCCAAAGACTGAAACACATCCCCACAGGTTGAAACCCCTTCCCCTCACACTGAAACCCATCCCCACACACTGAAACCTCTTCCACACACACAGAAAGCCATCCCCACAGACTGAAACCTCTTCCCCACACACTGAAACCACTTCCCCAAACACAGAAAGCCAACCACACACACTGAAACCTCTTCCCCACACACTGAAACCCCTTCCCCACACATTGAAACCCATCCACACACACTGAATCCCCTTATCCACACACTGAAACATCTTTCCCACACACTGAAATATCTTCCCCACACACTGAAACCCCTTCCCCACACACTGAAACCCATCCCCACACACTGAAACCCCTTATCCACACACTGAAACCCCTTTCCCACACACTGAAACCTCTTCCCCACACACTGAAACCTCTTCCGCACAGACAGAAACCCCTTCCCCACACACTGAAAACCATCCCCACACACTGACACCTCATCCCCACACACTGACACCTCATCCCCACACACTGAAACCCCTTCCGCACACACTGAAACCCATCCACGCACACTGAAACCCTTCCCCACACATTGAAACCTCTTCCCACACATTGAAACATCTTCGCCACAGAATGAAATCCTTCCCCACACACTGAAACTTCTTCCCCACACACTGGAACCCCTTCCCCGCACACTGAAACCTCTTTCCCACACACTGATTCCCCTTCACCACACACTGAAACCCCTTCCCCACACACTGAAACCTCTTCCCCACACAGCGAAACCCCTACCCCACGCACTGAAACCTCTTCCACACACACTGAAACCTCTTCCCCAAACACTGAAACCTCTTCCCCACACACTGAAACTCCTTCCCCACACACTGAAACCTCTTCACCACACCCACTGAAACCCATCCCCACTCACTTGAAATCCCTTACACACACACTGTAAACCCTTCCCCGCACACTGAAACCCCTTCCCCTCGCACTGAAACCCCTTCCCCACACGCTGAAACCCCTTCCCCACAAACTGAAACCCATCCCCACAGACTGAAACACATCCCCACAGACTGAAACCCCTTCCCCACACACTGAAACCCATCCCCACACACTGAAAACTCTTCCACACACACTGAAACCTTTCCCTGCAGACTTAAACCCTTCCCCACACTCTGAAACCTCTTCCCCACAAACTGCAACCCCTTCCCCAAACACAGAAAGCCATCCCTGCACACTGAAACCTCTTCCCCACAAACTGAAACCGCTTCCCCCCACACTGTCACCCATCCCCACACACTGAAACCTCTTCCCCACACACTGCAACCTCTTCCCCACACACTGACAGCCCTTCCCCACACACAGAAACCCCTTCCCCACACACTGAAACATCTTCCCCACACACTGAAACCCCTTCCCCACAGACTGAAACCACTTCCCCACACACTGAAACCTCTTCCCCCTCACGCTGAAACCTCTTCCCCACACACTGAAACCCCTTATCCACGCACTGAAACCCCTTTCCAACACACTGAAACCAGTTACCCACACACTGAAAACTCTTCCACACAGACAGAACCCCCTTCCCCACACACTGAAAACCATCCCCACACACTGAAACCTCATCCCCACACACTGAAACCCCTTCCCCACACACTGAAACCCCTTCCCCACACACTGAAACCCTTCCCCACACACTGAAACCTCTTCCCCACACACTGCAACCTCTTGCCCACACACTGAAACCCCTTCCCCACACACAGAAACCCCTTCCCCACTCACTGAAACCTCTTCCCCACACTCTGAAACCCCTTCCCCACACTCTGAAACCCCTTCCCCACACACTGAAACCCTTCCCCACACACTGAAACCCATCCCCACACACTGAAACCCTTCCCCACACACTGAAACCTCTTCCCCACACACTGCAACCACTTGCCCACACACTGAAACCCCTTCCCCACACACAGAAACCCCTTCCCCACACACTGAAACCCATCCCCACACAATGAAAACCCTTCAACACAGATTGAAACCTCTTCTTCACAAACTGAAACCCCTTCCCCACACACGGAAACATCTTCCGCACACACTGAAACCCCTTCCCGATACACTGAAACCCATCCCCACAAACAGAAACCTGCACCCCACACACTGAAACCTCTTCCGCACACACTGAAAACCTTCCCCACACACTGAAACCCCTTCCCCACACACTGAAACCCATCCCCACACACTGAAACCTCTTACCCACACACTGCAACCTCTTCCCCACACACTACAACCTCTTACCCACACACTGAAACCTCTTCCGCACACACTGAAACCCCTTCCCCAAACACATAACCCCCTTCCCCACACACTGAAACCTCATCCCCACACACTGAAACCCCTTCCCCACACACTGAAACGCATCCCCACACGTTGAAACCCTTCCCCACACACTGAAACCTCTTACCACACACTGAAACCTCTTCGCCACAGACTGAAACCCTTCCCCACACACTAAAACCTCTTCCCCACACACTGAAACCTCTTCCCCACACACTGCAACGCCTTCCCCGCACACTGAAATCTCTTTCCCACACACTGAATCCCCTTCACCACACCCTGAAACCCCTTCCCCACACACTGAAACCTCTTCCCCACGCACTGAAACCACTTCCCCACAGACTGAAACCCCTTCCACACAACCTGAAAACTCTTCCCCACACACTGAAATCTCTTCCCCGCACACTGAAACCACTTCCCCACACACTGAAACCCCTTCCCCACACACTGAAACCTCTTCTCCACACACTGAAACCTCTTCCACACAGACTGAAACACTTCCGCACACACTGAAACCTCTTCCCCACACACTGAAACCCCTTCCCCACGCACTGAAACCTCTTCCCCACACACTGAAACGCCTTCCCCGCACACTGAAATCTCTTTCCCACACACTGAATCCCCTTCACCACACACTGAAACCTCTTCTCCACACACTGAAACCTCTTCCACACAGACTGAAACACTTACGCACACACTGAAACCTCTTCCCCACACACTGAAACCCCTTCCCCACGCACTGAAACCTCCTCCACACACACTGAAACATCTTCCCCACACACTTAAACCTATTCCCCACACACTGAAACTCCTTCCCCACAGACTGAAACCCCTCCAGCACACACTGAAACCCATCCCCACACACTGAAATCTCTTCCCCACAAACTGAAACCGTTCCCCACACACTGAAACCCCTTCCACACACACTGAAACATCTTCCACACAAGCAGAAACACCTTCCACACACACTGAAACCCCTTCCCCGCACAATGATACGCCTTCCCCAAACACTGAAACCCCGTCCCCACGCACTGAAACCTCTTCCCCACACACTGAAATCCCTTCCCCACACACTGAAACCCATCCCCAAAGACTGAAACACATCCCCACAGGTTGAAACCCATTCCCCTCACAATGAAACCCATCCCCACACACTGAAACCTCTTCCACACACACAGAAAGCCATCCCCACACACTGAAACCTCTTCTCCACACACTGAAACCCCTTCCCCACACACTGAAACCCATCCACACACACTGAATCCCCTTATCCACACACTGAAACACCTTTCCCACACACTGAAACCTCTTCCTCACACACTGAAACCCCTTCCCCACACACTGAAACCCATCCCCACACACTGAAACACCTTATCCACACACTGAAACTCCTTTCCCACACACTGAAACCTCTTCCGCACAGACAGAAACCCCTTCCCCACACACTGAAAACCATCCCCACACACTGACACCTCATCCCCACACACTGAAACCCCTTCCCCACACAGTGAAAACCCTTCCCCACACACTGAAACACATCCCCACACACTGAAAACTCTTCCCCACACACTGAAACCTCTTCCCCACACACTGAAACCTATCCCCACACACTGAAACCCCTTCCGCACACACTGAAACCCATCCACGCACACTGAAACCCTTCCCCACACATTGAAACCTCTTCCCACACATTGAAACATCTTCGCCACAGAATGAAATCCTTCCCCACACACTGAAACTTCTTCCCCACACACTGGAACCCCTTCCCCGCACACTGAAACCTCTTTCCCACACACTGATTCCCCTTCACCACACACTGAAACCCCTTCCCCACACACTGAAACCTCTTCCCCACACACGGAAACCTCTTCCCCACAGACTGAAACCACTTCCCCACACACTGAATCCCCTTCACCACAAACTGAAACCCCTTCCCCACACAATGAAACCTCTTCCCCACACACTGAAAGCACTTCCACACATACTGAAACCCTTCCCCACACACTGAAACCTCTTCCCCACACAGCGAAACCCCTTCCCCACGCACTGAAACCTCTTCCACACACACTGAAACCTCTTCCCCAAACACTGAAACCTCTTCCCCACACACTGAAACTCCTTCCCCACACACTAAAACCTCTTTACCACACGCTGAAACTTCTTCCACACCCACTGAAACCCATCCCCACTCACTTGAAATCCCTTACACACACACTGAAACCTCTTCCACACACACTGAAACCCATTCCCCACAAACGGAAACCCCTTCCGCGCACACTGAAACGCCATCCACACACACTGAAACCATTCCCCACACACTGAAACCTCTTCCCCACACACTGAAACCTCTTCCCCACACACTGAAACCCCTTCACCACACACTGAAACCTCTTCCCCACACGCTGAATCTTCTTCCACAACCACTGAAACAAATCCCCACACACTGAAACCCCTTCCACACACACTGAAACCTCTTCCACACAAACTGAAACCCCTTCCCCAGACACGGAAACCCCTTCCACACACACTGCAAAGCCTTCCCCGCTCACTGAAACCCCTCCCCCACGCACTGAAACCCCTTCCCCACACGCTGATACCCCTTCCCCACAAACTGAAACCCATCCCCACAGACTGAAACACATCCCCACAGACTGAAACCCCATCCCCACACACTGAAACTCATCCCCACGCACTGAAACCTCTTCCACACACACTGAAACCTTTCCCTACAGACTGAAACCCTTCCCCACACACTGAAACCTCTTCCCCACAAACTGAAACCCATTCCCCACACACAGAAAGCCATCCCCACACACTGAAACCTCTTCCCCACACACTGAAAGCCCTTCCCCACACAGTGAAACCCATCCCCACACACTGAAACCTCTTCCCCACACACTGCAACCTCTTCCCCACACACTGAAACCCCTTCCCCACACACTGGAACCCCTTCCCCACACACTGAAACCTCTCACCCACTCACTGAAACCCCTTACCCACAGACTGTAACCACTTCCCCACACACAGAAATCTCTTCCCCACACACTGAAACCTCTTCCCGACACACTGAAAGCCCTTATCCACACATTGAAACCCCTTTCACACACACTGCAACCTCTTCCCCACATACGGAACCCTCTTCCGCACAGACTGAAACCCCTTCCCAACACACTGAAAACCATCCCCACACACTGAAACCTCATCCCCACACACTGAAACCCCTTCCCCACACACTGAAACCCCTTCCCCACACACTGAAACCCAACCCCACACACTGAAACCTCATCCCCACACACTGAAACCCCTTCCCCACACACTGAAACCCATCCCCACACACTGAAACACCTTCCCCACACACTGAAACCCATCCCCACACACTGAAAACCTTCCCCACACACTGAAAACCTTCCCCACACTCTGAAACCTCATCACACAGACGGAACCCTCTTCCCCACACAGTGAAACCCCTTTGCTGCACACTGAAACCTCTTTCCCACACACTGAATCCCCTTCACCACACACTGAAACCTCTTCCCCACACACTGTAACCTCTTCCCCACGCACAGAAACATCTTCCCCACACACTGAAACCACTTCCCCACACACTGAAACACCTTCCCCACACACTGAAACACCTTCCCCACACACTGAAACCTCTTCCCCACACACTGAAACCTCTTCCCCACACACTGAAACCTCTTCCCCACACACTGAAACCTATCCCCACACACTGAAACCCCTTCCCCACACACTGAAACCTCTTCCCCACACACTGAAACCTCTTCCCCACACACTGAAACCTATCCCCACACACTGAAACCCCTTCCGCACACACTGAAACCCATCCACGCACACTGAAACCCTTCCCCACACATTGAAACCTCTTCCCACACATTGAAACATCTTCGCCACAGAATTAAATCCTTCCCCACACACTGAAACTTCTTCCCCACACACTGGAACCCCTTCCCCGCACACTGAAACCTCTTTCCCACACACTGATTCCCCTTCACCACACACTGAAACCCCTTCCCCACACACTGAAACCTCTTCCCCACACACGGAAACCTCTTCCCCACAGACTGAAACCACTCCCCACACACTGAATCCCCTTCACCACAAACTGAAACCCCTTCCCCACACAATGAAACCTCTTCCCCACACAGCGAAACCCCTTCCCCACGCACTGAAACCTCTTCCATCAAACACTGAAACCTCTTCCCCAAACACTACAACCTCTTCCCCACACACTGAAACTCCTTCCCCACACACTGAAACCTCTTCACCACACGCTGAAACTTCTTCCACACCCACTGAAACCCATCCCCACTCACTTGAAATCCCTTACACACACACTGAAACCTCTTCCACACACACTGAAACCCATTCCCCACAAAGGGAAACCCCTTCCGCGCACACTGAAACGCCATCCCCACACACTGAAACCATTCCCCACACGCTGAATCTTCTTCCACAACCACTGAAACCCATCCCCACACACTGAAACCCCTTCCACACACACTGAAACCTCTTCCACACAAACTGAAACCCCTTCCCCAGACACTGAAACCCCTTCCACACACACTGTAAACCCTTCCCCGCACACTGAAACCCCTTCCCCACGCACTGAAACCCCTTCCCCACACGCTGAAACCCCTTCCCCACAAACTGAAACCCATCCCCACAGACTGAAACACATCCCCACAGACTGAAACCCCTTCCCCACACACTGAAACCTCTTCGCCACACTCTGAAACCTCTTCCCCACACACTGAAACCTCTTCCCCACACAATCAAACACCTTCCCCACGCACTGAAACCCCTTCCACACACACTGTAACCCCTTCCCCGCACACTGAAACACCTTCCCCACACACTGAATCCCCTTCCACACACACGGAAACCCCTTCCCCACACACTGAAACACATCCCCACACACTGAAACCCATCCGCTCACACTGAAACCATTCCCCACACAATGAAACCCATCCGCACATACTGAAACCTCTTCCCCACACACTGAAACCCCTTATCCACTCACTGAAACCCCTTCCCCACAGACTGAAACCTCTTCCCCACACACTGAAAACTCTTCCCCACACACTGAAACCTCTTCCCCAAACACTAAAACTCCTTCCCCACGCACTGAAACCTCTTCCACACACAGTGAAACCTCTTCCCCACACACTGAAACCTCTTCCACACACCATAAAACACCTTCCCCACGCGCTGGAACCCCTTCCACACACACTGTAACCCCTTCCCCGCACACTGAATCCCCTTCCACACACACTGAATCCCCTTCCACACACACGGAAACCCCTTCCCCGCACACTGAAACCCCTTCCCCGCAATATGAAACCCTTCCCCACACGCTGAAACTCCTTCCACACACACTGAAACCTCTTCCACATGCACTGAAACCCATTCCGCACACACTGAAACACATCCCCACGCACTGAAACCCATCCCCTCACACTGAAACCATTCCACACACAATGAAACCCATCCGCACATACTGAAACCACTTCCCCACACACTAAAACCCCTTATGCACACACTGAAACCCCTTCCCCACAGACTGAAACATCTTCCCCACACACTGAAACCTCTTCCGCACAGACTGTAGCCCCTTCCCCAGACATTGAAACCCATCCAAGGACATTTGGAATACTGCCTACAGTTCTGGTCGCCACATTATCAAAAGGATGTGGATGCTTTGGAGAGGGTGCAGAGGAGGTTCACCAGGATGTTGCCTGGTATGGAGGGCGCTAGCTATGAAGAGAGGTTGAGTAGATTAGGATTATTTTCATTAGAAAGACGGAGGTTGAGGGGGGACCTGATTGAGGTGTACAAAATCATGAGAGGTATAGACAGGGTGGATAGCAAGAAGCTTTTTCCCAGAGTGGGGGTTTCAATTACTAGAGGACACGAGTTCAATGTGAAAGGGGAAAAGTTTAGGGGGGATATGCGTGGAAAGTTCTTTACGCAGAGGGTGGTGGGCACCTGGAACGCATTGCCAGCGGAGGTGGTAGATGCGGGCACGATGGAGTCTTTTAAGATGTATCTGGACAGATACATGAATGGGCAGGAAGAAAAGAGATACAGAAGCTTAGAAAATAGGCGACATGTTTAGAGAGAGGATCTGGATCGGCGCAGGCTTGGAGGGCCGAAGGGCCTGTTCCTGTGCTGTAATTATCTTTGTTCTTTGTTCTTTGTTCTTATCCCCATACTCTGAAACTTCATGCCCACACACTGAAACCCCTTCCCCACACACTGAAACCCCTTCCCCACACACTGAAACCCATCCCCACACACTGAAGCCCCTTCACCACACACTGAAACCCCTTCCCCACAATCTGAAACCTCTTCCCCACAGAATGAAGCCACTTCCCCACAGACTGAAACCCCTTCCCCACACTCTGAAACCCCTTCCCCACTCACTGAAACCCATCCCCACACACTGAAACACATCCCCACACACTGAAACCCATCCCCTCACACTGAAACCATTCCCCATACAATGAAACCCATCCGCACATACTGAAACCACTTCCCCACACACTAAAACCCCTTATCCACACACAGAAACCCCTTCCCCACAGACTGAAACATCTTCCCCACACACTGAAACCTCTTCCGCACAGACTGTAGCCCCTTCCCCAGACATTGAAACCCATCCCCACACTCTGAAACTTCATGCCCACCCACTGAAACCCCTTCCCCACACACTGTAACCCATTCCCACACACTGAAACACATCCCCACACACTCAAATCCTTCCCCACACACTGAAATCTCTTCCCACACACTGAAACCTCTTCGCCACAGACTGAAACCCTTCCCCACACACTGAAACCTCTTGCCCACACACTGAAACCTCTTCCCCACACACTGGAACCCCTTCCCCGCACACTGAAACCTCCTTCCCACACACTGAAGCCCCTTCACCACACACAAAACCCCTTCCCCACAGTCTGAAACCCCTTCCCCACACACTGAAACACATCCCCACACACTGAAACTCATCCCCACACACTGGAATCCTTCCCCACACACTGAAACCTCTTCCCACACACTGAAACCTCTTCCCACACACTGAAACCTCTTCGCCACACACTGAAACCCTTCCCCACACACTGAAACCTCTTCCCCACACACTGAAACCTCTTCCCCACACACTGAAACCCCTTCCCCGCACACTGAAACCTCTTTCCCACACACTGAAGCCCCTTCACCACACACTGAAACCCCTTCCCCACAATCTGAAACCTCTTCCCCACAGACTGAATCCACTTCCCCACAGACTGAAACCCCTTCCCCACACTCTGAAACCCCTTCCCCACACACGGAAACCCATCCCCACACACTGAAACACATCCCCACACACTGAAATCCTTCTCCACACACTGAAACCTCTTCCCACACACTGAAACCTCTTCGCCACAGACTGAAACCCTTCCCCACACACTGAAACCTCTTCCCCACACACTGGAACCTCTTCCCCACACAGTGAAACCCCTTCCCCGCACACTGAAACCATTTTCCCACACACTGAAGCCCCTTCCCCACACTCTGAAACCTCTTCCCCACACACTGAAACCACTTCCGCACACACTGAAACCCCTTGCCCTTCAGACTGAAACCCCTTAACCACACACTGAAACCCATCCCCACACACTGAAATCTCTTCCACACACACTAAAACCTCTTCCCCACAGACTCAAACTCCTTCCCCGCACACTGAATCCCCTTCCACACACACTGAATCCCCTTCCACACACACGGAAACCCCTTCCCCGCACACTGAAACCCCTTCCCCGCAAACTGAAATCCTTCCCCACACGCTGAAACTCCTTCCACACACACTGAAACCTCTTCCACATGCACTGAAACCCATTCCGCACACACTGAAACACATCCCCACGCACTAAAACCCATCCCCTCACACTGAAACCATTCCACACACAATGAAACCCATCCGCACATACTGAAACCACTTCCCCACACACTAAAACCCCTTATGCACACACTGAAACCCCTTCCCCACAGACTGAAACATCTTCCCCACACACTGAAACCTCTTCCGCACAGACTGTAGCCCCTTCCCCAGACATTGAAACCCATCCAAGGACATTTGGAATACTGCGTACAGTTCTGGCCGCCACATTATCAAAAGGATGTGGATGCTTTGGAGAGGGTGCAGAGGAGGTTCACCAGGATGTTGCCTGGTATGGAGGGCGCTAGCTATGAAGAGAGGTTGAGTAGATTAGGATTATTTTCATTAGAAAGACGGAGGTTGAGGGGGGACCTGATTGAGGTGTACAAAATCATGAGAGGTATAGACAGGGTGGATAGCAAGAAGCTTTTTCCCAGAGTGGGGGTTTCAATTACTAGAGGACACGAGTTCAAAGTGAAAGGGGAAAAGTTTAGGGGGGATATGCGTGGAAAGTTCTTTACGCAGAGGGTGGTGGGCACCTGGAACGCATTGCCAGCGGAGGTGGTAGATGCGGGCACGATGGAGTCTTTTAAGATGTATCTGGACAGATACATGAATGGGCAGGAAGAAAAGAGATACAGAAGCTTAGAAAATAGGCGACATGTTTAGAGAGAGGATCTGGATCGGCGCAGGCTTGGAGGGCCGAAGGGCCTGTTCCTGTGCTGTAATTATCTTTGTTCTTTGTTCTTTGTTCTTATCCCCATACTCTGAAACTTCATGCCCACACACTGAAACCCCTTCCCCACACACTGAAACCCCTTCCCCACACACTGAAACCCATCCCCACACACTGAAGCCCCTTCACCACGCACTGAAACCCCTTCCCCACAATCTGAAACCTCTTCCCCACAGACTGAAGCCACTTCCCCACAGACTGAAACCCCTTCCCCACACTCTGAAACCCCTTCCCCACAAACTGAAACCCATCCCCACACACTGAAACACATCCCCACACACTGAAACCCATCCCCTCACACTGAAACCATTCCCCATACAATGAAACCCATCCGCACATACTGAAACCACTTCCCCACACACTAAAACCCCTTATCCACACACAGAAACCCCTTCCCCACAGACTGAAACATCTTCCCCACACACTGAAACCTCTTCCGCACAGACTGTAGCCCCTTCCCCAGACATTGAAACCCATCCCCACACTCTGAAACTTCATGCCCACCCACTGAAACCCCTTCCCCACACACTGTAACCCATTCCCACACACTGAAACACATCCCCACACACTCAAATCCTTCCCCACACACTGAAACCTCTTCCCACACACTGAAACCTCTTCGCCACAGACTGAAACCCTTCCCCGCACACTGAAACCTCCTTCCCACACACTGAAGCCCCTTCACCACACACAGAAACCCATTCCCCACAATCTGAAACCTCTTCCCCACAGACTGAAACCACTTCCCCACAGACTGAAACCCCTTCCCCACACTCTGAAACCCCTTCCCCACACACTGAAACACATCCCCACACACTGAAACACATCCCCACACACTGGAATCCTTCCCCACACACTGAAACCTCTTCCCACACACTGACACCTCTTCCCACACACTGAAACCTCTTCGCCACACACTGAAACCCTTCCCCACACACTGAAACCTCTTCCCCACACACTGAAACCTCTTCCCCACACACTGAAACCCCTTCCCGCACACTGAAACCTCTTTCCCACACACTGAAGCCCCTTCACCACACACTGAAACCCCTTCCCCACAATCTGAAACCTCTTCCCCACAGACTGAATCCACTTCCCCACAGACTGAAACCCCTTCCCCACACTCTGAAACCCCTTCCCCACACACGGAAACCCATCCCCACACACTGAAACACATCCCCACACACTGAAATCCTTCTCCACACACTGAAACCTCTTCCCACACACTGAAACCTCTTCGCCACAGACTGAAACCCTTCCCCACACACTGAAACCTCTTCCCCACACACTGGAACCTCTTCCCCACACACTGAATCCCCTTCCCCACACACTGAAACCCCTTCCGCACACACTGAAACCCCTTGCCCTTCAGACTGAAACCCCTTAACCACACACTGAAACCCATCCCCACACACTGAAATCTCTTCCACACACACTAAAACCTCTTCCCCACAGACTCAAACTCCTTCCCCACACACTGAAACACATCCCCGCACACTGAAACCTATTCCCCGCACACTGAAACCCCTTCCCCACACACTGAAACCCATCGCCACACACTGAAACCCATCCCCACACACTGAAACCTCTTCCCCACACACTGAAACCTCTTCCCCACAGACTGATACCCTTCCCCACACACTGAAACCTCATCCCCACACACTGAAACCTCTTCCCCACACACTGAAACCCCTTCCCCGCACACTGAAACCTCTTCCCCACACATTGAATCCCCTTCACCACACACTGTAACCCCTTCCCCACACACTGAAACCTCTTCCCCACACACTGAATCCAGTTCCCCACAGACAGAACCCCCTTCCCCACTCTCTGAAACCTCTTCCCCACACATTGAAACCTCATCCGCACACACTGAAACCCCTTCCCCACACACTGAACCCCCTTCCCCACTCACTGAAATCCATCCCCACACACCGAAACCTCTTCCGCACACACTTAAACCCTTTCCCCACACACTGAAACCCATCCCCACACACTGAAACCCCTTCCCCACACACTGAAACACATCCCCACACACTGAAAATCTTGCCACACAATGAAACCTCTTCCCACACACTGAAACCTCTTCGCCACAGACTGAAATCCTTCCCCACACACTGAAACCTCTTCCCACACACTGAAACCTCTTCGCCACAGACTGAAACCGTTCCCCACACACTGAAACCTCTTGCCCACACACTGAAACCTCTTCCCACACACTGAAACCTCTTCGCCACAGACTGAAACGCTTCCCCACACACTGAAACCTCTTCCCCACACACT